>NC_133658.1:426791810-427400291 GCF_037893015.1 Macrotis lagotis | reverse complement strand
TTGCATAAATTTGTTTGTAATGTATTTTTTAAAACTTATTATCTTCTGCATGTGTGGGAAAAAAAGAATTTGAAAATAAGAATAAAATTGAATTTAAAAAGATTAAGTGATTGTTTTGCCACAATAATAAGTACATAATGTCAGACACAACACATCCATAGATTGTATCTGAAAATGTACAATCCATTCTGTACTTTTAGTTCATCACTTCACTGGCAATATATGGGAAGCATGATTAATCTTCAATTTTCTGGTTTGGTCATTGCAAGAATAATGATGATTATACTAAAGAATTTTAATGTTTACAAAGTGCTTTATATATATTTACACATACTTGTCTATCTATCTATCTATCTATCTATCTATCTATATACATATATAAAAACTCATCTGTTATTCATGAAAACACTGTCAGGGAGAGCATTTTAGGCATGGAAGTCAGAGAAAATATTTGTAGTTGAGAGATGGAGTGACTTGTTAGTGGACCAGCAAAGATCCTGTGTCACCAAATTAAAGAATACATTAAGAAGACTTCTGAGGAAGAGGTAGTTATGGGGTGGGATTAAATTTTGAGGTACTTAGAATGTCAGAGGAGTTTTTTGATAAGTGACCTCAGAAGTTTATTGAGTAGGAAGTGTATTGAATAGTGCTTAAGGAAAATTAATTTTTATACGGTTGTTGATAATTTTCAATCTTTTTTTTAAAAGAACTATCCGTTGAGCCAAGATGGTAAAATAGGGAGCAGTATAGCTGAATGCTTCTCCATAAAACTTCTCCAAACAGATCTAGACAGTGTACTAGACTAAATTTTAGTAGGAGTTCTACAAAAAGTGAGTCATTTGTTCATAAAAAAACAACATGGTTCCATGAAGCACCCCAACCCACAGAGAGGCTGTATACCAGGGTAAGAGAAAGTTTGTGACTTATATCAGAGCTCCACGAGATCTATATAGGGACACACACCAATGGATACAACTGCTAACTAATATTTCTTTGCCCACTGTGTATTTCTGAGTCACCGATCAATCGCAGACTGAGAAGGGAACTTTCTTTTGTGTTGTGTTTTAAGGTAGTGTGGTCCTGAGAAAGGAGGAAGTTCTGAAGTCAGTAGCACTCGAGTCCCTTATTGTATGAGTAAAGCAGGGTCTCAGTTCCAATGTTTAGCCCAGGCTACGAGTGAATAATAATGAAGGGAATTTCAGACCAAAGACCTACCTACATTTCTGACATTCTGAACCAATGAACTTTGTGACTGGCTTTTAGGGGGCAAGTCGAATGGTATTCTATGTTCATGTTTTAAAAAATGTTTTCATACTGGAATTAGAATGCTTAAAGAAAAAGAAAAATGGGAAAAGAAGTGAGAGTTATTGGAGAAAGAACTGGAAAGAGGTTGGCACAAGAAGTACAAAAACCATGCCCAAGCAGCTAAAATTAGAATGCACCAATTAGAGTTAATAACTCCATGAAGCAACAAGAAATACTAAAACAAAATAAAAAGACTGAAAAAAGAAGAAATTTTCTTGATAATTTCCTCACTGTGGCCTTGGGCAAGCCACTTAACTCCATTTGCCTTGCAAAAACCTAAAAAAAAAGAAGAAGAAGAAGAAGAAAATTTAAGATCTCACATATGGAAAAACAATTGTCTGAAAACAGATTGAAAAAAAAAGTAAGAACCATTAGACTACCTGAATACTATGTCCAAAATAAAGAGCCTAAAAGTAATATTACAAGAAATCTTAAAAGAAAACTGCTCATATTTCTAAGACCAGATGACAAAAATAATCTGCAGATCATCTGAGAGAGTCCAAAATGAAAACTTCCAGGAATATGATAAGCCAAAATAAAGAATTTCCAGGTCAAAGAAAAAATACTGGAAGCAACAAGAAAAGATTAATTTAAGTCCTGAGGAATCAAAAGCATGAATATACAGAACTTAGCAGCCACTACTATAAAGGGGCAAAGAACTTGGAATATAATACTTTATAAGACAAAGGGCATAGGTTTATAACCAAGAAGAACTGACTCAGCAGAATAGAGTAAAAAATATTTTTTACTCAAAGAGGACTTCTTTATTTTTAGTAAAAAGATCAGAGTTGTATAGAAACTTTGAAGTTCTAAGATAGGAGTGAAGAAAAATATAAATAGGTAATAATGACTAGACAAATAGTAAATGCTTACATTTTATTTTTTATTGTTTTTTTAGGTTGTTTTTTTTTTTTTTTTTTGCAAGACAAATGGGATTAATTGGTTTGCCCAAGGCTGCATGGCTAGGTAATTATTAAGTGTCTGAGACTGGATTTGAACCCAGGTACTCCTGACTCCAGGGCTGGTGCTTTATCCATTGCACCACCTAGTGGCCCCTTGCTTACATTTTAAAATGGTGAATTGATATCTGTCCCCAATGGACCCTAAAATCAATAGGAGTCACAAAAGTAGTGTAGGCAAATGAAACTGTTACAGTTTAATGATCTCTTGAAGAATGGAAAGAAAGGGAAAGAGGAATACTCCATTGGTGGGCAGAGAGGAAAAGGGGTATTAGGGTATGCAAAGTAGATATTTATGTAAAGAGGGGTGTGTGTGTGTGTGTGTGTGTGTGTGTGTGTGTGTGTGTGTGTGTGAGAGAGAGAGAGAGAGAGAGAGAGAGAGAGAGAGAGAGAGAGAGAGAATGAGAGAGAGGCTCACACTTGAACCTCTCTCCTGAATTAGTCAAAGAAAGGAAGAATACACACAAACACACAATCACTTGGGTGCAAAAACAGATTTCACTTAGCAAGTAAAGGGAAATGGAGAAAAAGGAAAAGAACATTATAAAGGGGGGTAGATTAAATGAATTTTTAGTTTTTCAAATTCTAATGATAGACAGAAATATTTATAATTCTTTTGTGGTGGCAAATAATTGGGAATCTGATGAAGTGCCACAAATTAAAAGAATGCATAGTGAAGCAGAGGACTTCAGAGAAATTTGATAAGATTTAAATGAACCAATGAAGAGGGAAGTGAATAGAACCAGGAAAACAGTTTATGCAATGGTAGCTATATTTTAAAGTAAACAGTTTTGAATGAATTAAGAATTCTCATAAAGATTAGTCACAAATCCAGAAGATTAATAATGAAACATGCCACATATCTTTTGATTAGAGAGAGAAAAGACTTAGAGTGAAGACAACATTTTCTTGGACTGACTGTACATATTTGTAATAGGTTTCCTTTTGTTCTCAGTTGGGGTTGTAAGTTGAGATGGGAGGGAATAATGCAGATTTTGTTTATTGAAATATATAAAATGTAATTTTTAAAACTTGCCTCTTCATATCCTTCAGCCATTTGTCTTTTGTGGAATGCCTCTTGTTCAGACGGTCATGGATTCAGAGCTCAAAGAGATCTTATATTTGCAACAATTTCCTATGTAACTCAAGTATAAAATTTTTATTAGAGAAACTTGGTGCAATTATTTTTTATAAGTTAACTATTTCCTTTCTATTGGCAGTAATTTAACTAATGAAAATTTTTTAAATTTGTGTAATCAAAATTGTTTGGTGAATTTTCTGTTATTCTATCTCTTAAGTCAATCATCCTTCTGTTACTTAGAATCGTGAAAAGTAACTTCATTCCTAATTCTCATGTTTTATTATTTAGTTTTTATATTTCATGTATCCATTTGCATTAAATTGTCACATATATAATGAAATATTGTTATAAACTTAATTTCTGAGACACTAATTTTCAGCTTTTTCAGCAATTTTTGTCAAAGTGAGTTCTTGATAAATATTATGGAACTTCTGATTGTTCCTGACTCTTGTGTACATAATATATTCCATTGATTGACTTTTTTTTTTACTTTTTAATTGGTGTCATTTTTTGGATGATTGTTGCATTATAATATACTTTGTAATTTGGTACTGATAAACCTCCTTCTTCCTTCCACCCATTTTTTTATTGAAGTATTTCCTTTGGGCTTCTTCACTATTTCCCGCCCCCCCCCAAAGAATTTTATTACCTTGTCTAGTCTGTTTGGTATGGCACTGAATCTATAAATGAACTAATGTAATATTGCCATTTTTAATTTATTGGCACAACCTGTAGCCTTTTTTAAATAATCTTGATTATGGCATGTTTTTACTATAGAAATGACATACAAATATTGATGAAAATAGTGAAGTATTGATAAATAATGATATATTAAGATATGCATTATTTATCAGTGATCAGATTGAATTATGGAAAGATTGCCATAAAGATTCAGTATTAGAAAAATAGCCCAATGAATTTAGGCAACAAGATTTAAACAAACCCACCTAAAAAGAAACTGGAAAAAAATACTTAATATTTAGAACTAATTTTTAATAGCAAAATTGATAAAAAAGGAAGATTTTTTAACACATAAAAGGATAAATTTTAATCCATTAGCTAGTATTCTATATAAAAGATGAAAATAAAAACCTTTCCCACAAAGAACAGAAGTAAATCAAAGTTTTGTATTCTCACTGTTATTAATTGCCATTGTTCTAAAATGCTAGTTACTGCAGTACAACAAAAACAAAGATATGAAGGAATAAACACTGGTAAAGAGAACCACAAAATATATTTATTTGCCAATGAAATGGTAGTTTATTTAGAAAGTCAAGAGAATAAACAAAAACTTAAGATAATTGGTAGTTTCATAAAGAATCAGTAATAAGATTAAAACTACCACTATCTCACCAATAAAAAAAGAAATAAACATTAAAATGTTCCACTAGATATAATGACAAGATATAGTAGTAATCTATGAATTAACCTGCTGATCCACAATATAAAAAGATGATTATGAAACTTTTTTTATATGTTAAAAAGTAGCTAAGAGCTATTTAGTGCAAATGGTTAGGTCAAGCTAATACACAAAAGATAAGAATGGTATCCAAATTAATCCACAGAGTCAGTGCTAACTTGATGGAAATGTAAATGCAATAATTCATAAGAATAATAACAATATTCATTTGGAAGAAAGAAAGGCTTATGAATATAAAGGAATGCTTTGAAACATAGAATGGGGAAAAAGGGAATTGCATTCTGAGAGATCTCCAGTTATACTAAAAAGCAATAATTGTTATAATTATTTGATACTAGGTAAAATAATAGAAGATAATGTAATTTTCTCTTTCATGGCTGCAAAGAGAATGGGTAAACTTTTAACCAGCCACAACTACGAAGAAATTATTCAAGACAAAAATATATTAATTTGATTAGATCCATTGTATATTTAGATAGGGAAATTTGATAAATGTCCCTTACAATCTCTGTACCCTGAATTGATTAGCCATTACATTGAAATACTCAATTACAGTAATGGATGAAAGGTTCATTATTAGGTTATATAGAACATGAAAAAGAAGTTCCTTTATACTTTCCCTAATAATTACATTTTTTTTGTATCAGGTATTTGCCATTCTCAGTGATAAGTTCTTGCAATGGTTCAAAGTCATTCTTCCTCGGTAAGTGAACAGTTACTCATGAAAATAGCTATAATTTCTTGTGGGTGAAACCTTTGACTCTCATTTGCATTTAGAAAAAAAATTGTACAGTTGTGGGGAACTGAAGAGAGCAGAAAAAACAACATTGTCTTCTGGACTCCAGCTTGGAGAAAGAAGAAATGTGGCTCTAAACTCCCTTTGAATCCCTTAAGGGAAAGAAAAAGTTTAGGAAGAAGATGGCATGACAAGAAGTTGGCAGTTTCATCTTGTTGGCTTTTTTCTTGGGTCTTTTTCTTCCTTTGGAGACCTAAAAGAGAGTCTTGATCATGTGAAGTCTCTCTCCAAGATTGAAGTCAGAAGACCTGAATCTCTCTTCTCTATAGTTCTCACCAACTCCATCCTTCACATAGGTATTGAGTAATCTGCATCAACGAAGAGGGTCTTTTGCAAATGACCCTTTAAGGGAAAGGGTTATATAAGAAATCACATCAAACTTGTTCTGCTTGTTTCAGGGTCCGTTTTATGGTCTGAAACAATGAAACTTCTGTCAATAGAGTGCCACATGATGAGGAAAATTCCTCACATACAAGCGGTTCTACCATATACTTCATCATCCATCTTTGAAGGACCTCTTTTTTTTCCTGAATTTTCTTTGCAGTTTTCTTCAATTCAATTCAAGCACCATGATGTCTTTTCTCATTCTCTTCTCTGCCAGCTTCAGGTATATTCTTCCAATTACTCTTGGATAAAATTTGTTTTTACTTATATGAATATATGTTGTTTTTCCTCCATAAAATGCAAGGTTCTTGAAAGTAGGGTCTCTTTTTTTTTCTTTTTACTTGCAGAGCAAATCCGTGTTTGGAACATAGAAGCACAGGTTTTCTGGTAAATGTTTTACAACTGATTCTTCAACAAAATAAAATACTTTTAATTCTAATCTTACATTATTTGTACTTTCTTACATAGTCTAGAAATCAACACACAATAACTCAATCATTGATTTATAGCTTTGCTGTTTCCAAATGCCAGTGCATAAATTCAAAATTTAACAATTGGCTCTGTAATCCTGTTGAAGTTGGTCTTACCCACATCATTACAGAAAGCTTGATTGGTTGATTGATTGATTTCTTAGAAATTCCCTGAACAGAATAGCAAGTTTTTAAATCAATCTTTAATTATTTTCCTGTCTAGTTATCTTCTTGGATTAGAGGTTTTTAACTGAAAGTCCATGGATTTTCAAGTGTTAAATCTATGAAGAGACTTCAGGGGATCTGTGAATGGGAATTGGAAAAAAACAACTTTTATTTTTTTAAACTAACTACTAATTGGGCATTCACTCATAGACTTCTATAGACTTCTGGAAGAATTTGCCCTAAAGAAGGTTAAGAACTCCTATCCCAGGACGTTGGTCATGCTCAGTACTTTTCGGCACCTCACTTGAAGCAATGATTCCATTGTCTTTGCTCCTGAATACATTCCCCAGTTCTTTTTATCCACCCAAAGAAGCAACAGAAGTCACCAATATCCTTTTAATGATACTCTTGTCATAGTCCACAGGCATTCCCCAATATAAAATTCTTTTGTAAGGCACTATATAGTATTCTACTGTCCAAAATCAGGGTGGTCATAGTTGCTAATTGAAACATCCCTTATCCCCTTTTTTCTCCTCCCCCACATACAAAATTAAAAACAATTATACAGTTTTTCTCAGTTTCATGCCTACAATGATGCTTATGATTATACTGTCATGGCTTGCAAGTGCAGAAAATCTGCATTAAAAAATTAAATAAGAAATAAAATGAAATAAATTTTAAAAGTTTGGTAGTCTGAGCTTCCTAAATGTAGTCCTTGCGTCAGAGGTTCCCTCTTGATACCAAGAGTCTACGTATACTTTGGAAACCCCTTACCTAGCTGACTTACTATCCTCCAACCAGTTGGAATCTGATAATTTCAACATCTGGCACTCCTTCCTTCCTCCTTGGATTCTTTTCATACTCCCCCAAAAGTTGTTTAGGCTACTTCCATGCCATTGGAGCAACTAAACGGGAAGAGTTTTGTAGTTGACTGTTCATATCACAAGGATGAGATGAAAATAACCATTTACAAGCCTTCCAAATGAGACCTTGTGCCCTTTAGGTTTTTTAGGCAATGTAATCTTACCCACTAGTATACATTAAAGAATTTTGGACCTTGCTACTCATTCTGAAGCCCAGATTTTCCACTTGCATTGCAGATAAACACTTTTGTTGTAAGATGTGTTGTCTCCTCTAACGATAATATGAAATCCTTGAGAGCAGGGATTCTCTTTGTTTCTTTCTCTCTTTGTCTCTCGCCTTTGTCTTTTTCTCTGTCTCTCTCTTTAACTCTATCTCTATCACTTTGTCTCTTTTTCTCTGTCTGTCTGTCTCTGTCTCTCTGTCTCTGTCTCTGTCTCTGTCTCTGCCTCTCTCTTTCATTTTTCCAACATTTTACCCAGTATTAGCATAAAAGTGCTTACTTAATCCACTCATTTCATTTATTCTCCCAAGTTTCTCTTAGTCTAATGAGAATTTTAAAAAATGCTTTTATTTATACAAGGAAGGACAAAATTTCATTTCCAAACATTTAGAAAGTAGAGTTTCTCCTTTCATCTACACTCAGTACTTTTGTGACTTACAATATTAAATTGCATGGGACCCCAGCAAGGGAAAAAAATCAGATTCATTCTTCCAAACACTGCTCTGAATCTGTTTGTGTTTTTTTTTTAAATCAGTTTTCCATTTGGTCACTATTCTTCTGCCAGAATATGAGTTTGAGGGGGTATGGAAGGATTGTACTGGAGCCTTAGCTGACAGTGTTTATCACTCTTTTCTACTTATTGAGCACTGACTGACTCTACATTTATTTGATTCTCCTATTCTAAACCTAGTTTCATAGCTCAGTCCTCTACATCTAACCCTACAGGTAGCCATGAGAATACTTCTTTATTGATCTACTGAAATAATTCTCTGTTTTTTGCTCAGACTAAGATCCTGGAGAGTCCATACCTACTTATGTGTTTTCAGTCTCAGTTGGTATACCTCACCCCATCTGGTCCTCCTATTGAGGATTTTGGATTTAGAAAAGGATTCTTGCTCCTTTTAGATTTGTCTTTACAATTCTGTCTTCCTCAAGAATACTTGAGATGGGTCATGCAAATTATTATCAACTATTTCTTTGAAGATTTACAAAAGAAAGTGTGAGAGGTTGTAGAGATGGAAACTCCTTGTCTCTAATCCCAGAACAGGAAAACACAGGATTCAGAGGGAAAGCAGCAACCTCTTGTTATACATCTTTTAGTTTGGAGTTAATAATAAATAAGTTAAAGGACACATGTATAATCATTCATAAGTTGGAGTCATTTTCTATTATCTCTTCATTTGAGTTCTACTTAATCGTTATAATTTTGTTGCATTCATAATTTATTTATTTGCTTTGGTGTGTAGTTCTTTCCATTTACATTGTTGTAGTCACCATGGATCTTTTTATTGGCTCTACTTCACTTTCTATCAATTCATGCTTGCCTGTGGTTATTATATATATATATATATGTATATATATATATATATATACATATATATATATCATTTCTTTTAAAACAATAATATTTCATTATATTCATATACCACAATTTATTTAGCTATTCCCAAATGATGGGTAACTATTTTGTTTCCAATTCTTAGCTATCACAAAAAGGGCTGCTATAAATGCTTTGGCGCATATGGAATTTTTTTTTTTTTACTGATGTCTACCTTAAGATATGACCCCAGTAATAAAATCTCTGGTTCAAAGCATATGGATATTTCATTCATTTTATTCTAAATTACTTTTCAGAATGCCTGTGCGATTTCACAACTCCACCAACAAAATTATATATGAATAACATTTGCTTCTGTTTTGACCAGAAACCCTGAGGATCTTCCTCTCCCAGACAGCATAGACCATTCTTTGGGTTCATTTCTTTCTTACCTGTCTTAATCAGGGAATGGGTGTTACATTAGTCAAATAGAAACCTGGGTCTCCCTTTGCATACAGGGCCATCTGTAACCATCCTGACCCATATTTGAATATTAGATCCAGATGGCTCTAGAGGAGAAAGTAAGACTGGTGACTGCACACCCCTTCCTCACTTAAATCCAAGTCACTTACATGTCATGGCATCACCTCCCTGAAAACAAAGAACAAGCATCATCAACAACAATATATTAATGTGCCTAACTTCCAACATCTCCTCCAACATTTACTGTTGTCATTTTTTGTCATTTTTGCCAATTTGCAATCTGTGAAGTGAAATATCAGAATTGTTTTGATTTGCATTTCTTTTATTCTTGTGATTTTGAAGATTTTTTCATCAAGTTGTAAATACTTTGCAATTCTTTTGAGAACTGTTTCTTCACATCTTTTAAAGAATAGCTATTAGGTATGTATTTTTAACCTACAGAGTTTGAACTTATAAAAGACAAAGCAGAATTAGGCTAATGTACTGTCAAAGTGTAATAACAATAATAATAATAATGAGTTTTTCAAAATTATATTCCTGGTAAAAAGGCTGCTTTCTTTAGAACTGTATTCAGGGGCGGCTAGGTGGCATAGTGGATAAAGCACCGGCCCTGGAGTCAGGAGTACCTGGGTTCAAATCCGGTCTCAGACACTTAATAATTACCTAGCCGTGTGGCCTTGGGCAAGCCACTTAACCCCGTTTGCCTTGCAAAAAAAAAAAAAAAAAAACTGTATTCAGCCTTCACTTCACAAAAGGTAATAAGTCACTGACTGCCTCTCCTATGTTAATTACAAACTCAGGAAAACAATGATCAGGTTGTAGGAAGACTTTCCCTGACCTCACAATACTTAAAGTCTATGAAGAGATAATAATTAATTAGATAGCATTGTATAAGGATGATAAGTTTAATAAATTGATCTCTAGGAAAGTTTAAGATTTTTGTCCACTTTTGTTATGTATAATATATACCTTGCTCCAGTATAAGTTTTCTGATCTTTCCCAGATTTGTATAGTCATTACCATAATGCTTTCCACCTATAGATTAATGTTAAATCTAAGAAAATAAAGCTTCATGTCTAACCTATATTTTCTGTCATTTTATCTTAACCCTATATTTTTAAGTTTACAGTTTTCCAGTGTTGATAGTTTTTGTGTTGTGGCATGCAGATATGGATGGGAATTTTGAGGAAGGACAGTTCTCCATTTAAACATGCTCCTTGAAAGGAAAGAGGTCTATAACTTTTTAAATCCCAGCTCTATTCTGAACCCATGTCTTAGTTGACAGATATAGGAGTAGACAATTTTGACTTGGATATGGGGAAGACTGCCATTTAGCAACATTGGATAGGGGATCCCTAAAAAAACCTAAGACAATTTTTTTAACCTTTTGCAAGGCAAACGGGGTTAAGTGGCTTGCCCAAGGCCACACGGCTAGAAAATTATTAAGCGTCTGAAGCCGGATTTGAACTCAGGTACTCCTGACTCCAGGGTTGGTGTTCTATCCACTGGGCCACCTAGCTGCCCCCCTAGGACAAATTTTGAAACTAGCCAAAGCTGACCTTGAAATAAGGTCAGTCTACCACTTTTTCAACTCAACTGTTCTATTTTCAAACCTTTGTTTTGTTTGAAATTAAAATAGTCTCTGAATTTTACCTCTGGTTATTGAAATTCTTACCTCTAGGGAGAATTTTCTAGTTTAAGTTCTCTAAATACACCTGATTATTGAAATTTCTTCTTGCTTCTGAGAATGTTCTCTGGTTTATGGACTGGCAATTCCAATATCTTTGGATGCCCCCTGCTTTTTGTTTGTTTGGGGTTGTTGGCACTCTAAATTGTGAGATTTGGTTCCTTCTCAATTTATATGTTTGTGTCTGTGGGACTTCCTCGGGTGAGAACAAGTGAAGTTGCCCTTATGATGTCTGTGTCTTTTGTTTTAGGGGTGGTGTCTTTGGTATCTCAATATGTAAGACTTTATTCTGGTAAAAGTCTTCATTGTTTATGAATATGTCTGTTCAGATACCTGTGTTTATTTCTTGTTCTGCTTAATACTATTATCTCTGCTACTAACTAATCCTAGAGTTTCCCCTGCCAGGAAAGTGACTTCTAGCCATCTGATATTTCACTTCTATTATTTTTTTTTCAGTGGTAAAATGGGGGGAAAATTTTAATTTCTCTCTTATTAAGTGGCATAGATAATTAATCCAGAAATTGGGATTTTGAGGAAGGAAAATCCCTTGTTTCCTAGTTCTAGCTCAAGTAAAAATGGTCATTCATTTAAAAATTTTGTCCCTGGCAATTATGCTGCTACAGTTTTCTCTTATTCCAAACACTTGTAGGCTGTCCTCCTCTTCCTCTCTATAAGCTCAGGCTTCTAAAAAACAAAGTTTATTTTAAGAAAATTTAACTCAAAATAATGGAGAGGTATTTAGGTTTTGATTGAACATTTTAAAGATATGAAATTAAGGATTATTTCATGTAAAATGTTCTGTTGTTTGGAAAGTATATTGTGGAAATTTAGAATTTGGTTATATATTATGTATAAAATCTAAATAAATTAAAAAATTTTAAATCTTTATTTTGGGACAGCTAGGAGGCAATGGGGTTAAGTTGTCTTAAATTAAATATATAAATCTATATTTTAAATTTTAAAAATGTCTTATTCCTCTCTACAAGACCAGAAGTAACATGAAAATGTGTGAAAAAATTTATCAGAATTTGACTATCTGAATAAATTCTGAAAGTTTTTATAATTTGATCTTTAAGGTAGCTTAAAGTGTGTGTGTGTGTGTGTGTGTGTGTGTGTGTGTGTGTGTGTGTGTGTGTGAATCTGGGAATCTGGACCCCAGTTTCGAAATGGTTTAGAGTGTATTCATGTTTGGAGTAGATTGAATCCTAGAATCATGAAAGTCAACATACTCCTGGTCTGGTGAACTCTCATGGAATAATCAAGCTATTGGATTTAGAAATAAAGGCTGGAAACTGAAAATCCTATTCTAAAATTAACTGTTTTAAATATGCTATTATTATTAAAAGTCTATTTGACAATAGTTGGGAAATAAGATCATGAGTAACTGAGTTTATTTCTAGCCCGTTTAAATGAAATGAAAGTTCTAGGGGCAGCTAGGTGGCACAGTAGATAAAGAGCACCGGCCCTGAAGTCAGGAGTACCTGGGTTCAATTCCGGTCTCAGACATTTAATAATTACCTAGCTGTGTGGCCTTGGGCAAGCTACTTAACCCCATTGCCTAGCAAAAATCTAAAAAAAGAAAAACAAGACAAAAAAAAGTTCTAAAATATGAATTACTTCTTCAATTTGTTTGGGTTTTGGATTCAATTGCTTTAAAAAGTCTAATTTAAAATTATATAAGTAGGATGTAATCATTTTTTAAGATATCAGGGCCTAGGTCCTTCCTAGAGCAATTTTAACAGTATGTTACTTAGCTTCAGTTAGAAACTGCAAAGATGATCTCTTCCTTTAGAAATTAGTTAGTAAATTGTATTTAAACTACAAGAAAAAGTTTGACATAAATATCTATAGTTTTTTTTAAGCCAAGATTTATTCCTGAAAGGGAAAAAGGAACAGGGCTACCTATTAATTGCTAATTGACATTTAAAAACGTTTTAAAACTATACAGTCACTTTTAATTAGATAAACCATATATATGGGTTAATCTTTTATGCATATATATATATATATATATATATATATATACACACAAATATATTCACTTAAATTAAGAATTTTCTTTTTAGGTTTTAGAAAGCATACTTTTGATCATCGTACTTTGAGTGTTCTAAATGTTAAAATGTTAAGAAATACAATTAAATAACAGCTAGGTTTAATAAAACAGATTCTCTCACAAACTAAGCATTTGAAAATTTAAAATTGTGATGTTGATCACAAACCCTGTATCTGGCTGAGGTTACAACCCTTATTAAGTTTTATCTGACCAGTCTTAATTAACTTTGATGTCAAAGAAATTTAAAACAGACTAGTTTCCTCTAGGTGGCCAGAGATGCCATTGTGCATCTCATCATTAGCATATGTTACTTTATACCTCCTTGCAGTTTTTGTAGTTATTGAAAATGGGGGAATGAGAGATATGAAACTCTGAAAAGAGAATTGGGGATTTAGTAAAACAATGTATTTAAAATAGAGTGTAGAATTCTTCCATCATATCTCTTGTGCAAAAATAATGCTAAATGGAAATTTAGCATCATGACATCAGATATCATTTTAAGTGGTTTTAAAGCCAAGTTATCTGATTAATAAAACATTATAATTTGAATTTCTGTAATAGCTGGGAAATCAGTTATAATTTCTTTTGATCTTAGTTTTAAGTGACATTTAGGCCTAGATATCTTATTTTTATTATCTCTTTTAACTAAATGTAATTATGTTAAAATTTAAGCCACTTGATTTGGTAGTTTTAATTTATTTAATTGCCAATGAATGGGTTAATCACATGATGTAACTCTTTAATATTTATTTTTGAAAGAATTAGACTTAAGGTTCTTTGACCATATGAAAATTTGTGAAAAATTGTTAACTTAAGTTATTGGGACATCTATCAGAAGAAACAACTCTGCATCGATCATGCATCTTACATTGTTTGATGCATTTACCTCCATTCTATTTTTCAAATTCTTGATACGTGATCAATGGACTTTTAAGAAAGTATCTTGCCTGTCTCTGACAAGGACTTCCCCTGGTCCAAGCCAAGTATTATTAACAAAATAATGAATCCCTGGGCTACCTGATTAAGTCTTGAACTACTTTCCTAAAGTGAAATCCTATTGCAAGAATATTTGTTGTAATAATCTTGCACAAAATGGGGGAACAATTATGTAATTTAAGTTATCAAACTTGTCCCATCTTAGGATATACTTGGGTAGAAGACATATAGCAAATTCATCAGTGCTACTCAAATAAACCATCTATATAGGATTATTTCTACTGATATAGCTAAAGATGAGAATATATTGAGTAAATTTTTAAGGTCTGGTATAAATTTTGTGATAATAGGAGTACTTTTATTTCATTTCTATTCTTTTTTTAATGTATTTATTTATTTTGAATTTCACAATTTTTCCTCTAATCTCACTTCTCTCCCCCCACCCCCCACAGAAGGCAGTCTGTTATTCTTTACATTGTTTCCATGGTATACATTGATCTAAGTTGAATGTAATGAGAGAGAAATCATAACCTTAAGGGAAAAAAATAAACCATAAGACATAGCAAAACTACATAATAAGATAACAGTTTTTTTTTAAATTAAAGGTAATAGTCTTTGGTCTTTGTTTAAACTCCACAATTCTTCCTCTGGATACAGATGGTATTCTGCATCACAGATATCCCAAAACTGTGCCTGATTGTTGCACTGATGGAATGAGCAAGTCCATCAAGGTTGATCATCGCCCCCATGTTGCTGTTAGGGTGTACAATGCTCTTCTGGTTGTGCTCATCTTGCACAGCATCAGTTCATACAAATCTTTGTAGGCTTCCCTGAATTCCCATCCCTCCCAGTTTCTAATATAGTCATAATTTGCCATAATATACATATACCATGATTTGTTCAGCCATTTACCAATTGATGAACATTCACTCAATTTCCAATTCTTTGCCATCACAAACAGGGCTGCTATGAATATTTTTATACAATTAACCTTTCTCATGATCTCTTCAGGGTATGGACCAAGTAGTAGTATTGCTGGATCAAATTATACGCACATTTGTGTTGCCTATAATTCTAGATTGCTCTCCAGAAAGTTTGAATGAGTTCACAGCTCCACCAACAATGCATTAGTGTCCCAGATTTCCCACATTCCCTTCAACATTGATCATTGTCCTTTCTGGTCATATTGGGTAGTCTGAGAAGTGTGAAGTGGTACCTCAGAGATGCTTTAAGTTGCATTTCTAGGAGTACTTTTATTAAGTATTTTTTCCACTCTGGCTTAGAAAGCTGAGCCATTTAAAACACCTTAGCCCCCTTGCTTTAACCAAAGGAAAGTGAGACTTGGAAACTTTGAAAATTTTTCATCTGTAAGTTAATTCATTATAATATTAATTTGATATTTATAATGACAGCTGTGTCTAACTTATTTTAATAAAATCAGGGACAAGGAAACCTGTACATGCTGATTTGATACAGACTTTTGACTCAATTAAAGTTAATTATTCATAACAATCCTGCTCTCAGTGAACATGATTCAAAACAGCTTGGAATTCCATTTTGATCTAAACTTCTGTAAATGAAGTGAGCCTTGAATGTTTCTGTTGGATTTTCCCTAGGTCTTGTCCACCTGATTAAGCAATGTCTCTTCTTATAGTTATCACGGAAAAGTTTCTATTTTTCAAGTTTATAAACAGTAGAAGTTTATTATATGTGAAACATTTTGTCATTAGATAGAAACATCAGAATTACTGTCAGTTAAAAGAATTTTGCTGTTTTTGATCTGGATTTTTTATCATTTTCATGACGTAGATTTGAATTATGTATGGAATTTATCACAAGTATAAAAATTCAAATTCCTGAGGAATCCCCTTTTTTGAGAATGATGAGTATATTTGGGAGGAAGTAAATAAACTTATAAAACAAAATATATAAAGTCATTATATTAATAAGATTAATGTTAAGAAAACTATGACTAAGATTTGAGTATGAAATATGCTACCCAACTAGGAAATCTGATTGTTCTTATAGATATTTTATTACATTTGACATTGAATGTGCATAGAAAAGCCTGATCATTGACAGACTTCCAGAGATTCAGAAGGACATCAGATGTCTCCAAAAGAAAGAAGAAATAGACTGAAAGTTTCTATTATTGTTTACTTTTAATCAAAGGTGAATGCCCCCTTTTGATTTTTGTAACTTGCCCCTTGAATTTGTAAATGTGTCATCTATCCTTATACCCCTCCTGATAGACAGGTCTCATGTTTGTTGTCTATCATTTCTTTTAACAACCCTAGGTCTCCAAGAGATGCTTTCTCTCCTTCCAATATGTTCCTAGTTTTATTTTTTTTTATTTCTACACCTATTTACTTAATTTATTGATGATCTAATATTGTTAGCTGTGTTCAAAATGGGGAGAATGTCAAGCTAAATAAAATAATAATAATAATAATAATAATAATAATAATAATAATAATGAGTTTTCAAAGCTATATTTCTGGTAAAAAGGTTAATTTCTTTAGATCAATATTCTGACTTAACTTTACAGTAGGTAACAAATCATTGGCTATCTTCCCTTATGTTAATTACAAACTCAGGAAGACAATGATCAGGATGTTGGATGACATGTTCTGCTTCATCAAGCTTAAAGTTCAAGAAGAGATAATGATTAATCATATAGCCTTATATAAGGATGATGAGCTAAATAGGTTGGTCTCCAGAGAATTTTAAGGTTTTGATACTATTGTTATGTCCCCCTCCCCTTGCTGCTGTATAAGTATTCTCCCTCAACTTGGTATGGTCATTATCATAATGGCCTTCACCTGTAGATTAATGGGAAATTCTAGAGAACAAAACTTTATGTCCAACCCATATATTTAATATATATACACACCTATATGTACATATATATAGAGAGAGATATATAGATAGATAGATATGTGTTTATACTTTTATATAAAATATACAACCTATAGTTTGATCCTAGATTTTTAAGGTTTGCAGTTTTTAGATTTCACAGTTTATATCAATTAATTCTTCTAGATTTGTGGTCAGTCATATATGAAAGGGAGCTCAGCAACTGTGTTTTTAGAGAAGCATATTTATACAGTTACATAAATCAGAAGGAGGGAACTTCAGCATTGTCCATCAAAGAAATGTCCCCTCCCACCCAGGATGTGGTTTCATTAGGGTTACCCCTACATCTATCAGAAATTCCATTAGGTCAGAAGTAGTGGCCCCTCCTGATTCAGTAATTTTGTACTTTATTAGTTGTGCAAAAGACCTTCACAAAGCATGAGAATACTCCAGCTCCAGAATGTTGGTACTATTTTGATTAGATTTGGAAAGAGAAGGCAAACTTTTTGTTTCTTAAGTTGACATTTTTGCATACAAGTTTAGCATTTTTTATATCCAAATTTATATATTTTTAAAGGCAAAGTTCACCATTTATAACTGCTAGAATATTCTAATTAAGAGGATACTGTCTTTATATTCAGCAGAAATTGGCCTCTGCAATTTGCAACCAATTACCTAATTCTGTTTTCAAGGGCCAAGTAAAATAAATTATATTTATATTTATTTTAAAGGCAAAATTCACCTTTTACATAAATACATGTATATATATATATATGTACATATATATGTATGTATATATGCATATAATTGTTGTTTAAGTATCTTGGATGCCAGTCAGAGAAATTTGAAACAATATCTTTCCCTTTTGACCACTTCCCTTTTTATCCTAGTTGCATTGATGCTGTCTGTACAGAAAACTTTTTCAATTTAAGTAAAGTCATCTATTTTATCTTTTGAAATTGACTCTACCTTTTATTTGACTGAGATCACATCTCTTTCTGTTAACTGTGCGAGGTAAATGATTTGTTTCTTTTCCAATTTTAAAACATATTATTGAGCTTATATATTAAAGTCATATATTCATATAGAATGTATTGTGAAGAACTGTGTATAATGTTAGTCTAAGCCTAATTTCTGCCATATTACTTTCCAATTTTCACAGCAGTTTTTTTTCAAATAGAGAATTTTCCTCTAGTTGGTATATATTTTCCACTATATCGAGCACTTGGTTATTAAGTTTTTGTTTTCTGCAATCTCTCTTAGCTAGTCTATTGTATTGATCTAACCATACCTACTGACCTCATTTTGGAAATATTTTTTGCTTTGCCCAGAATCATAGAATATTAAAGTTAGAAGTATATTCTATACCTAGAATAACAGAAATGGAAGGAGATCTTAAAACAAAATAAGAACTATTGGAGTTGATAAAGAGTTTGAAGATTGAGTCCAATTTCTTTATTTTACTGAAGAGGAAATTGAGGAATAGAGAGGTGGAAAGTTACTTGACTATAATCACACAGACAATTATGGAGAATATACCTGGGAGAGGACTCTCTTGACTGTTAATCTTATGTTCCTTCAAGGATCATTGTTTTCTTACAGTCTCTGCCATGATGCAGCTGCTTTTTTGGAAACCTCTGGGATGCCATCTGCCTCAATACTGTATCTGCTCTGCTCCACCACCCTCATTCTACTCCCTGCAATCTGATGATGATGTTTGTCTTTTGTTGAAAAGGACCCTGACATCAGGGAAGTGATCCCATAACATAAAAGTGAATTAGATTTGAGTGAAGGTATGCTGTGAAGAGACCAGACTCACTATCTCCTCCAGAGCCATATAAATGACTCAGGACTGGAAATGCAAGTGTAGATACTGGCTTTTTATCCATTCAGTCATTAAACAAAATCAGACTGTTGATATTGCATAGCATCCCCTCACTGGTATTCATTTCATTTCACTTGCATTTCTGGCAAATTGGACTACAGAGCTATTTCTCTCTCTCTCTCTTCTTCTTCTTCTCCTTCTCTTTCTTTCTTTCTTTCTTTCTTTCTTTCTTTCTTTCTTTCTTTCTTTCTTTCTTTCTTTCTTTCCTTTTTCTCTCTTCCTTTCTCTCTCCCTCTCTCCCCTTTTCTCTCCCTCCCTCCCTCCATCCCTTTTTCTTCCCTCTCTCTCTCTCCCTCCACCCCCTTTTCCTCTCTCCCTCCCTTCCTTCCTTCCTTCCTTCCTTCCTTCCTTCCTTCCTTCCTTCCTTCCTTCCTTCCTTCCTTTCTCTCTCTCTCTCTCTCTCTCTCTCTCTCTCTCTCTCTCTCTCTCTCTTTCTAGAAAGACAATTTTATGACCTCCTGGCCTGCTTTCTTTTCTTTTTCACTCTATTCCCACTCTTCTAGTATTTAACAAATGTTTCTCACATGCTTTCTTTTCAAACAGCTTCCAGAAGCATATGTTCTAACATCTTTTTTCTTCCTTCACCCCTCCTCTCTCAGGCTCACACCCCTTCTACTGTCACAGAATGGATTTCATTATTGCTTTTTAGATCTAGAATGGAAAAAAATAACAACTCGTACTTTGTTTGTTTTTTGAGCTATTTATGCAAGTCTGTCAGGGTGTTCATGCATGTGAATATGCCTGTCTTTCCCTTATGCTCTCAGTCAGTAGCAACTTGCCTTATGGGACCTCTCTTAACTCGTTTCACCTTCCTAAGGCACTTATCAATTTATAGTGTGTATATTTATTGCATTCCTCCTAATAACTGATGAGCACATGAAATTAGGGACTGGGGTTTTTCTAAATTTTGTATCTCTCACAGTGTATAGGAAGGGTTCAAAACTCAGTAAGTCCATAATAACTGCTGATTGCTTTGAAAAGAATTGTCTGTGTTTGTAAGTAGAAGGGGATCAGGGTGGGAATCTTTTCTATTTGTGTCATAGAGTTGTGGTGTGGACAGAAATTTTTAAGTCATAAAGTGGAACATGAGTGGGAATTAGTCAGCAAACATTTATTAATCTCTTATTACATGCAGGACATTATGCTAAGGACTGGGAATACAAAGAAAGACACAAGATAGTCCCATCTCTTGTTCTAATGAGGAAGCCAAAATGCAAAGAATTAGGTGCATGCAAGATTTATACAGAATAGGGTCAGCTAGGTGGCGTAGTGGATAAAACACTGGTCTTGGAGTCAGGAGTACATGGGTTCAAATCCAGTCTCAGACACTTAATAATTACCTAGCTGTGTGGCCTTGGGCAAGCCACTTAACCCCATTTGCCTTGCAAAAACCTAAAAAAAAAGATTTATACAGAATAAATGGGCTTTGAAGATGGGCTTTGAGTTGCATCTCAGGTAACCAGAAAATAGAAGTTGAGGACAAAAAGCCTTCCAACCATGGCAGATACCCAGTGAAAAGTTATTGATGAGGAGATGGAATATCCTGTGTGAGGAAAAGCAAGTTGGAATTAATTAATGAATTAAATTAGATGAGTGTATGGGATTGAGATATATTTATGGGGGGGGTGGAGGGATCTCATATCTATAATCATGTGTTCCAAGGAAGCATTCTATATGACTCTTGTATGAAGAAGCAGGTTTTCTTCTCCATGCCAGTCAATCAGTTAAGAAACAAGAAAAAAAAGAAAGAAAGAAAGAAAGAGAGAGAGAGAGAGAGAAATAAAGAACCAATGATATACTTGGTACTATGCTCACTTACGAGTATGCTTGGTCTAGGTGTGTGCCTCCATGTATAGAGAGGTTATTATTTGTAGTTAAGCATCATATTGTATATACAAATATTCATTTGTAAGTTTGCCAACATGTGAAAATGAATGGGAATGTGTCTTTAAGAGTGTTGACTTATAAGCTCTCTCCCCATCCCACTCCTCTTATTCATTCTTGTCAGGCCTCACAAATGAGAAGAAAACTTCACCTCTCTGCAGTTTTTGACAGTTGTTCACCTCTTTACCCTATACTTTTCATGATACTCTTCTCTCTTGGTTTGTCTTCTGATTATTTCTTCTGAGTTTCTTTTGTAGCCTCATCAACTATATCCTGCCCCCTAAAGTTAGGTGTAACCATAGTGTTCTTCCATTTTCCCTTAGCTTCTTGAAACATTCTCTGTTAGTCAACTCATTAGATCCCTTTGGTTCTTTTATCTCTATGTCAATGTAGTATACCTTCTGAGTGAATTCTGCAACTTGAAAATAAGTTAATTAACAAATGAATCAAAAAAAGCTATATCTATATATGTTTATATCTATATATGTATACATTTACACACACAAATGCAATGATATAAACATACACATATAAATACATACACCAGCAGAAAAAAGGCACATAGTTGCATATAGTTAGATCCTGGCATATAAGATACAAGATACAAAGGAACATAAAGAGGAACATACAAATCTAACAACAACAACAGCAGCAGCATCAGAATAACAATTCTGACCTTCCAGTAATTTTCATACTAATAGAACAGACAACTACATATACACAAGATACATAAAAAGTACATGGAGTTAAACCTCAGAGAGAAATCAGAATTGTGGAAGACTTCCCATAGAAAATGGGATTTTAGCTGAGATTTTAAGTCAGTCTGGTGGAGGTGGATGTGTGTCCAGGGGATGGGGGAGTGAGGGGGGATGGTGCTACCTGGCATGGCAGATAGATGCCAAAGCAGAAGCAGTGAGAAAGGAGATGAAATGTCAGGTATAAAGGGTAACCCTCTTGATCAGAGGAGATGCATCCTAGAATATATGGAGGGAAGTGAAATCTAAGATCAGAATGCTGGCAAAGTGTTTGGCACATAGTAAATAGTTCACTGTAAATGTTTGTTGACTTTCTACCAAAGGAGACGGAGGCAGGGTATGAGGAAAATTGGGAGAGAACAATGTCATAAATATACAGGAAAGAGTATCAAGGAGTAGAAGATGATCAGTAGGGTCAAATGGTTCAGAAAGCTCAAGAAGGCTGGGGTTTGAGAAAAAAATCACTGATTTGTTATTTAAGAGGTCATTGCAGGCTTTGGAGAGAATGATTTCAGCTGAATGATTAGGTTGAAAATCAGAATGTACAAGATTTAGAAGCAAGTAAGAGTAGAGGAAGTGGATATCCTTATTGTTGATGGCTTCTTCAAGAAGTTTAATTGAGGAGGGAGGAAATATGAGATGATAGGTATTGAAGATCCTAGGGGCAACTGGATGCTATAGTGCTGAGTTTGGAGTCAGGAAGACTTCTTTTCCTGAGCTGAAATCCAGCCTTAGGCATTTATTAGCTGGGTGACCCTGAGCAAGTCCCTTAACACTAATTGCCTCAGTTTCCTCACTTGCAGCTAAAATGAGCTAAAGAAGAAGATTGCAAGCCACTCCACTTGCTATTTGTCCTTTGTTCTTGAAGAGTGCCATGACATCAGGGATGTAGTGCCATGAAATGCAAGTGAGTTGAATTTAAGTGAGGGAGGGCTGTGCAAAGTTACCTCATTCTGATTATTTCTTCTGAGGTTCCTTTGTAACCTCATCAACTATATCCTGCCCCCTAATGTTAGGTGTAACCTTAGTGTTCTTCCATTTTCCCTTAGCTTCTCTAAATATTCTCTCTTAGTCAACTCATTAAATCCCTTTGGTTCTATTGTCTCTATGTCAATATAGTATACATTCTGAGTGAATTCTTTTCATTTTCTCCTCTAGGATCATCTGGGTCCACTCCATTATCTTTGCCAATAAAAACCAAATGAAGTCATAAAGAGTTGGAAACAAACAGCACAACAAGGATTAAAGAAGGATTGTTTTAAAGGTAACTCATTGAGTTGCAGGTTGGGGACCAGAAGAATGATTACTTTTTGGGCTTCCACAGGAAATCATGTTGTTTCATTCTTTTAAATTATACTGCTTGAGGAGAAAGGAATAAGCATTTATATGGCAACTACTTTGTACCAGGCACTATGCCAAGTGTTTTTTACAAAAACATGGGAAGACATATGAACTCATGCAAAGTTAAATGAGCAGAACCAGGAGTATACAGCAGAACTAGGTCACAGTTTAATTAAGCAACATTGTAATGTTAATCAACTGTGAAAGACTTAGTAACTCTAATTAATAGAATGTTTCATGATAGGTCCAAAGGACTCATGATGAAAAATACTATCCACTTGCTGATAGAGAATTGATGGACTCTGAGTGGATATTGAAGTACATTTTTATCTCTTTCTTGCCTTTTTCTGGTAACAAGGAAATATGATTTATATGTATATATATATATATATATATATATATATATATATATATGTATATAAAATGGGAATCCTATTTCTTGCTTTCTCAATGGGTGGAGGAGAAGGTAGAGGGAAGGAAAGTATTTGCAACAAAATGAAAAGAAATAAAGGTATTCAAAAAGGATTTTAAAATAAATTTCTTGGTAAAAAGTTTCACTGGTTTGCTGTTGCTCCTAGGAAAAAGTATAAACTTATTTGTTTGACATTTAAAGACCTTTAAAATCTGATTTCCACCTATATTTCTAGATTTATTTTATATTACTATTTCTCATGTGCTATCTGTTCTGGCCAAATGGACCTACGTAAAGTGTTGTCACTTTCAGTGGACAGTCTTTCAGAGATCAAAAACCCTTCTCTTTTCTTTCTTTTTATTACTTGCTTCTACCATTCTAAAATCACACAGGTTGTAAGTAATAAAGTCATGATTACCCTGTTTTTCAGACTCAAATTGCCAACTCTTTGTTCTATGCCACATGAACTCTACAGATGAAGAGATTGAGTTTCATGAGATCCAGAAAGCTTTTTCTTCTTTTCTTCCTCTTTTCCCTTGGATGACAATGACTTTGAATGTCTTAACCTAATGTTAGAGAAACAAACTCACATTTGTATAACACTATGAGGTTTATAAAAAAAAGCCATTTTTACAAATTACCCTCTGAGACAGTTATTATTCCCATTCAACAAAGAAGACTTGAGATTTGCAGAAGTAAAATGACATCAGCAGTCACACAAACTCATGAGAGGGAGAACTTTAAATTGAGCCCAAGTCTGTTGACTCAAGAATTCATGCTCTTGGGGGCAGCTAGGTGGCACAATGGATAGAGCACCTGCCCTGGAGTCAGGAGTACCTGAGTCCAAATTGGGCCTCAGACACTTAATAATTACTTAGCTGTGTGGCCTTGGGCAAGCTACTTAACTCCATCACCTTGCAAAAAAGTATCTAAAAAAAAAGAATTCATGTTCTTTCTATGACTGGGCACCTGAAAGGGCTTTACTATACGATCCTGCCTCATGAATTATGTAATTAAAATGAAAGCTTCATTCAGGGAGCTATATTTAGTACTAGTTATTCTTTTCCTATAGATAATACCCTCCAGATGGCCTCTTGCCCCTTGGGACAATTATGTTCCCCAGTAACAGTACCTTAAGGTCATCCCTCACTTTTGGCCCTACATGAATATCATTAAGGGTCAAGGGTAAAAGTTATTTATAAATCAGGTAATTGATAAATAATAGATTCAAGAGAATGTAGTAGGTAGAAGTTCATCATAATTATTCCTTCTTTCCACATAGGTCCCTGACTGGCTGGGCTGCCGATTAAGCATTAAGGCACTCAGTAAGGTTATATATTTGGTTATGTTATGTATTTATACTCACAGAGACAGAGTATAGAGTAGTAAATAGTTTTGGACAAGGACTCCTGATGAGATGGCTTCAGATTCAGTCATTGACATAATAGTTTTGTGACCAAGGACAACCACTTTAGGATACATCCAATATATAAAATTACAAATTACAGATGAATTTGAATCAACATTGGGAGGACTGATAGAAGGGAGAGCAGATTGAGAAAAGCAGTGATCAGAAGCAAACCATTTTTGAGGAGGAACAAGGTGAAGGAGAAAGAGGAAAAGCAGGATAACAGAATAATATGACAGAAAATGAAAACGGCAAGTGTTGGTGGGGATGTAGGAAAACTGGGACTCTAATGCACAACTTGTGAACTGATCAAACCATTTTGGAGAGTAACTTAGAACTGTGCCAAAAGGCTACAAAATTGTGCTTAGACTGTGATTTAGCAATACCAATACTAGATATGACCCCAAAGAGATCAGAGAACATAAAAGATCTATGTATACAAAACTATAGCAGCTTTTTTAGTGGTGGCAAAGAACTGGAAATTGAGGGGATGCCCATTAATGGGGGAATAACTGACCACATTGAGGCATATGATTGTGTTGGAATATTATTGTACTATAAGAAATTAAGGTAACAATATTTTCCAAAAGATCTGGAATGAGCTGATGGTCAAGTAAAGTGAGAAGAACCTGGATAACATTGTACAGAGTAACAGCAATGTTGTAAGAATGTCTTGGTTGTACTCAGCAAAATCGAATACAGTTTTGAAGGACTTATGAAGAAAAATACTATCCACACCCAGAGAAAGGACTTACAGAGTCCAAATACAAATTGAAGCATGTTTTTTTTAAATTTTATTTTTCTTCTTTTTTATTGGGCTTTTTTTTCCTGCAATGTGAATAATATGGAAATGTGTCTTGCATGATTATACATGCATAACATATCAAATTGCTTGTCTTCCCAATGATGGGTAGAAGATGTAGAGTGAGATAATTTGGGACTCTAAATTAAAAAAATAAAAAAATTTGCATTTTTTGGAAAAAAATATTTTTAAAAAAGAAAAGAAAAATGTCCAATTATTGATTGTTTCCCAAAAAGAAGCTTATGAGAGAGTTTCCTCCAATCAGGGTCAGAAATATGTACTAATTTTCAAAAAGGGGAAGAGAAGAGAGTATGAAAACCAAAGATCACTTAAATTTGGTTTAATTCCAGGCAAAATTCTAGAGCACACTA
Organism: Macrotis lagotis; assembly: GCF_037893015.1. Taxonomy (NCBI): domain Eukaryota; kingdom Metazoa; phylum Chordata; class Mammalia; order Peramelemorphia; family Peramelidae; genus Macrotis; species Macrotis lagotis. Next base: position 427,374,436 of record NC_133658.1, on the reverse strand, counting down.
TTAAAGAATGCTCACTAAGTCTCTAGAAAGGAAGATGGGGAATTCACAAAACTAGCATGGATTTTTAAGACCAGACATGGACAGATTTGGGGCAATTAGGTATTCAGTAGATGGAGTTCTAGGCCCAGAGTCAGAAAGATTCATCTTTTTTGAGTTCAAATCTGGCCTAAGGCACTTACTAGATTGTGGGACCCTGGGTGAGCCTCTTAACCAGTTTGCTTCAGTTATCTCATCTGTAAAATGAGTTGGAGAAGAAAATGACAAATCATTCCATTATCTTTGCCAAGAAAACCTGAATAGGGGCGGCTAGGTGGTGCAATGGATAAAGCACCAGCCCTGGAGTCAGGAGGTCAGGAGTTCCTGGGTTCAAATCCGGTCTCAGACACTTAATAATTACCTGGCTGTGTGGCCTTGGGCAAGCCACTTAACCCCATTTGTCTTGCAAAAAAAAATCTGAATGGAGTCACAGAGTCAGACACAACTGAAAAATGACAACAAAATAAATGGCACATTAACTTTTTACTTTTGGAAAAGGTTAATAGTCTGATGGATCAAAGAAATATAATAGAAATAGCTTGCCTTGAATTCAGAAAATATGTGATAGTCTATAATTTTACTCTTGTAAATTAGATTGAGATAGGTAGGTTAGATGATGGTAAAATTAGGTGGATTTGAATATGGTTGGAGATCTGGATTCAAAGAGTAATCATGAATGGATTGATATTAACTTGCTACTGAAGACCGCAAGGAATTTGTACTTATTTGAATCTATAATACTGAACATTTGTAAAAAATTTTTATTAAAGATATTATTTGAGTTTTACAGTTTTCCCCCAATCTTGCTTCCCTCCCCCCACCCCCACCCCACAAATAGAACTCCGTCAGTCTTTACTTTGTTTCCATGTTGTACCTCGATCCAAATTGGGTGTGATGAGAGAGAAATCATATCCTTGAAGAGAACAGAATTCTCAGAGGTAACCAGATCAAACCATAAGACATCTGGGGTTTTTTTTCCAAATTAAAGGGAATAGTCCTTGTACTTTGTTCAAACTCCACAGCTCCTTATCTGGATACAGATGGTACTCTCCTTTGCAGACAGCCAAAAATTGTTCCCAATTGTTGCGCTGATGGAATGAGCAAGTCCTTCAAGGTTGAACATCACTCCCATGTTGCTGTTAGGGTGTACAGTGTTTTTCTGGTTCTGCTCATCTCACTCAGCATCAGTTCATGCAAATCCCTCCAGGTTTCCCGGAAATCCCATCCCTCCTGTTTTCTATTAGAACAATAGTGTTCCATGACATACATATACCACAGTTTGCTAAACCATTCCCCAATTGAAGGACATTTACTGGATTTCCAATTCTTTGCCACCACAAACAAGGCTGCTATAAATATTTTTGTACAAGTAACGTTTTTACCCTTTTTCTTCATCTCTTCAGGGTATAGACACAGTAGTGGTATTGCTGGGTCAAAGGGTATGCACATTTTTGTTGCCCTTTGGGCATAGTTCCAAATAGCTCTCCAGAAGGGTTGGATGAGTTCGCAGCTCCACCAACAGTGTAATAGTGTCCCAGATTTCCCACATCCCTTCCAACAATGATCATTATCCTTCCTGGTCATACTGGCCAATCTGAGAGGTGTGAGGTGGTACCTCAGCGAGGCTTTAATTTGCATTTCTCTAATAATTAATGATTTAGAGCATTTTTTCATATGGCTATGGATTGCTTTGATCTCCTAATCTGTAAATTGCCTCTGCATATCCTTTGACCATTTGTCAATTGGGGAATGGCGTTTTGTTTTAAAAATATGACTCAGTTCTCTGTATATTTTAGAAATGAGCCCTTTTTCAGAATCATTAGTTGTAAAGATTGTTTACCAATTTACTACTTTTCTTTTGATCTTGATTACATTGGTTTTATCTGTGCAAAAACTTTTTAATTTGATGTAATCGAAATCATCTAATTGGTTTTTAGTGATGTTCTTCAACTCTTCCTTAGTCATAAACTGTTCCCCTTTCCATAGATCTGACAGGTAGACTAGTCCTTGATCTTCTAATTTGCTTATAATATTGTTTTTTATGTCTATGTCCTGTAACCATTTGGATCTTATCTTGGTAAAGGGTGTGAGGTGTTGGTCTAATCTAAGTTTCTTCCATACTAACTTCCAATAATCCCAGCAGTTTTTATCAAAGAGGGAGTTTTTATCCCAGTGGCCTGACTCTTTGGGTTTATCAAACAGCAGATTACTATAATCCTCTTCTGCTTTTACACCTAGTCTATTCCACTGGTCCACCACTCTATTTCTTAGCCAATACCAAACAGTTTTGATGACTGATGCTTTATAATATAATTTTAGATCGGGTAGTGCTAAGCCACCTTCGTTTGCATTTTTTTTTCATTAAGCTCCTGGCAATTCTTGACTTTTTATTTCTCCATATGAATTTACTTACAATTTTTCTAGCTCATTAAAGTAATTTTTTGGAATTTTGATTGGTAGGGCACTAAACAGATAGTTTAGTTTTGGTAGAATTGTCATTTTTATTATATTAGCTCTACCTATCCATGAGCAGTTGATATTTGCCCAGTTATTTAAATCTGATTTAATTTGTGTGAGAAGTGTTTTATAATTGTTTTCAAAAAGATTCTGAGTCTTTCTTGGCAAACAAACTCCCAAGTATTTTAAACTGTCTGAGGTTACTTTGAATGGAATTTCCCTTTCTAGCTCTTCCTGCTGTTTCTTGCTAGTCATATATAGGAAAATTGAGGATTTATGGGGGTTTATTTTATAACCTGCAACTTTGGTAAAATTGCTAATTGTTTCCAGTAGTTTTTTAAATCATTTCTTGGGATTCTCTAGGTAGACCATCATGTCATCTGCGAATAGTGAGAGTTTTGTCTCTTCCTTCCCAATTCTAATTCCTTCAATTTATTTTTCTGCTCTAATTGCTGATGCTAACATTTCTAATACAATATTGAATAGTAGTGGTGATAATGGGCAACCTTGTTTAACCCCTGATCTTATTGGGAATGCCTCTAGCCTCTCCCCATTGAGTAAAATGCTTGTTGATGGTTTCAGATAGATACTGCTAATTATTTTAAGGAACAGTCCATTTATTCCTACACTCTCTAGTGTTTTTAATAGAAATGGATGCTGTATTTTGTCAAAAGCTTTTTCAGCATCTATTGATATGATCATATGGTTTCTGATAGGTTTGTTATTGATATAATTGAGTATACTAACAATTTTCCTAATATTGAACCAACCCTGCATTCCTGGAATAAATCCTACTTGATCATAATGTATTATCCTAGTGATGACTTGTTGTAGTTGTTTTGCTAAGATTTTATTTAGGATTTTTGCATCTATATTCATCAGGGAAATAGGTCTATAATTTTCTTTCTCTGTTTTAACTCTTCCTGGTTTAGGTAGCAGTACCATATTGGTTTCATATAAAGAGTTAGGCAGAGTTCCATCTTTCCCTATTTTTCCAAAGAGTTTATATAGGATTGGAACCAATTGTTCCTTAAATGTTTGATAGAATTCACTTGTGAATCCATCAGGCCATGGAGATTTTTTTTAGGGAGTTCACTAATGGCTTGTTGAATTTCTTTTTCTGAGATACAGTTGTTCAGGTATTTAATCTCTTCTTCATTTAACCTGGGCAACTTATATTTTTGTAAATATTCATCCATTTCACTTAGATTATCAAATTTCTTGGCATAAAGTTGGGCAAAATAATTTTGAATTATTACTTTAATTTCCTCCTTATTGGTGGTGAGTTCACCTTTTTCATTTATAATACTAGCAATTTGGTTTTCTTCTTTCTTTTTTTTAATCAAATTGACCAGAGGTTTATCAATTTTATTGGTTTTTTTCATAATACCAACTTTTGGTTTTATTTATTAATTCAATAGTTTTTTTGCTTTCAATTTTATTAATTTCTCTTTTGATTTTTAAAATTTTTTAAAATTTCTAATTTGGTATTTGATTGGGGATTTTTGATTTGTTCTTTCTCTAATTTTTTTAGTTGTATGCTTAGTTCATTGATTTCCTCTTTCTCCAATTTATTCATATAAGCATTCAGAGCTATAATATGTCCCCTGAGAGTTGCTTTGAATGAATCCCATAGGTTTTGGTATGTTGTTTCATCATTATCATTATCTAGGATAAAATGGTTAATTCTTTCTATAATTTGTTTTTTGGTCCACTCATTTTTTAAGATGAGGTTATTCAGTTTCCAATTTGCTTTGGGTCTATATCTCCTTGGCCCAGTATTGCATATGACTTTTATTGCATTGTGATCTGAGAAAGATGTATTCACTATTTCTGCCTTTCTGCAGTTGATCATTAGGTTTTTATGTCCTAGTACATGGTCAATTTTTGTATAAGTTCCATGTACTGCAGAGAAAAAGGTATATTCCTTTCTATCCCCATTCAGTTTCCTCCATAAGTCTACCATATCTAATTTTTCTAACAATCTATTTACCTCCCTAATTTCTTTCTTGTTTGTTTTATGATTTGATTTATCTAGATCTGATAGTGGGAGGTTGAGGTCTCCTACTAGTAGAGTTTTGCTGTCTATGTCTTCCTGTAATTCTTTCAGCTTCTCCTCTAAGTATTTGGGTGCTGTCCCACTGGGTGCATATATATATTCAATATTGAAATGACTTTATTGTCTATGGTACCTTTTAGGAGGATAATGCTATCTATCTTTTAATGCTATCTATTTTTGCTGCTGCTTTGTCTGAGATAAGGATTGCTACCCCTGCTTTTTTTACTTCAGCTGAAGCAAAATATATTTTGCTCCAACCTTTTACCTTTACTCTATATGCATCTCTCTGCTTCAAATGAGTTTCTTGTAAGCATCATATTGTAGGATTCTGGTTTTTAATCTACTCTGCTATTTGCATATGTTTTAAGGGAGAGTTCATCCCATTCACATTCAAGGTTATGATTACTAATTCTTTATTGCCCTCTGTGCTATCTTCCCTCTGTTTGTATTTTCCCCCTTTCCCCCCCTTTTCTCCATATTCCCCAGTATTTTGTTTTAAATACCACCCCCTTCAGTGTGTTTGCCCTCCTATATCACACCCTCCCCTTTCTTTCCCCTTTCCCTGTTCCCTTCCCTTCCTTTTGTTATTTCCCCTTATTTCCTCTACTCCCCTTCCCTTTCTCTGTCCCCCCTCCCCTTTTCCCCTTTTACTTCTAGAAAGGTTAGATGTTTTATAAGTTAACTGAGTATGTGTAGATTGACTTTAAGCCGAGTCTGATGAGAGGAAGATTCAGGTGTTTCTCCTCTACTCCCTTCTTCCCCTCTATTACCATAGGTTTTTTGTACCTCTTAGTGTAATGAGATTTGTCCCATTCAATCCCCTCCCTCCTCCCGTCTCTTTTCTGTCCCCCTTTTTAGGGAGGTAGTGTATTTTTTTTAGATCATTCTGTCTAAGTCATAGAAAATTCTGAGTGTCTGTCCCTTCTAGTTCAGTATATTCTGTTGAATAGAGTCCAAATTCCTGAGAGTTATTAGAGTCTTTCTCCCCAGTGGAGTTAAAGCCAGTTACATCCCATTAGCTATTAGTCTCATGGATAGGTCATGGATGTCCATCATTTCTGGCTAGGTATATTCTCTCTGTTAGAGTTACATTTCTCAGGATTTATGAGAGTCTCTACCCCCACCCCCAGGCTGGGATATAGCCAGTTTCAACTTGCTGGATTGCATTTTTTTTCCTTTTACTGCCCCCCCCCCTTTTTTAAACTTTTCATGTGTCTTTTGAACCTCCTGTTTGATATCCAAATTTTCTGTTTAGCTCTGGTCTTTTCATCAAAAATTTTTGGAATTCTTCCATTTCGTTAAATGTCCATCTTTTTCCCTGGAAGAGAAGGCTCAGCTTTGCAGGAAACTAGATTCTTGGCTGCTTTCCAAGCTCCCGAAAAATATGGAATGATTCATGAATTTGCGTGTCATCTTTGAGCAGGGGCCATGCTAATCTTCTCTGTATCGTTCCAATTTTAGTGTTGCCGAAGCGAGCACGGTACTGAACATTTTTGCTAGTGAACTGGATGAAGATAGAGATGAAAGGAAACTGAAAGAAAAATCTAATGTACTTAATGATAGTCATTGTTCAAAAAAAAATCTCAACAGGTAAGAAAACTGGGATGAATCTTAAATATTTCAATATTTTAAAAGAGTTTATTCCTAGTATGGGAATTTGCCACTATCCAATGAAGTTTTGCTGCTGATCCTTTTACATAACAAATTTATAAGAATATGGGCAATATATATGAATAAAAAATAATGATTTCATTGCTTTAGTAACTTTCGCTCTGACTCATATATTGCAGTCAAATCTAAAGTATATTTATAAACATAGAACCCTAAATTAAATATTTCAGTTTTCTCAAACTGGGTTTGAGACTGCCTAGACAAAGAAATTGATAAAAAAAACAAAACAAAACAATACCCTAAACTTAGCTTGGTGTACTCTATCAAGTTTTTCTACCTGAATGTAGTTCCTGTCAATCCGTCTTCATTAATGAGTTTAGCCACTATACCCTAGAAGAGTACAGTTAAACTGGCTAGCAGGTGACTGAAGAGCTGAAGTTCTGAAGATGGTGGCACTGAATAATACACTTTCAGTCACTACCATGAGATTATCTGAGACCAATGAAATAATATCTATCAGAGACTATCATGGCCAACCGCTATTATGAAACCAGTGGAGCAATTTCCAATGGCACCACATGCCTATTGATTGTCATGAGGTCCATAGAGCAATGCCCCAGGAGAAATGCCAGACCTAGAGAAGAAGCAGTCTAGTGAGGGCAACTTGATTATCTGCCAGAAGACATCAGTTATTATGAGGTGTTAGAAGTTCGAAGTATTTCTTTATAGACTATATTTCCCTATGTATAAGATGCACCCTTTTTTGAAAAAAATGGGATTTAAATACTGGGAACTTCTTATACAGTCGTTGTAGATTTTTTACTTGCATATCCCACTTTTTCACATTTGTTGTCTTTGCACTCATTGTTTTGTATTTGTCATTGGTAGGTTTCATTTTGCCACGTCCTACCCAGAAATTGCTCAGAAAAGATTTTCATGCAGTGCTGAATTCAAGTTCAAAGTGATCCAGTTTGCAAAGGTGAATGGAAATCATGCTGTTGAATGTCAGTTTGGTCCTCCTCCAAATGAGAAAATAATCCAAGACTGGCTATGGGAAGAAGACCATGAGAGGCAAGTCAGCCAAATGGCTTGAGTTAGAGAGGGAATTGAAGATATGCTTTGCAAAGCAAAGGGCAATTACAATTCTTGTGTTCACAAATATGATTCAGCCTGAGGCAAGAATAACTGCTGATGAAAAAGAAGTGACTGATTTCAAATGATGGCACAATTGGTGCTTCAGGTTCGTGAAATGGAATGGTCTAAGCACTCGTCCATGCACCAGACTTGCCCAAAAGATGCCTGAAAGCTGTGAGCAAAAAGTCATTGAATTTCATGATGAATAAAATTTGAGTTCAATAACTTTATGTAATGCATTTTTTTCAAATTTCAGGCTCCAAAAATAAGGTGCATATTATACATGGGGAAATATGGTATATGTGTTGGCTAACATGGACTTCTTGTGTGTTAATAGTAATATATTCTTTCTTTCCTCACTGCAGATAACTCTAATTTGGGGGGAGAGTTTGTTCTTTGTTCATTAGGGTAAATGTCCTAATGTATTTTTCTAACTATGGTATCTTCTTAAATACTTTAGTTTTATACTAATTATGTCTTCTGCCTGATTAGAGGAAAAATAAACACTTTGGTATTACCAGAGTAAATTGGTCAGAGGTATATGGATGTGAATATGATTGAATTAGAGATAACTTTCTGGGGCCATATAGAGTGAAAGTTAGTACCCACTAAGGTAATATATAAATAAGTACAAAAATAACCTTAAAATCTAGAATGACATTTGAGAGTTGTATTTTGTGGAATTATTGTCCTCAAGAAGCTTTGGGACTTATATTAGAGCGCACTTGACTTAATTTATCATCAAGTAAATACTCTTGGGATATAAGGAGTAGGGTATTATAAGTTCTTAAATATATGTACCTATAAAAATTCACATGAAAAAGTTTCCCTCATTGAGTACACATATGACCTCACCTACCCCATCTTATTCTGCATACTAAGTGCCTATCTATATTTGCCCATCCTTGGTTCTGACACTATGTAAGTGACTTAGACTTTACAATTACCAAATCACCATTTGGTCAGTTTTATCTGTTTTATGTTAGGATTTAATTATCTCTCTCCCTCTCTAAATTTAATTCAGTTTTATGAATAGTAATAGTAGCTCATATATAAAACAATTTTTCTATATATAATAATATACTTATGATACCATTTGATTCTCACAACATTTCTATGGGATAGTTTATTATTATCATCATCATCACCATCATTATTATTATTCCATTTTTAAAGATGGGGGAAAACACTGTTCAGAAATTGTGGGACTTGATCTGGGTCACAGAACTAGTGAGTAATTGAGGTCATATCAGAATAGAGATATATATTCTGAATCCAAGCACAGTATTCTATCCACTTATTGTCTACCAAGGAAACACAACAAGGTCCCATGCTAGAATCTGACTCATCATGCAAGTATAAAAAAAATTATAATCTACTTCTTAAGGGAGCTTTAGGAGGATTATTCATGGAAACTAAATGCAATATCAGGCAAGAAGTGTACCTTCGGAGAATTAGCACTGAACTTCTGAGAAGCAGAAATTCTATTTTTGAGTGAGAGCTCAATGAAATAATCCTCCCTATGCTAAGCATTTTACAAATATGATATCATTTGATTACAAAAAGCTCTATTAGGAAGGTCTTAATATTTATTAAACTCATTTTAAAACTGAGGAAATTTAGTCAGAGAGCCATGAAATTATTTGCCATGGGTTACATGTTTACTGCATGAGGCCAGAATTGAACTCAGATATTCCTGACTCCATGCTCACCATTCTATCTACTATGCCACCTAGCTTCCCTTTAATGGCTTAGACAAAACATTGCCCCATTCTGACCATAAATCTGTGAAATGAAAGGGTCAGACTTGATCAAGGTCCTTAAATTGAAGTCTATTAACTTGATTCACAGCATGTTTTGTTAACTGTATTTCAAGAGTTATTTTTATTATATAAATATTTTATTTGTTTTTCCAACTACATAAAGTACATTTTTTGCAAAGGTTCGAGTTATACAATTTTTCTCCCTCCCTACCTTCCTTCCCCCTCCCCCAACAGAAAACAATATGATATAACAATCTGCTAAATATAGATTGAAATCGAGCATGTTAGGAGAGAAGATTCAGATTCAAATGCAAGAAAACATTACAGATAACAAAATTAAATAATACATAACAACTTTTAAAAATTGGTTGTAATAAACTTGGCTTTTCATTTACACTCCATAGTTCCTTCTCTGGATATGGGTGATAATTTCCATCACAAGTTCATTAAAATTATCTTTATTGTACTATTGAGTTGAACAAGTCCATCAGGGTTGATCATCACCCCATGTTGCTGTTAGTGCCTATAATGTTGTTCTGGTTCTGTTCATTTCACTCCCCTTCAATTAATGCAAATCTTTTCAGGCTTTTCTGAAATCCCATCCCTCATGATTTCTTATAGAATAATAGCATTCCATCACATACATATAGTACAATTTGTTCAACTATTCCCCAATTGAAGGGTTTTCCCTTCGATTTCAAATTTTTTGCCACTATAAAAAGAATTTCTATGAATATTTTTGTACATGTGGGATTTTTACCCTTTTTATATTCAAAGGGTAATGCACATTTTTATTACCCTTTGGGTGTAATTCCAAATTGCTCTCCAGAAAGGTTGGATCAATTCACAGCTCCATCAACAGTGTATTAGTGTCCCAGATTTCCCACATCCACTCCAGCATTGATCATTATCCTTTCTAGTCATATTTGCCAATCTGAAGGGTGTGAGGTGATCCGTCAAAGATAGTTTAATTTGCATTTGTCTAATCAACAATGATTTAGAACAGTTTTTATATAACTATAAATAGCTTTGATTTCTTTATCTAAGGATTGCCTTTCCATATCCTTTGACCATTTATCAATTGTGAAAAATCTGTTGCAATGATGCATTTTATTTTATGTATTTAAAACAATGGATTGCCAAAAGGATCCATGTCTTTAAAAGTTTAAGAATTTTTGGATTAGATAGTAAAATGTAATGTCTTTTAAGACAAGGACTGTTGTTTTTTCCCCCCTTTTTTTGACTTTATATCAGTAGTTCCTAATTTAATGTTGGAACATAGTAAGCACTTGACCAACACTTGTTGAATTAACTTTAATCTCTAAATTTCTTCTTTATATGCTATACTGAGAGGCACAAAGTGTTCTTTGGTTTGAGGAGAGAGGAACCTTTCTAGTTTAGGGGAGGGGAGGGAATGAAATCTAGGAAAGCATCCTGGAGGAGGAGACCCCTGAGCCCTGCATTATGGAAGAGAAGAGTTTCAACTGGCAGAGATAAGAATGGAGTGTGTCCAGGGATAGCCTGAAGTAAGAAAGAGCAGAAGGAGCTTGGGGATCAGATAGCACTTAGTTTGGCTAGAACACTATGTAGGTGAAGAACAGCTTTTGTAAAAAGTGCTGATTATGAAACAAGTCCCAGGGAGGCCCAGGGGATTGAGGCTCCTGAGATCTCTGGTACAGAGGCACTTAAGTCCTTGATCAGATCCAGGGACTGAAGAATCCTGAGATCCCTAGTACAGAGGCACAAATATCCTTGGCTAGGACCAGGGACTGGAGACTCCTGAGATCCCTGGTACAGAGGTATTGACATCCTTGGCCACGGTCAGGGACTTGAGGCTCCTGAGATCCCCGTGCAAGGGCACTGATGTCCTTGGCCAGGGCAGGACTGGGACCCAGATGAGGGCTGCCAAAAACAACAGTTGTTAAATTGTCAACAGTAAACAAGCCCAACAGGGATAAACAAATCCGAGCTAAACAGAAAGCAATATGTCTTGCCTCATGCCCGGGAGGCAGCCAAATGCAGACACTGGCAGGCCACCAGCAGAATGAATACAGAAGGTAGAGAGGGCCCCATCGACTGAGGAAGACCTGCCTCAAGGCCTTAGAAGCCCATTTCCAGGAACTCCCTGGCCCCGCCTCCTAGGCAATCCCTCCCCAAGCTCTCTGAAGCCTGCCGAGTGGTTGTTTCTTGGAAAACAGAGTTCCCAGTCCCACTCCCAGCTTGCAAGATCACCCACACCCTGGAGGCCACCCAAGAGCCAAGGGGAAGAGACAGCAGCAGTCTGAGCAGGCTGGACCAGGGCCATAACTGGCTTCCCCAGAACTCAGGAACCTGGCAGGGCCATTGGACAGCCTGGCTTTGGAACTAGGAGGCCTAGGTTCAAATCCTGACTTAACTACTTACTCTCTGTGAGCTGGGACAAGTTCCCTGATGTCTCTGGGCCTATGTCTTTCCATCTATAAGATGAGGAGAACAGACTAGATGAGCTCTAAGAGCTCTTTCACCTCTACATATTACTATAAAACTAACAGATATATGACTTTTCTGACTTTACCCACTTAATCTAATAAGTCAATAATTAATTGCTTAAGAAGTGTAAGACACCATGGGAAGTAACAGGAATCCAAAGAGGCAAAAATAAACAAAACTGATCACTGGCTGACAAAGTGCTTTATAGCCTCAGCCCACTTTGATCCTCATATACTTATAGCCATTGTGTGAAGGAGGCAAGTAGGGGAATTTTTATTTTCATTTTACAGAGAATTTAATTGGGATCCAGAAATGTCTCGCCTAAGATCACAAAATGCCTAAATGTTTCTTCCAAGTCCCAGATTTGACAGGCAATATGTTCCAGGGGTAAGAAATGAAGCTCTGTCACTACTTGAGTTGACTTTGGGAGTCATATCACCATGTTTCAATATCCTCATTTATTAACTGATGAGAAAAGGGAAGTCATTCTCTGAATATCTTCCACCTCTCAAATTATGATCCTCTGGAATAGAGAGAGAAAGAATTTTTATTTCTAGAGCAGTTCCTGGCACATAGTAGATTCTTAAGAAATATTTTTCCATTGGTGGTGAATTGATCCCAGACAAAAGAGGAGAAAACCAAAATTCAGAAAGAGAAATATTGGTAAAGTTACACAGCTTAGAGGAAGGGAAGGTGTGACTAGAACTAGTCCTTTCAATTCCTAGGTTAGTGTTCTTTCCATTAAACCAACTACTTTATACAATTTCCTTCTGTGGATCAGTTCCATTATAGAAAAGACCAAATTATTTATGTCAACCCTGACTTTTTGGAGTACTCCACCAGTACCTAGGGGATTCTTGTTCATTTTGTAGTTCTTGGATTGTCAGGAAAAGATGAAAAAGGGAGTATTTAGGTGATTATAGTGGGTTGTTCACAATCATTGAAATCTTGTCCATCCAGGAAAATGATCTGGAAGAAGTATTAAGTACTATATAGCTAAATATCCTCATTCTTTGGAGGAAAGAGTCAGGCTTAGAGAAAGGAGAGGAGGTGCCCAAGATCATACAGTCTGGCTGGACAGAGATAAGAATGCAGTTCTCAACAGTCATCTAAAAATGAAATAGATCTCCTTGGAAGATAGTGAGTTTCCTTTACTGAAGGTTTTCAGGTAGATGATAATTTTTTGAGAATGCAAAGTTTAGATAGAGGTTAGATTTTACTAGATGACCTCTGCTGGGAGATTCAACTTGGAGACTCAATGATTTTGTGTATTGAGAGAGGTCAGGGGTTGTCCTGATATAATGAAAAACTTTCTGTTAATAATAGCCAAGAAAAAAGTAGAATTCCATGAATTATCTCAGGAAGTAGTGAGTTTCTTGCCACTGGTGGTTTTATTTTATTATTTTTTGTTCATTCATTTATTCATTAATTTATTTAGTCAGAATTACCAAATATTCTTTTACAAATTAGTCAATAATTGCTTTCTGCACATGTACCCCTCACCCCCAAAGGAAATCAGAGGAGAACATTTTCTCATTTCTTCTCTAATGCCAGCTTACAATTATAATTAGACAATACATTAAAGCTTTGTTTTTCCTGTTTTTATTTATACTATCATTTTTATTATGTATTTTCCCTTGGTTCTACTAATTTCACTCACATCGGTTCACAGATTTTCTCAGGCATTTTTTCTCAACACATTCTTAGATCCTTAACAATATATTCATGTTTAGCCATTCCTCATTTAATGACTTTACCTATTTTCCAGATTTTTACTGCCATACAAAGTATTGTTATAAGTATTTTATTATATTCAAGAACTTTCTGTCTTTGACTTCCTTGGCTACATTCTGCAGTGAGAGGTCTGGGTATATAAATTTAATCTTTTTTTTTATATCCCAAATTATTTTCCAGATTAATTGGGTCTATTCGCATAGTTTAACTATCAGAATATTGTGAATTTGTCTTCCTGACACACTTTCAACTTTGACTACTTACATATTTTGTAATCTCTACCAATTTTCCAAGATTGAGATGAAATTTCATTTTCATTAAATGGAAAACATGGAATGCAATTCTTTTATTATTAGCTATTTAGAACAAACTTCCATGTCTTTTTAATGGAAAATCCAGAGAATTGTTCTTTCATATCCTTTGATCACTTATCTGTTGGGGAATGCCTCCTGTTCTTAATATGATATATATCTACATGCATACACACATACATACATACCATATGATTATATGTATGTATAACACACATATAAAGTATTAATGTATATGCATACTTATTGATATATAGTATACATTTATAATGTTCAAATAGTAACTAAGGTTATTGTTATAACAACATAATAATTTCTCTAAATAAACAGCATGGATACCTTGGATACTGGAACTTTATCTAAGATATTTGCTTCAAAAGTAATTTTCCCATGATACAATTTCAATGTCAATTAACAAACATTTCAAAGTGTTGCTGTTGTGCCAAACTTTGTGCTAAACCTTGGTATTACAAAGAAAATGCCCTTAAGATGCTTGTATCCTTATGGAGCAGACGAGGTGATTTAAAAAAATATATACATATAACATACAGAATAGGTACAACGTAATCTTAGAAGGGAAGTCACTAGCAGCTGGGGAAACCAAGAAAGTCTTTTTTGTATAAGTTTTCATTTGAACTGAATCTTAATGGAAACCACATATAAGTGAGGGAAAAGGGGCATTTCATTCATGGAAGACAGTCAATGAAAAGGAAACAAATTTCAAAAGGTGGCTTTTGTTTGAGGAACACCCACAGTGTAGCTGAATCATAAGATTTCAGGGAGGAGAGTAATATGCAGTGAGACTGGAAAAATAGGAAAGAATTATGTTTTGAAGCCTTTAAATAACAACATAGGACTTCATGCTCTGATCACAGTGATAAAAGGAGTTTATGGGGTGGAGGTAACATTATCAGAACACTTTGGCAGCTATGGATGTATTGTATTGAGTGAAGGGAATCCCTTTATGTCCTATTCTTATTAATTTTGTTTAGGCAACTTCAGAGGTCATTTGATCCTACTTATACCTGAAAAATAGATTTCCAGTAAACATACCTAAGTAGCCATCTATTCTTTGATTGAAGACTTCTTATCATCAGACAGTTATTACTCAGGCAGTTTCGTTAGTTTAAATTCAGGTTCAGCACTGGAATAAGACACTTGAAGACCATCTAACGGTCCTTAAGGCATTGACAGGTTATTCTACTGGCATACAGAATTCATTTAGTCAGATGCAGCTTCCTTGCCTCTGCTCTTCACTTGACTAGCACATCAGTACTGCTGGAAGAACTTCTGACTTTTGTGCTGACTTTTGTACATAGATCATCAAGAATGAAAAAAAGATACATGATAATGAAATCATTTGTCAGTTATTTGCTATATGCAAAGAACTGTGCTAAGTGCTGGATATACAAAAAGAAAGATAAGATAGTCCCTTGACTTCAAATAGTTCATATTTTTTAATTGAAATTTTATTTTATGGGTTCCACATTTTTCTACCACCCTCCCTTCCCTTCTCCCCTCTCCATGGTGGCAAACAGTCTGTTAAAAGTTGTATATGTACATTTTTGTTTACCATCTTTATATATTATTCATGTTGTGAAAGAGCAACCAGAACTAAGGGAAAAGAAAACAAGGTAAAAAGGAAGGAAAAGCATAAGGCTTTAAAAAAAGTGAACATAGTATGCTTTTAGACTGTGTAATTTTTCCCCCTGGATGTGAATGTCATAGCAGGTCTCTCAGGATTGTCCCTGATCTTTGAATTGCCAAGAGGAGCTGCATCCATCATAGTTGATCATCTCACAGTATTGTTGTAATCTTGATTTTACTCACTTAGCTCAGTATCTGTTCATATAATTCTTTCCATAATTATCTAAATCTGACAATTGACCCTGGAGTCAGGAAGACCTGAATTGAAATCTTATCTCAGATACTTAATAATTACCTAGCTGTGTGATCTTGAGCAAATCACTTAACCCCTTTGCCTTGCAGAAAACAATAATTAAAACAAAAATAAAATCTGATCAGTCAAGGTTTCTTATAGAACAGTGGTAATCCATAACATCCATATACCATAATTTATTCAGCCACTCCCCAATTGATGGGCATATCCTCAAGTTCAAATTCTTTTCCACTATAAAAAGAGCTGTTATAAATGTTTTTAAACATGTGAAATTTTTCTGTTTTTTTATGATTTTTTTGGGATATTGACCTAGTATTGGTATTGTTGGGCATAGTCCCAAAGATTTCATTCTTAATACAATATATCATAGCTGAGAAAGTGTTTTGACAATGTTACCCCCACAATAAAAATCCTTTTATCACTGTGATCAGAGCATGAAGTATTTTGCTATTTAAATGCTTCAAAACTTGGTTCTTTCCTATTTTTCCAGTCTCACTGCATATTACTCCCCTCCCTGAGAAAATACTGATGGAAAATTTCAATTATGAGTAAGATGGAAAGGTTCAATGGTCCTAAAGGCAGATGGCAATTCATATAGATACACATTATTACAGCTTTGTCAAGTATTTGAGCTTTAATTTATAGATCAAAGATTTATAGATCTTGAACCAGAAGGGACCTCAGAGGCTACCTCCTCTGGTATTCTCATTTTAGACTGGAGAAAACAGAGGTCAAGAGTGATTAAATAAGGATATTTCAGAATGAGTAAGTCTCAAAAATTTCTTCCATATCTTTTAAGGAAAAATTTGTCTACTCTGCATGGCAGGGACTGGGGTAGATACTGTTCTTACCACACCAACTATGGAGGCAAACCACAATTTCCGGACACATTCCATCCCACTTTGGGATAACTCCAATTGTTGGAAGGTTTTTTGTTTTGTTTTTAAACTTGCATCAAGCCTGGGAAATTGGGAACTTCCCAGGTCCAACTCATAGATTTTAGTTTTGCCTTCTAGGACCAAACTTAATGAGTTTAATCCTTATTTCACAGAGCAGCCTCTGAAATACTTGAAGACAGCTATTACATTAGCCCACTTAAGCCCAGGGTGATTGGGGTTTTCATGAGCTCATGTTTCTTGGAAGTATCACTGATTAAGGCCTGAGCTATTTTCTATGTTGGCCCCAGACACCAGACCATCTTTTCATTTCATCCAGCATTCCAGTCATCTACCTAGGCCTTAAAGCTGTCTTCCTATCACCACTGCGCTTCTACTCCCCATACAGACTAGCTTTATCTAACTGGAAATGGGTCTCTGGACCTGAAATTTCAGAAACCATTCCTTATCTTCTAGTTTGTGGAGAAAGTTCAACCTAATCATCTTTGGAGCTCCAATCTTAGGGCACAACCCATTTGATTAATGATTGAATAAGTATAAACTAGTCATCCTAGCCCATCACATGGACTAACTAGCCTTAGACACTAGACAAGATTTCACTTTAATCTCCTATCTATCCATTCAGTCATCTATTCAGACCATATTGCTACATACCTATGTATATACTCTCTCTACCCCACCTCTCACACCCCTCTCTTTTTGAAGATTAATTAAATCAGTAGTACCATTGTTTTTTGAGAAAGAAAATAAACTCTATCAATTCATCCTTGTGACTTCTCAAGTTATAATTCCTTATTCTGACCAAAACACTTCTGAAAGTATAATATTCATTTTCTAGAATATAATTTATTTGAGGCAGGGATTGTTTCTCTTTTTATACTTTCCCTAGAGCTTAATAAACTATCATGTGCTAAATAAATTCTTCATTCATTCATTCTTTTAATTCTTTCCACAGGTGGATAGGAGAGGGTAGAGGGATGAATACAAACCTATAAAAGTATGAACTGTTCTGTAGAATGCTAGGTTCTGAAATCACACAAGGAAGAAGACATCTTTTTACCCACATAAAAGATGGCACTTCCCAGGAACTTTCCCTAAAATATCTGCATCTTGGTAAAATCCATGTATGGGACACTTGAAAGAAAAAAGAGGATCTTCTGAATGGGGTGAAAAGGAAAAGCTCGTGCAATAATTTGCTTTGGATTGATGCTTAGAAGTTTTAGATGTTTTATAAGCACATGTTTCAGGGATTTTTAAACAACAGCTGGGGAAACCCCATCCTTCTCTCCCAGATGCTTTTTGCTTAATTCACAGCACCTTAATCCCTAAACCACCAAGGAAATAACGACCATAATTCTAAATGCTTCTTTCATTTTCGTCCTCCATTTCCATCCTAGAAGTTTGGGAATCTGGTTCGACATTGTTTCTTAATTCCAGGTTTCCAGGTTTTCAGTCAGTAGGAAGGAAAGGAAAACATTTCAAGAACCTTAAAACTCTGTAGCTCTGTGAGCTATTATTGTCATTATTTGATCTCAGTCCACTAAACTTTTCTATAACTATTTGTTAGCAAGTTTTTCCTTATTAACAAACTGAAAAAGTAACCTCCGCCAACTAATCATGACTGTGCCATCTGAGACAAGAGAAAATCTAATCCTCCTTTCATGTAAGAACCAGACTAACATTTAAAGGCAACTATAATGTTATAACAACTGAGACATGAGTCCTTGGCATTTGGTCATCTAAGAGCAACTGCAAGCTTTGCCCTTTGCCCTTTGGGGTTTCTAACACTCTTTTGAGGTTACTTCACATATATGCACAGATGGAATCATCTGAATGGATGACCATAGCCTCCCTTTTTCTTGCCTAATTCTTAATTTTCAGTTGCTTCTAACATTTTCATATGATAAGGCAAGAGGGGACATGATAATAGTTTTCAGGCAAATAAAGGGCTGTCAAGAAAGAAAGGGATTAGCTTTATTCTTTTTGGCCTCACAGAATGAAACTAAGAGTAATATATGGAAGATGCAAAGAGACAGATTTAGACTTGATATGAAGAAAAAAATAAACTTCCTAAAAATTCAAATTTTTCCTTCTTTAGGGAGTGAAATCTGTATAATCATTTTCAAGGGAGACATTCTTTTTAAGAAAGGAATGGTCTTGGAGGTTTCTTCTGACTTTGAAACTGTGAAGTAGTAAGGCATTTGGTACTATATTTCAAATTCTAATAAAAAGTAGTGATAGTAAAATGTAGGAAAAGTGAATAGCTCAATAATGAAAATAGATAAAGTTTAGAAGCATAATGTTGGATAAACCCTGCTATAGGACACTAGCTACAGAAATAAAGACTTTTTTCTGCAAAAAACTACTGAGAAGAGTAAAAAAGTAATGTGGAAGAAATTAGGTTTAAATCAACAATTTATTCCATATAAAAAGTAAACTTCAACTAGATATTTGACCTAAATATAAAAATGGCATATTATTTATAAAATAAGATAAAAACAGAAAGGAATGCCTTTCATAATAGTGATGAGGGGGAGAATTTTTAACTGAAGAAGGTTAGAAAAGGTTAGAAAAGATAGAATGGACAACTTCACATATAAAATTGGAAAGTTTTTTTTGAAACAAAATGGATTATAAGTTAACTGGGGAAAAATCTTTGCAGCAAATTTCTCTGAATTAGAGCCATTTTCTAATAGATAATGATCAAAGGATATGAACATTTAGTTTCTCCTTAAGAATAAAAGCTGGTGGGACGGCTAGGTGGCACTGTGGATAGAGCACCAGCCATGGAGTCACGAGTACCTCAGTTCAAATCCAGCCACAGACACTTAATAATTATCTAGCTGTGTGGCCTTGGGAGAGCCACTTAACACCATTGCCTTGCAAAAAAAAAAATTCTAAAAAAAAATCTAAAAAAAATAATAAAAGCTGTCTACAATCACATTTAAAAACCCCTCTAAATCATCAGTAATATGAAAAAGTCACATTAAAACAACTCTGAGGCCCCACCTTAGCTCCATTATAATGAGAAAATAATGACTGTTGAAGGGACCTTTTGGATTTCAGGCATATTATTGCACTATTGGTGGAACTATGTATTCATTCAACCATTTTAGAAAGTAATCTGCAACTATATTCCCAAAATCACCAAACTGTACATATTTTAACCCAGCAGTAATGCTTTTAGTTCCATACCCCAAATAGACCAAAGGCAGATGAAAAGGACCCAAAAGGACTACCACAATATTTGTAGTAACATTTATTGGTCTAGAAAAGAGCTAGAAAAAGTGGGGAATGATTGAGATAATTATGAAACATGAATAAAATAGAATATTATTATTTGATATTATATATTTGAATGATATTGCTGTGATAGATTTCAGAAAAATATGAGAAGACTTGAACTGAATTGAAATAGAATAAAATTTGAGAAGATTGTAATGAATTGATATAGAATTAATTGAGCAGAATCAGGATACCAATTTTTGTGATGAACACAATAATATTGAACTTTAAAAGGCTCCAGAACTTTGATCAATGCAATACCAGTCATGATGTCAAAGGATTCAAGAAATATGCCACCCATCTTGTGGCAGTGAAATGATGAACTAGAGGTTCAGATAGAATGAATCATGAATTTTTAGAAGGAGATCATATTGGTTTGTTTTTCTTTAATGTGTTTTATTTGTTACAAGGGAGACCTTTGTTGGATGGAAAGGAATTGGAAGGAGGTGTGTTAAAGGGTAATATTGGAAATGGAAAAAAAGAAGGGAAAAGTATCAATAAAACCTTGATTAACAAAACACAAACATAGAAATAAAAGGCTCAGAAGTGAACCCAACCAGGAAAATTTTGTTTCTAACCAGCTAAATTTAATATACACTTGGAAAAAAACAAACTGTACATAACAGAAGGACCCAGTTCCATATGCAATTTTCTTCTTCTGTTTTTTTATTTTAAAATGTTTATATGTTTGTTAATGATAAATAAGCTCATAATAAAAAAATTAAATATAAACTTCCTTAAAGAAAAAATTATGATTTTTTTCTAGGAGAAAATATTTCTTAATAATGAAGGTTTTTCAAAGTTGATTGCAAAGTTAAATTATTTGAAAAAAAGTTGAGCAGGGGATCTCAATGGCCAAATAACTGTCAGCAGTAAGTATTAAGATTTAGATGGGGTGCAAAGGGAGGGAAGGGCAAAAGAACTAAGAACTAACATTGGCTGTGGTGAGGGGTGTGGCAAGGAAATAAACAGTCCAGACCACTAATATTGGAAGCTTACCTGTATTTCCTGCAATGGAAGGGATTTAATTAACCAGCTTGTTGAAAGGAAAGACAAGTTGTAAAACACTACTAATATTTCTGAAACTAGGCCTCTCCCTTATTATACAGGGAGAGTGTGACAGACTGAATCAAAATGGAAAGGGATTCCCAACAGAGAATTACATGAAGGCTTTTGATTTCCCTAATAAATTTCCTCTCTGTGTGTGGATTTGCCTTGTCTCGGAGATGGTAGGAATTGAAATTATATGCCAAAGATAATCAGGAAAAACTGTAGCTATCATACATGATACTTTAAGTCAATCTCCAGTATCTTATTATAATAAAGAAGTGATCTTATGGCAGCAGAACACAAGTTTTAGAAGGTCTTATCAAGCATGAAAAGCTTCAAAGTATGGGTCCAGAATGGTTCTCTCCCGTGATGATCAGCTTAGTCACATGGAAAAAGGCTCATATTACCTATCAGGGAATGGATTTTTCTGGTTACTATGATTCCATTGGTTTATCCTGGTCACTATGACTCCATGTTTGTCCTTCATTCTCAAAGAAGACCATGACATCAGGAGACATGATTCCATGATAAGTACATGCATTGGATTTGAGTGAGGGGGACTGTGCTAGGTCACCAGCCTCACTTTCTCCTTTAGGGTAATCTGGATCCAGTGACCACATATGAATCAGGATGACTGGAGATGGCCCTAGATCTAAGGTAATAGGATTAAGTGACAGGTTTAAGCACAGAACCCCCATTCAAATCCAATTCACCTTCATGTCATGACATCACCTCCCTGATGTCATGGTCCTCTTTGAGACTTAAGAACAAATATTAACATCATCATCAAAATATTTTCTAGGTTGATGGGCATCTTTGCATCAGCATCTATTTAAGTCCACAGTTCTAAGACTTTGCCAATGAGTCTATATGTAACAATGACTCATGAAAGCAGAGCTAAAGACACTCTTTCAGAGATATCAAACCCAGGGCTCAAAGAAAGACTTCCAAGCAGAACCAGATTCAATAAATGCAATTGGGAAATGCTTAACAAAAGAAATACAAATACAACATAGATAACATTAATTTATGTTTTACTAAGTCTGTATAGGACTGGTAGGTCTCCCATTTCTATTAGTTTGCCACGACTGTTCTAGATAGGCTCTTTACTTCTAGATATGTGATTCTTGGCTTTGATTCTAAAATAGCAAGCCAGGTAAAAAATAACAAAGAATTTAATTAGGACATAAATATTCCCCAATTCTTCCCTTTATCTTGACCATGTAGAGGACAGGATATCTATCTATCTATCTATCTATCTATAGATTAGATAGAGATAGAGATAGATTAGATATAGATGATATAGAAAGATATAGATATAGATATATCTATATCTATATCTCTATATAGATAGATATAGATATAGAGATATAGATATAGGTATAGATAGAGATAGAGATAGAGATAGAGATAGAGACAGAGACAGAGACAGAGACAGAGATAGATAGATGTAGATGTAGATGTAGATATAGATATAGATATAGATATAGATATAGATATAGATATAGATATAGATATAGATATAGATGATGTTAGTATTGATATTGATATTATATAGATAGATAGAGCTAGAGCTAGAGACAGAGCTAGAGACAGAGACAGAGACAGAGATAGACATAGACATAGACATAGACATAGACATAGACATAGACATAGACATAGACATAGACATAGACATAGAGAGATATATAGAGTTCTGTTCTAAGCTGACAATGAGCTTAGAACAGAAGCTTAGGACCAAATTCTGCTTTGTTTAAATAGATGAGCTAAGAATGGTTTTTACATTTTAAAATAAAGTTGGACAAATTCATCCCAAAAGTAATTTTGTATGGTCCAAGAATTAACAATTGCTTTTACATTTTTAATATGACAAACTTTATTTAAAAATGTAAAGCAGAAAAGTGAGAATTAAGATTATTGAGAATTATGATATCAATGTTGATCTATAATAATTATTTTTTTATTTTATTTTTAGTACATTTAGACTATTTTCTCCATTGTGATATGAATTAATATCAGTACAGAACTTTTTTGGGTTATCCCCCAACTCACACATTGGCTCTCCCAGAATATTATTGCCCTTTTCTATTTGCTATGTACTCTCAAAAGTTTGAATTCTTAAAATTCTAGCGCTTTTAGTTCACAAGTCATGTATATGTTTTTCTTTTAATAGTCTGCTAGAAGTTACAATAAGCTCAAATTAGATTCATTTACTGAAAAAAAAACAGCTCAATAAAAATAGCAACAAAACATCTTTTCCATAAATTTGGAGTCTGGTCTTTTCTTTTTAACTTTTTTTCTTACAAAGAGTTGTCTACTTCAGAAACATAGCAAGAACAAACTTTCAAACATTTTCTCTAAAATCTCAGGAGGTATAATCCCCCCTAAATTATTTTTGGCATAGATTCCATCAAATCTATGTCCAGATGTAGTATGACTACTATATGAGTCTTTCATCTGGGCAAGAGTAGATTCTGACTCTTAGATTCCTGTGGCTTACTCTGACAAGGTCAGAAACTCCAATCCCTGCACCAAGAATGAAAAACAAAAGAAAATGTCAAAGAGGTCAAATTTGTCTGGGGGCCATTTGTCTGGGGAAAAATCCCAGAACCCCGAGACCCAGATTTGGAGGAACTGAGTTCTTGAGGACTCCTACTATACCTTTTTTCTCTTACTTTTCATAGCCTTTAGCCAAAGCATGAAAGACTTCTCTTTGCTCTGTAACCCTGATCTCCATCTCTACTCTCATCCTAATTATTGGCAATGATAGTCTGCATAAGAAGCACCTGGTTTGAGAAGATAATGTGTTTATATATCTCCTGAGAAGGAGATTTCAAGGACATTGCTTCCTGAACCCAAATGTCTTATGTAGGAAAGTTTGTCTTCATAGTATATTATTTTTCAATTTCAAGTAAAAATAGTTTTCAACTTTAATTTTTGTAAAATTTTGAGTTCCAAAATTTTTCAATTTCCTTTGACTTTCCCCACTTCAAGACAATAAACTATCTGATACAGGTTATGCATGTACAATCATGCTACACATTTCCATATTAGTCATTAGTCATGTTGTGAAAGAAGAAGCCGAACAGAAAGGAAAATCCATAAGAAAGAAAAAAAACAGAAACAAATCAAGTGAAAATAGTATGCCTATATACATATATATATATATATATATATATATATATATAAATATATATATATATATATATATGCCTTTCATACCTAACCTCTAGATTTACTTTTGACATATATTTGTCTAGGAGAATTTTTAGGTTTATGAAGAGAAATGTCCTTCTTTAAATTTTCTTGGTATAGTATTTCAAAAAATACTTTTACTTTGAATTGATTGTCTACTTTACCTGACTACTGAGAGGCAAACACATTGATGTGGGCTTGTGAGTGCAAGGTAGATTTGGAGAATGTCCTGAAGTTGGAATAGACAGATACTGGGGAACAAAAACTCAGAATCTGAATGCAGTTGCGGAGTGGTTTGGGTAAGGGTACCCATGTACATGTAAAGGTAATATGCATCTTTGTGGTACCTAAAAAATAAATTTTACAAAGTAAACTCTTTGTCAACCTTATAGTGTTGAAGAAATGTAAATTATTACTATAGTGACCGAGTCAGGGCTCACATTCAATTTGTATTAAAAATTTCCTATAAGCTAAATAATCAAGTCATTTTTAAGTAAGGGGAAAAGATGAATAAAATTTTGGCGTCCTTATAGGAGTCAAAGAATTACAGAATTTGGGAATTGGAAGGAAACTCAAAAGTCATGAAATTTAATAGATACATGAATAGGATTCCCAAAATAACATACTAGACAAGTCAGGGGTGATATGTATCCCCTATCCTTTGCTTGAAGACCTCCAAGAGGGTAGAATCCACTACCTGTACTGGCAGTCCATTCTCTAATTGTTAAGAAATTTTTCCTGACATTAAACCTAAACTTTCCTCTTTTGAGTCATCTCCTCATTCCTCTTGGACCATTCTTCTGATATCAATAGTACAAATTTATTGTCTCCTGAACATGAAAGCTCTTGAAACAGCTAACATTTGCTCTCCTGACTGAATCTGACACTCAAAGCTTTGCTTTCATTTCACACTATTCCCCTACATCCTAATTATGCTCTGTGTAGAAGAGATTGCTTACTTTTCCCCAAACATGACTCGTACAAAAAAAAAAGTGTTGAATCTAGAGTCATAGAACCTGTATTCAAATCACCACTCTATATCTTCCTATTTCACCTTCAGCAAAGTTCAAATTTTTCTCAAAAGTTTCTGGACTTTGACTTCCTCATCTATAAAATAAGGAGATAGCTGAAGGGGTCCTTTGGGTTTCCTTCTTGTTCCAATTCATTACTTTGTGATCTTTTCCTAACACTTGTTTGTTCAGGTTGTTTGTTCAGAGAAATGCTCCTGTTCCCATTTTATTCTGCTTAAAAATTTAACTTAAATGGTAGATTCAAACACTTCAGTCTCCATCCCCCAGGAAACTTTTACTAATCCTGCTGACTAAACTCACAAATATTTTATTTCTGCTGCTATTATGACCTATTTTTTCCCCCTACTCAGAGAAGTTTTTCTTATTCTTAAAATGTTATACTTTTCTCTCTGCTCCCTTACTTTTTGGTTAACTTTTGTCTTTGGTTCATGATTTTAAGAAATCATAATTCATTCTTTTCTTTCCCCACATGATTTTTTCAGTTTCCAGGTGGTCTACTTCTTTCTTTTTTTGTCCCATTCAGCTCCACTCTCTGTTGTCTCAATGATGCTTACTGAAAACCTTTAATATAAAGCAATAGCCTTTACTTCCTTTTATAATACATAATCATTGAGTTATCACTCATTTATCACTTAAAATGATTATTTATCTTGGTAATGTTCAGTTTTGAACATGACTTACATGTTAAAGGTACTGTTTACCTCTTGTTTTCCCTAAAGGATCATAGATTTAGAGTTAGAAGGGACCTTGGAGACTATCAAGTTTAATCTCTTCATTTTACAGTTATAGAAATTGTGACCCAGAAAAGACTTACATGAACTGATGCCAAGTGAAATGAGTAGAATCAGTAGAACCTTATACACACTAACAACATAGGGTGATGATCAATTATAATGTTCATTTCAGCAGTAATCAAAGACAATTCTAAAAGCCTTGTGATGTAAAAAAATCATCTAAATCCAGAGAGTGAACTATGGAGTTTAAATGCAAATCAAAACTTCAGTTTTAAAAGGTGTTTTATGTATTATGCTTTTTCTCTCTAATTTTTTTCTTTCTGCTTGGATTTGATTCTTTCTTCACCTCAGGATTAATATAAATCTATGCTTAGCATGATTACAGATGTAGAACCTATATTAGATTATTTTCTGTTAGGTGGAGGGGGAGGGAGAAGAAATGAATAAAAATATTTATAAAATTAAATTAAATTGAAAATGAATGTTGAAAACTAAAAAAAAGAAAAGAAAAAGAACACAGAGAAATTAAATGTCCTGTCCAAAGTAATGCAAGTATTAAGTGTCAAAGATTTGAAATCACAACTTCAGTTCAAATTCATTAATTTTTCCATATATCATTATTCCTTTTTGTCTGAGATTATTGAATCTTTTTCCCATCATAAAACATTATGATCATTGTTGAAGAATAGGTAGTTTAGGAGTTTAGACCAATTTTTCTCCCTTTCCCACCCTCCTTTTTCCAGGGTATATTCTAGCTTGTTCTTTCATTTTTCTTCCTAATTGAATAATCCTGTGGGAATTGAGTTGGGGCATTTTGCTCTGTGATGTGCTTTCCCTGACTATGTGTAAAATTTGTCTTTGACACAGTTTTCCTATAGTTTTCTATGTTTCTATATGAACCAAAATTGTTTATTTCCACCCATTGATAATCATTCATGGATTCTTTCATCTCAATGTAATCACTAGTAATCTGTTGCCAGAATGTCTCAAAGACATCTCAGACTTTGCATGTCCAAAATTAAATCCATTATCTTCACTTTACCTTAAGTTCTCATCTTTTTCAAAATTTCCTATTTCTTTTGAAGGCATCATCATTTTTCTGATTTTTTAAAAACTTTTTGCAAGGCAAATGGAGTTAAGTGGCTTGCCCAAGGCCACACAGTTAGGTAATTATTAAGTGTCCGAGACTGGATTTGAACCCAGGTACTCCTGACTCCAGGGCTGGTGCTTTATCCACTATGCCACCTAGCTGCCCCCCATTTTTCTGATCTCATAAGTCAATAACCTTAACATTATATTTGTTTACTCTCTTATCCCACCAACAGTTACCAGATCTTGCCACTTCTACTTCAACATCTCTCACATACAAACCCTTTTCTCTAGTTATCTAGGTTCCATTTTAACTCAGATCTTCATTTTCTCCTGCTGAGATTATCGCAGTAATCTCATAAGCATTGGGCCTGTCTCAGGTTTCTCACCACTCCAGTCCATCCTTGACATTTTTTATCAAAGTGGATTTTCTTAAGTCATACTCCACTACTTAACTCTAATAGCTTCCTGTTATCTTAAGGTTAAAATATAAACTTTCCTCTTAAGTTTTTAAGGACCTTTAAAACATTTCTCTAATTTTATGTCCAGCTTCATCAGATATTATTCCCCTTCCTTCACTCAGAAATTCACCCAGGTTGGCCTTTTCTCAGTTTCTTACATACAATACTCCACTATCTCTGTGTGTTTTTCACTGATCATGCCTAGAATTCACTCCCTTCTTATGTTCTTATAGAATCCCTCTCATCCTTTAAAAGAACTTTAAACTTTATATTCTATTTGGATTATTTCTTGGTCCTTTTAAATACTGGTGCCCTTCCTCTCAGACCCCCTTATATTTAATTACTGTGTATATGGTCATGTTCATTCTCTTCATATCTCTTATGTTTATGCTTATATATGCACTTGTATCTTGCATTGGAACATAAAATTCTTGTGAATAGCGATTGTTTAATTTTTTTATACTTGTTTCTATGGCAACTGTCATAGTGCCTGAAACATCATAGATGCTTGATTGATTTATTGATTGAAGAGGGAAGAGATGATGAAAAGAGATCAATCAGGAGACTGTTGCTATAGCCCAGGATTGGCAATGAGGATTCACATTCATGTGGTGGCCATTTGAGAAGAGAGAAGGCAGTGGATCAGTGTTGTTGAGGTAAAGGTGAAAAAATTTGGGAAGGGATTGTTTTTGAGAGATTAAAGAGTATGAGAAGCTGAGGATGCCTCTGAGGTGATGAGAAGTATTATGTTGTTCTCAGAATGAGGATTGAAGTTTGGAATAGGTGTGCATTTGGGAGGACAGATAATAAGTTCTGCTTTGGTCATATTGAGTTTGAAGCATCTAATTTGAAATCTCCAGAAGTAAATTGTTGATGTTAGATTGAAGGTCAGGGAGGAAAACAGTGCTGGTTATGTTATATTCTATCTAGCACTTTAAGGTGGGGGTCAGTGAACTGTGACCCATAGACCAAATCTGACCTATTTAAAGCTCAAGAGCTGGAAAAAACAGGTGGCAGGATTGATTTGACATTTGGGTCTTAATTTGTCTCCACCTTCCCAGTTTTAACATTCCATTATATGACTCTAAGGAACTGTATCCCATCTCCAACTCTGACTCACTATGAATTTATTAAATTTAAGTCAGTATAGAAACACTCCGGATTTTTACAAAAATACAAAGGTTCATAATGTTTAGGCGGATAATTATACTCAAAATTAGTTGCCCAACTCTGCTATTTGGGGTTAAAAATATATAATCAAATCCAGAATCGTACTTCAAAATGTATTTTTTTTGTTGGACCTATTTCCACATAGATTATATGACATAAACATTTATGAGATCCAAGTGCCTGTGGACAGACAGCCAATGAATTCCTGCTGGATTACGTCCAGAAAACGTCCTGTCTGAGAATCACTATTCAACAGAACTTTAAAAAATGTTTTTTCTTTATTTAAAAATTTTTTTTCTCCCTTTGTGAATAAATGTACATCTTGGCTAATGGCACATAATCGCAGGAGGAGGCCATAAGGAAAATTGTTCAGCTGTT
The DNA here is from genome assembly GCF_037893015.1 of Macrotis lagotis. Lineage (NCBI taxonomy): Eukaryota > Metazoa > Chordata > Mammalia > Peramelemorphia > Peramelidae > Macrotis > Macrotis lagotis. The sequence continues at coordinate 427,345,673 of NC_133658.1, read as the reverse complement.
CCTTTCATTGTTCAGAAAGCCTTAAATGCCCTCTTAGAACACAGTATTTTAGTATGAAACCATATGTTGATATATAAGAACATATTTATGAGTCCTCTACATTCCCACAGCACCAGCTTAATTTTGGCCTTCATCACCTCCCACATGGACTTTTGTAATAGTGTCCTGACTGGAAGTCTCCTTGCCTACAATCCATTCAGCACATGCTACCAAAGTAAATGCCCTAAACCATAATTGTGGTCATTTCACTCTCCTAAAAACCCTTCTCTGGCTCCCTATTGCTAATGATAAAAGGCCTAAACTTATCAGCTTGGCACCCAAGTTGTTTACAATCAATCTGATATGCATTCTAGATATGAGGAAATCATATTTCACAGAAGAGCACGGCAGTTAAGATTCAATGTTCTAATATTTGAGAACAGACATCATCTCCTGAGAGTTCAGAGAGGACAGGGAATGGAAAGGAGAAAGAATAAACATTTGTAAAGCAACTACTATGTGGAAGTTTCTGAGCTAAGTGATTTTTACAAATAGGATCTGATTTGAGTCCCACAAGAACACTGAGAGGTGGTTGGGTTATTATCTTCATTTTACAGTTAAGGAAACAGAGACAAACAGGTAAAGTGATTTGTCCAAGGTAAGTTTGAACTTAGATCTTCCTGACTCCAGACCCAGTCTTCTATCCACTGTTTCATGAGTTGCTTCTTGTTCAGGCATGGTCTTCTAAAGGAACAGGAAGAAATCTTCCAACAGGGAGGGGAAAAGGGAGATATATGTGGTTGCATAAACTTTCCTGAAAGAAGTTGAATTTTAAGGAGACATGTATAGAAACCATAAGGTAAAGGCTGCTCCTTGGGTATGACTAACTATTCCAGAAGCTTAAAATCCCAGACTGAGCTGAAGTTGGCAGTCAAAGCCAAGGAATGTGACTTTGGCAGCTGTGTGTAGGATGGATTACAGAGAGGCAGACTCACAAGGAGAGCAATTAGAAGGCTATTGCAGTAGTCCTGGGAAGAGGTGATGGGGGTGGGAACTAAAATGGGGGTCATGTGAGAGGAGGAAAGGGGGTAGACAGGAGAGACTGTGTCAGGGCAGCAATGAGAAAACTTGGAAATTGACTGGAAATGGGAATCAACTGAAAGAACTTGGGACATTTAACTTGGAAAAGGGAAAATTTTAAAGTCTTCTAATGTAAAAAAGTGTTTAGATTTATTCTTTCTGGTCCAAAAGGATATAACTAGGACCAATCACCTTGATAAAATTAGAATTTATGTTTAATGTTTGGAAAAAAAACTTCCTAACAATCAATCATACAAAATTAGAATAGGCTACATTGGATCTTAAAATTGGTATGCTGGTATATATTTAACAACCAGCTCTCTAAAAAGAAAAAGGAAAAAATAAAAGAATCACTAGCATTTATAGAGCACCTGCTTTGGGCTGATAACTGTGTTAAATGCTTTCCAAATATTATCTCATTTGATTCTCCCAGTCACCTTGAAAGGCAGGTGCTAATTATTATCCCCATTTTGCAGGTGAAGAAACTGAGACAAACAGAGGCTAAGTAACTTGCCTATGGTCACACAGCTAGAAAGTGTCTGAGGCTATATTTGAATTCGGGTTCCTAACTGCAGGCCAAAAGCTTTCTTCACTTACCATGCCACCTTATTGCCTATGTAACAGGACACATATTTAAATTTAATTTGCATTAGGACCTGATGAAAACGTTGAGAAGTCTTTTACAAACCGAGGCAAAGTGAAGTGAGCAGAACCAAAACATTGTACCTTGTAACATATTGTTGTACAATGATCAACTGTGAATGATTTAGCTGCTTTGGTAAAAAATAATAATACAAGACAATTCTAAAAGACTGATGAAAAAAATATTATCTACCTCCAGAAAAAGACCTGATGAACTCTGAGTATTGATTCAAACTTTCACTTTCCTTATTTTTCTGTTTTGTTTGTGTTTGTGTGTGTGTGTGTTTTCTTTTGCCTAATATAGTAATATATTTTGTGTGACTTCAAATGTATAGTATCATATTGCTTGTACTTTAAGTGAGTAATGGAGAGGTGGGAGAGAGAGGAAGAGAATTTGAAAATAATTTTTTTTAAATGAATGGTAAAATTTTTAAAATTTTATTGGGAAATATTTAACAAAATAAAGAAAATTATATTTTAAAAGTTTAATCTGGGGCAGCTAAGTGGCACTGTAGATAGAGCACCGGCCCAGGAGTTAGGAGTACTTGAGTTCAAATCCGGCCTCAGACACTTAATATATTACCTAGCTGTGTGGGCTTGGGCAAGTCACTTATCCCCAAAGCCTTGCAAACATCTAAAAAACAAAAAAGTTTACTCTAGATCCATTTTGTCCATTACTTTCTTAGGCCTGGATAATTAGTAAAACAATAAATCAAGTCTTACTTTGTAGCATTTACCTATTTCCAAGATGTAAATGCTTACATTGAACATTTAACAATCAGCTCTCCTGAACTGTTGTTTCATGTTCAAGCAATGTATTTTCACTATATGGTGCTGATAGAACTCAGACTTCTTGACTTTCCATGTTCACCTTAGATAAGAAAATGCCATGGCATAGTATAGGTGGCACTTAGAGTGATAGATTGATGGCCCTGTGGTGAGAAAGACCTGAATTCAAAATCAAATTCTTATGCTTCGTAAGCAGTAAGTTTCTTATCCTATAAAACAAGCATAATAGTAATAACATCTATTTTAGTGGGTTGTTATGGGAATCAAATGAAATAACATATGCCATGCTTTGCCATAAATTGACATATGGATTACTATTATCAGAGATTTCCTATTCCTTACACTGATAAACCTTGAGATAATGAATGAAACTAAGATGATGACTGAACCTTCAGTCAGACTTTCTAAGTCACCCTCCTCTTGCTCCTAGGACTACTCTCCCTTTGTTCTCTTTTCCTTATTATCACTCCTATTCTTAGAATCATGAATTTTCTTTCTTTTTTATTATGGAAATATCTTATGTGCTTTTCCAACTACATATAATGATAGTTTTTAACCAATTATTTTTTGCAAGATTTTGAATTTTACAATTTTTCATCCTCCCTCCCTTCTCTTACTTCCCTCTCCCCAGAAATATGATATATACTTTATTTTTGTAATCATTCTGAACATAGATCGAAATTGAACATGTTGCAGAAAAATAATCAGATCAAAAAGGAAGAAAGAAAATATTAGCGATAACAAAATTCCATAATATATAAGACAAATTTTAAAGACTGGAACTTTGGTCTTTGTTTAAACTCCATGGTTACTTCTCAGGATATGGATAGTATTTTCCATCACAAGTCCCTTAAAATTGTTTTTGATTATTGTGCTGTTAAAATAAACCAGTCCATCATAGTTGATCATCACCCCAGGTTCTTCTTGGTGTATATAATGTTCTGGTTCTGCTCTTCTCAGCATCAATTCATGCAAATTTTTCCAGGCTTTTCTGAAATCCCATCCCTAATGAGAAGCATGGATTTTCAAAGCTATACAGAAGCTTAAAATTTTTCTTAGCTAATCTCCAAATATTATAATTTACAATATGGGTTGGGGAGGGGAGGAAGATTGGCTTATTCAAATGTCCATTGACAGAACTGGAATTTTAAATCACACCTTCTGACTATTAGTCTAGTGCTGTTTTCACTCTTCAACACTACCTCTTTCTTACCTAGTTTTCCCTTCTTTTTTTCCTGTAAAAGCCTTGCTGTCTGGGGTGATTCTTTATTTAAAAAAAAATCTCTGTTCTGGCAAAAATTACTCAGGGGAGTAGAACTCAAGGCTGACATCCATTCAAAGAACATTTCATTTAACACACTGGCTAAATGAAGACTTTTATGCCAGTCAACAACTTTTATTATAACTTCTTTTGACTGATAGAAATATTCATGGAAATAAAGAAGAGGAAAACAAAAAAAATTAAAAATGAAAGTAAATGAAGGGGGGGAGTAATCATATATATATATATATATATATATATATATATATACACATATATGATCATGGATTTTTTTCATTTTTCTCTTTTTAGAACTTGCAAAAGAAAAAGTGTGTATAAACTTACATATTATAGTAACAAAATTGTGCTGTTTATTCCTGCAGCTGCTTCTGAACTTTTCTTCCATGTTTATAACCTTGGATGTATGTTGTTCTTTGGATTCTGCTTTTCTGCACTGTTCATCACTTTCATAGATCTTCCTATTATTCCTATTATTTCTTTGTATTCTTTGATTTTATTATTTCTTTTGTTCTATTTTATATTCTATTACATTCATTTGCCATCAAGCCATTCTCTAGCTTGGAGGTACTTTGTTTGGGTCCAACTTCTTTCCTACTATAAACAATGCAGCAATAATATTCTCTATACATTTATTTGCCATTGCTTATTCAGTCATTTCCCAATTTTGCAGTACTTTCTTTAGTTCTAACTTCTTTTCTTTCACAAAGTATTTTCATACAAAAGCATGCCTTCCCTATTGGATCTCTTTAGTTATAGTTCCAATAATAGGATTCTTGGGCAATAGTACATGCACATTTTTAATATGTCTTTTGTACATTATTGCAAAATCCTTCATTGGAATTTAAATTGTGAAAAGCAAGGACAGAGGAGATGAGAAGTAAAAGTATTGGATATTTTAAGCATAAATGAAGCATTTCCCATATTATAAGGATCTGAGGCATTAAGTAATTCAATTGTGAAAAGGCCCAGTAAAGGACCTTGACTGCTTTAGTACATTTTCTCCTGCTGCTCATTTGCGGGGCAAATGATTTGGAAGACATATTGGGTGACATCCCAAATTAAGCCTGATAACCCATTGAACCAAAGCAGCTCTGAACCAGAAATGGACAATAACATCAGGAAGGTGATTCCATGACTTGCAAGTGAATTGGATTTAAGTGAGAGAGGGATATACAAAATCACCAGCCTCGATCTCTCCTCTGTAGCCACCTGGGTCAGGTGGCGAGATACAGATCAGGACCACTGGAGATGGTCCTAGATAAAATAATAAAAAAAGAAAGGCTATATGACTCTCACCTCATGTCTGGGAGGTGAAAGATCTCATAACTGATGCCCTAAGGAGCAGAACTTTAGAGATCTCTGACAATCTTGGACATCAGGGTCTTTGCCTCTTTCAAAGAGCACAATAACACTCAGTCACACTTGAAATTGAAAAGAGTAAAGACTATAGATGCTCACTGAGGAATAAGTCTATGGAGTTGAACAGGAAGAACTACCTAGTAGAGCTGCTATGCCTTTTGAAGGACAAGCCCAGGCCAGCTAAAAAGTGACCTGTTCACTGACAATGCTTCGTTCCACATTGAAATTCATTGTGAACTTTGCAAAGAGAGAAAGTACATTTAGGCCCTGTATGTCCAGAGTTGGAGTTTCCACATGCACTGCCTCTATTTTGTTTCTTGTTATTACAGAATTTCAAAATTGTGCTAACTCCTTCATATTCCATGGAATCTGATTGTATTTGTGGGAAAATATGCCCCCGAGGGGCACAACTCTGCTCTGCTATGTCATTTGCTAAAAGTAAATTGAGTCTACTAGTTGATTATACTAATGGAAAGTATAACAGTGGGGGCTTGAGAACTATAGTGTTTAGAATATATTGACCCCAGAGGACCTTTGAGGACCCCACCTACCAGTGTAAAGTATAAACTTAGAAAAATATCTGAGAAAGGTTTCCACAACACCTACAATACCTACAAATATCTGAGAAGGGTTCCTACAATACCTTACTGTATTCAAAATACAAACCAATTCACAATTTTGCCAACATTGTATATGTGTGTCTGTTTTCCCAGAGCTGTTCCATCACTGAATTTTTTTTATTTTACCAATTTGATGGGTGTAACATGGAATCTCAAATAGTTTTAGTGTGCATAATCTAATTATTAGAAAGTTTGCTTTCATTTTCATGTGCTTATTGATGGTTTGCATTTCTTCTTTCAAAAACTCATCATATCCTTTGGCCACTGGAGAATGATTCTTACTCATAGATGTAAGGGACATGGCCCAATAAACATAGCCTCCAGGCTTCTCTGAAGTGTATTTTTTAGCAGCTGCTATTAGCAAACAGTTCCAGCACAATTTAAACTTTCACATGTCAAGGAATTGGACTACTGGACTGGTATGAATTCATTTAAGGAGATTCAAGATGTAATAAAATGCAAAGATTAAGAAAGCAAAAATATGAGTGGGGAAAAAGGATGGTTTCAGTTCTGTGGGCATGCTAGGAATTCTGCACCATGTTCCTGGGGTGTTACAGTTACTGATAATTTCCAATTTCTTCCTATGCTGTGTTTAATGACTAGCAGCTCCAGGGGAGAGAGATAAGACTTCTTCATTCTTGCAATACAGTTATTGCCAATCATAAGGTGCATTGTACCTTTGGGACACAGGTTACAATTCTTTTTCAAAAAAAACCACTATTGCCCCCTAGACAAAGCAATTTTGGTGATCATTTGGGACCATAGTTTGCCCCACTTCCTATTTCTCCATAGATGGAGGGTGGTTCTAATAGAACCACTCTTTCAAAGACCCAAGACTCTGCCCTAATTACCTAAGGGTTGAGTTTTTGGAAAGCATAGGAGAAAGTATCTTGAAATTTGATCTATTTTATAATATTCATCATTTGATGACTTTTTCATATTATGATTCTTTCTATTTTAAGAAAATTATTTTTAAAACATTCCTCTCAAGTATGACAGCACAAGGCATTTGTGTCATTAGCATGCTCTGAGAGGGATAGTAGTTGATTGGGCACATCTTGACTTTGATTTGACCTCATATGCACATTCTCTGGTGTATTCAATGTCAGATGGAGTGAATGGATTATTAGTCTCACTTTGTTGACTTTCATTTGAACTTTGCATTGGTTTAAAAAATGTAGATATATGTATGCCAGATATATTTATTCTACAAAAAATATTCTATATTAGCTATTACTTTATTTTGCCCTCTCTGAAAGGGTCTCTCCTCTATTCTCCATAAGAGAGTAGGCCCCATAATTTGAAAAATTCTGCTAGAAGATAACAATAAAGCGCCTCAAATTTCTGACCATTTACATATCAAGACCTATAAAAGACCTATAAAAATAAAATCTCTTACTCACTCTCATCAAATATTATTTGGGTCTAGATTGTATTTTGGACAATCTAACTTAATTATTTCCATATGGATCAAGGTCCTATCCCAGAATAGACTGGGAAACTTTAAATCAAATTTAGGCTTAAATATCCAGAAGTAATAAATCAAAGAGTCAAGTGTATAATAAAGTCACAATTTATGCCAATAATTTGAGGAACAATTTGGCAATATGACATAATTGCTACATTTCTCCCACTTTGTGACCTTGAATATATTATTTCCTCCCTATAATCTAGTTTTTTTAGGAATAGAAGGTATAGGATAATGAACCTTGTATTTCACTTTACTTTCAGTGATGCAAATATTTCAAATATTATGATATCTTTGGCAGACATCTTCTTTCCTCCATTTCAGTAGATACCAACCAATCTGAAAAAGACCTTAAGAAAGACCAAGGTCACTACTGCATCATGAGCCATGGGCCAGTTATCTTGACTTATGTCTTGGCACTGGACTTTGATGACTCTAGAGGACAGAGTGAGGCTTATGATTTTGCAATTTTGCCTTATTTAAAGTACAATTAAGGCACAAGTCAAAAAGTCATCCCATCAGTTGATGTGTATCAAATATTATTCTAGCTTTTAATGATCATTTGCATGTCAATTCATTTTTAGATGTGTTTTCTGTATATTGAGATTTTAAAGTTACAGTTTATATTTTGCTTCATTTTTTTATTTAAATTTTTATCTCCTTCCTCTTTGAAGTCATTACTGTGTCCCTGTGATTAGTTTTATAAGAAGTATTGAATACTAGTCTTTCCACAGACTACACCCTTAGCTTCCATTTCTGTGGCATAGTCTACATTCTTTGAAAAAACTTAATTTGTTAATTTATATTTCTTTTAAAAATTATGCATTTGTCTATTTCTGTTTTGCCTTGTCCCTTCTCTTTCTTTGCTTATTTAGTTGGAAGTGTTAAAGTATTTCTTCTAAGCTTTTAAATGGCAATTTTTGCTAATCCCATTTCTGAAAAAATTTCCCTTTCTTTCCTCCTTGTTAGTTTTTTCCTTCCAATATGTTCCTTACTATTTTTCTTTACTTCCTTATATGTAAATTCCCACCAGAAAAGGTTCAAGACAAAGTCTTTGTTTCTAATGCAAATGTACAAGGAAAAGCTTGTTGTTCTTTGGTTACATCTTTCTCTTTTCCCTTCCTTATGGACAACTTTACTTTGATTTTTCCTGTTCAAGCCTTTCCCTTTTCTGACTTAATCATGTTCTCCCAGAGCTCAGCCTTTTAATTGAGAGAATGCAATTACCTTAGGTATCCTTTCTCTAGCTTACTCTTTCTTCCCCATTCATATAACTTCTCACTTTGTTATTTTGTCCTATTAAAGTTATTGACTCACTTAGTGGACATGAGGGGATTTAATAATAATATTATGTATCTTATTTATATAGATTCTAAAGATTTGTGAAGCACTAAATATATATTAACTCATTTTATCTAGATTTAGTACATTAAGCATTTATTCATTTTTTTCTTCTATCACTTCTACTGATTCATCTAGTTCTTAAGGGGGAGTAATGTATAGTAAGACTTAAAAGAAACGTTAGAGTTAAAGTGTAAAAGGTATTGAAAGTTAAAGTATAATTATCAAACAGAGAAATGTAATGAAATAGGTTTTCTCATGTTTATAGACTATTATTTGGGGAGAATTGTTTTAATTTTTTAAAGAGAGGGATTGAATTATAGTGCAAAATAAAAGACAGAAATGAACCATCAAGAGGCACTATAATTTACTCCCCCTTCATCAGTTCTATTGTCTAGCCAAACCAATCTTCTTCTTCTCCTTCTTCTTTCTCCTTCTTCTCCTTCTCCTTCTTTTCCTTCTTCTCCTCCTTCTCCTCCTCCTCCTCCTCCTCCTTTTTCCTTCTTCATCTTCTTGTTTGTCATCATTGTCATCATCTTCTTCATCACTTTCTTCATCATCTTCTTCTTTGTCTTCATTGTCATCATCTTCTTTTTTGTCTTCTTCATCTCTGTCAGCATCATCATCATGTTCTTCCTTCTTCATCTTCTTCCTTCATCTCTTCATCTTCTTCTTCTTTGATTTCTTCTTCTTTGTCTTCTTCCTTTTCCTTCCTTCCTCCTCCTCCTTCTTCTTCTTTTCCTTCTTCTTGCTCTTGTTTTTATTCTTGTTCTTGTTCTTGTTCTTGTTCTTCTTCTTCTTCTTCTTCTTGTTCTTCTTCTTCTCATATTTGGAATTTACTCCCTCCTACTCTTGGCCTCTTAGATTCTCTAGTGTGATAAAAATTATCTTAAGATTCCTTAATAGGTACTACTGACAGTAATTATGCAATCACCAGTGCCAAAATATGATAAAAACAGTTTCTTTTCCTTAAATCCTAGGTTCACTTCATAAAAAATTAGTAAACTTGGAAGAGCAGTTTCAGTGGTTGTATACATTTCGGTCACATAAATAGAATGAATACAATGGAACTTCAAAAAGCAAATAAAAGAAGATGATGTTTTACAGAAAAAAAAAACAGCTGAAAGAAGAGAAGATCTATAATGGGTAAAACGCGATACTAGCCAACAAATACATGACTGATATCCCAGACAAAACTTGCAGTCAGAGAGTAGAAATTACCCAGTTAACACAAAGACTATAATTTATGCCTTAGCTTGACTTTAGGGATTCTAGCTAATTTTTTTAACTTTTCGCGTTTAATAAATGCCAGTAATAAAATTGAGTCAGAAATTCTCTTGTCACACTGATTTCCTTCAAGGTTCCTCTCAAAAATTATCTTCTAAATGAGGTTTTTCCTGATCCCCATCTTCCAGTGCCTTCCTCCCCCAAATTACTTTGTATTGTTTTGTTGCATTTATGTTATATTTGTTTTTATTTTGTTTATATTTTATATATTCTTTGCATTGATAGAATGTAAGCTGAGGGCAGGGGCTATTTATTTTTGTGTTGTATTTAAAATTCCTGGAAAAAAGGGGATACGCAATTTCTTATTGATTGACTAATTGGATTGATAAAACATGCAAAATACTACATACTCTCTCAGTTGATTAATTGTGTAATTTTTTTCTTTTATATTAGTTATAGTAACATCCTGAGGACAAAGGGAATACTAGGAAATAGTTGTGCAAAAAACCAAATGTATCAATAAAATTATTTTAAAGTTGAAACTGCTCTTAGAAGGTATCTACATATTTCCTCTCTTCTCTCTTCATGGTTAAGTGCAATTGTCACCTCCCACACAGAAAAAGCTCACTAAGTATGCTAGCTAAAAAGGAGAGTATTCTTTATTGTTTTCCTTGAGCTCTCTTGGAGGGAAAGCCAGCTGTCATTTTCAATCTTAAACATTTTAGGAATCTTCAGGGTTGAGAGATTGAATCCTCTGAAATGCACACTTGTTTTCCTTAATGGAGTGGGCATGTTTTCTTAAAGCAGGTCAAAAGTAAATATGTCAAAAGATGTTATTGTTTTGAACACAGTAAAAAGAAAATCGAGTGTTTGAGTTCCATATCATTAGAACCAGATGGCTCCCCCCAAATTCTTTTGGCTGAAACAGAGCTGACAGCAGTATAGCCTATATCTTGGCTTCAGTTAGAAATGCAATCAAGGTTACCACAGCTGATGATCTGCCTGATGGGAGATTTGAAAAGATCTGGTGCCCTGTCTGACTAGGCAATGTGTGGCTTGATGGAGCCTTTCTGTGGAGTCAAGCATTGAAACTGAAGGGTTGGCCATCTTATGAAAATAGACCCTGGGGTCCCATGGAGTGGGAAATATTTGTTTGGTTGAAAAGTCATACTTACATCGATACTAATTCGATAAATTTTATGATAATAAGCTTGCTTTACCACATTTGGAACCATGATTAATTTCCTTTCAAACTTTTAAAGAAGGACCACCAGTAGCAAAACTTAGTCACAGATTCTATGATGTTAATTAGAACTTACTTTTCAAAATAGAAGGTAAATTTTAGAAGGAAAATAAGTAAGGAAGAAGAGAGAAACAAGGTATGAAAGAAAAAATAGAGAAAGGGAAGAAAGGAAGAGAGAAAAGAAGAAAGGAAGAAAAAAGGAAAAAGGAAGAAAAGGAAAGATAGGAAGGAAGGAAGGAAGGAAGGAAGGAAGGAAGGAAGGAAGGAAGGAAGGAAGGAAAGCTGTAGAAGGCTAAATGTAAAAATGACCTTCTGGGTTGTAGTGGACCACAAGCTCAATAGGATTCAAAAATGCAATTGTTAATATAGGAATAATTTAATTAATTTCATCTCAATCTAATTTGGTGCACATGTATTAAGTGCTTCCTGTGTTTACAATTCTGGTTTTGGAGCTAGGTGAGAAACAAAATGCAGATAAAGCATGAACCCTACACTCATGGAACTTATAGATTAGTAATGGATAAGATCAGAAGAAAACGTTCAGAGAAAAATAGATGAAAATTCAATTAAACCAAAGAAACATTTACTTAAGCATCTTTTATGATAATTGCTGAGACTATAAAAAAGAAAAGAAAGAAAAGGAGAAATAAGAGGAGAAATAAGAGAGGAGAAGAGAGGAGAGGAGAGGAAAAGTCAATCATTGCTTTCAAGGAGCTTATAATATGAGAAGATGGGATATAAGACTTGTATAAAAAAGACTAGTAGACTCAGAAAATACTGGAAAACATGGGGAGTTGCAAGGAGGCAAAGATCACTTCTTGGTAAAGTGCTTAGGAAAGGGATGATTTGAGTCATTTTTAATGGAGGAGAAAGATGACGGAGGAAGATTCTTCCAGGTTTGAGGAAGGGTGTGCATTTTTGCTACTAATTATGAATATTTGTCATTCCTATTAGTTCAGTTTTGGGGTTAGGAGTTAAAATCATAAACTTTCATCCAACTATTCCATTACTTGTTATTAATGGTTCACATACTTTCTCCTCATTTGTCACTGCCTGAGTTTTCATTAATTGGACTTCTCAAATAGATGACCAGAAATTTTCCACGGAACCTCCTTTAGTGACTTTTTCTCACTTCTGGTTTTTCTGCTTCCCAAGCTGCTGGAGTAAATGGTTTCAATTGATCCTGAGTTTTATTGTTTGTATTTTACCCCACTTTGACTCCTTATGTTGCATTAAACTTTTGAGTTTCTTTCCAATTGATGATTAAGATAAATAAAATCTAAGGTTTATAATAGCTTTATTTTTGAATTCTTTTTACACTTATTTTCCATTGTCTTTAATTGGGCAATATGACATTCAAGATTTTGTGTTTTTTGTTTGTATGTTTTTTATCACAAGTACCAGCTTCATATTGGTATAATCTTCTGGTGCCTTTCAGCAGAGTTTTCAAATACTTCCTCAGACAGTTACTTGATGTGAGACTTTAGGCAAGCACTTTAAACTCTTTGGACTTCAGTTCCCTCATTTGTAAAGTGTAGAAGCTGGACTCAGTCTCTAGGTTCCCTTTTACCTCTAAATTTATGATTTCTGTGTGTCAAAGTTACTTCTGTCATGATTATATTTTACTTCTGGTCATAAGGGTAGATCTAATAGGTAACTGTCATTATGATTTTTAGTGTGTCAGTGGGACTTAGTTTGTTTCCATGTAAAGATACAGAAAAGTTTTTTTTTTTAATTCTCTGTCAAATACTATGGAAGGATGCATTTATTCATGATGGGTTGTTTATTTTTAAGTTTTTACAAGGCAAATGGGGTTAAGTGGCTTGCCCAAGGCCACACAGCTAGATAATTATTAAGTGTCTGATACCGGATTTGAACCCAGGTACTGCTGACTCCAAGGCTGGTGCTTTATCCACTACTCCACCTAGCTGCCCCTTCATGATGGTTTTAACAGACATTAGCTTTTTTGAAATGCCATCTTTTGGTTTAATTGGTCTGCTCACTGGATTCATGTTATCAACTCAAAAAAGGGGTTTCCAGAATCCAGAATGGTTTTGTATTCTGTTTTATTTTTAGATACAATTTTTTGGGTTGGCATTAAGTACAGATTTTTAGTAACTTTATGCTCTTTATATTTTCCCTATTCAGATTTTTGTAGCTTCTCAATTTCATCTCTTACACTCTTTCATTTAATCTAGTCTTAGGGATGGATTTTTTTATGATTGCCTTGTACTATTTGGCAGTAAGTTGTTGTGTGACTTGGATAGAACTAGAGGTAATGTTAACAAAAAAAGCAATATAAGCCCTTTCTTAAAACTGGCAAAGATCTGTTTTCAATTTTCTTATGATATAGTTCTGGCATATAATGAAAATATTCATATCTTTAGGTCATTTTATGGATGCTCTTGGTTTACCCATTTTAGTGGTCAACACTATTTGCATTCAAACATTTCCAGCAGGTATGGTCATCTTATCATTTCTGATTTATTCCAACATGTCTTGCCTTCATTTTGTACCACTTGATAAAGAACCCCACTTGGTTATACTGTGCTCCATGTCAGCTCATCATCAAGATGGTTTTGAACATGGCCAGACTGAAATTCTACACCATCCTGTCTTTTTCTTAGATTCATTGGAGTTGTTTCAACTCTAATCACTATCACCATAAGATTATCTTCTTTAGGCTTAAAGTCAAGTCAAATCAATTTAAGAAACTTTGTTATGTGCCTGTTCTAAGTCCTGGGGGAACAAGTTTCAATTTGCTAGCATTCCAGGTTTTGTGTCAGGCCTTCACAGCTAGTGGACATTATCCGTGAGTGCAGGTTCTCCACAATGTTTCCATCCTGACCAGCGATCACTTTTTGTCTCATGACATGGATGATTGTTTGAACTTTGAAGAGAATGATGATGATTATGATTCATTCCATTCTTACTGCCTTATTTGATAGAGTTCATACAAAATAGCAGCTATAATATATAGTTATAAAGAAAGAGGCCTATGGATTTAGAGCTAGAAGGGGCCACTGAAGATATTAAGTCCAATTCTCTCATTTTACAGATAAGGAAATGCAGTCCCAGGGAGGCTAAGTGACTTATCTATGGTCATATCATTAGTAACTGTTTAAGACAGGATTTGAACTCAGTTCTTCCTGACTTCAAGCTAGCTCTTTCTTCATTATATTAATCAGCTTTGCTGCCTTTGCAGATTATTTAATATTCTACAAACTGTAGCACAGGTGGATAAAATGAATGATTTTTATAATTGAATGATTGTATTAGGAAATAAGATCATAAGCAATTAGTTGGTGCAGTGGATAGATTACTGACCCCGGAGTCAGGAGAACCTGAGTTCAAATATGGACTCAGGCACTTAATAATTGCCTGTGTGACCTTGGGAAAGTCACTTAGCCTCATTGCCTTAAAAATATAAAAAAAAAAGATCATCTTCTTTAGACTCACTAAAATTAAGTCAAATAAAGTTAAGAAGCATTTATGATGTGCCTATATTGTACTGGGCACTGTGTTAAATGCTGGGGATAAAAAGACAAAAAAGTATCTAAAAGAGCATACAGTCGAATGGAAGAGGCCACATTTAAACAACTATGTATGTATTGTTGATCTTACATTCTCATCTTTTTCAATATGATTATTATTTTTTGTTTCTTCTGATCTTCAACTTTGTTTTTCCATGTCCCTGGCAATCCTATTCTCAGGGAGAGGATTCTGGGAAGATGATGAATTAGATTAGAAAACTTTCAGCTCTCCAAATTTCCTTCACAAAACAAACAAAAGAACAATAACAACAATAAAATCATCTGAGAAGGAAAGCAGCAGAAATAAACAAAAGTCAGGGTAAAGCACTTATTCTCCTGAGATAACTTGAGAAGATCCCCAGGAAAGACTTCTAGAGCTGGGGGTTGCAAATACCTTGCCTGGTCCCTATTGGTGAAAGTCATAATTAAATGCGAACCCTTTAAGCAGTGAAAGCCATGATGGTGCCTAGCAAAAGTCTGTAGAAGCAAAGGTCATGAATAATGTGGGTTTCCTAGCAAAACTTTCTATCAGTGAAAGCCATAATAATAATAATAATAATAATAATAATAATAATAATAATAATAATAATAAGGAGTCCTTATCAATAAAAGCTATGAATAATGTAAACCAAGATTATTATAAGCCAAAAGAAAACACACTGACTGGTATATGACCACAGTGACTGGTACAAGAATTCACATGCCTCAGACATTAGCCAAAGCATCACTAATATGGCACTCACTGAGCCTAGTGATGAGTAGATAAAACCCCCAAATATCAGCCTATTAACTCTTACATACTTTATAACTCCACTTTCCTTTTTCTGATATCTGTAATTACCATAGGGCTTTTTTTTTGGGGGGGGGTCTGTGGAAATTCTAACATATGGTCTAGCCATCACCCTAGAATGGCCCAATGTGAGTATATCACTTTTATTATTAAACTATTTATATAAGTAATATGGAGCTCCCTAGTCTCTTTCTTCAGAATAAGACTAGGTCTCTTGTTTGGGGGAACCTTGATATCCCACATGTGGGGATTTTGGGGCAAGAAACAATGCCAGGTCAACTCTGCAGAATCAACAAACAGCAGTCCCTGGGGACAACTGAGGTTAGGAGACAGCTTTAACCTCAGAAACTTTTATCTCATAGACAGTGTGGCAGAGTAGGAGAAAACTGAAGGATCTTCCATTGTTTTGGGATGCCAAGAACAGCTGTGCTTACCAAAAACATCCTGGGCTGCTGTGGGAGAGAAGGAGCTACTGCACACCTAGGGAGTACAGTAACAGAACAGCAGGAGTACTGATGGTTGTTAGCACTTGCAGGAGATCAGAGTCCCTGGTTGCATTTCCAGGGCAGAGAGGACAGCTACTAGAGGAACCAAAGAATGTAAGATTTGCAGGATCCTGTGGCTAGGAGCTCTAGGCAACAGTTAGTAGAGAACAATCTAAGGTTGATAGATCTTAGAAAATGATAGGAAAAAGGACCTGTGGCCTGGGACATCACACTCCATGCCTCAGAAGTAGAACTTAATCACACTAATAGCTGCTAAAAATAAAAAATAAAAAATTACTAAGTAAAGGAGAAAGAAACAAGCATAGTTAGCTACTATAGGGATAGAGAAGATCTGGGTTCATATTTAGAGGACAATTATGGAGCTAAAAAAGCCACATCTTTTCAATAAGAAATGTCAAATGGTTCCAAGCCCAAAAACAGTTCTTAGGAGAACTTATAAAGAATGTTAAAGATCAAGTGAGTGATTGAGAAAAATTAGAAAAAAAATGACTAATCAAGAAAATCAAAAAAATTATAAGAAAGTCACTCAACCTGAAATAATCAAGAAATTAAAGAAGAATATAATTAATATAATATAATATGATATGATATGATATGATGTGATGTGATGTGATATGATGTGATATAAAATATAATATAATAAATTCCTTGAAAACTAGAGTTGAGCAAAAGGAAGCTAATGATGTTCTAATATACCAAGAAAGAGTAAAACAAAACCAAAGAGTAAAACAAAATAGAAGTGAATGTGAAACATCTCATCAGGAAAAAACAACTGATCTGAAGAAATGATTTAAGAATAGTCAGACTACCTGAAAATTATGAAAAAAAGAAGCTTGATTCAATATTTCAAGAAATTATCAAAGAAAATTGCCTTGAAGTTCCAAAGCAAGAAGGCAAAGCAGAAGGAACAAAAGAATTGGGCTTATGACCAAAGGTAATTTATTCAGCAAAATTAGGTATAATCCTGAATGGAAAAAATGGATATTTGATGAACTAAAAGATGTTCAGGTAAATGTGATAAAAAGAGCAGAACTTAAGGGAAAATTTGACACATAACATCCAGGAGAAATATAAACTAAACATTAACAATCAATTATAAGGAATGCAATAAGGTCATATTGTTTACTTAAAATATTTGAATATATTATCAGGACTCTTAAGATTGTTATCATACACAAAAAAACTGTGTAGAGAGAGATAAAAAAATAAGTCATAAAAGGAAAAATTGATACAGAAGAAGGTAGAAGTGGAGGTTATGTAATACTGAACTTTCCTCTCATCAGGAAATGGTTAAAGAATGAGTAACATGCACATATATATGTATATACACATATATACACATGTGTGTTTATATGCATGCATGTGTGTATGTTATATGTAATGTCAAATTATATATCATATTATACATATATCTAGAAGGATATAAAAGTCTTCTAATTTTTAGAAAGAAATAAGAGAGCAACTGGATAAAATGGGGGAGAGGATTACAAAAACTATTGGAGGGTTGGGTAGATTAAGAAATAGGAGGGCAAGGGAACAGGTAGAAGTAAAGCAGAGGAATGAGTAAGGACAGCAACAGGGTGGAAAGGATAGTAAGAAAAAAGAGGAAGGAGAAAATACATAAGTAATTATAGTTGAGAATGCAAATGGGATAAATTTATCCATAAAATGGAAACTGATAGCATATTAAAAAATTGAATTCAACAATATGTTTCAATAATTAATATAAAAATGAGGAACACACACACAAAGTTAAAATAAAGGTCCAAAACTGATGCAAAAAAAGCAGGGATAGTAATTATGATTCCAAAGTTAATTCTAAGATAAATTTAATCAAAGGAAAAAATAGAGAAACTACACTAGGTAGCAGCAATGTAATTCAATATTGTTTTAGATCAGTTTAATAACTTGACAGTATAAAATACTTGAGAGTATATCTGTCAAAACAGACATGAGAGCTATAAGAATATGAAGGTAAAACATTTTATATAAATACAATTAGATCCAAATAACTGAAATAATTTTTATTGTTCATGATAGAGAAAGCCAATACAATAAAAATAACAATTTTACCTAATCCATTCAATGCCACACTAATTAAATTACTTAAAACTTATCTTACTGAGTTAGAAAAAATAATAATAAAGTTAATTTGGAAGAAAAAAGTTCAGAAACTTCAAAGAAACTAGGGACAAAAGATGTAAAAGAAGTAGATTTAATAGTATTAGACAAAATATATTATAAGGTAAGAGTTTTGTTGAAGTGTGAAATGGATAATTTTGATTTTTTTGAATTAAAATTTTCTTGTTTGAAAAAACTTATGCAGAATAGAAAGATTTCAGAAAATTAAAGAAAAACCTTTCATAGACAATCTCTCATATAGTATGTGATTGGATTGGAATATTGCTCTCTTGTAAGAAATGATGAGTTGTTTGATTCAGAAAAGTACTGAAAGACTTGGACTTATGGTGAAAAAGCTACCTATCCATCTTCAGAGAAACAGGTGACAGGTGCACATAAACATAGTTCAGTCTTACACATATGTAATAGAAGTATATATTTGTATATATGTATATATTTATAGATATCTATCTGCATTTACATAAACATTATATATATATATGTATAGACAATTGCAATTTTCTTTAGGGTAGGTGCAGGAGGAGAAAACTTAAAGAGTGAATAGCAGATTACTTATAAGAAAGCAAAGAAAAGCTTGGTAGCTCTGAAAACAAAGTGTCATATTATACAGGTTTTCTTGAAATGGAAATTTATTGTTTTATATGGAATTCTCTCTTGTTTTCTTCTGTGTACATGGAAATTTATCAGAAGATTTTCCCCAGCTTTCTTTTTTCCTTCTAATTTTGGCGGGATTGATTTTATTAGTGTAAAAATCTTTTTTGATTTAATATAGTCAAAGTCATTCATTTTGTGCTTTATAATGTGTTTTAATTCTTGTTTGATCAAAAATGCCCACTTTCTATAGATCATATAGATAGATTTTTGGTCTATAGGGTGTGAGATGTGGATCTATGTCTAGCTTTTGCCAAACAGTTTTCCAGTTTTCCCTTCAATTTTTGTCAAATAGTTAATTCTTATCCCAGAGGCTGATGTCTTTGGGTTTGTAAAAGAGTAGATCGCTACAGTCATGTACTGCTGTTTCATTTGAACGTATCTTAATCCACTGATCCATTACTCTGTTTCTTAACCAGTACCAGGCAGTTTTGATGACTGCTGCTTTATAATGTAGTTTTAGATCTGGTAGAGTTAGGTCTTAACATTTTTTTTCATTAGTTCCCTTGCTATTCTTGCCCTTTCATTGCTCCAAAGGAATTTTGTTACTATTTTTTCTAGCTCAGTAAAGTAGATATTTGGTGGTTTGATTGGTAAGGCACTGAAGAAGTAATTTAATTTGGGTAGAATTGTCATTTTTATTATGTTAGCTTGACCTAACCATGAAAATTTGACATTTTCCCAAATATTTAGATCTGATTTTATTTGAGTGAGGAGTGCTTTATAATTAGGCTCATACAGTTCCTTAGCTTGTCTTGGGAGGTAAATTCCCAAGTATTTATTGTTGTCTACAGTTATTTTAAATGGAATTTCTGTTTCTATCTCTTGCTCTTGGGCTTTATTCTTCATATATAGAAATGCTGATGATTTATTTATAACCCAAAATTTTACTGAATTTGTTAATTGTTTCAAGGAGTTTTTAAGATGATTTTCTTTTTTTTTTCTTGTGCATAGAAGGAATTTTAATTGGACAGTTACACAAAAGGTAAGTAATTATAAGGCATTAAAAACATCATCCTATATGACTAGAAACATTTTCCCAACAAGCCAAAACGGATGATCCTGAACTGATTCCAAACCACCACCTGCCTTCTATCGTCCAGGCCACTCCTAGAATGGTGGCTGAGTACACAGGGGCTGAGATGACCCATCAAGTTCTTTCAATGCTGAAAAAACATTCCTAAAGGAACAAATACGGGACCTACGGTGTAGAGTGTGGTCATTTATATTGCACAGTGCTCTCAGATGCCAAGGTGGGTATTTACAGAAGCATTAGACAAAATAGTTAAATAGCTAAAGGTATTTAAAAAAGACCTGAGAAAACCTGGTTAAAATATATACTTGTATTGCTACTGGTGGGAGTAGATTTCTTTTATTTTTTTCAAAAGTAATAAAAAGAGAAAGTCTGATATATACATACATACATACATATATATATATATATATATATATATATATGTATGTATGTATGTATGTATCCAGAAAGATGTTGATTTGAACTGTAAAAAGCAATTAGAACTTTCCCTTTGGGCTGTTCAAGTCATTTGTCAACAACAAGCTGACCTAATTCTAATTCCATTCTTTTCCCTCCAGAATGCAGCCTCATTGGGACTTCTCAACGTACTTTGGTGTAGGTTTCCATCCCTGGAGACAGTGGCTTGTACGGAAGCTTTCTTATTTTGGTTTTGGGCTGCCCTAATCCTCCATACACAACAGGTAACCTGCCATAGCTCAGGATTCACAGGACCCTTCCACCCCCAACATCAGAGTGGCAGAGCGTGGGAAGGAGTAGGCCTTCATCAGTCTGAGAGGCTGCACCTTCTCCTCTTGAACTTTGTCGGGAGTGTGATCAGAGTGAAGTGTCCACCAGACCAGAAATCCTCCTTCCGGATGGTTTGGGACACTAGTGAAAGCAAGGTGATCTGAACGGACCCGTTACTTTGGTAAGCCAGGAGAAGGTTCATCCAACTCCTCACAAACCACATGCTGTTCTCACATCAATGTTGTGTGTGTGTGCACATGTAACATGAACACGTACACACAGACACACACGCACACATATATAAAGCACCTTGACTGCAGGAGTATTTTTTCATCATTCCTTGAAAGACAGGTTCCAACAAACCTTGGTTGGGTTCGGTTTGAGCAGAGGTGACCCAAGAGTCAGCACCGGCCCACAGGGGCCTAGGGTGCGAGCCTGGAGATGCCGCAGCCCAGACATGCAGCAGCTCTGGCCCACCACCCTCTCAGACAATGGCCCATGAAAGCTGCACCTCAGAAAGAAGGCAACCGTGGCAGCCAGCTTCCCGGGGTGCTGGGCCCAGACGCCCCTACTGCGGGCTGGGGGAGGAGGGGTCTACTTCTCAGTAAGAGACAGCCGTAAGACTTGCTGCAGCTCAGCCTCCTCCTCCTGGAGCCGAAGCTCCCGCTCCTCCAGCTCTTTGGAAGATAATTCCATAGCAAGCTGCAAATCAGTGTCAAAACTCCTCACCTCCATGGCGCTGGATTGGAGCCCATTGGAGCTAGTAAGCAGACTCTCCTGAATAGCCCTTTCATACTGAGAATCATAGACATGTGGATTAATGAGTCCCCCATTTGAAGACAGCCCCGGAACATCCTGACTCAAGCTAGATTCCAACAAGCTCTGCTGAATGGCAAACTGCATGATTTCGTAATCCTCATCCTGCAGGTGCATGTTTCTGCCGTTATCTTGGATGTGATAAGACTCAGGGATTTTAGACACAGACTGATCCACCTCAAAGTTCGAGACCAGGGAGGCTGGGTCAGCGTGGCCCCCGTCTGTGCTCTGTGAGATGGGCTCGTCAGCAGTACTGCAGCCATTGACATTTCCAAATGTAATCCGAGCATTTAAGACATGAAACAATGGAATTTCGATTTTAACAGAAAATCCAGGTGGGAACTCGAGAGTGATGAAATCTCTCAGTCTAGCAAAATGGGCATTGGTTCTGGCCATGAGGTTAATGATGGGAATGACCTGCTCCACCAAAGACAAGGGGAACTCTTCACACATCCAAAGCATAGCTTTAAACTTTTGGGTTCTGATGGTAAGTTCCTTTGGTCGTTCTATGTCCCGGTCCTTCAAATCAAACTCTTCATTGAAATACTCCTCGGGCGTGATAGCCATGGGGTTATTTGCTGTTGCACACTCAGTGGTGAGGTCACCTTGAGCACCAAACTGGTGTTCTACGCTCCCCAGCAAGGATTCCAGTGGGTTCCTATCAGCTTTATATCTCTTTTTTTCTTCCTCTGTCAAATGTTCTGTCCGTATTTTGGTTATCACACTTACATTGTTTACTGTATATACCTTTACTTAGTAAGCATTAACAACTTCTGCTTTATCTGTCCTCCATCCCCAGAATCCGGATTTAGTTCTTTCAAACGCAATGTTTTTAGTGTCAAGGCTGGTATTGATGACCGGTGATGTGAGGTGCCTTTCCACCTCCCTCCCTTTGGGTTTCAGGGAATCTAGCGTGAAGCGTTCCATTTCTTGAGAGAGGTCAAAATGTTCTGTCGTGACCACTTTGTCATCAGGGTTAACTTCCATCAACTCTGCCCAGCTATCCTCTCCCTTAAAAATAAAACTACGTCTTCCTCTTATCCAGCTCATGTTTTCAAAGCCCAACAATGTGATATCCACACGCAGTTTGGCCCCGCTTTTCCAAATGCGACAGACATCATTGGGACATATCCTAGAAACCAATGGCATTCAACTAGTGAATTCCCACTTCATCTGAACATAAAAATCAGGTGCCTCCAGGATCTTCTGGAGCAGTTCAGGAACACCTTCCAGAGCCATTGATGTGTTGTGGTAATCGTGATGCTGAAGAATGGTATATAACATCTCTGGGTCTCCAGTACTCACTGTCTCGTGTAAAACTGTCCATCCCTGGCGATTTTCTTTTGTGACATATGCTTTATGTATGTCAGAGCAAGACTCTAGCCGATTCCGAGTGTCCCAAAGAAACAGCCAGGTGCAATAAGGTCCGGCCTCTGGGGGCCAGGGCTTCCACATTCTGGCCGTCCAGCCGCTTCTCCAGCTGCCGGTAGTCGTTGTTCCAGACCAGGGCGTGCAGGGGGAAGCGGCCGCTGGGGCCGTTGCCCTCGCAGGACATGCTGCGGCGCCCGCCGGCCCCGGCCCTCGGACAAGACCCGGACCGGGACAGGCGCTGCTCTCCCGGCCCGACGCCGGCGTGCTCCGCCCGCGGCTTCTCTGCCCGAACTGTCCTAAAAGGGGAAGGGCAGGGCCGAACCACCCGGGGCCGGGCCAGAGTGGAGGCGGCCCGGCCTGCGGGAGCGCTGAGCAAGGGCGGCCCGGGCGGCCCGGGCGGCCTGGTGCTCCAGGGGCCCCAGGAAGCCGCCCAACGGCGCCCAGGGCGGCCACGCCCGCCGCAGAGCACCCAGGCACCTAAAATGATTTTCTCAGGTTCTCTAGGTATGCCATCATATCATCTGCAAAGAGTTAAAGTTTTGCTTCCTCGTTGCCAATTCTGGTTCCTTCAATTTCTTTTCTTCTCTTATTGCTACTCCTAGCATTTCTAATACTATACTGAATAGTAATGGTGATAATGTGCTTCTTTGTTTCACCCCTGATTTTATTGGAAATGCTCCAAGTTTATTCCCATTACATATAATATGTGTTGATGGTTTTAGAGAGATATTATTTTTTTTATTTTAAGGAAAATTCCATTTATTTCTAAACTTTCAAGTGTAATAGGAATGGATGTTGTATTTTATGAAAAGCACTTTCAGAATCTATTGAGATAATTTTATGATTTCTGTTGGTTTTACTGTTGATATGTTTAATAATGTTGAGTATTTTCCTAATGTTGAACCATTCCTGCCTTCCTGGTATAAATTCAACATGATCATGCTGGATTTTCCTGATAATAACTTGCTGTAGTGTCTTTGCTTAAATTTTATTTAAGATTTCTACATCATTATCCATTAGGGAGATTGTTCAATAATTTTCTTTATTTTGGTTCTTCCTGGTTTAGGTATCAGCACCATGTTGGTGTCATAAAAGGGGTTTGGCAGAAGTCCTTCCTCTCCTATTTTTTTAAACAGTTTGTGTAGAACAGGAATTAATTGTTCCTTAAATGTTTCGTAGAGTTCACTTTGTAAATCCATTTGGACCTTGAAACTTTTTCTTAGGGAGTTTATTAATGATTTCTTCAATTTCTTTTTCTGAGATGGGGTTATTTAAGTAGTATATATTTCCTCTTCTGTTAATCTGCGCAGTTTGTATTTTTTTGTAAATATTCATTCATTCATTCATTTCATTCAGGTCATGCCATGTATTGGTATACAGTTTGGCAAAGTAGCTCCGAATTATCTCTTAAATTTCCTTCTCATTGGTGGTTAGTTCATTCTTTTCATTTCTGATACTGATAATTTGGTTATCTTCTTTCTTTTTTAAAAATCATATTAACCTAAGGGTTGTCTATTTTATTAGCTTTTTCATAAAACCAACTCTTAGTTGTATTTATGAGTCAATGGTTTTCTTGCTTTCCATTTTATTAATCTCTTCCTGGATTTTCAGAATTCCTAATATGGTATTTAATTGGTTAGCTTTAATTTACTCTTTTTCTAACTTTTATAGTTGCATACCCAATTCATTTATCTCCTCTAATTTATTCATATAGGCATTTAGAGATATAATGTTTCTCCTCAAAACTATCTTGGTCGCATCCCATAAATTTTGATATTATTTCTCATTATTTTCATTTTCTTGGATGTAATTATTGATTATTTCTATCATTTGCTGTTTGATCCACCCATTAATTAAGATAAAGTTATATAATTTTCAATTGTGCCTCTTCTCTTGGTGTTATTTATAGCACTAATATTATTAATCAGGTATCATCAATCACAGTTTGATTATTTGATTACTTGAAAAACTCATTGGTATCAAGATATCATCACAGATTAATTACTTGATTGCTTGATAAGCAGCATTGACTCAAATTTTATCAAGTTATAATTCTAATCAATTTTTACCTTACACGCTTTTCAAGTATCTTTCAAGTACACACAATCCTCCTCTGGAGCCAAAGTATCATCTAAAGCCATATCATTTCTTGAAATATTTGTGCCCCTCCCCCCAGGCCTATTTTCTTTCACACTTTATCTCCCCCCTCCCCATACAAGGTACTTAACCCCCTTTTTAAGTGAAGCACTGGTTAGGTTAAACCCTAATCTAATTAACTGTAAGAATCTTAAACATCTCTAAGTACTGGAAAGCTCTGGAGGTCTCACCTGAGAACCTTACAAAGGATTGTAAATTACACAGACAGTGACTCAGGTCCTTGAAGTTTATGATGCCTTCATTAGACAAGGTGCTAAGCACTGTGTGATTAAAGTGAGTCAAAGGATAATGAGACACTTAAGTTTAAAGTTAACATCCCGTTTTCTTCATGGCTTTTTGTCTCAAATACAGTGATGTCATCTTAGACCTCTTCAATTGAGAGATAAGATCCAATTATACCCATATACTTTAGGTTCATTCTCTTCAATTATATTATGCCCTATAATTATCCTAAGAGAAGTAAAGTTCTAAAGAATTAGGTTATATCTTCCTCAGGATTGTATCAATTTGATAATCTTGACTAATATTTATTTTGCTTTTCTTTCCCTTCCCCTTTTCATTTACCTTTTTTTTTAAACACAACTCTTGCATGTATTTGGTGAAGGAATTCACTGTTCCATTCTGATCTTTCTGTCAGGAAATTCTGGAAGTCCTCTATTTCATTGAATACCCATCTTTTTTCCCTGACAGTATAGTAGGCATAATACATTCTGGTTTGTAATCCCAGGTCCTTTGCTTTCTGAAATATGCCATTCTAGGTCTCCCCATCCTTCAGTGTTGAGGCTTATAGGTGCTGTATTAGTCTGATTCTTTTCCCCTTATATTTGAATTTTTTTTTTTGCTACTTGTAATATTCTTATTTTTTTTGAAAGTTCTGTAATTTGGCCATAACAGCCCTTGGCATTTTTATCCTAGGCTCTCTTTCTGGAAAGGTTCTGTGGATTATATATTGTTATCTTGCACTAGTAGAGTTGGACAGTTTTCCCTTATTATTTCCTGCATAATATTTTCTAGGCTTTCTAGTAGTTCAATAATTTGTAGATTTTCTCTTCTGGATCTATTTTCCAGATCATTTGTTTTCCCTAGAAGGTACTTTGCATTTTTTCAATTTTTTTCAGGCTTTTTTATTTTGTTTGAGAGAATGTTGTAGTCTCATAGATTCATTGGTTTCTTTTTGTTCAATTCTAATTTTTAAGATTTTATTTTCTTCAATTAGTTTCTGTGTTTCCTTTTACAATTGGTTATTTTTACTTTTAATGGAGTTGATTTTTTTCATTAATTCTTCATAATTTTCTCCATGACTTTCATTTCTTTTTTCCATTTCTCTTCTTCTCTTTGTTGGTTTTTAAATTCTCTTTTAAGCTCTTCACTAAGCTTTTGTATTTGAATCCAATTTATAGACTGTTTTGATATTTCTCCTGTGAGTGATTTTTCATTGCTTTCTTCTTCAGATGTGGCATTGTTGTCATCTTTGTCTGTAAAATATTTTTTTTAATATGGAGCACTCCTTTAGCTTTTTTGTTCATGGGTGCTGTTTTAGCTCTAATCCTGGGGTACAGGGAGCATAGAGCCAAGCTTTATTTATTTATTTATTTATTTATTTATTTGTTTGTTTTTTGCTGGGGACTGATCCCTGGCTTACCATTTGGCCAAGATATTATCTATGCAGTCCAGATCTTGCCTTTGAAGAAGTTTTTTTTCCTCCTTTATGTCCAAGTTCTGACTTAACAGTGGCTTGTTCCTGATCCAGTCCTGTCTTTTGCCCAGGTATTCTCAGGGTTCAGACTTTGGGGCAGGAGTCCTCTTTGCTGGTGTGATATCTAGCTGCAGGGACCTCTGCTATTTTTAAGCTGTTGAGACCTTGATTGCATTGTGGTCAAAAGCCGTCTCCTGGCTTTCCTGCTCTCCTGCCTCCTGGACTTTATTTGTACTTTCCCCCCAAAGAAATAGACCTTCACTGAAGATCCTCCATGATATCTACAGTTGAAAACTTCTTTGAATCTTCTCTTTTCTTTGGTGGGATCTGTCGTGTGAATGTCAGAGTAGAGCCTTCATTTATCTTTGGTAGGGAAAAGCTCCAGGAGCTTGTTAGCTTCATGTTGCCATCCTGGCTCCACCCTGGAAGTCTCTGGCAGTCTTCTTTACAAAGAGGAACACATTGACAATGGGGATGATACATGCATTGCTAGGGCTAGTCTATATTTGGGAGGCTCTGAAAGAAAATATGGGAGGGAAAAGGTATTAGACTGAATACCAAACTGAAAGTCTACAGAGATGTTTGTGCTGACCTCATCACTATATGCCTTGAAACTTGAACAGTCTACCAGCACCATGACAGGAAACTGGATCACTTCCATTTAAACTGTCTTGGGAAGATTCTGAAGATCATCTGGCAAGAGAAGATAACAGTCACTGAGACGTCTCAAGTTAAACTGCCTAGCTTTCCAATAGTATTACAGAGAGTGCAACTATGAGGGGCAGGATGTGCTATTAGAATGCCAGACCTACATTTGCCAATAAAAGTAGTTTATGGAGAACTCAAACAGGGCAAGCACTCACAAAGGGGTTGGAAGAAGCAATACCAGGGATACTCTAAAGGTCTTATTGAAGAACATTATACAGCATGGGAGACACTGGCACAGGACTGCCCAGCATTGTATGCCCTTATCAGTGAGGGTGCTGCACACTATGAAGAAAGCAGGATTTTTTAATTTTATTTAAATTCATTTATTTTTTCATACATATGTACATGTATATTTGTATATGCATATTTACAAGTTAAATTTCCTACCACCTTTCCTTCCCAACTCCCTTCCCTCAGCAGGGGACAGTCGGGTTAGCATTTTACATACATATTTTGATAATCATGTCTACAAATAAATAATTTTTGGCATGTGGAATTAGGGTTAATGGAAAGAGATACATAAAAGATAATTTTTATAAAGTATGCATCAGATTTGGAAAGGTTGTTTTTTTTCCTGTGTGTTTTGTTTTTCTTCCTCTGGTTTGGGATAGAATAGTCCATAACCACTCAAATACAGTTGTCCTAGCTCTCTGGACTGTTGAGAGGAGCTGTTTGCATCCAGGCTGTTATTCTCATAATGTTGGCTCTACTCCCTTTGCTCAGCATTAGATCCTGTAAGTCATTCCATGCTTCTCTAGGTCCGACCATTTATAGTTTCTTATAGAACAATAGTATTCCATAGTATTCATGTACCATAACTTGTTTAGCCATTCCCCAATTGATGGGCATCCCCTCAATTTCCAATTCTTTGGCACTACAAAGAGAACTGTATGAATATTTTGTAACATGTGGGACTTTTCCCACTTTTTACAATTCTTCTGGATATAGGAGGAAGGCAGAATTGAAGCAGTTCATAGGAAACATGACTTGCTTAAGTTTAGAATACTCACCCCAGGTGTTCACATAGACTATCTATGTCTAACCTATGGTAGAACATTCTGAACTCATATTGGTCTGATCAGCCACAGTCAGTCACACTGTAATTTGCCTCAAACACTGTGATGTCATTTTGGTCTTCTTCAATAAAGAAGGACAAGAACAAACGATAGTAAGTTCTTAAAATATGTTTTTTTTCATTAATTAATTCTAAGCCAAAAGAAATCTTAGCATCAAGAGGTATTAGAACTGAAAGGATTTTTAGTAATATTCTTGTCAAATGCAGAATAAATCTAATGTATCTTCCACATAAAATTCTTCTCCATCAGGTTTTCTAAACCTAATGGATAATTACATGGAATGGTGTTCTATGTCCTCCCTATTTTTTTCTTTTTGATGTGCCTCAACTTGTCAATGTTCTTCCAAGGACACCCAGAAGATGGTACAATACTTAGGATATGGGCTGATCAACCCAAGGCATGGCAGAATTATCCCTTGATCTTGATCTTGTGAAGTTCCATTTTTGATTTTCATTTCTTCTAAAATAACTGCCTGGAGCATAGCCTACCCCATTTCAATTTTTTTCAGGCACCCCTTTCCTTCTTACCTTGGTGACTGTGATCTCCATTTGTGCCCTAACAATGTTGATTCTGTTGCAACTGGCAAATATCTTGGCAGTGAAACACATTTGTCATAGGTTTGAAATCAGTGGCTCACTTTGATTTACATTTCTTTTCTCTTTTATCATTATTATTATCATGATCAGGATTCAGCTGTTTCTTTCCTCTCATCAAGTGCTTACTATTCTGTTCTTAAGAGTATCTTGCAGGGGTGGCTAGGTGGTACAGTGGATAGAGCACCGACACTGGAGTCAGGAGTACTTGAGTTCAAATCTGACCTCAGACACTTAATAATTACCTAGCTGTGTGGCCTTGGGCAAGCCACTTAACCCCATTTGCCTTGCAAAAACCTAAAAAAAAAGAGTAACTTTCTCATCTCATATTTATTGGCATCTTATTGAATCAATACATGAATTCTCCTATAGCATTAAACTCAAGGACAGTTGGGATTCTAGACATATTTTATGTTACTATAGATTGATAGAAACAGGAACATAGAGCTAAAGAAACAATATTTGAACTAAAAAGTGCTTTAGAATCAAAGAATTTAGAATGTCAGAGTTGGAAAGGGTCTTGGAAAAATAGAAAATAGAATATGAGAATAGTGGAAGTGGTCTTAGAATCATAAAATAAAGAATGTCAGAGCTAAGAGGGGCTTTGGAATCATAAAGCACACAATGAATGTCAAAGCTAGAAGGAGTTTGCGAATGCTCTGACACCTTGGTGGGTGTTCAGAAGATGTGAATTGAAAGTTTGTAGTTCATTTCATGACAAATCAATCAATTCTCTATTCTTTCTATAATTCATGATTCATTGTCAGGACTACTGATTTTCTCTGAAATTGGTTAATAATAAACTATTTTTTCTTGATGTATTCTTAACTGAAAATTTCTGTTCCTCCAAGAAATACTTAATGTGGTTTGCTCTCTGAGTGGAAATCACTGACTAGGACTTACTGGATTTATGCTGAACCACATTGCTTAAAAACACTATATTCCCAAATCTGTCTAACCCTAGGCAGCCATCCTACTTATAGAAATGATCCTTCTCATGTTCCAAGAAAAATGAATGTAAAGGAAATTCCTGATTTGGAGTTTCCAAATTTATTAATTTATTAATTCAATAAAAATATATTTCATGCTTCAGATAATAATGATTGAACTAAATAATCCCAAAGGTTCCCTGTTTCTCTGGTATTCTATGAATGAGATCTGGGATCTCTTAAATTTTTTTTCTATCTTTGACATTCTTTATTTTTGTCTCCCTTTTTGGGTTTTCTAAGGACTCCTTAGCATGCTCTGATTCTTACCTAGAAAAATCTTTAGAATCACAGAATGTTAAAGCATGAAAGAGCCCTCAATCTTTTCTAAATCCTTCATTTTATGGATAAAGAAACTCACTGTTGGCCCTGCTACTGACTTGTTGTGTGGCCTTAGACATTCCAAGGCCCCACTTCCTCCTTTTACAAATGGAGTTGAGCTAAGTGCATTTTTAGTTTCCTTCCCATTTCTCACATAAGGTCTAGGTTTCTCTGAAGCTTTCTGCTCCTAAGTCTCAGACCAAGTATGTACATTTGTCCTTGTACAGCTTTCAGCATTGGCAAGACAATGAAATCCCTTGGACTGAATTCCTGTTTTCCGTACAGGGCTTCTTTGTGGCTTAATCTATAAACCACATGTATTTGGTTGTAAGAGGGTGACTCAAGTGTTTGTGAACTTTTGTGAATGTGTGTGAATGAATGAATGATTTGTAAGCTTATAGAAGGGAGTCTACTTTCTTTTTGGAATTGTTCAGCTGACTAGGCCTTGGGAGTCCCAGTGGAGCCAGTACCTATCTCTTTCAGAATTTGTTAAGAAGCTTGCAACCACATAGTGAAAATACTGAACTTGTATTTTAATCACATAATAGTTAAAAACAAGCCATCTGTATCTCAGGTTAGGGTCTGCACTCCTTAGGATGTAAACACAGGTATCTTTCTCTCTTCTTCTAATTCCCTCCAGCACAACAGTTCAATTTTTATTTTTCTAGAAAAATGAATCATCCTATGTAGTAGCTAGGGTAGGGGTGGGGAGCCTTTTTTTTTTTTTACCAAGGACCATTTGAACATTCATAACATCATTTGCTGGACATACAAAATTATCAACTTAAAAATTAGTCTAATATGTTTGGCCAAAATTTTAATCAATTCACCCCTAAAAACCCCCTTGCCTATGATTGTTATGGCAATGGAAGACCAAATTATTTCTTAGGTTGAATGGGACCCATGGGCTGGATATTTCCACCCCTGAGCTAGAATAATGTATTTGAAGTCAGATAATATGGGTTTAACTCCCAGCTCTGCCACTTATTAATTGATGATGGAGAAATCACTTAATTCCCAGTTTCTCTATATATGAGGGTAATATAAAACTTGCATAAGATTATTACAAGGAAAATATTAAGAGGGCAAAGCTAAATTAGCAGCATAAAGGCAGGGACTCCCTAAAGCTCTTTCTCAAATACCTCAAAATACCTTTAAATAATAACTCTAAACAAATTCTAGAGCAGCAAATTCTAAACAAAAAGATGGAATGAAACAATTTTCTAGCTCAAAGCACTTTAGCAGGTCAACAGAACCCAGGTGAGACAGGAACACAACAGTCCAATGAAGGCTGCACCCAGCATATTCTCACCCCAGCAAACTAGGAGGAGGTCTTGGGAGTCACTGAATCAATAGGAGCTGCAGCAACTATGGGAGCCTTCAACTCAGACAGTAAAGCGATTGAATAATTGATCAGAAGGAGAATACAGGAGTCTCTTTGCTAGCACTAAGGCAAGACTCTGTTGCTTTACCTAAACTCAGATCTGATTGCAGTCCTGGGTTGGCAGTCCCAAGGCAAGGAGGAGTACTAGCTCACCAGAACTTGCAGCCTCAGTGTAGCAGGGACTCTCATCAGAGTTCCAGGGCAGAAAAGAATGCTTATGGTCACTCACAGACCACAGCACAAGCTAGGAGAATATTAAATACACCTCTCCTCAGATCATGCCATCTGAAATCTTACAGGTCACTAAAGGTATCTCTGAAAAATAGCTAACCTCAGAAGCTTGGAGCAGTGCACCCCACTTTAATAAAGAGTTAAAAGTCAAACAATAGACTGGAAAAATGAGTAAAGAATAGAAAAAAATATCTGACTGTGATGGTGACAAGGTAAATCAAAAAACATTCAGAAAAAGATAATTAATCAAAGTTTCTACAAACAAAGCCTCCAAGAAAATTAACATTTGGTCTCAGGCTCTGGAGGAATGCAAAAAGGATTTTGAAAATCAAGTAAGAGAGGTAGAAGAAAATTTGGAAAGAGAAATGAGAGTTATGACAAAAATTATGAAAAATACATCAAAAGTTTGGTAAAGGAGGAACAAAAAAACCCCAAGTAAACAAATGGTTAAAAAAAGAAAGGTTTAAAAAGTCAATGCAGAAAAAAAATGCCTTAAAAAAGAAGAAATTAAAAACGAGGTATAAAAATTCCCTGAAGAAAAAACAACACTTGAAAGTAGAACTGACTAAATGGAAGAGATACAAGAGCCCACTTAAAAATTAGAAATGAGCAAATGGAAACTTATATTTTATGAGAAATCAGGAAACAATAAGACAAAAGTCAAAAGAAGAAAATGTGAAACATCTCATTGGAAAAACAACTTACCTGGAAAACAGATGCAGGAAAAATAATTTTAAAATTATTGGACTATATGAAAGCTATGTTGAAAAAAAAAAAGCCTAGACATCATCTTTCAAGAAATTAACAAAGAGGTGGCAGGTAGTTGGTGAAAGTGGATAGAGAACTGATCCTAGAATCAGGAGAAACTGAGTTCGAATTTAGTCCCAGACACTTAACACAAGTACTTAGTAGTTGTGTGACCCTGGGTAAGTCATTTAAATCTGCCTAGTAAAAACAAAGATACAAACAAAAAGAAATTCTCAAATAAAACCACCCTGATATTCCAGAACTGGAGGATAAAATAGAATTTTAAAGAATCCACCAATTGCCACCTGAAAGAGTTCCCAAAATAAAAATTCCTGGAAATACAATAGTCAATTTCTAGAGCTCCCTGGTCATGGAGAAAATATTGCAAGCAGTCAGAAAAAAAAACAACCAAAAAATCCAGTTCAACTGTCATGGAGTCAAAGTCAGGATAATAAAATGTTAGTAGCTACTACATTAACGAATCAAAGGATTTGGAATATGATATCCCAGAAGGCAAAAGATTAAAAACAAAAATCATCTTCCCAACAAAAGTGTGCATAATCTTTCTGGGACAAGATGAATATTTGATGAAATAGGGGACTTCAAACTTTCCTGTTGAAAAGACCAGAGCTAAAGAGAAAGTTTGATCTTCAAATAAAAGACTCAAGAGAAGCATAAAAGATAAACAAGAAAGGGAAATCATAAGGGTTTTAAAAAGATGAAACTATTTTATATTTCCACCTGAGAAGATGTTGCCACTAACTCATAAAAACTTTCTCATAATTCAGTCAGTTAGAAGGAGTACATATAAACATAGGGCACAAGTGTGAGTTGAATATGAAAGGATGATGCCTAAAAAAAGGAAAATAAAAGGGTAAGAGCAAGGAATATCATAGAAGAAAGGGGAAGAGATAGAATGTGATAAATTATCTCCCATAAAAGAGATAAGAATAGACTTCCAGGGTGGAGTCAAGATGACTGTGCAAAGCTAGGAAGCTCCTAGGAATTTTAACTGAAACAAACTTAAATGAAGCCTCCACAGCCTTAAGACAACAGATCATACCAAAAAAAGAAGAGCAAAACAAGTTCTCAACTCAAAATATCATGGAGGATCTTCAGTCAAGGCCTGTCATTTCTGGGTAAAGGGAAAGAAAAGTCCAGCTTTGGTGGGAAAGCATGAAAGTCAATCAGAGACTTTTAGCCACAGTGCAACCCAGTTCAGCAAACCAGCATGAGAGGAGGTCAGCAGGGAGGGGCCAAACCTCAATCAAAGTCTGAGCCTTGGGAACTCTAGGGCAACAGTCAGGACTAGACTGGGAACAAACCGCTGTATAGGCAAGTCTTCATTAAAGGAGGAAACAAACTTCTACATAAGCAATGCCTGGGTTGTATAGACAACACCATGTTAAGAGAATGAGCTAAGAACCAGATCCTGGCCACAGCACAAAAAACTTGGTACTATATTCCCTTGTAGGAAGCAGAGCTCAACTATCAAAATGAGCAAAAAAAAAATTGTGCTAATCATAGAAAGTTATTATTCTCAAAGGAATAGTAAAAATTCCTCAGAAGAGGAAAGCAGTGACAAATTGCCTGAATGTGAAGCCTCAAAGGAGGTTATGGATTGATCTCAAATCCAAAAACTCTTGGGAGAGATCAAAATGAAGAAAAGTATAGCAAAGAAATGAAAACCAGGTGGGATTATTATGAAAAATTAACTAAAGAAATCAGCTCCTTTAAAAGTAAATATGACCTTTTGCTATCAGTTATACTTTATGTTACTTCCTGAAGGATATATTTTCTCTCTCATCACATTCAACTTAGATCAAGGTATATCATGGAAACAATGTAACAACTAGCACACTGCCTTCTGTGGTGGGGGGGTGGAGGGAAGTAAGATTAAGGGGAAAATTTTTAAATTCAAAACAAATAAAATCTTTCTTTAAAAAAGTAAATGTGACTAACTGGACAAAAGAATGTAAATCATCAAAAAATAAAAATATCAATTGAAAAAGGAATATAACTCCTTGAAAAGTAAAATTAACCAATTGGAAAAGGAAAGACAAATGATAACTGAAACAAATAAAATCCTAAAAAGTAGAATTGAGCAAATGGAAACTAAAGGCATTAAACAAAGTCAAAAGGCTGAAAAAAATGGAAGAAAATATATGGTAGGAAAATCAAACCACCTGGCAAATAGATTCAGAAAAGATCATTATGAATTATTAGTCTGCCTGAATGCCTTGATCAAAAAAAATTAGCCTGGAAAATATCTTTCTGAACATTATCATGGAAACTGCCCTAATATCCTAGAACAGGAAGATAAAACAGACCTTCAAAGAATCCATTGATCACATGTCAATAGATGCTGAAAACTTTTTGACAAAATACAGTACACATTCCTACTAAAAACAGTAGAGAGTGTAGGAATAAATGGACTGTTCCTTAGAATAATTAGCAGTATCTATCTGAAACCATCAACAAGCATAATATTCAATGGGGAGAAGCTAGAGGCATTCCCAATAAAATCAGGGGTGAAACAAGGGTGCCCATTATCACCACTATTATTCAATATCATATTAGAAATGTTAGCTTAAGCAATTAGAGAAGAAAAATAAATTGAAGGAATTAGAATTGGGAAGGAAGAGACAAAACTCTAACTCTTTCCAGATGACATGATGGTATACCTAGAGAATCCCAGGAAATCATCCAAAAAAACTACTGGAAACAATTAGCAATTTTAGCAAAGTTGCAGGTTATAAAATAGACCCCCATAAATCCTCAACTTTTCTATATATATCTAGCAAGATACAGAAGGAAGAGCTAGAAAGAGAAATCCTATTCAAAGTAACCTCAGATGATATATAAAATACCTGGTGGTCTGTTTGCCAAAACAGACTCAGAAATTTTTGAAAAGAATTATAAGACACTTCTCACACAAATTAAAACAGATTTAAATAACTGGGCAAATATAAACTGCTCATGGATAGGTAGAGCTAATATAATAAATATGACAATTCTACCAAAACTAAACTACCTGTTTAGTGCCCTACCAATCAAAATTCCAAAAAAATTACTTTAATGAGTTAGAAAAAGTTGCAAGTGAATTCATATGAGAAATAAAAAGTCAAGAATTTTCAAGAATTTAATGAAAAAAGTGCAAAAGAAGGGGGCTTAGCCCTACGTGATCTAAAATTATATTATAAAACATCAGTCATCAAAACTGCTTGGTATTGGCTAAGAAACAGAGTAGTGGACCAGTGGAATAGACTAGGAGCAACAGCAGGAAATGATTATAGTAATCTGCTATTTGTTAAACCCAGAATCCTTCTATTGGGGTAAAAACTCTCTCTGATAAAAACTGCTGGGAAAATTGGAAGTTAGTATGGAAGAAACTTAGATTAGACCAACACCTCACACACTTTACCAAGATAAGATCCAATTGGTTACAGGATTTAGACATAAAAAAATACCATAAGTAAATTAGAAGATCAAGGACTAGATTATCTGTCAGATCTATGGAAAGGGGAGCAATTTATGACTAAGGAAGAGATGGAGAACATCATCAAAAACAAACTAGATGATTTTGATTATGTCAAATGTAAAAGCTTTTGCATAGATAAATCCACTGTAACCAAGATCAAAAGAAATGTAGTAAATTGTGAAACAATCTTTAAAACTAATGATTCTGACAAAGGACTCATTTCTAAACTATACAGAGAACTGAGTCATAGTTAAAAAAAAAGCTATTCCCCAATTGACAAATGATCAAAGGATATGCAATTGCAATCTACAGATGAGGAGATCCAAGGAATCTATAGCCATATGAAAAATTGCTCTAAATCATTAATTATTAGAGAAATGCAAATCAAAACTTCTCTGAGGTACCACCTCACACCTCTCAGACTGGCCAATATGACCAGAAAGTATAATTATCATTGTTGGAAGGGTTGTGGGAAATCTGGGACACTATTACACTGTTGGTGGAGCTGTGAACTCATCCAACCTTTGTCGTGGCCACAAATTGGAAATCAAGTAAATGCCCTTCAATCGGGGAATGACTTAGCAAACTGTGGTATAAGTATGTCATGGAACACTATTGTTCTATTAGAAACCAGGAGGGATGGGAAATCAGGGAAGCCTGGAAGGATTTGCATGAACTGGTGGTGAGTGAGATGAGGAGAACCAGAAAAACACTGTACCCCCTAACAGCAACATGGGGCTCACGTTCAACTTTGATGGGCTTGCTCGTTCTATCAGTGCAACAACCAGGGACAATTTGGGGCTGTCTGCAATGGAGTATACCATCTGTATCCAGATAAAGAGTTGTGGAATTTGAACAGAGTTCAAGGACTATTTCCTTTAATTTAGAAAAAAAACCAGATATCTTATTGTCTGATCTTGTTATCTCTTATACTTTCTGTTCATTCCTTAATGATGTGATTTCTCTTTCATCACACTCAGTTTGGATCAATGTACAACATGGAAACAAAATAAAGACTGACAGATTGCTTTCCATGGGGGGCGGGTGAAGTAAGATTAGGAGAAAAAATTTAAAACTCAAATAAAATCTTTAATAAAAAAATGAAAAAAAAAAGAATTCATTGACCACCTCCAGAAAGAAATCCTGGAACAAAAGTTTCAAGGAATATTGTAATCAAATTTCAGAGTGCTCAGCTAAAGG
The DNA here is from genome assembly GCF_037893015.1 of Macrotis lagotis. Taxonomy (NCBI): domain Eukaryota; kingdom Metazoa; phylum Chordata; class Mammalia; order Peramelemorphia; family Peramelidae; genus Macrotis; species Macrotis lagotis. The sequence continues at coordinate 427,308,492 of NC_133658.1, read as the reverse complement.
AGAAAATATTGCAAATAACCAAAACTTATCAGCTTCAACATTAAAATATATCAGAGGACCTAGAATATGATAGTCCAAAACTTAAAGGATCTTGGATTACCACCAAGAATAAACTATCCTGCAAAATTCATCATATTCCTTCAGGAGAAAAGGTAGATTTTCAATGAAATGAAGGACTTTAACATTTTTGTGATTAAAAAGAACAGAACTGAAGAAGAAATACAATTACAAGACAAGATGATAAAAAAGGTAAATAGGGTAAAAAAAGCTAAAATAACATTAAACTGAATACATCCCTACAAGCGAAGATAATACTTGCAATTTTCAAGAAATGTATTTCTTGTAGGACAGTTAAAAAAAACATATTTAGAGAGAAGGTATGGGTATAGGATGAATATGAAAGTCCTCTTTAGTTAATACTCTGGCTAATGAAAATTGAATAAAGTTAAAGTAATTGTACCCAGAGGGTATTGGCTCATGAGTATATTTTGTTCAGGATTATATTTTGACAGAATCATAGGTTGTGAGGTGAGTACAAGACAGAGTAACAATAAAGACAAAGTTAGGAGAAGGTTAGGAATTAGAAGATAATACCACATTAAGAGGCACAAAGACCTATGATAGGAAAGGGAAAGAAAAGAGGGTGTGAATATTGAGTAAATCTTACACTTAACAGATTTGGCCCAAAGAGGAAATATTATACATTCCCTATTGTGTTTTAAAAAAAAAATCTATCCTGTCCTACAGGGAAATGCAGAGGTGGGGGAGAAGGGAAAGAAAGGGGAAGAAGGAACTGGTAAAAGGGAAGATAAAAGTAAAAGTAAAGCTAATGTTAAAATTAAAAAGAAAAGATGAAGGGAAAAGGGAACAAAATTTCGGTGAGGAAGAATAAGAAGAAAAGAAAGCAAAAAGTATAAATGAGGGAAGGGAAGGGAAATACAAAGTTAATAATCTTAACTATAGATGGGAATGGGATGAACACTCCCATAAAATGGGAGTAGGTAATAGAATGGAATAATTACTAGTATCCTACAATATGGTGTTTACAGACATATGTTTGAAAGAGAGATAAACAGAGTAAAAGTAAAAATTTGGAGTAAAATAAATTACACTTCAGCAGAAGTAAAAAAAATTAGAGGTTGCAATCTTGATCTCAGACAAAAGAGATTAAAAGGGATTAAGGATAAGGGATTAAAAGGGATTAGGAAGGAAACTATGTCTTCTTAAAAGGCACCAAAAGCAATGAAGTAATAGCATTATAAACATATAGGCACCAATCTTAGAGGAGAAGCTAAATGAATTGCAGGGAGACATAGACAATAAAATGAAAATAGTGGGGGACCTCAATCTCCCTCTCTCAGAATTGGACATTCTGACCACAAAATAAACAAGAAGAAATTTAAGAAGGTGAATAGAATTTTAGGAAACTTAGATCCAATAGACCTCTGGAAAAAATTGAATGAGGAGAGAAAGGTATATAGCTTCTAGCTTCTTCTCTTCTCCTATACTAAAACTGATCAAATACAAGGGCATAAAATCCTTACAATCAAATGCAGAAAGACAGAAATCTTAAATGCATCCTTTATAGATCATGATATAATAAAAGTTAAATTTAATAAAGGACCATGGAAAGATAAACCAAAAATTAAGTGGAAACAAAGTAATTTGAATTTTAAAGAATGAGTGAAACAAGCAACAAATCATAGAAATAATCAACAATTTCATTCAAGACAATGACAACAATGAGACATATCAAAATTTATGGGATGCAGTCAAAGCAATTTTAGGGGAAATTTTATATCTTTAAATGCTTATATGAATAAAATCAAGAAAGAGGAGATCAATGAATTGAACATGCAACTAAAAAAACTGGAAAAAGAACAAATTAAAAATCCACAATTGAAAACCAAATTAGAAATTCTGAAAATCAAAGGAAAAATTAAAGTTGTTGAATTAATAAATAAAACTAGGGATTGGTTTTATGACAAAAAAACAATAAAATATATAAACCTTTGGTCAATTTGATTAAAAAAGAATAAAAAGAACCAAATTACTAGGATAGAAAATGAAAAGAGTGAACTCACCACTAATGAAGAAGAAATTAAAGTTCAAAATTATTTTGCCTAATTATTTGCCTATAAATTTTACAATCTAAGAGAAAAGGAGGAGTATTTACAAAAATGAGTTATCCAGATTAACAGAAGAGGAAACAAAGTATTTAAATAACCCTATTTCAGAAAAGAAATGAAAAGAAATCATCTATATACTCCCTAAGAAAAAATCTGGAGGCCCAGATGAATTTACAAGAAATTCTATCAAATATTTAAGGAATAAAAATTATAATTCTATATAAACTATTTTTTAAAAATAGGAATTCTATCAAATTCCTTTAATGATCCTAATATAGTGCTTATATATAAATCAAGAAGAGCCAAAACAGAAAAAGGAAATTATAGATCAATATCCCTAATGAACAGTGATGCAAAAATTTTAAGTAAAATTTTAGCAAAACATTACAGCAAGTTATTACTACTAGCATTATTCATCATATTGAGAAAAGATTTATACCAAGTAGGCAATATTAGGAAAACAATCAACATACCTGACCATATCAACAACAAAACTAATAAATCATATGATTATCTTAATAGATCTCAATTGACAAAAAACAACTCCCATTCCTTTTAAAAACACTAGAAATATAGAAATGAATGGAATTTTCCTTAAAATAATAATCTGCATATTTTTAAAATATCAACAAATATTATACATAATGGGGATAAACTAGGAGCATTTCCAGCATGATCAAGGGTGAAATGAAGATTCTTATTATCCCAATACTACTCAATGTAGTATTAGAAATATTAACTGTAGCAATAAAAGAAAAATAAATTGAAGAAAAAGAATTGGCAATGAGGAAGCAGAACTTTCACTTTTTGCATATGATTTGATGGAATACATAGGGAACACCAGAAAATCAATTTAAAAACTACTTGAAATACTTAGCAACTTGAGGAAAGTAGAAGGATATAAAATAAACACATATATCATCTGCATTTCTATATATGAACAATAAAACTGAAAGGCAAGAGATAGAAAATTCATTTAAAGTAGCTTTAGACACCATAAAATACTTGGGAATCTACCTTTCAAAACAAGGCTAGAAACTAGATGAACACAATTACAAAAGACTTTTCCCATAAATAAAATCAGATCCAAACAACTGGAAAAACATTTATTGCTCATGGTTAAGCTGAGCTGATATAACTAAAATGACAATTTCTCTCAAATTAAATTACTTATTCAGTGCCATACCAATCATCCTACTCCCAAAAACTATTTTACAAAGCTAAAAAATAGTAACAAAATTCATCTGGAGCAACCAAAGTTCAAGAATATAAAGGGAACTAATAAAAAATGCAAAGGAAGATGGCCTATTTGTACCAGATCTAAAACTATATTATAAAGTGGCAGTAATTAAAAGCTGCCTGATAGTGGTTAAAAAATAGAGAATTGGGCCAGTGAATTAGAGTAGTTACAAAAAAGAATAGTAGTGAATGAGTATAGTGATCTATTTGACAAATCCAAAGACACTAGCTTCTGGGATAAGAACTAAAAATTTGACTAAAATTACTGAGAAAACTGAAAAATAGCTTGGAAAAACTAGATTTAGATTCACATTCCACATTCTATACAAAAGTAAGGTTAAAATAGGTACAGGATTTAAATATAAAGAGTGATACCACTGTTCTTCATTTTTGAAGAAGACCAAAACATCAGAATGGTGATGCCATGACAAACACATGAATTGATTTGAGTGAGGGAGTGCTTTGGTTAGTCATCAGCCTCATTTTCTCCTGCAGAGTCATCAGAGACCAGTTGCCAGATATGAATCAGGACAACTTGAGATGGCCCTGAATGTGAGACAATCAGGGTTATGTAACTTGTCCAAGATCATACAGCTAGTAAATATCAGTGGCTCGATTCAAACTCCTGTCTTCTTGATTCCAAGGCCAATGCTCTATCCACTGCACCATCTAGCTGCTCCAATTAAGAGAACAAAAAATACTCTATCTATGCATTGATCTCTGGAGGGGGAGAAGTTTATGACCAAACAAGAAACAGAGAACATTACAAATTGAAAAATGGTTGACTTTTACTATATTATATTAAAAATTTTTGCACTAATAAAAGTAGTGCAGCTAATATTAAAAGGAATGCAGAAAACTGGAAAATAATTTTCCTAGGTAGTGTTTCTGATAAAGTATTCATTTCTAAAATATACAGAGAACGGAATCAAATTTATAAGATTACAAGTCATTCCCCTTTTAATAAATGGTAATGGATATGTGAGATGAACCTCATTAAGTAATTTTCAGATGAAGAAATTAAAGCTATTTATAAGGAGAGAAAATGCTCCAAATCATTATTGATTAGAGAAATTAAAATTAAAATTACTATGACATTCCATTCCACATCTATCAGATTGATTAAAATAACAAAATAGGAAAATGATCAATGTTGGAAAGGATGTTGGAAAATTGGGATATTAATGCATTATTTATGGAGTTGTGAACTGATCCAGTCATTCTGGAGAGCAATCCATAACTATGACCAAGAATCAATAAAACTGATCATACCTTTTGAACCTGCAATATCAATATTAGGTCTGTATTCTAAAGAAATGATAAAAAAAAACATGAGAAGTCTCATATGTTCAAAAATATTTGTGGCAACTCTTTCTTTTTTTAAATTTTTCTTAGACTTTATTTTTTATTTTAAATGTTTTGTTGATATTTTTAAATTTAATTTTTTAAAATTTACTTATTTATTTTGAATTTTACAATTTTCCCCCTAATCTCACTTCCCTCCCCAAGAAGGCAGTCTGTTAGTCTTTACATTGTTTCCATGCTATATATATTAATCTAAGTTGAATGTAATGTGAAAGAACTCATATCCTTAAGGGAAAAAATAAAGTATAAGAGATAGCAAAATTACATAATAAGATAATGGGTTTTTTTAAACTAAAGGTAATAGTCTTTGGTCTTTCTTTAAAATCCACCATTCTTTCTCTGGATACAGATGGCATTCTCCATCACAGATACCCCAAAATTGTGCCTGATTGTTGCAATGATGGAATGAGCAAGTCCATTAAGGTTGATCATCACTCCTATGTTGCTGTTAGAGTGTACAATTTTCTTTTGGTTATGTATAGCAACTCTTTTGTAGTGACAAAGAATTGGAAATTGAGGGCATGTCTCTCAATTGGGGAATGACTGAAAAGTTATGGTATATGAGTGTCGTGGAGTATTGTTGTGTAAGAAATCATGAGTGAGAGGATTTTAGGAAAGCATGGAAATATTTGAATTGATGCTGAGTGAAGTGGGCAGAAATAAGAGAATATTGTACATTAACAGCAACATTGTGAGATGATCAAATAAGATGAATATAGCTCCCCTCAGCAGTATACAGAGGTCAATCCTGAGAGAGCTGTTAAGGACAATTCCATCCACATTCAGAGAAAAAACTATGGAGTTTGAATGCAGAGCATAGTACAAAATGTTCACTTTTTTAAGACTTCTTTTATGTTTTCCCTTTATTTCTCATGTTTTCCTTTCTTTCCCCTTAGTTCTATTTCTGCTTTCACAACATAACTAATATGGAAATATGTTGAACACAAATGTGCATGTACAACTTTTGCCAGACTGTTTACCTCCCATGTGTAGAGGGGAGAGAAGTGAGAGTGGTAGAAAAGTGTGGAACTCATAAATTTATAAATGAATGAATGTTGAAAAATGGTCATTCCATATAATCAGAAAAATAAAATATAATTCCAATTGAACAAAAAGAGGTTAGGAAAAATATTTATCATTGGAAGGGAAGAGTTGGGGAAATGAAAGGGAGTGAATGAACCTCTTCATAATTTCATCATAATTGGCTCAAAACAGGAGTAACGAACACATTCAGGTGGGTATGGAAATCTTTCTTACTTACCAGAGGGGGATAGGAGAAGGGATGATAGAAAGAAGGACAAATTGGGGTAATCAGAAGCAAAATTTTTTTAGAAGGGGCAGAGTTAAATGAGAGAGAGAATGGAATAAATAGGGAGCAAATAGGCTGGAGGAAAATACAATTAGCAATAGTAACTGTGAAGAAAAATTTAAGCAAATTTCTCTGACAAAAGTATAATTTCTCAAATATGTAGGAAACTGAGTCAAATTTATAAAAGTAGAAACCATTTCCAACTGATAAATGATCAAAGAATATGAACAGTTTTTTAATGAAGTAATCAAAGCTATCTATAATTATATAAAAATGTTCTAACTTATTGTTGATTAAAGAAATGCAAATTTAAATAATTCTGAGGTACTATCTCAGACATTAAATTGGCTAATAGGACAGAAAAAGAAAATAACAAATGTTGGAGAAAAACGATTCATGAATGCACTACTGGTGGAGTTTTGAGCTGATACCACCATTCTGTAGAGCAATTTGGAATTATGCTAAAGGTCTATAAAGTCATGCACATTCCTTGACCTACTAATACCAATATTAAGTATAGAGCCTCAAAGAGACAAAAACAAAAAGGAAAAGGTCCTATAGGGCCACAAATAATTATAACAACTCTTTTCTTACGCAAAGATTTGAAAATTGAGGGAATACCCATCAATTATGGAATGATTGAACAAACTGTGGCATGTGATTATGATGGAATTCTATTCTACTATAAGAATAAAAAGCAGGATGCTTTCAAGAAAACCTGAAAAGTCTTACATCAGCTGATGCAAAGTGAAATGTACTATGTACAAAGTAGTAGCAGTATCAGATGATCAACTATAAATGATCTTGTTCTTCCCAGCAATACAATTATCCAAGACTACTGAAGAACTTATGATGAAAAATGCTGTCAATTCCCAGAGCCTGAAACAGATTGAAGCATAATTTATTGGGAAAAGACATCATTTTTCTAGAAGGTGTTTTTAATATTTTCTTTTTCAACATGACTATTAAGGAAATGTTTTGCATAATTACACATGTCTAACCTATATCAAATTGCTTACCTTCTTCATGGGGGTGTGTGGGTTGAGGAGGGAAGGAGGGAGAGAACTCGGAACTCAAAATTTTAAAAGTGATTATTAAAAATTGTTCTTTCACATAATTGAGAGAAAAATAAAATATTAATTAAATTTTACAAAAGAAAGTATCTGTTAAGTATTAATATTTGAAAATGTTAGTTATCAAATTATAGTATAGTAGAGCACAAGTCAAAGAACTTGGGTGTAAATCCTACTTGTGAGGTTTATTACTTGTATGACCTTGAGTAGGTCAAATAATTTTCCATAATCTCATTTTCTCATCGGTACAGAAATTGGATTGAATTACATGATTCTTATCCCTTCCAACTCTATAGATATAATCATTATTATTATTTGGTCAAATTCCATGACTAAGCAAAACATAATGATACTGGGAAGAGAAAAGTTTTCCTAGAACTGATCCAAGAATCATGTAGTAGAGTGCATGTATAGGGGCTGGGGAGGGAGAATTCTATGGAGTATATAGAAGTTGATTTAACTTGGAAATCTCGGCATGGTTGTCTACTAAATGGAGCCATTGTATGAAGACACAAAGTTTAAATATAACAAAATTACAGAACTAGAGAATTCTCTGGTCTATCTGATCTAAACAGTCACAGTTTTTTGAGTGGATTCCCAGAGGAGCAGCTAACTATTCCAGGTTCAAGGCTATTGGTGAGTCCACATTCCTAAATATAAGTTTATAAATTCTCACAATTGCACTTTATTTTTTTTAAAAAGAGTTTTATTTCCCCCAAATTACCTGTTTAAACAATTTTTGCATTTTTTAAAGGTTTGAGTTCCACATTTTATCCCTCCTCCCCTGAGACAGTATCTGTTGGTACAATAAGCTCAAAGCAAAGGCAAAATTAAGCATGACATAGCAAGGGCAGGAGTTCTTAAACATTCCCCCCCCCCCAAAATATGGTACACTCTCTTTGACACATTCATACAAAAATCAGTGAGATAAAAAACAGATACTTTAGTCTGTCATTCAAAACCTTCCTTAATCTTGTTTCTTATTACTCTCATTAGTGCTTACTCAATGCTTATCCCCTAAATTGAATGGGTTTCTCTTTCTTATTCTTATCTTGGTCTTTCTCACCTCTGCCCAAGCCTAAAATGGATTCTTTCTATATCTTCATCTGTTGAAATTGAATTCTCCAAGACCCAGATCAGATAACTTCTCTGTAAATATTTTCCTGATTTCTACTATCTGAAAATGACCACCTCTTTCTCAAATATTTATACCACTTTGTCTAGACCTTTCCTTATTCTGCTGAGTGTTTCAATGGATTGAGTCCAATGTACAGTCAGAAAAACCTGAATTTAAAACTTCCTGGAGACATCATTAGCTGGACCACCATGGAGAAATTACTTCTCTCAATGCCTCAGTTTCTTCATTTGTAAAATGGGTATAGTAATCACATCTTTCTCACAGAGTTTTTGTGAGAATCAACGGAGTTAGCATTAACTTTGAAAAGTGTTATATATGTATTATTATAATTATTTTGACTTACTAAATTTTGCCTTATATCATAATTTTGTGTGTCTTTTCTTTACCTCTTGGTAGTTTATTAAGGTCTTTTAAAATTATTTATTTTCATCTATATACACTTGTATATTTTTAAGTTACAAAATTTCCTTCTACCCTCCCTTCCTCCCCTCCTCCCCCCAGGAACAAATAGATTAACATTTTACATACATATTTTTGATAAACATGTTTACAGATTTGTTATTTTCAGTATGAGGAATTGGGATTAAGGGAGATACATAATAGATAATTTTTATAAAGTGTTCATCAGATTCTGAAGGGTTGGTTTTTTCCTTTGTTTAGTTTTTCTTCCTTTGGATGGGGATAACATTGTCCATAGTGTGTCTAATATAGTTGTCCTAGCTCTCTGAAATGCTAAGAGTAGCTGCTTCTATCAAAGTTGTTCATCTCACAATGTTGTTGTTAATTTGTACATTGTTCTCTTGGTTCTACTCCCTTTGCTCAGCATCAGATCCTGTAAACCATTCCATGCTTCTCTAGATTACAACCATTTATGGTTTCTTATGGAACAATAGTATTCCATAATATTCATGTATCATTAGCCATTCCCCAAATGATAAGCATACCCTCAATTTCCAAATCTTTGTCACTACAAAAAGAGCTGCTATGAATATTTTGGAATATATAGGACTTTTCCCTTTTTTTAAAAATTCCTTCTGGTTATAGACCTAGAATTGGAATTGCTGGGATAAAGCATATGAACAGTTTATTGCTCTTTGGATATAGTCCCATATTGCTCTCCAGAAAGGTTGGATCTGTTCACAAATCCACCAGTGATGTATCCTCCCAAACTTCTCTAATATTGATGGTTTTCCCTTTTTCTCATCTTGGCCAATATGATAGGTGTGAGGTGATATCTCATTATTGCTCTAATTTGCATTTCTCTAATCAATAATGACATATATACTTTTAGAAATGAGATTTTTTTTTAAGGGGTGGCTAGGTGGCATAGTGGATAAAGCACCGGCCTTGGAGTCAGGAATACCTGGGTTCAAATCTGGTCTCAGACACTTAATAATTACCTAGCTGTGTGGCCTTGGGCAAGCCACTTAATCCCATTTGCCTTGCAAAAACCTAAAAAAAAAAAAAGAAATGAGATTTTTTTAATGAGAACTCCTACTTGTGAAGATTGTTTCCCAGCTTTATGCCTTTCTTCTATTTTATTTTATTAATGCAAAATCTTTTTAATTTAATTTAATCAAAACTAATCATTTTATCATCTATAATGTGCTCTAATTCTTGTTTGATCATGAATTTATCTCCCTTTCCATAGATATGATAGATAATTTCTTGGTCTATTAATTTATCTATGGTGTTATCCTTTATGTCTAAATCCTGTACCCATTTTGACCTTATTTTGGAAATAGTGTGTGAAATGTGGGTCTATGACTAGCTTTTTTAAATACTATTTTCCAGTTTTCCAAACAATTTTTGTCAAATAGTGAGTTCTTATCCCAGAAACTGATGTCTTTGGGTTTGTCAAATAGTAGATTGCTGTATTCATTTGCTGCAGTTACTTTTGAACCTAACCTAATCCACTGATCCATTATTTTATTTTTTTAATAGTACCAGGCAGTATTCTATTATTTTAAACAGTACCAAGCAGTGTTTTCCATCCCTACCTACATGATATAAATCCTACTTGATCATGGCATATTATCCTGATAATAACTTGCTGTAGTCTCAGTGCTAAAATTTTATTTAAGAATTTTGCATCAATATTCATTAGGGAGATTGGTATATAATTTCCTTTGTTTTCTTTCTTCCTGGTTTAAGTATCAGCAACATGTTGGTATCATTAGAGGAGTTTGGCAGAACTCCTTTCTCTCCTATTTTTTAAAGAGTTTATGTAGAATAGGAATTAGTTGTTCCTTAAGTGTTTGGTAGAATTCACTTGTAATTCCATCTGGACCTGGAAACTTTTTCTTAGGGAGTTTATTGATAGTTGTTTCAATTTCTTTTTCTGAAATGGAATTAAATACTATATTTCCTCTTCTGTTAATCTGGGCAGTCTGTATTTTTGTAAATATTCATCCATTTCACTCAAGTCATCCCATGTATTAGCATAAGTTAGGCAAAGTAACTCTAAATTATCTCTGCAATTTCCTCATCATTGGTGATTAATTTACCCTTTTCATTTCTGATACTGGTAATTTGGTTATCTTCCTTCTTTTTTTAAAAAAAAATCAGATTAACCAAAGATTTGTCTATTTTATTGACTTTTTCATAAAACCAACTCTTAGTTTTATTTGAGTCAATGGTTTTCTTGCTTTTAATTTTGTTAATCTCTTCCTTGTTTTTTAATTTGGTATTTAATTGGTGAGCTTTAATTTGTTCTTTTTCTAGCTTTTGTAGTTGCATATCCAATTCACTGATCTCTTTATTTTATTCCTATAAGCTTTTAGAGATATAAAGTTTCCCCTCAAAACTACCTTGGATGCATCCCATAAATTTTGATATGATGTCTCATTATTATCATTTTCTTGTATATAATTATTGATTTTTCTATTATTTGCTGTTTGACCTACCCATTACTTAAGAAAAAGTTATTTAATTTCCAATTAATTCTTAGTTTATTTTTCCATGACATGTACTAAATGTAATTTTTATTACATCATGGATTGAAGAATGTGGACTTATTACTTCTGCCTATCTGCATTTGATTATAAAGTTTTTGTGTCCTAGTACATGGTCAATTTTGGTATAGGTGCCATGTACTTCTGAGAAAAAGGTATATTTTTTTCTATCCTCATTAAGTTTTTTCCAGAGGTCTAAGATGTCATTCAACTTTTTAATTTCCTTCTTGTTTATTTTGTTGTTAGATTTATCTAGTTCTGAAAGTGGGAGATTGAAGTCTCCCATCATTAAAATTTTGCTGTCTATGTCTCCTTGTAATTCATTTGGCTTTTCCTCTAGGAATTTGGATGCTATACCACTAGGTACACACATGTTTAGTAATGATATAGCTTCATTTCCAATAGTGTCTTTTATGAAGATTAGTTTCCTTCCTTATCCCTTTTAATGAAATTGACTTTTGCTTTTATTATATTTGAGATCATGATTGCTACCCCTGGTATTTTTACTTCAGCTGAGGCACCATATATTTTGCTTCAACTTTTTACCTTTGCCCTATGTGTTTCTCTCTGCTTCAAAGGTATTTCTTGTGACATATTGTAGTATTCTGGTTTTTGAATCCATTCTGCTATCCACTTCCATTTTATGGAACAGTTCATCCCATTTAATTAAGATTACTAATTCTGTATTTCCCTCCATACTATCTTTCTCTATTTATAATTTTCTCTTGTCCCTCTTCACCAAAATTTTATTACCCTTTCCCTTTGACTTTTCTTTCAAAAATTTAACTTTCAGTTTATTTTCACTTATATCTTCACCTTCCCTTTTATCAGTCCCTTCTTCCCTCATCTTTCCCTTTCCTAGTCCCTCTTTCCTGTAGATTGTAAAACCAAAGTGGGAATGTGTCTTATTCCTTCTTTCAGCTAAATCTATTGAATAGAATTTACTCAGCATTCACATTCTCACTTCTTTCCCACTAAAATCATACGTCTTCATGCTTCTTTCCTTGGTGTTATTTATCACTCTAGTACTATTAATCATCAATCACTGTTTGATTATTTGATTATTTGATAAGCTCATATTATTATCAAGATAACATCACAGATTGTTGCTTGATTTCTTGATAAACACCATTGTCTCAAATTACATCAAATTATCATTATAGTCACTTTTTACCTTACCCCCTTTTCAAGTATCTTTCAAGTACACATGAGCCAAAGTATCATCCAAAGCTATATCATTTTTGAACTATTTGTACCCTCCCCGCCCAGGCCTATCTTCTCTTATACTTTACCCCTCCCCCAACCTTCCCCACCCAGGATCAAGCTATTTAACCCCTTGTTAAGTAAAGCACAGGTTAAGTCAAACCCTGATCTAATTAACTGCAAGAATCTTATAGATCTCTAAGTAGTGGGAAGCTCTGAGGGTCTCACTGGAGAACTTTACAAATGACTGGAAGTTATGGGAGACACTGATCATTCATTTCCCCTAAGACATACTTTACATTTTCTTTAATTTTTCAGCCTTTTTTATTTTGTTTGATGGAATCCTGTAGGTGTGTGGATTCATTGATTTCTATTTGTTCTATTCTTATTTTTAGAGTTTTATCTTCTTCAATTAGCTTTTGTGTTTCCTTTTTTCAGTTGGTTATTTTTACTTTTAATGGAGTTGATTTCTTTGGTCAATTTTTCTTAATTTTCCTGCATGACTCATTTCTTTTTTCCATTTTCTTCTTCCTCTCTTCTTTGGTTTTTAGATTCTTTTTCAAACTCTTCAGTGAGTTTTTCTATGAGTCCAATTTATAGAATGTTTTGATACTTCCCCTGAGGGTGATTTTTCACTGATTTCTTCTTTTAGACATGGCATTGTTATCATCTTTGCCTGTAAAGTAGTTTTCTATAGTGAGTGCTCTTTTAGCTTTTTTGCTCATCTTTGTTGTTTTAGCTCTGCTCCTGGGGTATAGAGAGTATAGATACAAGCTTTTTTTTTTTTTTTTTTTTTTTTTTTTTGCTGGGGCTGGGGTCTGATCCCTGGCTTGTTGTTGGCCGAGATTTTGCCTATGCAGTCCAGGTCCTGCCTTTGCAGAGGGTTTTTTCCTCCTTTATGTCCAGGTTCTGACTTAGCAGTGGTGTTCTTTACCCAGTCCTGTCTTTTGCCCTAGTATTCCTAGGTTTCAGATTCTGCTGGCTTGATACCTAGCTACAGGGACCTCTGCTATTTTTAAGCTGCCTGGACCTGGATTGCATTGTGGCTAAAAGACCTCTGCTGGCTTTCTCACTGGCCTGTCTTCTAGGTTTTACTTCCCCTTTTCCACTAAAGAAACAGACCTTCACTGAAGATCCTCCATAATGTCTAACCATTGAAAACTTCTTTAAATCTTCTCTTTTTCTTAGTGGAATCTGTCATGTGAATGCCAGAATAGAGGTTTCATTTATCTTTGGTAGGAAAAAGCTCCAGGAGCATGTAAGCTTTGTGCCACCATCTTGAATATGTCCTGGAAGTTCTACTTTATTAAGGTCTTAAAGGAAGAATCATAGTCTTCTATCATTGCATCTTAGCACTGAATATACTATCTTGTTCTTTTTAATCTCTTCCTTTCCTTCCCCTCCCTTATTTCTTCTCTTCACCTTCTTTGCCCTCCTTTGCCCTCTTCTGCCCCTCCCAAATGGCAGTAATGGCAATCCCAACTCTGCCAGTATATTAAGCATTTACTATGAACCAGGAATTATGATAAATACTGGAGGTACAAAGAAAGACAGAAATAAAAACTTCACAAGGAGCTCACATTCTCTTTGAGTGGAGACAACATGCAAAAAACAAAATACATATAAGATGGAATAAGAAGATGAGAAATATTGTAGAAGTAGAAATATCTAGGAAAGATGGCTTTCTCAAGCGCTTTAGCTGATAAGAGGGTTACAGAAGGGTCAAGAAAAATTATACCTAAGACAAAGACCATCAGATTTGACCATTAAGAAATCATTCTACCAGCAAATACCAAACAACTGCCAAAGCAATCCTTTCCCCTGGCTAACAACACCACATGCCTAACTTTTCTCCTTTTCTGATATTGGAAGAAGGAATTTTTCTTCAGTTTTCTCCTAGAAGGCAAAGGAACGTTAAGTCAGATAACTGCTGCTCATCACTTCTTTCTATCCCCTCACCTTCAGCCAATTTATTTTAATTTTTCTGACTGTTTCTGGGCCTGGATTGTTTTACATGTTTTTTGAATACTTGTTTCTAGCTTCCAAGTTTAAAATTGGCAAGGGGGTGAGAAATCCAGTCAAAGATTTAGTGAGTGAGTGTGTATGTGTCTCTGTGTGTGTACATTTGTTCAAGTCTCTTTATCCCCTTATGTTCTTCCCAAAATTTTGTCTAGTCTATTTGCATTAGGAGAGTTACTACCTTTAAATATTTGGGAATCATTAGCTCACAAGACCAAAGTTTCAAACCTCTAGCACAATGATATTCAGATCCTTTTGCAAAAGGAGGCTCTTTAACTTGTCAGAATTCTCCATTCTATGTTGATTTAATATCCACAAATCACTATCTTTATCATTTGAAGTACTGAGGCCCAGGCTCTTGCTAATGCCTGGGGCTTGTTGATCAAAGATTTATTTTCTCCTTCCATTCCAGAGGGAAATATGATGTCAGTTGATTCCAGATTTTTCTGCTTAACACCAACTTACAGGCAAAATGAATGTGGTCTTCTTGCCAGCTCTTTGCTAAAATAAAAATACTGCTTTGGATAGTTTGTTCATATATTTCACTTTATGCTTTATCTCTTTGGAGTCACTATAATCCAGCAACTGACTGACCCCTTCATTTGATTGTCCTATTCTTTTCCAAATCTCCATTTTAAGGAAAGTGCTCACACCAGCCATGGTCATAATAATATACCTCTCTTGTTCTCTATAAGACAATCTACACACCACCATGTGAATATCTTCTATCTTTTCTTTAGCTTCCTTTTATACATTATCATTCTCCATTAAAATTGAAGCTTTTTGAGAGCAGGGACTATCTTTTTTTAATGACTTTTTGGTTATAGTTCCAAACTACTTTCCAGAATGACTGAATCATTTTACAGCTCCATCAACAGTGTACTGATGTGTCTATCTTTCCATAGTACTTCACAAATTTTGCCATTTTTTCTCAAGTATTCTTATTTCAGGTATAAAAAATCTGTGGTCTCTTCAAAATAAACATCCTAAAGAGATCATAGAAAAGGGAAAAGACCCATATATACAAAACATCTGTAGCAGCTCTTTTTTGTGTTTTCAAAGAATTGGAAATTGAGGGACTACCCATCAACTGAGGAATGGCTGAACAATTAGCAGTATATGAATGCAATGGAATACTATTGTATCATAAGAAATGATGAGCAGATGAATTTCAGAAAAATCTGGAAAGACTTACATGTACTGATACTGAGTAAAGTGAGTAGAACCAGGAGAACATTGCACACAGGAACAGCAATAATGTGTGATGATCAACTATGATGATTTAGTCTTCACAGCAATACAATGATCCAAGATAATTCTAAAGATCCTTATGATAGAAAATACCATCTAAATCCAGAGAACTACGGAATACCTAATGCAGATTGAATCACACTATTTTCATCTTTTTAAATTTTTTTTTTGCTTTTTCTTTCTCATGATTTTTCTCTTTTGTTCTGATTCTTCTTTCATACATGATTAATATGGAAATATGTTTAAGATTATTGTATATGTATAACCTATATCAGATTATTCTGTCATAGAAAAGGAGAAGGGAAAAGAGGGAAGCAAAAAAATTGGAACTCAAAACTCTCAAAAAATGAAATGCTGAAAGGATCTTTATATGTAATTCAAAAGAATAAAATAGTCTTTTTAAGACAAATAACTCATTTAATTAAGTCCCCCAAAACCTCATTTAATCTCAGAAATTCTAATTGAACTTCTGCCCATACTTTATTTTTCTCTGAGACTCTGCTTAAGATATTTTAAAGACAGTTTGGCACATGCATAATAGGTACATAGTAAATATTTATTGAATTGAAATTCTGAGTTCTTATCTTGAAAATCCCTGTCACCATAATTTCTCTTTATGATGGGATTCTTTTTTTTCCTTTTTGTTTGCTTATTCTTCTCATCTCTTCCTAACCTCAGACTTGATGTATGTCTGTAAGGTCTAGACTGGTCCTTGTGTTGCTTTATTGGAGTGGAGTATTTGCTATTCTAAGATCTTAGGGACAAGCTGGGGACTTGTAAGTTTTCAATAATTACAAAGTGGTCTGATCCAGGTCAAGCTCTGATTCCTGCCTCTCTTGAATGAAAGTTGCAAATTCTGAACCTAGTTTTGGACCTAAGTAATAATAAACTTCTAGACTTAGACCTTATCACTTGGTTGGAAAGTTCTGGAAAGTTACAAAGGTTCAAGGTGACAAAATTACAGGCTCTTCTTTGGTCTATGACTCTTATCTAAATTATTCCTCTGTAGCTGAACTAGGTGCTATAAATGAGACTTTTCTTTGATGCTGGGATTTGAACCACACTGTTGCTGCTTGGATTCTTAGTGTGCTCCATTCTCAAAGTACTATTTAGGGTCCCCCTAAAAGAGAACGTTACTTCCATGTTAAGGTTTTCTTTTTGTCCTGCCTTAGTTCTTGGACTTGGAACTGTGACCTGGGACTAATATTACATTTGGCACCTCTTTTCAACTCACTTTGCTAGCATAGGTCTGGTTGTGCCTCAGCAAGGTGACCTCCTTGCTTTGATGAACAGCTTATCCCTGAGGAGTGGAGTTACTCCACATAGGATATGTCCCTGTCCTGACACTGATTGCAGCATCCATAGACTTCTCTGTATCTCACCCTATGCTAAGTTGGGCTGGTGAAATCTTTCACTTTCTGGTTTTCCCCATCATAAAGAAATGTAGATAGCCTCTGGGTTCATGGAACTTACAGTCTAATATGGAAATGAAGAAATAAAAATAAATTCAATTATTAGTAGGTATTTTGATATTCCAATAAGGCTGGTAATTTTATATCTATAAAAATATAAATTATTCTGATGAACAGAACAAGAAATATACCACTTAAATGACTCTATGTTAGAAAAAGAACCTGAATAAGCCATAAATAAATTGCCACAGCTAGAGGAAACTTCAAGACTGACTGGATGTACAAACAAATTCTACCAAATATGAGACTAGTCTCAATACTATTTATTTGGAAAAAATAAAGGGCCCCTACCAAATTGCTTCTGTGACACACTCATGGTCTTGATACAAAAATCCAGGAGAATCAAAACAAAATATAAAACACAATGCTGACTATTCAGTATTTTACTAGAAATCCTCACTAGTAGAAATGGTAGGAATAAGTATAGGAAAAGAAGAAACAAAATAAGCCTTTTTTGCAGATAATATGATGCTTTTCTTAGAAACACTAAAAAGATTCCTTTCTTCTCCAGACAAAGATTTGATGGGTTCAGAATGCAAATTGAAACATTTTGTTTTCTTTGTTTTTAAAAATTTCTTTTTTATAGAATTGGGATTTTATTTTACATAACAATATATGCATACATGTATGTGTATTTTATATATATATATGTATATACATTTAGACTATATATAACTATATACATAATATATATGCAAATATATGCATACTATATACAAAAACCAGTGATCTCAATGGATGGAGGTAATGGGTTAATGAGAGGAGAGAGGGAGAGAATTCAGAACTGAAAGCCCCCCCCAAAAAAATTTAAAAAATAAAATCAAAATCTCAACCTAATAGTGGAAATTACATGCAAACAACTATGTACAAATCAGATATATGCAAGATATCTGGGAAATAATAAAGAAAGAAGTCAACAGAACTAAGAGAAACTAAGGGAAAATCAACTTCCTGTAGAAAAAAGAGATTTAAACTGGGACATAAAAGAAAGGGAAGTAGAAGTGGAGATGAAGAGGGAGAATATTTCAGGCATAGGGGACAGCTATAATAATACTAATGATACAAAAAATCATTTACTCTCAGAGTTAAGATATCTAGTTGTCTCATGAAGTCATTGACTTTTGTTTTTGTTTCATTCTAATAGCTAAGGACTCCATTAAGTAATATTTTCTATCTTCTGTTCTATGTCATTCTCCTTCAATGTTTTTCCCTTTATATTTCTTATTTCATTTGTAATTTCATTTTGTTCTATTTCTTTCAGGTACCATTGTAGTCCTGTGACCTTGATATTTTTTATTCTCTGGTGTTTCTCAGGTCATTCCTGACACTTCTCTCCTTTTGGCTTCTCTGTCCAACCACATTTGACTTCTTGCTACCTGGTATGGAGCTCTAGAGTATTTCAGATTAGAGATATGTAGAGTATTTTTCTTCTTCCTCTATACCCCTCTCAGTCATGGTATTGCCTCCTCTTTATCCCCTGTGCACAGTTCGAACAATCATAGTACTGCAGGTTGGGGGCTTGTGCTGTGGTACTTCTATGGCACAAATCTGGAACTAAGGCAGCTCTGGGAAGAGTTCTAAGTTTGAATTCAAAAGACACAGGTTCAAGTCTTGATTCTGCTACTGCCTCGTGTGTTTTAATGGTCATTATCTGAACTTTCTAAACTCAATCTACTCTCCTATCCAATGTGGATAATCATAATTCTTCATCTCTTTTAACTCAGATTCTAGACCTGAATCACATTCATTTATATCTGAAAAATTTTTTATCCATTTTAAGACTCAGTTAAAGCTTTCCCCTCTCTCCATGAAGTCTTCCATAATCCTGTGAAATATAAGCAGCCTTTACTTCCTCTAAATTTCCTAGGGCACTCTGGGTCTTTATTCTATTTTTGCACATTTTAAAAATTTTCTTTATTAAACTAACTTGGTTATTTCATTTTAATCATGAGCACCTACTTCAGACCTCATACTTACATGTGAGTGGGCAACTTGGTGACATAGTGAATAGAGTGCTAGACCTGGAGTCAGGAAGACTCTTCTTCCTGAGTTCAAATCTATCTTCATGTATTTACTAGCTGTGTGACCCTAGTCAAGTATGCCTTAGTTTGCTCATCTGTAAATGAACTAGAAAAAGGAAATAGCAAACCATTCCACTTTCTTTGCCAAGAATAACCCTAAATATGATTTCAAAAAGTTGAACATGACTTAAATGATTCCACCATCATCACAACAACACTGTGGATTGAAATAAATTGAAGGAAATATTTGCTAGAGGGGAAAGAGTACTATGTTTTGGAGTCAAAGAATATAGGTTTGGACCTCACCTCTGCTATTTATGACCTGTGAAACTTAGAGTAAGCCAGCTGTTCTCTCTGGGTTTCTGTAGCCTCATTTGTAAAAGAAAGGAACAGAACTAGGTGATTCCTAAAGTCTCTTCCAGTCTTCAAAGTCCATGATCCTATGAACTGAATTCCATGAGATGGGTTAATGATAATTTGTGACCATATTTCATTATGTGACTGTAGGCTCTTTAGTGAACACCTCACCTCCCTCAAAGGAAAGATTGGGGCCACCCCCCGAGGAAGCTGGCAATTACCTGACAACCTGTGATTAATTCTCTGCTTTTGTGCTTTTATTATGATGTCTCTAAGAGAATGGCAGTGGTGCTGGTGGTGCATGCCTGATGTCGTCTAAGTAGCATTTATGAGAAAGCCTGGCATTTGTAATTTCCTTGTCCAGATTTAAGATGTGTTCATTATGTGTAATGAAAACTGTTAGAAGGAGACAATGAGAAGGAGGCTTATTTCCCCAGCTAATGGTAGGTATAAGCCAAGAGCTTTTCAAGTGAAAAACACAACAGATAAACAAGTGTTATCAGATAGTTTTGGATTGGACAGACATACTCTCCTAAACATCTGGGAAACTTTCAGAGAAAAGGAAACTTGTTGTGCTGCAGGCAAGGGTTTTGGAGTGTGGTATTCTGAGAATCTGAGGCCCAGAAACACAGCTTTAAAGGTATCTAAAGAACAGTTCTTGGTAAAACTTGGCTATTTATTTACCTTGACACCCCTCACTTCCCAACCTTATGTCATAAACTTTTCATTTTATATCTTCCAACTATACCAACGGATTGTTCTCTGAACACATTCTGAGATTTCCCACCTCTAAGCCTTTTCTCACAGTTTACCTTGTGCTAAAATGCCCTGTTTCCACATTCTCTCCTACTGATATCCTGCTCAGCCTTTGAGGCATGTATAAATGTCCATAGTGCAAAAATGTCAGATGGCAAGGAATGGCAAGGATAACAAACAGACTGGTTTGAGGATTTTTGATGACACATTTGTTTCTTTGTTGAGAGTAACCATTGTGGATAGGTTATCAGCCTGAAATTAGGAAAGCAATATCATTTTCTACCTGAAATTCTTACTAGATACATAACTATGGTCAATTCCTTAAACCTCTTAGAATTTCAATTTCCTAATCTGTAAAATGGAAAAAAGAATACTTGCATTCCTTATTCCTCAGGTTTCTTGTGGGGGGGGGAGTGTTTTCCAAAACTTATATCATTATACAAATGCATATTATCATGATAGTTAGCATTTAATGTTTGTATGACACTTCACATTTGCTATTTTATTTGATCCTAGCAATAATTCTCAGACATAGAAATAATCATTATTCACATTTTACTAATGAGGAAACTGAGACATATGAAAGTCAAGAGACCTACAATGTCACCCAACTTGTGTCAGAAGCTAGATTTAAAAAAAGGTCTTCCTGACTAGGTTAAGATCTCCAAGTATTATATCATTGTTTACCTAACATCCTTACATTTTTTAATCTAACTTCTGTTTTTTTTTCCCAAAGAAAATAATCTTTGGATTGATATGGACAGAACTAAAATGACTAATAGCTGAAACACTAGATAAATTCAGTGATCATAAAAGAGCACTTAGAAGACCTTGATGAGTTCTTTTTCAGCAGTTCCAAATGAAATCTGAAGCAATTCTAGGGTTGTAGGATAGGTATTTATAGATTTTTGAAGGGCCATCATAAAGAAGAAGGAGTAAACTTGTTATATTTGGCTCCTGAGAGCAGAATTAATAAAACTGGAAGTTGCAGAGAAGTTAGTATGAGTAAAAGGAAGGAAACAGGGTGGTTCAGTAGAGAGAGTACTGACCCTGGAGTCAGGATGATTCATTTTCATTACCTTGAATTTGGCCTCAGATACTTACTAGCTTTGTAGCTTTGCAAATCACTTAACCTTTCTTGCCTCAGTTTCCTTATCTGTAAAATGAGCTAGAGAAGAAAATGGCAAACCAATCCAGTATCTCTGTCAAGAAAACCCAGAAGGGTCATGGAAAATTGAGCACAAGGGGCAGCTAGGTGGCACAGTGGATGGAGCACCAGCCCTGAAGTCAGGAGGACCTGAGTTCAAATTCAGCCACAGACACTTAAAAAAATTACCTAGCTGTGTGACCATGGACAAGTCACTTAATCCCACTGCCTTGTAAAAAATAAAACCTAAAATTGAGCACAACTCTAAAATGACCTAACAACATCAAAAAGAAGGAAAAGTTACATCCTGGAAGCATCGACTAATGAAATACATTGCTTTGAGAAAAGTTCATTCTTTGGTATACTGAAGAGGGAAATTTTGTTCAAGATACCTTGAAGGTCCCTCCTAATGCTGAGATCCTATGTCAACTGGTTGATGCTATGACAACAACAATTATAACAATATTGTTCTGTCTTTTAAGGATCTATAAATTCATCCATGTTCTCCTCCCCCATCCCTGCCACCTATGAAGACTGCAACTTTTTCTTAGATACTTGCATGGGTTGGCCATTGGCCAACACCTTAGTGATAAGAATTATAATATACCTATATATATATATATATATATATATTGCTTTTATTCTATAACTTACTAGGTAAGAAGATTTCACATAATCAATGGAAAGAGTGCTGAGTTTGGAGTCAAAATATCTCAGTTTCATGATTAATATGGAAATATATTGAACATGATTAAACATATAACATATATCAGATTAGTTGAAGTTGGAGGGGAAAGGAGGAAGGGAGAGAAATGTGGAACTTAAAATCTTACTAAAAATGAATGTTGAAAACTAGCTTTACTTGTAAAATGGAAAAAATAAAATTAAAATTAAAAATAAAAAATAAAATATATACACATTACAAACCACACACACACACACACACATACACACACACACACAGATGCTTGAGATTCAATCCTAGCTCTGTTACTTCAGTGTCCTTGTATATATGAATTTCTTCATTATAAAACAGGGGAATAGTATTAAACAATTTCTCTAGATGCTTAACTATTGTCCTCATAACATAATATAGACTAGTTAATCAACAGGTATGTATGTGCTAAAACTGATAATGCAAATAAAAGTAGACAATTCTTTTCCCTGGAAACTTTACAGCATAATGAAATAAGACAACACACTAGAGGAAGCTTTTAAATGGGAGGGGGAAAAGGTGTCCATCAAGGGGGCATGGTAAAGGAAGTCCTAATATAGTTTGGATAGGAATGATGCCTAGCTGACCTGGGTAGCATCCTTAAATGAAGATTCTAAGTTGGACTATTCGATCAGAGGGAGAGACCTCAGGTGCAGAAGAAAATTTCTAATGTGTAAATTCTAGGGATAGAATAAGGCTTCAGGCTGAAGTGTTGGGATATAATGGAGGAAATCTGGAAAGCAGCCTAGAAAGGAATAAAGTTCTTACTGTGGGTATTATTATCTCTCTCTCTCTCTCTCTCTCTCTCTCTCTCTCTCTCTCTCTCTCTCTCTCTCTCTCTGAGGTGAAATTCAAACAATAAAAGGCTTTCCCAAGATTGAGTAACCATTGAGAAGTGGGGTAGGGCATCTGATTCTAAATCCATTTTGATTACAGATAATTTGGTAATCTAGTAGCATATCACATGATCATCAAGGGTGGAAATGTGTTTAGACTCATTAATCTCAAACTAAAAATGATCTTAACATCCCAGACCATAGTGGGAGGAATCTAAGAGATCATTGACTCCATTGAATCCTTTTGGCTTTATGAATAAAGAAAGTAAGGTACAAACAAATTTTCCAGGGTCATCCAATGAGTCAGTGGCAGAGCTGGTACTAGAACTCAAGTCTCCTGATTTCCAGACCAAAGTTCTTTCCACTTCATCATATTATCTAACAAGTAGATGAGATAATTACCATTTCCCTGTTCCCTTGGGGAGTTTCATTTTAACGAATACAGCTTTGAAAGCTTTAGTTTAGATTCAAAGCCAGGAGTTGAGTGCAAGGCAGTAGTAATAATAACAGTCTAATGCTATTTAGGTAAAAGACATTTATGTAACCACATGCACTGGGTGAGGTCTTGTGGGTTTAGGACATAATAACCATTCATTATTTCAGTGACATCTTAAAAAAACTTCCTAACAAGCTGCTTATGTTTCCTTTATAATAAGCTGGGTTGTTTCCTTAATCTCTCAAAAAGATTACAGCAAAATATAAAATAAAGAAATACATATATATATATATATATAAACATATACATGTATAAGATATAGAACTGACATATATTTACATATGTATAAGTATACAAAGACGAAAGGCAAATGTGTGTAGTAGATGGAAAGTTAGGTTTGCTGTCTGGAAGAATTGGGTTCAAGTCAAGCCTATGACATATTCTGACTCATTTTCCTGAGCAAATTATTAAGTAACTTAATTTCTCAGTGCCTTAAAACATAATAATAACAGCTAGTGTTTATATAGTACTACATACCAGGGCCTAGGCTAAGTACTTTACAAATATATCGTTTGATCCTTCCAACAATCCTAGAAAGTATGTGATTATTATCCTTACTTTATAGTTGAGGAAACTGAGGCAAACAAAGGATAATGATTTTCCCAGTGTCACACAACTAGCAAGTATCTAAAGCTGGATTCTAACTCAGATCTTCCTGACCCCAGGCCCAGTACTCTATAGATTTCATCCAGAATTTAATTGCTGAGTTATCACCTATCTCCCAAGCTAAATTGTTTAAGCCACTCCTAAAGAGAAGGTGCCAGTCCATATCAGTAGCTTACAAATGAAACCATAGATTCAATCCTTATTGTTATTCACACACAGATGTACAAATGTGTTTATATGTATATTTATGATATATATGTACATGTATATACATTCATGTATATACACATTAAGGTGGACAGCTTGGTGGCACAGTAGATAGAGCACTGGCCTTGGAGTCAGGAGGAAGGGAGTTCAAATCCGGCCTCAGACACTTGCCACTTGCTAGGTTCTTGACCTTGGTCAATTCACTTAACCCTGATTGCCTCTCTCATCCAAAGTCATCTCCAGTTGTCCTGATTGGTCACTGAATCTATATGACTGTATGGAGAGTCGCTAGAGGAGAAAGTGAGATTGGTGACTTAGCATAGCACCCCCTCACTCAAATGCAATTCATGTGCTACTTTTAGTATCACCTCATGGTCTTTGAAAATGAAGGATAAACATTGCACATTAAGGTCAAGGCAACAAAATAATCATAGTTGATACCACATGGATCCTTCATTAAGAAAATTCATACTTAGCAAAGAAAAGCCATATTCAACAAATAGATCATTTTGGGAGGGGGTAATTATTCACTTTATAAAATGATTTCTTTAAATGTGATTTAATTTACA
Source organism: Macrotis lagotis (assembly GCF_037893015.1). Classification (NCBI taxonomy): domain Eukaryota; kingdom Metazoa; phylum Chordata; class Mammalia; order Peramelemorphia; family Peramelidae; genus Macrotis; species Macrotis lagotis. The sequence goes on along the minus strand of NC_133658.1, from coordinate 427,283,630 downwards.
CAAAATTGATTACTAAAAACATTTTTCCAGCCCCCCTAACTAGTGTGTAAAATAAATACTGTGAATTAGGTGCAACTTCCTCTCAAGACTGATAATTTAGAAAGCGGACAAATTTTTCTTTTCTAAAGGTACAGCTACTGTTGATTTTAATTCCTGAAATATGCTGGATTATGTGGTTTGCTATAGTATAAGGGCAATTAGAACTGGAAGCCTGAGTTAGTAGGAAAAGAGTTTAAAGTCTATGAATCTGAGTCTGTTACTTCCTAGTTTCCCTTTCTATAAAATGGACGTATATTATTTTCTCCACTTAACTTAGAACATTAAGGAATCTCTTTATCAATTTTAAATCTCTCTTATTTTGTGACTATGCAAGATATATAGATAAAGATAGATAAGCCTATCTATCTGTGTAAATATGTAAGATAATATATGTATATATAAGAGAAGTATATCCATATGGGTTATATAAATATCTAAATAAGACCTGTGGGTTGCATGGATAGATATGTTTAAAGACCTGGTTCATTTTTGTACAAAGAAGGAAAGGCACAGTCTATGCTATATCACCAGTATGCTAGCTGCAGGGGAATGCAGCAAGAAAGCCTCAGCAGTTCTATGACTGTATCTCTTTCCTCTAGTCACTTAGTGGGCTGTTTATCTAGAATTACAGCTCTATATTTCCCTCAAATATATCTGGCCTAGGACTCCATTTGGGGTTCAGGAGAAAATCTGCTTCTGTGGTCATTCTTTTTTTTTTTTTGGCAAAGCAATGGGGTTAAGTGACTTGTCCAAGTTCACACAGATAACTATTACATGTCTGAGGTCAGATTTGAACTCAGATCCTCCTGACTCCAAGGCTGGTGCTCTATCCACTGTGCCACTTAGCTGCCCCTGTGGTCACTCTTAAAGGAGTGGGTAGACCTTAGTTAACACTCATCTCTTTTGTTTCTTCCTAACACTAGTTATACAAAAGATTATCATTGCAAATATCAAAGAGAGAAAACCCATTTATTACAGAAAATAAGAGACAGAATTTGGAGAAGACATATATATAGAATATGCTTAAAAGTATGTGAGAGTGAATCAACTTTGCAGCTCTCAGATAAACTCACCTTCAACCATGAGAAACTAGAAACCAAGAGAAGAAAACAAAATGTCATGGAAGAAAGACCATTCTGGCAGTCTCTGGGGAGGTAAGCTGGAAATCAGGACCATATTGAGGAGCCAGTGTCTCCTACATATCTCCTGTTTCTCTCTTTTCATATATCTCCTGATATGTTTCTGGAGCTGTACATAATAGATTTCCTCAACCCAGAGTTGACTCCACATTCATTTTAAGTCAGAATGATAACAAGTCCGAACAAATCAGGTTGACAGCATTAAGGAGAGAGCTTTCTGTTATTAACAAGACACGATCCTTTTAATTCTAGATAAGACAAGTACAGGAAAAAAAGGTTACTACCTTCATATCTGGCAGAACTTAAGATGCAAAAGATATAATATTTTCTATAGTCTTCAAGGAGAAAAAGCTAATTAGACCTAAATCCTTGTTTGAATCCATCTGACTAGGATAGTCATCTGAAGGACAGCTAGGTAGTGCAGTAGATAAAGCACGAGTCTTGAAGTCAGGAAGTCCTGAGTTCAAATGTGACCTCAGATACTTGATACTTCCTAGCTGTGTGACTTTCGTTAAGTCACTTAACCCCATAATCTACAAAATTTAGAATTAAAAGGATTATCTTCTGAGATTTTTGATCATCTTGTTCTCTTTCCTTCATGTTAATCACAGGAATAAATAGTAATGTTTTCTCTTTTTTTTCCTTCCTAATTTTTCTTGGTTGACAACATAGCAAGAGATAGTACCTTCATGGTCTCTCTATATAAAACCTCCTCTCTATGCAATGCATAGAAGTGTTACTCTCTCTACCCTGTTAGAGAAGTGATCAGGAACCTTTTCCTTTCTTTGCTTCTTTCTTGCTTTCTCTGCTTCCCTCTGCTAGGAGTTGGGTTGACTGTGTGACTTCATGTCAAGGCAGGCCATTTTCTTTTCAAGGCAGTGGGGTTAAGTGACCTTGCCCAAAGCCACACAGCTAGGTAATTATTAAGTGTCTGAGCTCAGATTTGAACTCAGGTACACCTGACTCCAGAACTGGTGCTCTATACACTACAACACCTAAATGCCCCCAAGGCAGGCCATTCTTGACCAAGGAAAAGTAATCAGTTTCTGCCCTCCTCTTTGATGTGTGTGTGTCTTATAACTTCTAAGCTAATGTTTTAATTTTATTGTTAATTTATGCATAAAAGATATTTTGATAGCTTTCTCTATTCATGATGGTGCTAAAATTTTTCCCAATAATTCTTTTAGTGTTAGCTCTTAATAAATAATATATGTTATTAGCATAATTGTGTTTTATCGAAGTGGTTTACTTGTTGATGATGATGATGATGTTTGTCCTTTGTTATCGAAGAAGACCATGACATCAGAGAGGTGATGCCAGACAAACAAGTGAATTGGATTTTGAATGAGGGGGTGCTATGCTTAATCATCAGACTCACTTTCTCCTCCAGAGCTATCTGGGTCTAACAGCCAGATTTGAATCAGGACAACTGGAGATGACCCTGGATGTGAGGCAATCAGGGTTAAATGACTTGCCAAGGTCACACTCTAGTAATTGAAAAGTGTCCGAGGATGGATTTGAACTCCCATCCTTGATTCCAAGATCAGTGCTCTATCCACTGAACCACCTAGCTGCTTTGATTCTGTTATCCAAGCAATTTAATGCTAATTTCCAAAAAAGATTCAAGATATATAGAGAATAGTAGTCTCAAAAAGATCAATAAATTTAATTGGCAAAGGAAGGATTAACAACCAGTTGTCCCAGTGCCACAGATAGTGAAGTATCAATCTGAAAATGCAGTAGCATCTATTTCTAAGGCTTGTGGATTTAGTAGATGATTTAATTCATAAATTATTCTTTATTAAATTTTCACTTTCATGGCCATCATTCAGTTCTTCACTATAGTTGCAGAAGTCAACATGACTATCAATTAGGAGTGGAATAGACAGAAAAGGAGATTTTTTTTCTAGATGCCTAAGTCACTGAGTTATTTGGCCATGTCCTGAAAGATTTGTGGAAGGAATTCAGATGAGAATCTAACTAAGGGGAATCCTATGTATTCCATTAGTGTCTTAGCAATTTCAAGAGAAATCAAGAAGGCATCTACATATTAGATAGTGAATTTATTGAAGAACATTGATACAGGATTGGTGGATATGGATGTGTTGCAATCTGCATTTTCTATCATTGGAGGAAAATTCTGCATTGATGGCATTACCTTTTTTTGGAGCTCAACATTTTATTTTTTTAATTTATGTTTTTGTTTATTTACATAATACTAAAATAGTCTTGTAAGAGTAAACATAACCTCCCTTTTCCCACAAAACTAAAACAGGTCACGAGAAATAAAGTGAAAGAAAGAGAAAAAAATGAGCTTCAGTCTGTGTTTAGATACCATCAATCCTATCCCTAGGGTGGATTGCATTCTTTATCATAAATCCATCAGAGAAGTAACTTCCATATTTTTTCCTATAGTTGCTGTTGCTGATTGTAATTCTCTCCATCCATTCCTCCCCACTTCCATTTATTATATTTTCTATCTCCTTTCACTCTGTTTCTCTTAAAAATTGTGCTATGGGGCAGCTGAGTGGCACAGTGGACAAAGCACAAGCCCCAGGGTCAGGAGGCCCCAAGTCCACATCCCATAACAGACACCCAGGAACCACCTAGTTATGTGGTCCTGAGCAGGCCACCCAATCCTACCACCTTGCAAAAACCAAAAAAAAACCATGTGTTGTATTGGACTACCCTCTTCTATCCTCTACATCCCCTCCCTTCCCCCATCCCCTTTCTCCCATCCTTTTCCTTTCCTTTTTCCTCTAGGGTAAAAGATTTCTATACCACAATAAGTGTGCAAGTTGTTTCCTCTCTGAGCCATTGCCAATGAAAATGAAGGCTCATTCACACCCCCCTCACCTTCCCCCTCTACCCCATAGCAATAACTTTTTCTTGACTTATTTTATGTAAAATATCTTAGCCCATTCTATTTCTCCTTTCCCTTTTTCCCAGTATATTTGCTTTTCACCCATTGACTCCATCTTTACAATGTATTATACTTTCAAATTCAATTCCCTCCTGTGCCTTGTCTATATAGGTTCCTTCTAACCGCTCTAATAAATGAGAAAGTTCATATGAGTATTAACAGTATCATCTTCCCATGCAGGAATACACACAGTTCATCATCTTTAAGTCCCTCATGTTTTGCCCTTCCCATTGACCCTCTCTATGCTTCACCTGAGTCCTGTACTTGAAGATCAAACTTTCTGTTCAGCTCTGCTTGTTTCAATAGGAGACCTCTGTTTCATTGAAAATCCATCTTTTCAGGGGTGGCTAGGTGGTGCAGTGGATAGAACACTGGCCCTGGAGCCAGGAGTGCCTGAGTTCAAATCCAGCCTCAGACACTTGATAATAATTACCTAGCTGTGTGGCCTTGGGCAAGCCACTTAACCCCATTGTCTTGCAAAAAAGAAAGAAAGAAAGAAAGAAAGAAAGAAAGAAAGAAAGAAAGAAAGAAAATCCATCTTTTCCCCTGTAAGAGCATGTTCAGTTTTGCTGGGTTGTTGATTCTTGTTTGCATTGCAAGCTCCTTTGCCTTCTGGAATATTATATTCCAGCCCTATGAGGCCTTAATGTGTATGCTGCTAAATCCTGTGTAATTCTGACTATAGCTCCATGATATTTGAATTGGTTCTTTCTGTATCCTTATAATATTTTCTCTTTGACTTGAAAGTTCTGGAACTTGGCTATAATATCCCTAGGAGCTTTTATTTTAGGATCTCTTTCAGGAGGAGATTGGTAGATTCTCTGTTTCTATTTTTCTTTCTGCTTCTAGGATGTCAGGACAATTTTCCTGTAGAAATTCTTTAAAAATATGGTTAAAATGGGCAGCTAGGTGGCATAGTTGGAAAGAGCACTGGCCCTAGAGTCAGGAAGACCTGAATTTAAGTCCAGCCTCAGACACTTAATAAGTGCCTAGCTATATGACCTTGGGCAAGTCACTTAACCCCATTGCCTGATCATGACTTTCAGGTAGTCCAATAATTTTTAAATCATTCCCCTGGATCAGTTATATTTCCAATGAGATATTTCACATTTTCTCCTAGTCTTTTCATTTTTTTGGTATTGTTTCATTGTTTCTTGATTCCTTGCAAAGTCATTGGCTTCCTTTAGCTCCATTCTACAAATGGAGTTGTTTTCTTCAGAGAGCTTTTTTATTTCCTTTTCCATATGGCTAATGCTGCTTTTTAAAGTATTCTTCTGCTCATTAATTTCTTTGGACTGCTTTTCCCATTTGGCCTAAACTAGTTTCCAACATGTTGTTTTCTTCAGTAATTTTTTGTATCTCTTTGACCAGGCTGCTAACTTGATTTTCATGTTTTTCATGCATTTCTCTCATTTCTACCAATTTTTCCTCTACCTCCCTAATTTGATTTTCAAAATCTTTTTTTTGAACACTGCCATAGCCAGAGCCCAACTCCTATTTTTTTTTTGGAGACTTTAGATACAAAAGCTTGGATTTTGTCATCTTCTGAGTGTAGGTTTTGATCCTCCATGGGACCAAAGTAATTGTCTATGGTCAGGTTCCTTTTTTTCTGTTTACTTAATTTCCTCAGCCTGTGCCCTGGTTTAGGGTGCTTCCCAAGCTTTTGAGTTGTTTTTGGGACACCCCTGCAAGTACTTCATTCCTTCAAGATCTTATGAGAGGCTCTGACTACTCTCCTGCCTGTACTCTGCTCTGTGGATGACCACAAGCCCTTACCTCTTCCCTGGAACTTTGAGGAGAGTCCCTGCTCTGCTAGGGTAGTATGGGGCCCTAGACTGTGAGCTGGATCTGAATATGGACAAAACATCAGAGTCCTGTCCCAGAAACAAAGGAAAGACCTCGACTGTCTCCCCACCTTAACTTCCATGGACTGAGTAGCTCCCTGCTGGGTGGCTCTTTGGGTCTGCTTGTTTCCTGGGATCTGGGCTACTCTGTGAGTCACATTGGCATGGGCTCCATGCTTACTCTGGCAGATATTTTCCTGCTGATGTTCCAAGTTGTGCTTAGTGTTCCCTAGGTGGGCAGTCTGGAAACTGTTTCTGTTGCAACAAACTGGAACTCCCAGGAATCCAAGAGCCTTGTAAACTGTTCCCTGAAGGCCTGAGCTCCTTCACTCCTGCTGTAATCCTGGTTACTGCCCTACCACCCCTCCAACCCCATGGAACATAGCCCTCCCAGGATCTTCCAGGCTATTTTGGACTGGAGAATTGCCTCACTGGGTCTTTCTGTGGGTTTTGTCTCTCAAAATTTAGAGTCATTGATGGCATCACTTTTGGATGAGAAATGCAGATCAACTATTGTGTGGAAAAATGCTTTGTCTTCCAGGGATCAAATAATAAAATAAATATTTTATCTTTATAGTTTTATAATAATTTATGCAGTGTATTTCCTTTGATTTCTGCAGCATTCCTATTTAAAAAAGTCATAATAATGGCTCATATTTTTCTTCATATTATCCAAAATAGAATGGACTGCCTTAGGAGGCAAGATGAAATCCATCCTAATAGATCTTGACCAAAGCTTTAAGTCATCCCTGCTTCAGGGGCATGTGAAGTCTCTCTTTGAAGTTAGAGAGATTCTGAAAGAGACAGTATTCTCATTTCTATTTTATAGTTGAATAAACCAAGGTCCAGTGAGACAAGAATCTTGCTCAAGTCTCAAAGCTAACAAAAGTCAAGGGCAAAAATTGAACCTACAACTTCAGAATCCAAGGAAAGCATTTTCTTCACTTTCCCCTGAGTCCTTAAGAGATCTTTATTCTAAATGAATCTTTGAAATGAAGTCTTTTTGGTTTAGTATGTGATTTTAGAATCATAAAGTCAATTCTTACCTTGTATTTATAGTATTTATATAATTAACATATCAGAGAGCTATTAACAAATCTTAGCAGTCTCTGCACAGTACTGATTGTTCCCCAATAATTGTATCATTCTGGGTTAAAATAAAACAATAAATCTTTTCTGTTGAGCATTAAGGTTTACAAGATTTTTTTCCAGAACAATTTTATGAGGAAAGGCATGTAAATATTATTATGCCCATTTTATAAATGGGAAAATTAAGAGACTTGCTTATGCTCACAAAGTTGGTAAGTGTTGAAATCAAGACTTGAACCCAAGTATCCTTGACATCAAAATCAATATTTTTGTAGTGATGTTATATTGTCTCCAGCTAATAATTAGAGTTTTGGTATTTAGCAAAAACAAAAAAAAACCCAAAAAAATTTGAACAAAAACTAAAATTCAAAAAACAAAAATCTTGGTTAGTGAGAGGGACAGAGGTATGAATGGATAAGAATCAAAATCCTAACTTGTCTCTCTCTTTATGTGAACACTGACTGGAAAAATCACTTCTTTCTAAGCCTCAGTTTCCTCATCTACAGAATGGAAATAATAATATCTATACCACCCATTTCCAAGGAGTGTTGCAAAGAAAGCACTTTGTAGAGTTTAAATTACTGTAGAAATGCAAATTGCTATTGTTTCTTCATTAGCAATTTGTCAAATGCTTTTTATGGGCTAAACCAATTTTAACCCTGGAGCTCAATGCCAGACAATTTATTTTGTTATGGTTTCAATGATGTCTATCGTAGATATGATGCCTTATGAGTGAGCCACTAGCTTGACTTGACTGAGCCTGAGTCCTGTTTGTCTCAGTTGGTGTGTAGCCCTTCTTACTCTGTGATGGCCTGAGGGGATCAACTCTATGGTTTTCTCTTGGGTGGTTAAAAAATCAAATCATTTTGGCAGATGGATCTGGCTTTTGGGGAACTAGATGTCTATGTGGCATGTTGTCATTTTCCCTTTTTCTTTTCTTTTTCAATTAGTTTCCCTAAGTCTGGAAACAGGTGATTTAGTGTCAGGAGAATGTCACTTACTTGTATCAGAGACAACAAATTAATCTTAGCTATTGTTTTAATTACAGGACATCTTTAAGTCTTGGGACTCTGGTGGTCTATCAAACCACAGGGAGAAATCACAGAGAGAACATGCATGCTTAGGAAGATAGGATATATAAATAATAACTAGTTTGGAACACAGGATCTTGAATTATAGTCTTGACTCTAATGCAGAGCTATTTGAAAGCACTGATTTTTTCCCCTCCAGATCAGTTTCCCCTTTATTGAAATGACTTGGCAAGAATTTGTTTTCAAAGGATCTTAAATCTGGGTGAAGCATCAATGAATAATAGGAAGACATGTTGCCTAGTCTATCAGCTTAATAATAATGCAGGATTCCCTCTTTCCTTTCCCCTCTAGCTAAAATTCAGTAACAGTTAATTTCTGCTTTTCTTTTAAAAAGTAGATTCTCTGTTGAATAGTGGTACATACAAGTTCTTAACCCTTTAATTCCAATTTCTCTACCCAGCTGTAGACTGAGTCCTGGAGGCCAAGGACTATATCATATTTATCTCTGTAAATACCTCAATTCTAAATCCAGACCCCTTGTTAGCATAGACAATAGTAATATTTGTTAGGTATAAGGTTGTCAAGCATCCTACTAACTTATAACTTATCCTTATAATCTTACAATATGATGATGTTCCTCTTATTGTGAACTGTCCAATTAGGACTTAATTGACTTCATAAATGGAAGCAGCAGAATATTTTGGAAAGAATCCTGGACAGAGGCGTCAGAAGATCTGGAATCTTTTTCTCTTGGCTCTGTTTCATGTATACTCTGTGAACCTGGGCAAACCCTCCTCTAGGGCTTAGCATGGTGTCTGAAATATGCTTATTGATATGATATTTCCTTTCTGTGTATCTAACTTTTCACATCTGTAAAATGGGAGAGATGGATTAGATGGTTTCTAAAGATCCTTCTAGCTTTGGAATTCTATGTTTAATATTTTTAGCTCTAATAGATTCTAGATTTCAAGACTTCTAGATTTCTAGATGTTCTAGATTTCAGGACTACCCTCATGCCTAATATTTTATGATTTTAGAATACTTTCCCATCTCTGACATTCTATGGTTGTGTGATGTTCTGTGATGGTTCTTCCACTTCTGAAATTTTGTGAAACCTCAGTATAGTCATCTGTAAAGTCAGAGCAATACTATTGTATTGTTTATCATGTAAGTATCATATAAGTAATTTGTATACTTTAAGAGCCCATAGAGACATGAACTGTGGCAATTCTCTCATATCTCATTCTATTTATCTGTAAAAGGTGACTAGATAGTGACATTTTATGTTCTATGATTCAAAAGCCCTGTCTGGCTCTCATAATGTATATTCCTTTTCTAGGATCCTTCATACGACTAGTACCAAATAGTATTATAGTAGGAGATGACCCAACATAACTATAACTTCATCAAAAGTCATTTATCCTCACCCTGGGTAGCCTCCTGTCAAAGGGACCATGCTGTACTTCATTTGGAGGTTGAGTCACATCCTCTGAGCTGGTTTTGCTTTGCAGTTAAGTAATATTTAATAAAACTTCTTTTTTTAAAGAAAAGAACTGCCCATGAATCAAACACATGGAAATGTTGTTGGGAATGGGGGAGGGGCTGGACTAGATGATCAAGGGCCTTACAGATTTCAAGATGACGCCCACTTGGGTTTGCTTCTTCCAAAAAGGGTTTCTGTGCGCACTTAATGCCACTATTTACCCAAGTTTCTTTATTCTAACTTGCCAAAGACAGGGTTTGGCTGGGTCTTCAGCAGAATTTTGCCAGCACACTCCAGAGAATAGCTCAGGACTGTTCCAGTCCCCTGAACAGAGACAAACATTTCCCAGGGGTCATGTTTCAGGCAATGGCAAGGAACCCATCAGTCCTTTCCCCAAATCAGATCTTGCCTTGAAGCAGAATCTCAAGAGGATATCCCCAATCTGGCATAGGATGGTCAGTGCTCATAGAGGCTATGGAGATTTAATTCAATGTAGTGCAAAAGATTTCAGTCTCACAACTAAGAGATATACATTTAAATGTTAGCTCTGAATCTGACTCATGATGTGAATTTCAGCAAATAATTTCTTTTTGCTAGATCTTAGTTTACCCCTTTGTAAAATGTGAAATTTCAATGAATGCTTTTTAAGTTCCTTCCAACTCTGATATTCCACATCTTAAGGCATCTTGCAGTTGTGAGATGTACTGTTCTATAAGCCTAAAGGCTCTTTATCTCTGACATCCTACAGTGTAGGTTTTAAGGTCTCTTCCAGCCCAGATATTACATTGCCCTTCCTAAGAACACTTCCAGGTTCAACATTCTAATGTTCTCCCATCATAAGAACTACTTTTTTCAAATATTCTGTTCTGGCTCTCATTCTGTGGTTTTTGATTCAAAGGTTCTTTACATTTCTGATAAATATATTCTAGGTGTCTCTAATCCAAATTTTTTTCCAGCTTTGAAATTCTACTTCTACATTTGAAGTTCTCTATCATCAGAACAAATATTCTGTGATTCCAGGATCTATTCCATCTCTTATGTTCTATGATCCAAAATTAGGGTCTAGTACAAAGTAAGAACTTAATAAATACTAGTTGAATTGAAATTAATTTTACATTGTATGGTTGTGCTTGTGTTTGTGTATTTTCTTGTGTATGTGTATTTGTATGTGCATGTGTATGTGTATGTGTATGTGTTCTCTGCCTTCTCTGTCACACTCTGTCTTCTATTCCAGTTTTACTAAGTTTTATTTAATATGGAGAAAAAGATGGCAAGATAGAGGATATTTATTAGGCTTAAAATGTCAACTTCCCATTTCCACTCACATTCTCATTAAAATTCATTGACAGAGTCCACTTTAATTAAATATGTCATAGCAAACCAAATCCTGCTGTAGTTGGTATTCCCCCCCAACACACACACACACACACACACACACACACACACACACACACACACACACCTGCCCTGAGGATTTAGCTAGGCAAGCAAACTTAAGTTAAGTAAATGCCCATAAACCCAGTTCAGAGCTATGGATATAGAAGGGGGTGATGGTGGTGCTGCCTCTGTGAATATGAGTCCCTTTTTTGACAATCTGCCCAAGACTGGGCTTGCTTTTCATTAGACCTTCCTCCTTTAAAAAATGAGTATAATACACCAGATTATTAAATAGAGCAGTTTCAGACTTCATTTAGAAAACTGTTACATTTTTATCATTTTTACAAAGCCCTTTCTAAATGAAAACCGTCTGTAGGCTGACAAAATGGAAGGAAAATATTGAGGCCACAATCATGTTCTGTCTCTACTTGTTATTCTTGAAGATGTTGTTTCCAGATTCCAGAAAAATAAGAAAATTTTATTTAGAAGTCGGAGCCCCCCTTAGCCCCCTCTGTTATGCCACACTGCTACAAATTTTCCAATTCCCAGCACAAGAAGTCAATCCTGCTGTAATTTCTCCCTTGTGCCAACTTCTAACCACAATTTCATACCTTCCCTAATGCTCTGGAGACAGCTCCCTCAGAGCAACTTTATCCTGGTCTGTTTGTCTTACATGGGCACCAAAACGGTGTCCTGAGAACTATAAACAACATATTTTTTCCGTGACAAAATGCTTCTGTTTTCCCAGGTCATGGCTGGTTTCTTCTCCTAATCTGAAGAGTTTGCTCAGTCCTTTTGGGCACTTAGACGGCAGGCAGGAGCTTTGGACTCCCACCCAAAGATGTGTCATCTGTTGGGGAGCACAGCCTGCCTGGCTACTTCCAGTCCATCAGGGAGAGAGACCTTTCCAGTGCCACCTCATTAATGGAGGTGAGCACAGGGAATCTGGCAGGAAAGACAATTCACTACTATTCTTCTACCTAGAAAGTCAGCAGGTTTGTCTGGGCATTTTATAATTGACCTCATTTGATTTCTGACAGACAACATTTATATGAGCTTAGAAGAAGCTTCTCAGTGGTTCTAGAGTGAAAAGAGACTGGGGTTTGAATCTCACATCTTTCACTAATCAGTTATCTGATCATGGACAAGTCACTTAACTTCTCTTGTAACAATCAAGTGAAATGATATTTGTAAGACATCATATAGAATCTTATACCATAATAAATAACTTTTATCTTCATAACACTATCATCTTTTACAAAGCAGTGAAAAAGGGGCTGTTCTATTATCCCCATCCTTTATTTGAGTTGGTCATTGTCATATGGCTACACCTAGTATGGGAAATCAGGTATACCATACTAAACTGTCTCTTTTGTTGTAAATTTTGTATATTTAAGTTGGTAATTAATGGATATTTGTTGAACTGAATCAGAATTAGAAGAGATAAGAAAATAATCTTAGAATAGAGAATGAGACAACCTCTGAATCATTTAATCTTAGACCATAGAGTCATAGACTCTTCATTTAGAGAGTCTAAGAATAAAGTCTTCTAGAACACAGCTTCATAGACTATATCCCCACAGAATCTTAGAATATAAAACTAGAAAGAACATAGGGAATATCTCAGTTGAATGAGGGAATTGAGGACCAAAGGGGAAAAAGGAATTATCTAAGGTCATACCTAAGTGAAAAGTGTAACAAGCATATAAACCTTTTGTTTTTCAATCCAGGACTCTTTCCCCTAGGACAGTCTGTCTTACATTTGCTTCTCAGTGGTCAAAATTAGAACTGTTCTCAATTGAAATAAACGTATATAATTGACTGTGACTGATAGGCTCCTATACTGTAAGAGCTAGAACAGGCTTTAGCATAATTTGACAGATTTTCAGAGCTCTTAAAAGGGGGTTTTGGACATAGAACATAAATTATCAGAACAGGAAGGGATCTTAGAGACCTTCTTAACCTAATACCCTTATTTTATAGTGGATGAAGCTAAGGCTAGGAGAAGGCCAATGACTGTGTTCAGGATCACATAGCTCTACCTCTCATAGCAATCATTCACAAGTAGTCCTGAAACCACTACTGCTTATAATCACCAAGTTCTCTCTGTTGTTCAGTCGAGCAAGCCAAGCTTCAGGTCAAATTAGGTAATAGAGCATGCCTCTGGCTTGAAAATAGCGTAGAGCCAGCCCTTTGACTCCAATTATAACCCTACTCCCCTTAGCCCCTCCTTTCTTCCATTCTAGGCTGACATTACCAAAAGCAATTTTCTGAATCCTTTACTGGAAAGAACAATGTTCTGAATTCAATCTTCTGAACAGAAATAGGATAATATTAATATATTGGCAACAAAAGTGTTATTACTATTATTTTAAGTGGAAAACTAGGAATTTGCTTATATGTTATTTAATAATGGCTCTTCTCAATGAAATTTAACCATCATACTTTGTCCAATATTGTTTATTCAAGATTTAATTTAAAATTCTTAAAGACATCAGGGCCTAAATCCTCAAATTTGGTCTACTCTTGTATCACACATTTAATTAATCCCCAGAAATCTCAGACTTGGCTTGCCCATTGCAATGCTATGAATTATATGCTTGGGATACAAATGCTAAAGCCCCCCTTTTTCCTTATTGTTCAAATTATTGCTTTGTAAGCTGACAAATTTCCTTTTTAAGGTCTTATTTTTGAATTTGACATATCTGGGAAATAGTATTAAGCATACTAGTTCTGATCATCTAAGAAATGATGATGTTGCTTACTATCAATGAGACTTGCTATCAAAGTGTAAACATATCCCTTCCCATTATCCCTGTTCTAGGAGGAAACTCTAGACAATTTGAACAACTCCACTAAGTTTGCCACCAGAGAGACACATAGAAGTTCAAGAAAAAATGAGGTCTTCTGGACCCAGGGTGAATATCAACTTAGGTGGGAGATTAGTAAAGGCAAGTGAGAAGGATACCTTTCAAGCATACCCCCTCAACACTAATAAATTTAATTTTGTAACTCATGCTTCCAATCATTTGGTTATTTGGTATGGTCTTCTTTGATAGTGAAGGGCTGTTAGAGATTCACTAATTAGGTACCAAGCATATGAGGGTAGCTGGCTTTGGAATTATTTTGTTCACAGATTGAGCTGATACCAATGATGGAGCCATCTTACACATAAAAAGGCAAAGGTGCATTCCTAATTCCTGGACTAATTTTGAGGTCAGTGAGTATAATAAGACAAAGGAGAAACCCTATTAACTTATGCTACATACAAAAAAATGGATTTTCTTGCCAAGTTAGAGCATCTTGGGTTTATTTCTTCTCCTGTGCCAGGATGGAACTCATGACAGAGAAATGTTTCCTCTGGCAAAAAACTAAGGGCACCTAAGAATATTCTATTGGGAAATAAAGGAATGGTGATCACATGAAATGGTACCATGACATCTACTGGAAGCTCCAAAAAATTGAGTATCCAGCATCAGCCAAAAGTGGTATACAGTTGCCCAGATGAAGCATTGTTGTCAAACACTACCAACCATGGGTCTCCAGGGGAGGGAGTACTTATTGGTCAACATTCAAATTTCCTTAATGGTTCAGTGATGGGTTCCATTTGTTCTCTTTAATCTGAAAATTAAACTTTATCTTGGAGTTTTATAAAAAAATCTTTTTAACCCTGTTCCTTCAAGCTATTGTCTTCTATCTGCTGTTCTCATCTTAAAATCAAACTCCAAGAAAAAATACACAAACAAAACCAAACATCTTAGCCATTTTTTAATGTCTTTACCTTCCACACAATTCTTAATCTCTTATAATCTATTTTCCAACTCCAATATGGTAAGGAAACTTTTCTTTCCAATGTTATCAAAACTGTCTTAATGACATTTAGGAAATAATAATAATATAATAATAATAATAATAATAATAACCATAATGACTTAGTAAAAGTCTGATGAATTTCTCTCAGTTCTCATCTTTTTTTATTGAAGTTTTTGAGTTTTTTCCACCCTTCTATCCCTTCTTTATTCTCTCTCCTCACTGAGTGTCTGTGACCCTGCTCTTTCTTCATTGTTTTCCTAACTGATTTTTCTCTCTCTCTCTCATTTCTCTGAGTTAAACTCCTTCATTCAACCTGCACTCATATTGACAACTTGGGGCCTGCTGAGAGGGAAGCCAAAATGTTAAAATTAATTTTTAGGTAATAGGTTTAATTCTGGTGCATGTGAGTCATGTATTTATTACTTATAAACTGAGCCCCCTATCAATATGCGTCCCATTTAAATAACTCAGATAAAACTACACAATTAATTTGGAATCATGAATTATTTTTTCCAAAAGTTTATCTATTTTATTTTTTTAATGTTCATCCATATACAATTTTAAGCTCCAAAATATTCTTCAACCCCCCCCCCCTTCCCACCTCCCTCTCCTCAGCCGGGAACAGTCAGATTAGCATTTTATATACATATTTTTGAAAAACAGATTAGTCATTTTTGGTATGAGGAATTAGGATTAAAGGAAAAGATATATAAGAGATAATTTTTATAAAGTGTTCATCAGATTTGTTGGCTTTTGTTTTGTTTTTTTTCCCTTATGGTTAGAGATAACATTGTCCATAGCCAGTCTAATATAATTGTCCTAGTTCTCTGAATTGCTGAGAGGTGCTGCTTCCATTGAGGTTGATCATCTCACAATGTTGTTGTTAATGTATACATTATTCTCTGGGTTCTACTCCCTTTGCTCAGCATCAGATCCCATAAGTCATTCCAGGCTTCTCCAGTGTCTGACTATTTATGGCTTCTTATAGAACAATAGTATTCTATGTTTTCCTGTACCATAATTTGTTTAACCATTCCCCAATTGATGGGCTTCCCCTTGATTTCCAATTCTTTGCCACTATAAAAAGAGCTGCTATGAATATTTTGGAACATGTGGGACTTTTCCCATTTTTTATGATTTCCTCTGGATATAGGCCTAGAATTGGAATTGCTGGGTCAAAGGGAATTATCATTTCTATTGCTCTTTGATTATAGTTTCATATTGCTCTCCAAAATGGTTGGATCAGTTCACAACTCCACCAGCACTGCATCAATGTCTCAGTCTCCTACAATATCTCCAACATTGGCCATTTTCCCTTTTTCTCATCTTAATCAATCTGGTAGGTGTGAGGTGATACCTCATAGTTGTTTTAATTTGCATTTCTCTAATTAATAATGATTTGGAGCATTTTTTCATATTATATTAGGCTGTAATTTCTTCATTTGGAAACTTTCTATTCATATCCTTTGACCATGGATCATGATTTTTTTACTGGGTAGAATGAAAAGCCAAGAATAATCATAAGATAAGACATACTCTCCTGCCAATGCACAGACTATCCTTGTGGAAAAGTGAGTATAAATATATAGAAACTTAGAAGGGAGGCAATATGAGGAAGGCAACCTACAGTCATGGAGCAATATGTGACTGGGGACCACAGGCAGGTCTTAATGTCTTTGATCTCCTTAGGAAATATATAAGTCACTGACTAGGCAGAGC
This sequence comes from Macrotis lagotis, assembly GCF_037893015.1. NCBI lineage: Eukaryota > Metazoa > Chordata > Mammalia > Peramelemorphia > Peramelidae > Macrotis > Macrotis lagotis. Next base: position 427,267,173 of record NC_133658.1, on the reverse strand, counting down.
TACTTCTCCACTGGCTGTTCCACTTGAATTCCTCTTTATCTGAACTCTAAGCAATTTATTTTTTTTTTTCATTTTGGAAAAGCAGTTCTCCAATTTTGGGATCTACAGAGTCTTTCAGGTTGACTTCCTTGGCTGGATTCTGAAGAGTTTCCCCCTCTCTGGCTGTAGGTGGCAGGAAATAGTAAGCAACCAAAATGCTAAAGGCTTTTTCCTTCTCTCAAACCTCAGAGGGCAAGATAGACAAGCCTCTCCTTTACTGGGTGAGCTCTGAAAATAGCAGAGGGTTTATTCCCCCCTCCCTCAAACTGCTCTTCCAATCAACAAAGCTGTTTCTTTAATCATATCTCAGTAGTAAAGGTTTTCTCCTAATCAGTTTAGCAACAGATGCAAAGCCTGTCATGCAAAGACAGGCAAAATATGTCGTCCTCCAGACAGCAATTCAGAGGAGCAAGGCAGATCCTGAGCTTATCTTGAAATTCTTAGTGTTGTTACTTTCTATGAACAACCCACTCATCTGGACTAGACTAAGTTTGGCTCATTTTAAGTAGGAGTGAAAGTTTCTGTCCTGAGTCCTCTACTTGACTTTACTTCATTTCGCTATCCTTCTTATCTTTCTGACTACTCCATGTTTCTAGTCTCTATTTCTTCTTCTCTATCTTCTGGCTTCTTTTGTCTATCTTTCTTCTTGTTTCCTTTGATTGAAGTGACTCATCTCTAACTTAGGATAACATTTGCATGTCTATTAAGCACACCACAAATTAGTAAAATTGCCCCAGGATTACCAAAACTTTCAAAGTTTAAGGGTTTCCTAGCTATTAACCTCAAAGTCCTTATACTATCTTTATGTAAATTAGCTTCCATGAAACAAGACACTATTGTCTTCAGTAAATACTTTTTTTTAAGGAGAGATGCTTTCTCTCTGGCTATCTCAAAATTCTTTGTTTAGATACTATATTGGGGTGGTGGGGCAGAGCCAAGATGGTGGTGTGAAGGCATCATATCCTGTGACATCCTTCCCCCAAAAAACCCCCAAAAGCCATCAAATTATGACTGTAGCCAAAATTTAGAGGGGCAGAACCCACAGAATGACTGAGTGATACATTTTCCCAGTCCAAGGTAACTTAGAAGCTCCACAAGAAAGGTGTGTTTCATCAGGACCAGGAGTTGGAAAAAAAGCCCAGGCCACAACCCAGCCCAGCCCAGCCCAGCCCAGGGATCACCAGGAATAAGTTGAAGGGGTGGTGAGAGAACTCTGCTACACTAAAATGAGTGTGGAGTGAGGAGCACCAGCCACAGAACCTGCAGAGAGAATTGGGAGAAACCAGCCTGCACCTCCAGAACACAGCCCACAGATAGTAAGAGGGTCAGGGGATACTACAGAAATCTCTCTGCTCTCCCTGGATCAGAACTCTGCTGTTTACTGACACTCAAATCTAGGCTGCAGTTTGGCCTTTCATACTAAGATTGCAGGGACCCTCCTCATGGCTCCAGGGCAGAGGGGAGTGCCTATGGTCATCTACATATCAAAGCACAGGCAAGAGAGCATAAGACCTTGGGGGAATAAAGGTCCCAGGAATAAAGTGCCCCAACCCCCCCCCCAAAGCTTTGGAAGTGCTGTAAGTTAGTCTTGGTCTGAGGAAATGAGTAAACAACAGAAAAAGAAGAATCTAACCATGGAAAATTTCTTTAGTCCCATGGAAGAACAAAACACATATTCAGATGACTACAGAACCAAAGCTTCCATATCCAAAACCTCCAAGAGAAATAGAAAATAGACTTAGACTATGGATGAGCTCAAAAAAAAACTTTGAAAAGCAATTAAGGAAGATGGAGGAAAAACTGGGAGGAGAAATGAGTGCACTACAGAAAAATCATGAAAACCAAATCAGCAGCTTGGTGAAAGAAATACAAAAAAATACTGAAGAAAATAATCTGTTAAAAACCAGTTTAGGCCAACTGGAAAAAGCAAAACAAAGGCAAATGAGGAGAATAATGCCTTAAAAAGCAGAACTGGCTTGCTGGAAAAGGAAATAAAAAAGCTCTCTGAAGAAAATAAATTCTTCAAATGCAGAATGGAACTAAAAGAAGCTGATGAATTTGAGAGAAATCAGGAAGAAATGAAACTCTTCCCAAAAAGCCAGAAATTAGAAGAAACTGTGAAATATCTCATGGGAAAAACAACCAACCTTGAAAACAGATCCAGAAGAAATAATTGAAAAATTATTGGGTTACCTGAAAGTTCTGACCAGGAAAAGAGCCTAGACTTCATTTTTCAAGAAATAATACAGCAAAATTACCCTTAAGATCCCAGAAGCAGAGGGTAAAATAGAAATTGAAGGAATTCACCAATCACCTCCTGAAAGAGATCCCTAAAGAAAACCTTCCAGGAATATTACAGCCAAGTTCCAAATCTTCCAAGTCAAAGAGAAAATTCTAAAACCTGCCAGAAACAAACAATTCAACTACAGTGGCTCCATAGTCAGGATTACACAGGATCTGGCATCTGCATTAAGGGCTTGTATGCATTGGAATATGATATTCCAGAAGGCAAAAATCTTGATTTACTACTGGGAATCAACTAACCAGCAAAAGTAAACATCCTCTTTCAGGGGAAAAGATAGACTTTCAATGAAACAGGGGACTTTCAGATTTTCCTATTGAAACAACCAGAACTGAACAGAAAGTTTGATCTTCAAGTACAGGACTCTGGTGAACCACAGAGGGGGTGGATGAGAAGGACTAACTATGAGGGACTTAATAATATTGAACTGTTTGTATTCCTGCATAGGAAAAAGACAAATCATAACCCATTCCATATTTCTGATCCTTTCCACAAATCAATTAATCCAATTAAAAATTAAAAAATGGCACCTCTTTTCACTAGGGATATATATGTGTGTGTATATATATATATATATATATATATATATATATATATATATATATATATGTAGGACTTGAAGGAAACTAAGTCCAACTTCCTCAATATGATAGAATTAAAAGAATATTGGATTTGGAATTAAAAAACTTTAGCTCAAATTTTACCTCTGTTCACACTAAGAACACACTAGTAGAAAGCACCAGATTCTCTAGTTCTAAATCTAGTGGTTTTTGTACAGGACCATGAGGACTCTACCTCTGGGAATAATAATTACTGTTATACCTAGTTCATAGTTTGTTGTGAGGCTCCATTTTTAGCCTTCTTTTCTGTTTTCTCTAACAATTTCTCTCACTAATTTTATCAGGTCTCAAGTACTTCCAAAAATTAAATATTAAGACTTCTGAACACCATTTTTGTATCTCTAATTGCCAATGGAATACTTCTACTGGATACCTTATAAAGCTTCACAAGATGAGTATGTCCAAAGTAAATCATAATATAGAATATAAAAGTTTTTCTTTCCTTTAAAGCTATTTCTCCTCCAGACTTTCCAAATTTCTGTTTCTTCTAATAACTGAATTAATTCCTTAATTCTTTTACCTTCTCTTACCTCAAAGCAAATCAATTTATGAGTCTTATCAATTAATTTCTATGACCTCTATAATATCTATCCTTTCTCTCCACTCAAAATAGCCAGCATTATAATTGAGACCCAAATAACCTTTAATTTGAACAATTTTAAAAAGTTTTAAATTTGTCTTTTTTTTCCAGTTTGATCTTTCTCATACTTATAATTCACAAAGCTATTAAAATAACTTTCCTAAAGCACAGGTCATTCACTTATTTAAGAATTTTCAGTAGTTCTTGTTACTAGGATTTTAAAGGTATTAATATTATTAAGGGATATAAAATAAAAAGACCCATTTGTACAAAATTCTTTTACCAGCTCTTTTTGTGGTAGCCAAAGAATTGGTTAGTGGGTTCTCTGTCTTTCATTATTGAAGAAAAGAAAAAATATGACACTATGCTAGAATAAAGTTACAGTGTATCCTACTGGACTGATCAGACCAATCTGAGCTTGGAATACTCTACCACAGTCAGGTACAAATAATCCTTGTGAACATTTGGAGTGGGTATGCTAAACTTATGCATATCACATTTCCTTTGAGCTGCTTCAATTCTGCCATGCTCATAGAGTACAGCGCCTTCTCTGATGCGGGCATGCCATGTTGGGTGGTCCTATGCTAGTGTCTCCCATGCTGCAAATCAACTCCAAAGTTCTTAAGAGAGACTTTCAGAGTACCCTTGTATCAATTTTTCTGAATTGTGAACATTTGTCCTGTGTGAATTATTCAAAAATAATCTTGTTGGCAAGTGTATATTTGACATCCAAACAATGTGGCCAGTCCATTGGACTTATGTTTTCTGTAGTAACGTTTGAATACTTGGCAGTTTAGCTAGAAAAAGGACCTCAGTATTTGGTATCTTATCCTGCCAGGTGATCTTCATAATGTTAACAATTTAAGTGAAAGGGATTTAGTTTCCTGGCATGGTCCTGGTATACTGTCCAGGTTTCACAGGCATCCAAAAATGAGGTCCCCACAATGACTCTAGAAATCTTCAGTTTGGTAGTCAGTCTAATACCTCTTCTCTCCCACAATTTCTTTAGGAGCTTCTCAAATATTGAGCTAGCTTTGGAAATGTGTGTGACAACCTCATTATCAAATTTTATCTCCCTGGAAAGGACACCATCAAGGTAAATGAACTTTTCCACAGAACTCAAAACTTCTCCCTTTGCAGTAACTGATGGTTCCACATATGGATGGTGAGGCACTGACTGATGGAGCACCTGGATTTCTTGATATTGATTGTTTGGTCAAAATTAGCACAAGAAGCAGAGAATCGATCCACACTTTGCTGCATCTCAGTTTCTTCAGGGGCTTCATTGAGTGCCCAATCATTTACAAATATAAATTTATACAGCAACACTCCCTCTTTTAGCCTTTTCAATTTGAAGAATTTACTGGCAGTGTGATAACCGACCTTAACGTCATGTTCATTCTCAGTGAAGGTGTTTGATAACTTGACTGAAAACACCATGCTAAAAAGCATAGGAGCAAGGGCACAACCTTGTTTCACTCCATGGGTGATGAAGAAACCTTTTTTTTTTGTTTGCTTGTTTTTTGTTTTTGCTTTTTACAAGGAATGGGGTTAAGTGACTTGCCAAAGGTCACACAGCTAGGTAATTATTAAGGGTCTGAAGTCTGATTTGAACTCCCAGTTTCAGGGTCAGTGCTCTATCCACTGCACTACCTAGCTGCCCTGACCAGAAAATCTTGAGAGCATCATCCACTGAAATATAAACTGAAGGATACACATTCACTGGGAAATAGCCAGATAAATTACAGAATATGAATGTGATGGAATATTATTGTGTTATAAGAAAATGATGAAGAGCATGGTTTAAGAAAATCCTCAGAAGACCTATATGAAATGATGCAAGCTAAAGTAAAGACAACTGGGAGAACAATCTACATAGTAACAGTAACATTTTAAGGAAAATCAATTGTGAAAGATATGATAACTATAATTAATGTAATGACTCTCCAAAGCTCCAAAGTTCTCATGATTAAGATATTTTCTAACTCCAGATAGAGATCTGATGAATTCAGAATAAAGGTTAAAGCATATATTTTTTCCTTTATTATTATTATTTTTTTGCTTAAAAATGGCTAGTGCAAGGGGCAGCTAGGTGGCACAGTGGATAGAGCACCAGCCCTGGAGTCAGAGGTACCTGGGTTCAAATATGGCCTCAGACACTTAACAATTACCTAGCTGTGTGGCCTTGAGCAAGCCACTTAACCCCATTTGCCTTGCAAAAAAAAAAAAAAAAAAACTAAAAAAAATGACTAGTGCAAAACTAATGTTTTTCATGACTATCTACAATGGATAACTTGCTAATTAATTTATTAAATTTGAAATGAGGTAGACATTCCTGGTTCTTTGGGTACTCCTTGGAAAAGAAAACAGTAGCAGTGGAAAATGAGGCCAAAATCACACTCTGAGGGTGGGGGTAGGAGTTTTGGATTTCATTTCTTCGTGTTTTGGGGGGGTGGAGGAGGTATGACAAACAGATTAACTCTTACCTGTGCCACTTTGGATTTAGGACCAGATCTTTAATGAAATGTTTTCACATAGTAAAGTCTTTATAAACACTTGTTGAATATTGAATATATAAACCATTTCCTGAAATTGCTCCTTTCGTATCCCTGACAGGTCAAGTGCAAAAATTTAGAGATGGAAAAGATCTTAGAGTTTATGTCTCCTAATTCTGTTGATCTATGAACGAGGAAATAGATTCCAAGAGAAGAAAAAATGACTTTGCCAAAGTCACAAAGATAGTGTTAAATTGAGATTAAACCTTGCCCTGTAGCTTTAAATTTAGTATTCTTTCCACTGTTCCACAGTGTGATTAATGGTTTTAATAACTATCTACTATGTCTGCTTTGTGTAATTATTTGCTTGTTTAAAATATGGAGCCTTGGGAAGCCTATTTATGGAAAATGTGTGAAGGAAAAGCTCTTTTCCTCTCTGCCTGAGAGTAAGTTCAGGTATCCTCTGATTTCTTCCTATTGGTTTACTACATAATAAAAAAAATAGCCATTGGAATGGTCACTGACCAGGAACTGAGTGTACATAGAAAAAGCTCCAACATAAGAATTCTCTGGGTCTTAATCTGTAGAATGTGAGGTAAGATCTGCTGCAGGTCTCTAATTTGATTATTAAATCATCTCTCTTACTCAGAAGCCAAGAGGCTATAAATGCATGGCTCTACCATTTCTTCTATTAGTAACATTTCTTTCTTATTTTTAAGTAAATAAATATGAGTGTACAGAATGACCCATAGTATAATCTTCTAAGCTTTCAAAGATTCCCTTAGGCTCTGGAGCTATTAACAGTAGTAACCAGGCTTTGTGAAGAATCAAACCTGAAGAGTAACCTGTCTGATCCAACCCAGCAGTGAATGGACCTGGAAGTTTATTGCTCCTTGTTGAAATTCTACAATGTTTAGCTGAGTTTGGGTTACTTTGTTCGTTCTGATTGGTTCAGTACTATGGGACTTTCATGACTCATGCAACTAAAACTATAAAAACAAAGTAATTCAAAAAATATTTATTAAGCATTTATTATATGCTAGGCTTTGTGCAAAGTTCTAGGGATACAAATAAGAAAAAGACAGACAATCCCTCTTTAAGGAACTTATGATCTAATGCGGGAAGACAATACACAAAAGGAGGTTGGCAAATGATGGAAAGTTGGAATGGGGGATGTAGGGAGTATATGTTTAATGCAGTTGAAATGAGGCAGAGCTATAGAGCTATAGGCTGTAGGCACATTCAACTACACCCTGAAATAATCTGATAGGCCCCCAATCATGTCAAGGTCAAAGAAAAATCTTCAAAAAGATATGGATTCTAGAGGGAGTTAGATAATTTCTGGGTTATAATATCACAAAAATCTGTTACACTGTATCTACCAAACAACTAACCAAACATTTCACTCCTCTCTAAATGACTACCTTCTCCCAAATAGAATGGGTGCTATGTTTGAATATATGCTGGTGTGTCTAGGAATCCGGGGATCCTGAGTTACAGACACATTTCTGATGAGCATCTTAGAAATCGTTCATCAACTAAGTAACTCCAACTTTGACTGAAACACAAACTTTTAGTCAAAGTTCTACTAGAGGGATACAACTGACACAACCCTTGGCTAAATTATATGGCACATTGGTAACTGGAAGTGAAGTTGAGAACAGAAACTTAAATAGTGACTAAGGAATGTGAAAGCAAAGGAAAAAAGCAAGAGTAAGAGGAGAGGTTGAAACATGTTAATCCCTATTAAGGTGTATGTGGTCACTGAGGTTTGGCATGCTATAATATGAAAACTTGGCCATCTTTTCCTGGTCATCACATGTAAGGAAGAAGAATTATCTACAGAAGGAATGTAATGACTTATATTTTAGTATTGTAAGTGAAATAAACGTTCCTCATCCTAATATCTAAATTAGTAAAGGAAAAGAATCAATTATCATAAGAAGCTGAGATGCTTCTAGGGAGAAACAGGCAAGACATTTTTTTTAATTATTGCAAAGTAATGGAATTAATTGACTTGACCCAGGTCACTTGCAAGTATTAAGTGTCTGACAAAAGGGCCAGTGCTCTATCTACTGTGCTACCTAGCTGCCACAGATAGGACAACTTTAAAAAGCAATTATACTGTAAAGAGATATTACATTTTGATAGCAGATAATGAGCTACTTTTGCTGTCAAGAATACTTTGGTTCAAATCCCATCATCATCATCATGTACTAGCTGTGAGAGTGTAAGAAAATCACTTAATTTCTCTAAGCCTTTATTTTTTTATCTGTAAGACAAGGGCATTGATAAGCTGTTGTACTTTGCTCATAGGATTGTAGTGAGGCTCAAATGAAATGATAAATGTAAAATGCTTGTATACTTGAAAGTGTTACACAAATACTAAATGTTAGTATTATCTTTATTATTGTTATTCCCTACCTCAAAGAGTACTGAGAAGGAAGAAAACACTGTGGAGATCAAAAACCTGGCATGAGTCCAGAAATATTTGCTCAATTTATTGGCTTATATTGTGTCTGAGAAACCATTGTTCAATAGGAAAATGCATATTTTAGGTATTTATTATTTCATGTTTAATACGTGTGTGTCTATGTGAGTTTGTGGACACATGTGCAGGAGTCTTTTTCCTATGTCAGTGGGCCATGGGAAAATCCTGTGTCATTTCTGCAGTGTCTTTGAAGTTAGGACTCACATCCTGTGATTCTTGATTCTCTGAAGAAGTAGACAACTGAGATGCTTTCCTGTAAAAACAGAGGAAATCCCCATTTGGAGATTCTCAGCAGGCTGGAGTCAAAAGTGGCTAAAAAGGATCACCATATACTTGCATTAGAGATTTATCATTTTCAGAATTTGATTCTTCAAATTGAAAGAAGTGATTTCCTTTTATTTTGTGTAATTTAGAACAATCTTCTACATATTTGATAATAATTTGGAATTTTTCTCTTGAAAATTATTTGTTTCTTTAGTTAAACTACTTAACCATTAGGGAATGATTTTTGATCTCAAATATTCTTATAAGTTAATTATTTTCTTGGGATCTCTGACCTTTATCAAGCATAGTTGATGCTACATTTTTTCCAATTGATCATTTTAATTTGTACCTGTTTTCAAATGATTTTTTAAGTGTCTTAGTAGGGAAACAATGACCTCAAGAATATAAATGGAGAGAACAACAATGACTGAATATTAGAAAATTACTAAAATCAAGTTTGGCACCAAAAAAGAGGAATGGGAAGAATCCACCTCACTTTTTTGCAGAGGTTTAGGTTCATGATATGAATCATTACTTATAGCATGTGAATTTTTCAATATGTCAGTTGATTTCAGTGAACTTTTTTTCCTTTTCCTTTTTTGCCTTTAAAATTTATTGTTATTAATTCATTTTTATTAATTCCTTTTCCTCCCCCCCCCCTTTTAAAATTTACTGTTTCTGGGAGAGCATTGGGAAAGGGATATAAGGGAAATTCTAGGTAATGTGAATACAAAAGACATCCATTAAAAATCTAGCTAAAATCTAAATTATTCATTTTGTCTTTTTTTTTATTTTTCATTATGAGATGATTCTCTGAATGGATTAAGGAAATTAAGTTGATATAAAAATATTAGCAATATTTTTTTACAATTTACAATTTTTGTTTTTTGTTTTTAAATTTATTAGATAGCTTTCAACAGTCTTATCTTTGTAAGATAAGATTCCTTTCTATCCCAATTCAATTTTCTTCAGAGGTCAACCATCTCTAACTTATCTAAAATTCTATTCACCTCCTTAGATTCCTTTATTTTGTGTTTAGATTGTCTAATTCTGAGAGAGAGAGAGAGAGAGAGAGAGAGAGAGAGAGAGAGAGAGAAGTGGGCTGAGATCCCCTACTAGTTTATCTTTGCTATCTGTGTCTTCCTGTAACTCTTTTAGCTTCTCTTCTAAGAATCTGGATACTAACTTGGTGCATATATGTTTAGTATTGCTACTACTTCATTGTCTATGGAACCTTTTAGGATGATATAATTTCCTTCCTTATCCCTTTTAATGATATCTAATTTAGCTTTTTCTTTGTCTGAAATAAGGATTGCTACTCCTGTTTTTTGCACTTTAAATGAAGCATAATATATTCTGTTCCAGTCTTTTACTGTTACTTTATCTCTCTGCTTCAAATGTGTTTCTTGTAAATAACATATTGTAGGATTCTAGTTTTTAATCTACTATGCTATTCACTTCCATTTTATAGGAGAGTTTATTCCATTTACATTCACATTTATAATTACTAACTATTTATTTATACTTATGGAGATGAATAAGAAAGGTCAAAGAATGGTTGGAACTATAGAAATTAACCTTGGAGATAATGATAGGCAAAAGTCATCTCAGAAGATTTGTATTTTTTCATTCTCCATTTGTACTTTTCTTTTTCCTTTCTTCTTTCTTTTGTCTCCTTTCCCCTTTTACTTTTTTCCTCCTTCCTTCCCTCCTTTTTATTAGTCCCTCCTTCCCTTCATTTTCTTTCTCCTCCCAATGCCTGAAGTGTAGGCTAATTTCTAAATCCAACTGAGTTCTGTTATTCTATCTTTGAGCCAAATTCGATGAAAGTAAAATTTGAGCAATCCTCACCCCCTCCCTTCTTTCCCTCTATTGTAATAGGACCTTTTTGACTCTTCATCTGATGTAATTTATCCCATTCTGCTTCCCCCTTCCTCCCATCCCATTATGATCCCTTTTTAAATTTTTTTAAGATCATCCTTTCAAAATCAATTTATGCCCAAACCTTCAGTCTAAATACACTTCCTCTAATAGAATTAAAATTCTCAAGAGTTATGAGTGTCTTCTTTCTATGTAGGGATGTAATCAGTTTAATATTTTTGAACATTAGATTCCCTTTCCCAATGCTCTCCCAGAGACACCAAATTTTAAAAGGAATTAATAAAAATGAATTAATAACAACAAATTTTAAAGGGAAAAAAGGAAAAGAAAAAGTTCACTGATATCAGCTGGCATATTGAAAAAGTCAGATGGTACAAGCAATGATTCATATCATGAACCTACTGTTGACCTGTTGGCCTTTTTAATTTATCTCTTGAATGTCCTGCTTGAAGATCAACTTCTTTGTTCAACTCTGGATTTTTCAATCAGAAAAAATTTGAAAATCACCTCTTGTTTTGAATGTTCAATTTTTTTTTCTGAAAGAGCATACTCAATTTCCTGGATATTTGGTTATTGGTTGCAATCCAAGCTCCTGTCCCCTATAATATCATATTTCAGGACCTTTATTCCTTTAATGCTGATGCTGTCAAGTCCAGCTTAGTTAATTAAACAGTCCATAATTAAATTGTGATTCCTTGGTATTTGAATTGCTTCTTTCTGGTTATCTGCTGGATTTCCTCCTTAATCTGATAATTCTGGAATTTTACTACAATATTTCTTGGCATTTTCATTTGGGGTTCCTTTTCAGGAGGTAATTGGGGAATTCTTTTAATGATTATTTTCCTTTCTGGTTTTAGTATAGTAAGGCAGTTTTCCGTGATTTCTTGAAGATGTTGTTTAGGCTATTTTTTTTATCATGACTTTCAGTAGTCCTATAACTCTCAAATTCCATGGATTTATTTTCCAAGCCAGTTGGTTTTCAAATGAGGTGTTTTACATTTTCTTCTCTTTTTTACATTTTTTTGTTTTGCTTGACTGATTCTTGATGTCTCAAAAAGACATTAGCTTCCACTTGTTCCAGTCTATTCTTCAAAAATTTATTTTATCCATTTAGCTTTTGCACCTCATTTTCTATTTGGTCCATTCTATTTTTAATGGATCTATTATCTTTTTTCCATTTGTTTTTGCATTTTCCCAGTTGTATTTTTTTTTTTAGGTTTTTGCAAGGCAATGGGGTTAAGTGGCTTGCCCAAGGCCACACAGCTAGGTAGTTATTAAGTGAGTCAGGCCCAGTTTGACTCAGGTACTCCTGACTCCAGGGCTGGTGCTCTATCCACTGCACCACCTAGCCACCCCCCCCCCATTGCATTTTTAAAGGATTTGTTTTCTTCGGGCAATTTTTCTGCTTTTCTAAGATGTTGAATTTCCCTTGCATTTTTCCCAATTATTCTTTTTGTTTTTAAAATCCTTTTTGAGGGTGGCTTCCAGGGCAGAGCCAAGATGGCAGCATGAAGCTAACATGCTCCTGGACCTATTCCCTACCAAAGAAAAATGAAGCCTCTACTCTGACATTCAAGCTATAGATACCACCAAGAAAAAGAGAAGATTTAAAGACGTTTTCAGCAGTAGAAATTGTGGAGGATCTCCAGTGGAGGTCTGACTCTTTGGGGGGAAAGGGGTAAGTAAAACCAAGGAGTGGGAGAGCAGGAAAAGCAAGTGGGGCACTTTTAGCCACAGTGCAATCCAGGTTTGGACAGCTTGACAACAGCAGATAGCTAAACAGTAAGCTAGCAAGGAGGGTCCCAACCCCCAACAAAGTCTGAACCCTGGGAACACCAGAATAAAAGACAGGACTGGGTCAGGAACAAACCACTGCTAAGTCAGAGCCTGGACATAAAGGAGGAAATACACCTCTGTAAAGACAAAGCCTGGACTGTGTAGGCAACTTCTTGGCCAAAGAAAAGCCTGGGATCAGATGCAGCCCTAGCAAAAAAAAAATATCTTGGATCTATACTCCCTGTACACCAGGGGCAGAGCTAAAACAACAAAAATAGCAGAAAAGCTAAAAGAGTATTCACTATATAAAACTACTTTACAGACAAAGATGATAATAATGCCTTGTCTAAAGAAGAAATCAGTGAAAAATTACTCACAGGGGAAGTATCAAAACAGTCCATAAATTGGACTCAAATACAAAAGCTTATCAAAGAACTTAAAAAGAATTTAAAAAAATGAAAAAAGAGAGGAAGAAGAAAACTAGAAAAAAGGAAAAGAGAGTCATGCCAGAAAATTATGAAAAATTGATTAGAGAATTCAGCACCTTTAAAAAAGGAAACACAAAAGGTAATTGAAGAAAATAAAACTCTAAAAATTAGAATTGAACAAAAAAGAAACCAATGAATCTATGAGACTACAACATCAAACAAAATAATAAGGCTGAAAAAATTGAAAAAAAATGTAAAGTATCTTTTAGGGAAAATAGATCCAGGAGAGACAATCAACAAATCATCAGACTACCAGAAAGCCTAGATCAGAAATACAGAAAATTATAAGAAAAAACTGTTCAAATCTGCTAGAACAAGAAAACAATATAACCATTGAAAAAATCCACAGAATCCCTCCCAAAAGAGACTCCAGGATAAAAACTCCAAGGGCTGTTATAGTCAAATTATAGAACTCTCAAATTAAGGAGAGAATATTGCAAGCAGCACAAAGAAAGCAATTCAAATACAAAGGAAACACAATCAGACTCACACAGGACCTATCAGCCTCAACATTGAAGAATCAAAAGACCTGGAATATATCTGAGACCAAAGGACCTGGGATGATAACATAGAATGTACTACCCTGTAAAATTCAGTATATACTGTCAGGAAAAAAGATGGATGTTCAACAAAATAGAGGACTTCCAGAATTTCTTGACACAAAGATCAGAACTGAACAGAGAATTCAATTGCTAAATGCAGGACACAAGATTTGCATAAAAAGGTAAATGAAAAGGGGAAGGAAAAAAAAACAAAACAAAACAAATGTTGGTCAAGACCATCAAATTTGATACAACCCTAAAAGGGAAGTTATAACACTTCTAAATCTTGAGAACTTTACTTCTCTTAGGATAATTAAAGGGTCAGATATAATTGAAGAGATTGGGTCTTGTCTCTCCACTGACAAGGTCCAAGATGACTTTATTATGTTTGAGTCAAAAAGTTGTGATGAAAAGCAGGGGTGCTAACTTTAAATTTAAGTGTTTCATTCCATTGACCCACTTTAATTATGCTATGCTGACAAAAATTTAGCACTTTGTCTAATCAGCTTATGATGCTGAGTGGTCCTGAATCAGTGTGTCCCATAACCTACTACCATTTGTAGTGTTCTCAGATGAGACCTTCAGAGCCTCCCAGTACTTAGTCCTTTAAGCATTATAAACTGCAAAGTAATGAATCAGTGTCTCTGTAACTTACAATCAGTGATAAAGTTCTCAGGTGAGACCTCCAGAGCTTCCCAGTACTTGGAGATTTCTAAGGTTCTTGAAGTTAATTAGATCAGGGTCTGGTTTAATTCACTCTTTTTTTAAGGTTTTTGCAAGGCAAAAGGCAAGGCTTGCCCAAGGCCACACAGCTAGGTAATTATTAAGTGTCTGATACTGAATTTGAACCCAGGTACTCCTGATTCCAGGGCTGGTGCTTTATCCACTACACCACCTAGTTACCCCCAAATTTACTCTTTACTTAACAAGGGTTTAAGTATCCCATGTGGAGGGGCAGTAAAATGTAAGAGAAAATTGACCATGCTTAACTTAACAAGGGGTTAAGTTCCCTCAGTGGGGAGAGGGTGGTAAAGGGTAAGGGAAAATAGGACTTGGGGGAGGGTCAAAAATATTTGAAGAAATGATTTGACTTTGGATTATACTTTGCCTCATGAGGAGGATTGTATGTCCTTGGAGGGTACTTGAAAAGGGCATAAATTAAAAAATGATTATAAACATAATTTAATGTAATTTGAGATGATGCTGTTTATCAAACAATCAAGCAATCAAGATGTGATGATACTTTGATACCAATATGAGATCATCAAGCAAACAAATAATCAAACTGTGATTGATAATACCTGATTAAGAATACGAGAAAAATAAATAACACCAGGTGAAGAGGCACAAAGATTTACAGTTTTAGAGGGAAAGAAGGGAGAGTGTGAACTCTGAGTGAATTCTATTCAATAGATTTTGCCCAGGGAGGGAATAAGATACATTCCCACTTGGGTTTAAAAATTTATCCTAATCTACAGTGAAAGGGGGACAGGGAAAGGGCAAGATAAGTGAAGAAGGGACTCATAAAAAGCAAGGGGAAGGTAAAAGTGAAAATAAAATGAAAGTTAAATTTTAAAAGAAAAGTCAAAGGGAAAGGGGAGTAAAATTTTGGTAAGGAGGAATAAGAGGAAAGTAAAGAGAAAAATATAAATGGAGAAAGAATGTAAATAGAGAAAACTATAAATGGAGAAAGAAATACAGAATTAGCAATCTTAATTGTAAATGTGAATGGGATGAACTGTCTCATAAAATGGAAGCGGTTACCAGAATGGATTAAAATCCTTTTTGATCACTTCCAAGAGGTTTTTGGAGACTGGAGATAATTCATATTCTCCTTTGGAGTTTCAAGTAGTGCCTTTTCTGTCATTCTCTTCTGAGATTTTGCCTTGTCCATCCTTATCTATAGACCTGACTTTGTCTGATCTTTCTTACTCATTCTGAGTTTTATTCTGTGCTGTCCCAAGCTTCTTATGTTTTGGGAGGGATTTGCTTGAATACTGTCCATGTTGAGAATCCTAAGACTTGCTCACTGGGCTGGGTTATCCCAAGTGAGAGCACCAGAAGCTTGTGTACTGTGCTGGTTCACCCAGCCTAGTCACAGGTTGAATGGTAGACTGGGGTACTTGTGTTGGAACCCTCCCAGATGGCCTCCTGTGCATTTGGCCTGGTTAGCCCAGATGATCGGGCCCCTATTGTAGATGAAATCTCTCCTTTATCTGAGAACCCCTGGCTGTCCCCTACCATGCCCCACTAGCCCGTTGCTGGAATTCATTTCCCTGTCCTGGGCACACTCCCTCTCTACTTGAGACAGATCTTGCTGGAAAATGTTCCACTCTCTTTGTTATTCCATAATCTGTTTAGAAGCTTGTTTAATGTTATGTTTGAGGGCAACCTATGAGAGTTTAAAGAAATTCCTGGGTTCATGATCAATGTTGGAAGGGATGTGGGAAAACTGGGACACTAATACATTGTTGGTGGAGCTGTGAACTCATCCACCCTTTCTGGAGAGCAATTTGGAATTACACCCAAAAGGGAATAAAAATGTGCATACCCTTTGATCCAGCAATACCACTACTGGGCCTATACCCTGAAGAGATCATGAAAAAAGAGTAAAAACATCACTTGTACAAAAATATTCATAGCAGCTCTGTTTGTGGTGGCAAAAAATTGGAAATTGAGTGAATGTTCGTCAGTTGGAGAATAGCTGAACAAATTGTGGTATATGTAAATTATGGAACACTATTGTTCTTTAGATACCAGGAGGGATGGGAATTCAGAGAAGCCTAGAAGGATTTGCATGAACTGATGCTGAGTGAGATGAATAGAACCAAAAGAACCTTGTACATTCTAACAGCAATATGGGGGTGATGATCAACCTTAATGGACTTGCTCATTTGATCAGTGCAACAATCAGAGACAATTTTAGTGTATCTGCAATGGAGAATACCATCTGCATCCAAAGAAAGAATTGTGGAGTTTAAATAAAGACCAAAGACTATTATCTTTAATTTTTTTAAAAGTTAACTTATTATGTAATTTTGTTATCTCATTTCTTTTTCCTTTAGGATATAGTTTTTCTCTCAACACAATTTTGATCAATGTATAGCATGGAACCAGTGTAAAAGACAATCACATTGCCTTATGGGGTCAAATTAGGGGAAAAAGTGTAAAATTCAATAAAAAATAAAAATTAAAAAAATTCCTGGCTTCTCTTTGCCATCTTGACTCTTTTCTATTGAAATAATTTTTTAAAAAGATATCACTAAAATATTTAATTAAATCAAAACAATCTTTTTATTTTCAGAATTTCTTCAATTCTAAAATTTCTGGAAAGAATTCAGCTTGGTCATAATGGATTGTTCTGTTGATACTTTTCTCTAATCATCCAAATCCTTTACACAGGACAAATGTCAATCCATATCTACTCCACACAAAAACCTTTTTAAAAAGCCATTCCCCAATTGACAAATGGTCAAAGATATACAAAGGTAATTTATGGATGAGGAGATCAAAGCAATCCATAGTCATATGAAAAATTGCTCTAAATCTACTTATTAGAGAAATGCAAATTAAAGCTTCTCTGAGGTACCACCTCATACCTCTCAGACTGACCAATATGACCAGAAAGGATAATGATCTTTGTTGGAAGGGTTGTGGAAAATCTGGGACACTATTACATTGTTGGTGGAGCTGTGAACTGATCCAACCTTTCTGGAGAGAAATTTGAAACTATGCCTACACACCAAGAAAAATGTGCATACCCTTTGACCCAGCAATACCACTACTGGGTCTATGCCTTGAAGAGATCATGAAAAGGGTAACAACATCACTTGTACAAAAATATTCATAGCAGCCCTGTTTGTGGTGGCAAAGAATTGGAAATCAAGTAAATGTCCTTCAGTTGGGGAATGGTTTAGCAAACTGTGGTATATGTATGTCATGGAACACTATTGTTCTATTAGAAACTAGGAATGATGGGAATTCAGGGAGGCCTGGAGGGATTTGCATGAACTGATGCTGAGTGTGATGAGCAGAACCAGAAAAACACTGTACACCCTAACAGCAACATGGTGGGCAATGATCAACCTTGATGGACTTGCTCATTTCATCAGTGCAATAATCAGGGACAACTTGAGGCTCTCTGCAATGGCGAATACCATCTGCATCCAGAGAAAGAACTGTGGAGTTTGAACAAAGACCAAAGACTATTATGTTTAATTTAGAAAAAAAATAACTGATATCTTATTGACTGATCTTGCTATCCCTTATACTTTATGTTTCTTCCTCAAGGATATGATTTCTCTCTCATCACATTCAATTTGGATCAATGTATACCATGGAAACAATGTAAAGATTGACAGATTGTCTTCTGTGGGGGGTGGGGGGAGGGCAGTAAGATTAGGGGGAAAATTGTAAAACTCTAAATAAATAAAATCTTTAAATAAAACCTTTTCAAATTTCTTCTACTTAATTAGATTTAATTCATCATCTAAGCCTACTGAGACTTTCTAAGATTCCAACTTTGTTATCTAATGATGTCATTTCATTTGTTTATTTAGGCAATTTTGCTTCTCTGAGACTCAATTTCCTTCTCCTTTGAAGACTGGTTATATTCTGGCAACGAGGAAAGATTGTTGTGAGGAGCCTACTGAATCATAATGATGATGACAAAGATGATGTTGGTGATGATAATGAAGATGATGATACAATCTGGGTTACATGATTAATCCAGGATCACACAGCTAGAAAATCGTTGAAATTAGATTTGAACTGACATCCTCCTGCCTCCAGGGTCTGTGTTCTATCCACTGGTACCACCCAATGGTCCTTAGTCTAATGGGTTATGAAGTCTCTAATTCTGTCTTAATAAACTCACCAAGTGCAGTGTACTGTACTTTTAAAATGTTTGTTG
Organism: Macrotis lagotis; assembly: GCF_037893015.1. Classification (NCBI taxonomy): domain Eukaryota; kingdom Metazoa; phylum Chordata; class Mammalia; order Peramelemorphia; family Peramelidae; genus Macrotis; species Macrotis lagotis. The sequence goes on along the minus strand of NC_133658.1, from coordinate 427,248,783 downwards.
AATTAAATCATCTCATACTAAATAATATATCTTAACAGTCTTTATAATTCTAAACTATTCATAGGACTCTACAGTCTGCAGAATCTAGTATCAGAAGGCATGGGATGATCCAGTCCAACCCATTTATTTTATATGAGAAAAACTAAATTTGTAAAATGGAAATAGTTTTGTTCCTTTTATTTTTTATGGCAAATAAATACAATAAATAAATACAAACATTACAATAAACAAAGAACAAAAATAGTATTTATAGAACATATATGAAATAATATAATAACAAAATGGTGCTATTTGTTTCTATCACATTTTGAACTTGTTTTTGTCTTTTATATTTTTTGTTTTTATTAATGCTTCCCATCTTCTCCCAAGACTATCAGGAGGTGACTTTCTTGAGGTCACATAAGTAGTAAGAACAAGAACTAGGATGTAAAAGCAGCTAGGTGTCACAATGGACAGGGTACTGGACCAGGAGTCATGGAGATTTACTGACCCAGTTTGTGACTTTGGACAAATCACTTAATCTGTCTGCCTCAGTTTCCTCATTTGTAAAATGGCAATAGTAATAGTACCTACCTCCTAAGGTTGTATCAAATGAGATCATATTTGTAAAGTGTTTTGTAAACTTTAAAGTGTTCTATAAATGCTAGCTATCATCATTAACTATTATTAAATAACTTCAAGTCCTCTGATTAAAAAAAATGAGAAGAATATTTTGCTACATGACACTGCCTTTGTCCCTTGCTTTTCTTCCTGGAGTATAGGAAAGATGGTTGAGGTGAAGGAAAATAAATATTTAAAGACTTTTGAGCTCCTGAAAGATAATATGTTGGCAGCTGTAAATATTTCACCACCATTGGCTCCAAGCACCTGCCTTGCTGTCCATTAGCAATTCCCAGAAATCATTCTACAACAGATGTGTCCCACCTAGATTTACCCGAAACATAGCACTGTAATTGAGTAACTTCTTGGATCAAAGCCATTAGTTATCAGTGAACCTCAGACCAGGGAAAGGGAAGTCAATGAAAAAGATAAAATACTTTTTCTGAAATAGTCTTTTGGGGCCATGAACCTGAGTTGCAGGACTGGAGCCTGACTTAGGCAAGATTCATTTCTTTTTACAAATAATACTTTTCTTAGAAAACATTTCTTTCTATTTTTTAAATTATAAATTTACTCTACTTATGTTTTCCTTTGATGGCTCATCATGGGCTATGACTCTAGATTCTTGAAAGCTATTCCAAGAGAGCCCAGTTGTGCTCAGATGACCTTTTGCTTTAATCTCCTATTCTAAACTATTACATAGATTGTCCCCATAACTGGAATTAATTCCTTCCTCACCTCCATGTCTTACAAGCTCTAGTTTTCTTCAAAGCTCAGATTCTCCACTTTTGTTTTCACATTCCTTTCTGGTCAATTTTTGGTTTTTATTTATTTTTCCCCTCTTCCCCCTTCTATTTCATAAACTCTATTACTTACTTTCTAAAGTGTATATTACTTAACAAAAACAAATTCTACTCTCCCTTTTGATTTCATATTTCTTTCTGATCAATTTCTGATGTTTTTTTTTTCTTGCCCCTTCCCTCTCATGTTTTAGTGCTATTTTAAAGTCAGTACACTATGGTATGAAGAGTGTTAGACTTTTGGAGTAAGGAAAGACCTGGATTAGCATCCCAGATGTGTGACCAAGGGTAACTTATCTATATTTTCTGAGCTTCAGCTTCAACTTCCTCTTATATTCCATACTACCACTTCGGTCTCCCTGCCATTATAATTTCCATCCTCCAAGCTTTTAATACTCTTCCTCTTCACCTCTATCTTTTTTCAGATGAAGAAAGGGAGACCTAGGGAGATTGAGTGACTTGCCCATGATTGTTCAAGTAATAAACATTCAGAGGTAAGGTGTGAACCTTGGTTTTTTTCAACTGTAGGACCAATAATAATCTTTCCTCTGTTTTGAGGATCAAATGACATTTGAAGTATGCAAAGTGTTTTGTAGAACTTAAAGAGGAAAGGAATATTATCACAATCATTGTGAGAGTATGTATTATTCTTGTGATTATTACTTTGTCTTTCCACATGTCATTGTTGTCTTTATTTCTGTCATTATTTATTATGTAATCATTTTCTATTATGATTTTTGTTACTGAAGACCTTACAAAGTACTTTCCTCACTGTGATCTGTGGGGAGTAGAGGTTAATTATTTTTCCTCCTTTTGACGTGAGAAAAAAAGACTGGGGAAGGAAAATTATTTCTTTGAGGCCACACAGACAATACCAGGATTGACTTGGCTATGAACCCAATCTAACATAGAACTCCTTTCTGTAGACCAAAATGTCTCACTTTGCTAATTTTTCTTCCTCTTCCCCAAATTAGAGATGATTGAAACTGTTCTTCAAGGATGGCCCTTGGAAATTTAATAACCTATCAAAAGTCAAAACGATGTCTTGAAAAGCAAATCAAACATATTTTCAACTTTCAGTTATCCACTGAAACTCTGGTGTTCTGTTTAAAGAGTTTTATTTCCCATTTTTATCTCTGCCCTGCCCTTATATTTCTTTATTCATAGTGCTCCTCTTCTTTAGGAACCAAGAGTTCTGGAAAGATCAGTTCAATTAGTAATGGGTTTATCCATTTTAAAAAATTGACAATTTGGTTCTGCCAGTAAATGTTTCACATCTGAATATCTGGGGGGGGGGGGGAATGTGTGCATATGACCTTTAAATTTAATTTACATTATTAGCATTTTTTCATTACTTAGTTAAGTCTAGACAATTATAAAACAATAAATCGTGTCCTGATTTCTAGGTTTGCTGATATCAGTCTGAGGTATGAAATGATAATAAGTTTCTATCTTCAAGCACATTTAAATAGTTTCTAGCTTTTTACTGTAGTCATGAATAAACATGCGATACATAGCTTTGAATTTTGGATTTCCCCTAGTAACATTCAGAATTATCCAAAACTTGATGCCAAATTAATCTTATATTTTGTGCTTTTGTCCAAACACCTTCAGTAGCTTCCTTTTGTCCTATAGCACTCCAATAATTTCAAATACTTTGAATTATTTTGATATATCTTCTATAGAAGAATATGGAAACTAACTTTTCTATGGCCTAGTGATTGGCCTTCAATCTGGTAATGTCCTGCATTTAGTTAGCTTGGCCCTTGGACAATAGACAAGTAGTCTACTTATGCATCTGAAAAGAAAAGATCTGTCAGAGTTTCTGCTCCATTCTGTTCTATTCACACTCTTTGAGACCCTAGATTCTCTTCCTATAATGCTGAGTCATCAAATGAAGATACAAATGAAAAGGATATCTTACAATACAAATCAAAATTCTCCTCCCTGGCTTTCAGAACCCTCCACCTTGACCTCATCTTAACTTTTTCTTAATTCAGAGAAATCCACAACACACACTAATCAACCTAAAAAGACCATTTTCAACCTTCTCAAGAACATGTAAAAGGCATTCAAATAGCATATTTCCTTTCCTTGGGAAGGCCCTCAGCACTCCCCTCTGCCTCTTTAAATGTTTCCTAGATTTTAAGAACTAGTTCAAGGTCTTTTGCCTCCCTTGACCACTCCAGATCTCACTGATTTGGCTCTCTGACATCTCTGACATCCTTCAGGACTGAAATTTCATATCATTTATCTTAATATTTGCTTTCAAACTACTTGATAGGAATTCTAATTGATTAATTTAATTATATGACTCTTAGCACCACATTAGATGAAGGTTGCTGCTAATTATCACAATAACAAAAAGTGATCTGTGGGGCAATAAGGCAGCATCTGATGCAAAACATTTGGGATACAACCTTTCCCTTTGAGGCTGATTCAGTTCCTACAAGCAAAGTCATACATTCTAGTTTTGAGGGTTGTTTACTTAATGTTCTTCAAACTTCTGAATTAAATGTTGACAAAGGCAACAAGAGAAAAAATAAGCAGGTGAGTTATTCCTCTGGCAAAGCAAAACATCACTAGAGAATCTAGTTACTTGTATGGAAATGAAATCTTCTAAATATCTCTGCTAATGGAATATAATAATAGGCAAGATTATAAGAAACTACAACTCTCAGGACACAGCATATAACATAGACTTGGACAGGTCCATGATAGCTGTGTTTTTTAAAACACCATTAGTCTGATGCCCTTATAGTCAGTGGTTCTTGGAACTGAGGATAATGATTGAACTTGCAATCAGAATTCTTGTGTTTGAGCTAAGTGACATAAGGCAAGTAAAGTAATACTCTCACTGATATTTAGTGTCTTCTATAAATTGGGTATTTTAACACTGCATTGGTCTAAACATTTATTGTTGTTTATTTTTTTTAGTCATGTCTGGTTCTTTGATACCCTATTTGGGCTTAGCAAAGATACTAGTGGTTTGCTATTTTCTTCCCTAGTTTATTTTATAGATGAGGAAATTGAAACAGAGTTAAGTGATTTGTCCAGGGTCACATAGCTAGAAGGTGCTGAAGTGGTAAATGGTCTAAATATGATTTTCCCCTATATAAAATTTTGCCTCATGTCACTCAACTGAAATAAAAATCTAAATATAGATCATTCCTAAAATGAGATTTACTTGGAAATAAAATTATAGATATAATTATTCAAAATAATTATATATTTGTTTATTATTTTGCTTTATTATATTGACCTAATAACTTAATTTTTATCATCACTGCTCTCATTAACATTTTTGCTATTCTTTCTTTTAATTTTTTTAATTTAGCATTTTATTTTTGTCAATTATATATAATGTTTTAACATTTGTCTTTCAAACTATGAGTTCCAGATTCTCTCTCTTCTTCCTACCTCATACCCCTTCTCCAAGAAAGCAAGTAATTTGATAGAGTTTAAAAATGAATGGTCATGCAAAACATTTCCATAATAGTCATATTGTGAAAAAAAAAACATAGACCTCCACCAAAAAATAAGGAACCTCAACCAATCAACTCTTTTTCTAGGGGATGGATAACGATATTTATACATCCTTCAGAGTTGTCTTGGGTCACAGTATTGCTGAGGAAAAACTAAGTCATCCATAGCTAATCATTCTATAATATTACTATTACTTTGTATACAGCACATTTCACATTGCATCTGCTATTGTAAATCTTTCCAGGTTTTATTGAGAGCATCCTGCTAATCATTTCTTAAAACAGAATAACATTCCATCATAATCACACACCACAATTTGTTCAGTCATTTCCTACCTGATGGGCATACCCTTAATTTCCAATTGCTTGCCAACAGAAAACAGTTGCTGTGAATATCCCTATGCATGTAAGTTCTTTTCAGTTTTGCCTTTCCTCTCTTTTGGAATACTTACCTCATAGTGGCTTTGCTGAATCAAAGGGCATGCATGGTTTTATAGATCTTTGAGTATAATAACAAATTGCTCTATAGTATGGTTGGAACATCTCAGAACTATGCTAACACAGCATTAGTGTCTCATTTTTCCTAAATCCTCTCCAGCATTTATCATTTTCCTTTCCTTTCCTATTAGTCTAATAGGTATAAGGCAGTAGTACCTCAAAAGTGTTTTAATTTGCATTTCTCCAATCGTTAGTGAGTAAGCAATCCATTTTAATATGACTAAGATCAGCATTGTTAGCCACATCCAAAAACTGTCCAAATGTTATGATCATTTATCAATGAGAAATGTTCTTATTATTTTTTATAAATTTTACTCAGTTCTCTATGTTTGAGAAATGAGACCTTTTTTAGAGAAACTTATTTCAATATTTTCCCTCACAGTTATCATTGCTACTTTTCCCTTTTTCCTATTCCTTGCCACCCCTCAAAAGTGTTTTGCTTCTGACTACTCCCTCCCCAATCTAACCTTCCTTCTATCCCCCTACCTCGTTTCTTATTTCATTCTCTTTCTACTTTCCTGAAGATAAGATAGATTTCTATTCCCAATTGAATGTGTATCTTATTTCCTCTTTGAGTCAATTCTGATGAGAGTAAGGTTCAATCACTACCCCCTGACCTCTCCCCTCTTCCACTCCATTGAAAAAATTTCTTCTTGCCTCTTTCATATAAAATAATTTACCCCATTCTACCTCCCCTTTCCCTTTCTGCCATGCTATTGCTTTCTCACTCTTCATTTCAGTTTAGTTTTGAAGATCAAATTTTCTGTTCAGGTCTGTTCTTTCCATCAGGAAAGTTTGAAAATTCCCAATTTCACTGAATGTTCATCTTTTCCCCAAGAGAGGATGTTCAATTATGCTGAGTAGCTGGTTTTTGTTTGTAATACAAAATATTTCATCTTCCAGAATATCATATTCCAAGTCCTACCATCCGGTAAAGTATAAGTTGCTAAGTCTTGTGTTATCTTAGAAAGTCAGACTCCACAATAAGGGAATTACTTCTTTCTAGCTGTTTGAAAGATTTCTCCTTGATCTGAGAGTACTAAAATTTGACTAGAATATTCCTGGCAGTTTTCAGCATTGGATCTCTCTCAGGAGTTGATTGGTGGATGTTTTCAATTTCTATTTTACCCTCTTCTTTTAGAATATCCAAACAATTTTCTTTGATAATTTCTTGCAAGATTATGTCTAAGCTCTTTGGCTTTCAGGTAGGCCAATAATTTACAATTATTTCTCTTGTATCTATTTTCCAGGTCAATTGTGTTTCCAATGAGGTATTTCATATTGCCTTCTGATTTTCATTCTTCTGGTTTTATTGTTTCTTGTTTTCTCATAAAATTATTAGATTTCCTTTCCTCAATTCTAAATTTTAAGCAATTATTTTCTTCAATGAACTTTTGTACTTCCTTTTCCATTTGACCAATTACAATTTTTAAGAAGTTTTTTTTTTTCCCCATTTGTCCTGGTATAGGTTTTTAAGATGTTATTTTCTTCATTTTATTTGGTTTGTGTAAAAAAAAAAAACTATTTACTATGCTGCTGATCTGTTTTTCATGATTTCCTTGCATTACTTCATTTCTCTTCCAAATTTTTCTCTACCCTTCTTGATTTTCAAAATTCTTTTAGAGTTTTTTGATGGACTTAGACTAGTTCATATTTTTTTTTGGAGGCTTTGGATGTTGGAGTTTTGACTCTATTATCTTCTGAGAGTGTGTTTTGATCTTCCTTGTCACCATAGTAACTTTCTGGTCAGTTTTTTTCCTGTTTGCTCATTTTCCCAGTCTATGACTTGGTTTTAAGTTTCATTAAAGTAAGACTCTTGTTTCCAGGGTGGAAGGTACACAATCCCAAACTTTGGGGTTTTGTGTGGTTACTTTCAGAGAAACTTCTAGGGACATGCAAAGTTTTCAGTTTTTTCCAAGGTGGTATGATCTAAGTGAAGGTATGTTTACTACTCTCCTGGCCTGTACTCTAGTCTGTGGGTGACCACAATCACTCCTTTCTGCCCTGGATCTATGAGGAGGGTCCTGATTTTTTCATGACTATAGACTATCATATGCTCCTGGTCCTCCTCTTCCTGGAACTGCTACCCAGATCTAAGTATGGGCAAGGCAACAGTTAAGCCTCAATGATAGCAATGATACCCTGGTAAACTCCTTCTGATTCCTTACTCTCTGTCTACATTACTGAGATCTTTGTTGACCTATACTCTATTTTCTTCCTAGTACAGCAAACTTTTCCTTTTTATCTTCCAAGTAGCATTATTTTTTCTGGGTTAAGAGGGCTGGAAACCACCACTGCTGCCATTGATTCAGTCATTTCTCTGCCTGTTCCTGTATTTCTGGGACTGGTCTGGTGCCTTCTGGTTTGGCCCATGTTGTACTACAGTTTTTTCTTACCCTCATTTTTCCTGCTGGTCCTCTAAGATGTCTTGTACTGGAAAATTTCTTTACTCTGTCTCTTTTTGTTGTTTACACCACTGAAGAATTTGTTTAGAGTCATTATCTAAAGGCATTTGGAGGATTTTAGGGGAGAGCTTGGGGGAATCCCGGCTTTACTCTGCCATCTTGGTTTTACCCACCCCCATTGTTTCTTTAAGATTATGGTCATTGGCCCTACTCAGAATCATAAGATAGAGAATTGAAAGTGAAAAAAAAAATAACCAAATAACATTCATCTCCATTTTATAGATGGGGGAACCAAAGTCCAATGTCAGACTATCAATAAATAGCAGAGCCTAGATAGACTAAGGTCTTCTAATTCTATCTACTATTCCACCCCCACCCCTTTCCTTTCAGGTTTTAATTCTGGTCAGATTAGAGAGGGGAAAGTGGCAAATATGAAGCCCAATATAGTACTTATATTACCTCACTGCCAAGGTGATTGTGAAACTTAAATGAGATACAAGATGTATTTTGTAATTCATGGAATACTATAGAAATACTAGCACAAAGTCATGAGCTAGATATTTAATGACTGTTGGCTAATTGAAATCTTTGATTGATAAACATTTCAGGAACTGATCTCCTTTTGATTCACAAAAGCACTCCCTTGTGGTTTTCTATTCTTTTTAATAAAAGTAACAAAATGTTTTCACCCTTTGGGGAGCCAGATCACTCCTGGGGAGCATGATCACCAAAATAAACTCTCATGGTCCTATGTCCTTCTTACTACTAATCCTCTGATGACAGTGGCTCCTGCTACTGCTGCTGCTGCTGCTAATCTCCCCCTTTGCTTCTGCTAACCACAACAATGCTTAATTAAATTGTTTTGTTCTAAAAAAATAAAAGGCAAGCAGATTTTTGAAATGGGAATCCAATTGTATCTTTGAATCAGAAAACCCCAAGGTTTTTCAAGTATGATAAGTATTAGCCCCACCTAAGCAAGAGATAATACAGATCAGAAGCCTAATAGATTAGCACATGATCTTCTTGGGATCCTTCAAGAGTTCTTAATGTTACTATTACATGTACTGCTTTGGATATTTGATGACTTGGCTGTCAAGAAACTGAATATAATTTTGCATAGTATTAATAAAAATCTATTATCTGGAGTAGGGAAGGAGAATAGGAATCTTATGCCCTTTCTCCAGGAGAATTGTGTCTAGTAGATTAGGTTACTACATTAGGATGGAAACTGACAAGTGGAGAAGGGTTGCTACCAGAATGGGAAGAGGACTTGAAACTAATGTATTATAAAGGTAAGTTGAACAAGTGGAAAATACATATACTGACAAAGAGGAAACTGAAATGGAGAAACAATTTATTTGTCTTCCTATCTCTGAAGGACTGTCATGTGAATGAAAGATTAGATTTATTCCCTTGCTACATCTCTTCAATTCTTTCTGTTCCCCAGAAAAAAGACCAGATGACTGGAAGTGATGGGGAATTCTGGCAAATGGTCCAACAATCAAGTGTCCTATCATGGGAAGTTTAGAATTAGAAACTGGATGCTTACTTAACAGGTATGTTTTCAGGGGGATTTGGGCTTAAAGTTGTTAGTTGTTTATTGACATTTCTTCTAATTCTGATATTTTTAAGATACTATGTCTTGATGATTTCAACAGATCTGGGCTTCACCATAAAAACTTAAGTTTAGATATGATCTACATATTGTGGTTGATTCCATCAGTTTGCCAAGTAGGGTGCCAAGTCAGTCATTACCAATTACCACATTGATACTTTCTACCAATGCTGATTCCTTTTAGAGGAAGCCAAGTTCAATCAACAAACAATCATTTAATCAGCATCTGCTATTTGCTAGTCACTGCCCTAGGCCCTGAGGACCCAAGAAGATAAAGTTTCTATTGGAGGAAGCAATATGTTCTGGAGTTCTTGGGCTTGTTGGGGCCTGGCGGATTGAATGGAGGTGGATAACTAATTCCCTTCTTCCTTTGGAATAGGTCCATAAATCATGCTTTCCTCTCTTAGCTCATGAGTCATCTGTGGAAAGCATCCAGGCAGCCAATGTAAAGCATGGGGGACTCCAGACCTGGAACAACCTTCTGATTTTTTAGTGAGCTTTGCTTTGGCAGGGATGGGGGGAGGGAGTGTATCTCTGAAGTAGGAGATAGTTTGAGGGAGCAAAAGGCACACAGGATTAGGAAATGGGGGCTCAACGTGTGAAGCCCAGACCTGGGTTAGGCAGACACCATTTTCTGGGCTTCAGTTTCCTCACCTGTAAAGTGAAGGAAGGATGGTCTCTAGTGTTCCTTTTATTTCCACAACTTTTTCCAGCTTTGATGGGACTATTTTGGGAGGGCAGAAATTGCTGCTCATTAGAATTGCTTCCATGAAAATCACCCCATTGTTATTCTGACTAAGTCTGCATCAGACCAACTTTGAACATTGTATATTTGAAAAGGTATTTTATATTTTGGCACTAGGGTAGGCTTCCCAAAATGCTTCTTGGGTGTAGCATGAAATATAACCTCAAAATAATTTTTTAAGACAAATTCAGGTTAGGGACTGAGAATTCTAGAATCCATGGAAGGAAAAATTTCAGAACAAGGATCCATGAGGGGAAAGACAGAGAGGATCCAAATCTTCTATCTGATGTATAATATTTGTGTGACCCCTTCCAATTTATTGAATCTCACTGGGCCTTTTTTTCTTCATCTATCAAATGAGAGGGTTGAATTAAATAGCTTCTAAGGGCCCTTCTAACTCTATTCCTATAATTCTTTATTCTTATGAAACCCAGAATACCAACTCCACCCTGGATTGACAACCCAACACTTTAATTTCTCTTCTGGTGAGGTCACATATGGACATGGGGAGGAGTTCACCTATGGTGAAGTCATTGGCCATATTGGGAATGAAGAACATTTTCTAATTATTATTACAATTGAAATGGTGGGAATTCTGTCAGAGTCATTTAAATTCTAGTGCCCTGTCAGATTCAATTAAGAGGTTTTGTTGAACTGATGTATTTTCTTTGTTATAACTGGTGGCTTACTGAATAAGGGAGGGGGGAGGGAGAGGTTCAGAAATGATGGTAATATAAAAACAAAAATATAAAGATTCTTAAAGAAATCAACTCCCTAGAGCAAAGTCCTGGTACACTAGTTACGTCTTTCATTTATTTACTCTCTTAAAAAAATTCAGATCCTTGGCTGAGATTGGTCTAGTAATTGCACTAGCTGATGTGTTTTTGATCCTTATCTGCTAAGCAGATATTGTATGTCCATACACAAAGTCCTTTAGAAAGAACATCAGACCTAACCATTGGGTTTAGATCTCTCTTCAAGCACTTCCTAACAGGATGACCTTCGACAAATCATGTAACTCTTCTCATTTGCAAAATAAGGTATAACATTTGCCATGTTTGCCTCTCATGATTGTGTAAAGGAAAAGTACTTTTATAAATATCAAGGCATTATAGAAAGATTAATTGGTGTTGACAGTAATATTTGGTAGTTCTTAATTTGTATGGAGATTTGTTGGTTGGATGATCTTAGGGTTTGGAATCCAAAGAATGAGTTCTAGACTGAGCCCTGCCATTAACTACCTATGACTAAGGCTAAATTATTTCCCAGCATCACAGGATTTACAACTTGAAGAGCTCATTTTGCAGTTGAGGAAACTAAGGCCTGGAGGGGTCAAACACCTTCCCCTAGGTCACACAGCAATAATAGCAGCAGGATTTTTTTGTAGCAGGATTTGAAAATTATTATTTCTATTATTTCTCCAATTTCTCTGGGATTCAGTTTCCCAGCCTAATCTCTGGTTCTCCAGATCTTCTATTTGTGAATAATATTGTGGAGATTAAATTGAATCTTGGAACAGTCTAGGGCTTCCTCAGTGAGATCTACATTCACTCAAATGATAGTGTATCATCTATGTGGGAAAAGGAAAGTAGATGAGAAATACATTTTACTAAGATTATGACATGAAGTTGAATTTGGGGAAGCCCATTGAATTTACCCATCAGGTCCAGTATATGGAAAAATAAACTGGGTTCAGAATTTAAGAGATCACACTTGAGAAATTTTATAGGACTTTTGGTGATTTTAAGCTATTTGTTTTTTGTTGCTGTTTTTTTGTAAGGAATGGAGTTAGGTGATTTGTCCAAGATCACACATCTAAGTCTGAGGATTTGAACTCAGATCCTCCTGTTTCCTGGGCTGGTGTTTTATATACTGTATCACCTAGCTGCCCCTAACCTGTTTCTTGCTTCAAAAGACCATCCTCTTAACTGAGATATTTTCCTTGTATTGTCTGTGAAATACAACTTCTGAAATTTCTAATTTCACAAATATCAAAGCTGCCACATGTGACATCAGAAATGAAGGGAAGACCCATAATATTGGATAGAAGGCATAGCTAGTGAGAGGCTACAGACTGGGACCTATGGTGTCACTGATATAAATTCTCAGGTCGGCTAGGTGGGGCAGTGGATAGAGTACCAAGCTTCATTTTCCTGAGTTATAATCTGATCTCAGACTCTTATTAACTCTGTGACCCTGAGCAAGTCATTTTACCCTGTTTCCTTACTTTGCTCAATTATAAAATGAACTGGAGAAGGAAATGGAAAACCATTCCAAATCTTTGCCAATAAATCACCAAATGAGGTTGTAAAATGTTGGACATGACTCAACAACAACAATAACAACAAGGAAACTCTAATGAAAGAGCTCTGTCTTCCAAAGTGGGTTGGAAGATGTAGGCTGATATTTAATCAGCAATTTATATTCTTAGAGAGTTTCCAAGTGTTCTGAGAGCAAACAAGTAACAAGTGTTTATTAAGTGGTTATTTTGGGTCAGATATAGTACTAATAAGCCTGGGGAATACAACCACAAAAAGAAAGAAAGATATTTCCTGTCTTCAAGCAGCTTACTTTCTAAATAAAGGAAGACAACACGTAAAAGGGAAGTGACTTACCTAGTGTCACAAGTAGTATGTAAAGGCATATTTTGAGTCAGAGTCAACCCTCTATTTACTGTCTGAAGAAGATGACCAAAAAGACCCCACTGAGTACATACATACATACATACCCAGAAGATTAGGCAGGTTGGTCAAGAGCAAAGGTTCCCATTTTAACCTGTGATCTTTCTTTGGACTGTGGCTAAGAGCATCAAAAAAAAGTCTATTTGAATGAGTTTAGGCAGGAAACTGGGTGCATTCTGTGACTTCAGTGTTTTTCTGGGTCTGTGATTTCATTATGCCTGAAGGGTGCACTCTGATCTAAGAAATGCTAAGAGTCAAAATGTGACTAGCAGGGAGAGGATGCTCTATAGAGGACTGGAAGAAATACATGGACAAGAATGACACAGATAGATCACAAGATCACAGATTGAGTGATGAAAGGGAAGGCAAAGGCATTCTAACTCAGCCTCCTCATTTGATAGATGAGATAAGCATCAGTGACTCAGAATCTTTGACTCTAGAGTCAAGCCCCTTTCATCTGTGCCATATTTACTGCCAACTTAAACCTCTGTATAAGAGAAGAGAACCTCCAAATTAATAAAATCATAGAGCAAGTCAAATAATGATTGTATTGAATACAGCTGGTGATTTTTACATAATCCATTTTGTTCCTAGTCCAAAGGCCCTGGGTTGTATGTACTTACAAACAATGAGAGCTGAAGTCTTTTCTGGTTTTTTTTAATCCCTTCTTCCATTTACTGACTTCAGTCTCCATAGCCAGTCAGTGAGTATTGACATTTTTTCCTTAGTTCCTAGACTCTACCACACTGTAGGATGAAGTAATCTGACCTGAGTGCATAAATTCAAATTATCTCAAGAACATGGATAGAGAATGAAGTCCTAGGAGGTAGTGAAAAATACTAACTCTAGGATCAGGGGAACTGGATTCAAATCCTAACTTCTGATGCTTTCTACCTTTCTGGTCTTCAGCAAGTCACAATCTCCCAAAGCCCAAGTGCTAGCTAAAAAACTATGATTCTTCTTTTCTTCATTTCAAACTGTTGGTGCCAAAACAAACCAGAATGAGAACTGAAGCCAAACCTAAACCCCAAACCAAAAATTTAGGAAACAAAGAGGATTTATTGAGTTCATCAACAAGAGAGTATCACCCAAAAGGGGATAAAGGGAACTTTCTCAAAGGAACAAAAGGACCAAGCTTATATAGGTTTTAATTTAGACAAGAAGTAAATTGGGTATGGGGTACTTGAGATTAGGATTATTGCTGGGGGTTTGCAGGGTAGGAATTGGAGATATAGTAGCCTTTGATTGGACAGGCCTGCCTAATAGATAGGACTGTCCTTGCTATTTCAGCAGTCAGAATCAGACAAAGTAGAATTATTTTTTTAATTTAATATTTATTCTCATTTTGTACAAATAATATTTTTTACATTAATAAAATATTCTTGTTTAAGAGTAAATGAAATACCCCCCTATAAATATAGACTTGCTTGAGCGATAAAATAAAGGGGAGAGAAAAAAATTAAAATAAAAAAATAATAGTAATAATTGTAGGTATGGCCAGGTGGCACAATGGATGGAGCACCAGCCCTGGAGCCATGGGCACCATTATTTTAGATTTTTTTTATATCTACAGGCTTAAAGAGACAGACTATTTCCACTGAGAAATATGAAAGTCTTTTCCTTCCTTTCTTTCTTCTTCCCTCCCTTCCTCCCTCCCTCCCTTTCTCCCTCTTCCCTCCCTTTCTCTCTCTTCCCTTCCTCTCTCCCTTTTCACGCCTTCCCTCTCTCTTTTCCTCCCTCTCTTCCTCCTTTCCTTCCTTCCTTCCTTCCTTCCTTCCTTCCTTCCCTTTTTCTTTCTTTTCTCTTCTTCACTCTGGCTGAAAGTACAGTATCTATTCATAGGCCTGATCCCCATACTGGTTAACACAAAAATTTTAACTTGTTTTGGATTTTGTTTTACCTGGGCAGATTTGCCCATTTTTAGGCAGCCTGATGGTTCAGTGATTTAATGTCTCACCACACTGGCTTCAGACTTGGCGTGGACACCTAATAGACTTCAACCCTATTACATCTTGAAATTCAAGGAATCCATCAGTCTCAGCCTCCTCTACCAGCCAAGATTATAGCTATGTCCCACCAAGCTGAGGAAAGATAGGAGTTTTTCATTAAAATCTTTTTAAAGAGATGTATAAAAGAGACCTGTTGTTGGTTTACTCATCAAGTCTAGGCACACAGTCAGTTTAGGGAAACATAGATTCAGAGCTCATCCTCTAATGTAACAACACCCCAACCTCCATTTTTGTTGTTTAGTTGTTTCAGTCATGTCTGACTCTTTGTGACCTTATTTGGGGGTTTTCTTGGCAAAAAGACTAGAGTGTCTTGCCATTTCTTTCTCCAATTAATTTATAAAATGAAAAACCGAGGCAAATTCTAGAGTTCTACAAGCAGTAAATGTCTGAGACCAGATTTGAAATCAAGAAGATGAGTCTTCCTGACTCTGAATCTGGCCCTGTATCCACTGAATCATCTACCTTATCCAGCTGCTTCTCCACCCATATTTTACACATAAGGAAAAAGAGCAGTAAGTGGCAGAACCAAAATTTTACTCTAGGTCCCCTGACTTCAAAATAACCTTTCATTCACTCCATCTGCCATACTGGCATCATGAACTAGAGTCCTATACCCTACACCCTCAGTTTTATAAATTGAAATACTACAGGCAGGCAAGTAGACCGACAGGCAGTATCTTTAACAGAAAACAATCCTAGAATAAATGTAAATTAGATTCAATCAGAGAATAATAAATGTAAAGTACTTGATTAGTTTAACAAGATCACCTGCAGAAGTACAAGATGGCTATACAATGATCCACATGGAAAAAATGTTCTAATATAGTGGATGATAACAGCATGAACACCAACAATGTGATACATGGGAAAATATAATAAGGACGAAAGAGGAATTAAGACAACTAATAGAAACCTGGTGTCCAAAGCAAGGGAAGTTATAGCACCACTAACTTTTGTCTGGTCAGACCACATCTTATCTAGATGATTTTGTTTCTTTCCACATATCCTCAGAGCTGAGTCAAATACCTGGCACATGTTAGTCAGTTAGTAAATGAGAATATATTGAACTGAGTTAGAGTACTGCTCTTACTTCTGGGTACCACATTTTATGAATCAAAATCTCATGGTTTTAGACCACTTGGTCTAATCTCTACTTGAAGAAGAATCTCTGCTTGCTTAAAAATCCCTGTCATCCTTCATAAATGCTCATCTAGGATTTGCTTAGGAGTAACTAGGTGATACAATGATAGAGTGCTGGCTCTGAAGTCAGGAAGATTCATCTTCCTGAGTTCAAATCTAACCTTAGGCATTTAGAGACTGTGTGACCCTGGGCAAAGGCATTTGGCCCTGTTTGCCTGGAGAAGAAAATACAAACCACTCGTTGTCAAGAAAACCTTAAATGAAGTCATGAAGAGTTGAATGTGACTGAAACAAAAAAAAAAAAGCTTTCTTAACCTTCAATGTGAACCCACTACCTTCTGAGGCATCTCATTCTACCTTTGGACAACTAATTATTAACACTAGATCTAAAATATACTTCTTTATACTTCTTTACAACTCCCCCCCCCCCCCCCAATTGATCCTAGTCCTGCCCTCTGGGATCATATACAAATGAAGTTAGTCTTCTCACCAGTAGGCTAAAAATGTTTATTTCACTTCCTTAAAACCTATCCTCATCTGTCAAAATTTCAGGACTCTTCCCCATTCTGATTGTTCTCCCTAGACATTCTTTAGCCTATCAATGTCAAATAAAGTCAGCAAGCATTTAATTTACAATGTTCTTTGTAAAATGATTCTCAAAACTCCACATGTTGCTAAACCAGGCTAGAATGTGGTAAGTCAATCACTTTTTTTTTTTTTATCCTGGACACCTAAGATTAATATGGGGTTTTTTTGGCTGTCACATTATCTTATTCTGTCTAAAAATTTGAAGTCTACTAATGCATCTACATATTAATCAGATTTTTGTCTAACCTTTTCAAACTTGTGTAAGACTTTATATTTTTACTATTAAATTCTACTTTATTAGATTAAGCTCAATGTCTAAGCCTGCCAAGAATTTTAAAAATTCAAACTCTCATCCAGTCCATTAGCTATTCCTTCCCAACTTTAGTCATCAACAAATGTTATGATCATGCCATCACTATCTCTAAAAAAAAAAGCAGACTAAGCAAGCAACTTTACTTTTATAAAAGAAAATAAGATAGCCTGAATTCTATTACTTATCTATATGATGTTAGGATGAACAATTATAAATTTGAAAATTCATTAATTCCTTATTTCTCTATAATTCACAAACAACAGCTTTTATTATTTCTGGGATTGTTTTTTAAAACTGACTTAATTGATTTTTCTTTTGAGTTAACTAGTCAATTGTGTTATTGGCAATCACATGCTTAATTTCTGTGAAACTTAGCTTTGAAGGGAAACAAATGAGAAAAATATCCTAAATATTTTAATTTTCAAAATTAATTCAGCAATTGTATAGCAGTAGAAAGATTTTTAAAACCATAATTTATTTTTGTTGCTGTAATATTGATAGCAGCCTTTTGTTGCTGATGGGTTGATCAAAGATGGTTTGATTTTTGAAGACAAGAAAGCTTCAAAAATGGACTTAATCATAATAAAACCCTGGTCCAGGTCACTGATTAAAACATTAAACTGTGAAGAGTCAACCAAAGATCCTTGTGGCACTCCAAAGAAATCTATCCCAGGTTGATATAAAACTGCAAATTATTTTGCTCTGTACTTGACCAGTTCAAAGCCCACTTAATTACTGTAGAAAAGTTTCAACCTTTCCTTCCTGTCCAAAAGAATAGGACAAATTATTTGTGAAATTTATTTCTAAATCTGGGTAAACTATGTCTTTAGCACTCATCTAATGAATGTGATGTAGAGAATTGTGAATGTAGCAAAAACAAAACCTGCTAAATGGGTAGAGATTCCCAGTGTTGAGATTCTGCCTCCCTTGGACACTATCGATTTTATCCTTTCTCCACCTGACCCTGTTGTTTTTATCTTATTCCCCATTTTCCCCTTCACCTAACCTTGACCAGTAGGCAGGAAATAACTTAGGCAGGAAATGATGTGTTGAAAGGACAGGAAGGTCCATATGTAGTTTGTCTGGTTTGACCAGTACGTGGGGGTTACCTGGCTCCAAGGTGAAAAACCACTCCCCAATACCACCCTCTGTCCAACCTCCAATGGAGAGGGCATTTTACAGGAAGCGCTACCCCTTTTAGGGTCTTGCTTCTTCTGCCTCTCTTCTAGACAGAGGCTCTTCTCTGGCTCTTCCTAAGTCCACTTAGACTTAAATCAAAATAAAGCCCTGCCAAGATTAATTAGAAATCTATGTTTTCTTTAAATTCTTCCTAGAGTCCTGAAATTATGACAGATGAGGATAGGTTTAAGGAAGTAAAATAAACATTTTTAGCCTACTGGTGAGAAGACTAACTTCATTTCCTATTATTTTCTTTGTTTTGTAACTTCTTTAATAAATCTCTATTTTCTTTTACACTTGCATTCCTGGGTCGAAGATGTGATTCTTCACAGGTGGATAATCAAACAATTGAACAAACTTCAGCCTATTCCTGATGAAGCCATAATGATTCTTAGTGCTCATTGTTTCCATTTCTAGATTTCAATATCCTTCCTTTGCATAACTGTCTAAAATTTTGTTAGGGATTAAATGTCTTTTTTTTTTTAGCAGAATTTGCCAACTCTATTCTCTGTTCATTTTAAAATAGAATAACACTTGATTACCTGTCCTGAGCTGCCACTCTATTTTTAATACTTTACAGAATAGGGCAGCAATATGGTACAGTGAATAGAACACTGGCCCCAAGTCACTTCAACCTGATTGTCTCATATCCAGGGCCATCTCCAGTCATCCTGATTCATATCTGCTCACTGGATCTAGATGACTCTGGAGGAGAAAGTGAAGCTTGTGACTTAGCACAGCAAACCCTCACTCAAATCCAATCCATGTGCTTGTCATATCATTGCCTCTCTTTATGTCTTGGTCTTCTTCAAGAATGAAGGACAAACATTAGACTTTCAAGGACCATTACTACCACTGGTAGTGACTGAATGATCACACCTACAATTTTTTTCAATATGCTGGGGGGCATATTCATCTGGGCCTTGGTGAGTTTAATTCATAAAGTCCTTAAATCTCTTGGGTTTTGATTCCTTCCAAATAATTTTTATTCTGTTCTTTCCAGACCAAGTATTAGTCTTCTTGGCAAAACAAAATAAAATTATATTTTTTCCTCCACTGAATATTCTTAAATATATTTCATATATTTTGCCAAGAATCAGAAGGGAGGGAACTCAAGAAAGATCTATTGCATACTCTACCAAGCTTTTCTTCAATCTAGGAAGGCTGAGGCCTCTGGAAAAAGGACTAATACTGCCCTAGGGGTTGACCTTCAAGCGCCATGCTTAAAGCTCTGGAATGACTGGGATTTAGAAAAAGCTAATGTTGGCCTGGATAAAACTTCTGTTACCGGTCTAAGCACCCCAAGGGCATGTTGTGCAAATGCAGGGAAATTAGAGATAGAATATTGAGTTATTCTTACTTGATCAGGTTGACCAAAACATAGATTTAGCTAAGATGAATTATAAGAAATAAAGGTGCAAACATTAAGTGTGAGTTATATTTTGAAGAGTCTTAAATGATGGACTAAGGAATTCACATTTTATCCTAGAGGAAATGTGTAGTCTCTAAATAAATAAAGGCATTAAAGACTTTGGAAGTACAGGTACCCTAAACCTCTATTGTAGAAATGTGAATTACTTTAGCTATTTTGGAAAGTATTTCTAGAACATGTACCCCTACAAATCACTAAACTATGGATACCCTTTGATTCCATAAAGCCTTAAATAGTCCTATATACCATAAAGTTCAAAATAAGAGAAAAAATACTATTTATGTTAAAAAGACATTTGTATTTTACACAAACTTTTCTTTTGAACTTGAAAGAACTGGAAACCTAGGAAGTACTCATCAGTTTAGGATTGACAGAACAAATTATGATATGTGACTGCAACAGAATACTATTGTGCCATAAGAAATGATGAAAGGGATGTGTTTAGAGAAGCTTGGAAATGAATGAGCTGATAAAATGTGAAGTGAATAGAAAAATAAATCAAATAGCAAAAATAGCATTAGCAAGACAATTTTAAAAGACTTAAGAAATCTGACCAATGTAATGACCAATCTTGAGTCCAAAGGACTGATGACATAACATGTTACCTTCCTCACCTCCTGACAGAGAAGTGATAGATTAAAAATTCAAACTGAAATAAATATTTTTGGATGTAGACATTGTGGAAATCAGTTTTGTTGGATTACACACATTTATTACTCTATTTCCTTCTTAATTGGGAAGGAAGAGAAAATAAAAGGTGACTAATTGACAACAACAACAATATCCTAGAAAGGTGTTTTTTTTTCCCCCAAACACAGGAATAACATACTTAAATCTACGCTTCTGGAGTGATATTTAGCAGCTGAGAGGAGGAAAAACTATAAGAGGCAAATAAATTAGGAATCTATTATTGTAGTCTAGATGAGAGGCATTGAAACCTGTACTGGGGTAGTAGATGTGTGAGTGAAGAAAAGGGTTTGAAATAAAATATATTGTGGATGTAAGAGTTTGTGCAATTAATTGCAATAAGGAAGAACAATTAAAACTACCTTTGAGGTTTTAAATATGGTTAAGTAGGAAGTTGGTGGTCATTTGACTTAGCAAATCTGTTTCAGTCTGTTGATAACCTTTGAGAAAAGTTTCAGTTTAGAAACCAGATTATAAGGAATTGAGAAGTGAGTGGGTGGTAAGGCAGTGAAGGCAGTTTATAGGTATTGACATTAATTGGAAGGAGAGATAGTCAGATAGCTGCCAAGGATCATAGGATAAGTAAGGGTTTTTTTTTTAATGAATAAGATAAACCAAGTTATGTTGGTGGATGGTGGGGAATGAAACAGTAAGTAGGGAAGAAATGAAAATAAGAGAAAGAAGAGTAGTGGTAACCATAATTTTCTTAGGCTATAAATGAAATAACAAAGCTGGTTTTATGAATGAATCTAGGATCTTACCAAAACCCCTGGGTGGATGGTATCCTTATGAATGACAAAGCTGATACAAAATGGGGGTGGGGTTAATCATAAAAGACAAAGAATAATAAAAACTGAGTTAAGTAACCAATGAGGTTTCATATAGATGACATGGTTTTACAATATGATTCTCTCAATTCTTATATTTGCTTAAAATTCCTATTAACAAGAATCCCACTTAGGTTGGAGATTAAATGTTTACAAATAAAGATAGAATTTTCTCTCTCCTCATCCAAGATATCTCTTATCTTGAGATTTGTTGATCGAGTAAGGGAATTCTTGGTGCCATCATTGAGATGATCAGAGGCCATCTTTTCTTCAGTGACAGGAATAAAATAGGAAAAATTTGAGTGAGGAAGAGAGGAAAGTTTCAGAAGATAACTTTTTTTCCCCTCATAAAAGTAGAAGGTAAGATTATCTTCTGGTTGTAGGTGGGAAGGCAGAGTAGGTATTACTTGCTCAAGGTAAGAAAATGCTGTTTGTAACAATTATTGAAGCAAGCAGAATAGTGTCAAAGAAAAGTATGAATTTTGCTGTCCTGAAATGAAAGTCCAGTTGAAGTTATATAACTTGAACTTTTGTGAACTTGATGGATATAATGTTGTGACTTCTTTAGCCTCTACTTTGGGAAGAATAACAGAAAAGGAAGATTCTGGCATTTGCATGAAATTTGTATATATATAAATAGTATTAGGACAGCAGGCAACCTTACTATGAATGGAGGATAATGCATAATTGCACTGACTCCAATACTGTGAAGAGAGGAAAGTAAGACCAGAATAGGAGTCATAAGTGACAAAGAAATTGATAAAGAGACTGGAAATTGCAATAAGGATTAAAAAATAGATTTGGAAGGGAGAAATGGAAAGCAAGAAGATTGTGAACAAAGATAGGAATTCCTGAATTCAAATCATAGAAGTGGCAGTTGCAAGTGATGGTGAAATCAAAGATGGGACTATTCTCATGGATGGCAAAGGTCAAATAAAGCTAAGAAAGAAAGGATTCATAATCACTTTGATTAAGAAAAAAAAAAGAGATGCAAAGTTTCAATTTAGTCTGGAGACTGTCAACCCTGGCAAAGGGTTGACAAGGAGATACAAGATGGAGGTAGAACTTATTTTTTTTCTTATCTTGACTTCCTGGGCTTCTCAACTGACATGCAAGAAAGTAGTTGAACTAGATGATTAAGAAAATACATTTTAGCTAAGACAGTCTATATTTTATGATCCTTAGTCCTCTGTTTTTCTGACATTTTAGGTTTCTGTAACATTCTAAGTTGGTGGTTGATCAGATCCTTTGTGACTGTACCTTGCTATCTCTACTATACTATTTTCTATTATTGACATAAAAATAAAGATGTTTTTTTTTTCTAGGGCAATTGGAAGAAAACCCAGCAATTCAGGAAGATATAGGAATTAATCCTTGTAGATTTTCCAAGGTAGAGGACACCATATCCAGATAGTTCAGGCCCTTCCCAAGCATGTTACTCATTAGAGAGTCACAGAAATGCAGGGAAATGATGTAGGAAATTATGAATATAACAGAAACAAAAACTGTAATCTTAAATGCTGTTAAATCTTGTTAAATGGGTAGGGGTTCCCCAATTTTGAGATGTAAACTGATCCCTGTTGATCGTAGCCTGTCTCCCCTTGACATTGCTATTTGTATCTTGCCCCCCCCCCAATTTTCCCCTTCACTTAACCTTGGCTGTGGTAGAGTACCTTGGAACAGGAAGGACCAGTACTTAGCTTGCAATTGGGAGATACCTAGTTTAAGATGTAAGACAACTCCCCAAGTGCCACCCTCTGTCCAACCTATCATAGAAGGGTATTTAATAGCAAGCACCATGCCTTTGAGGCTGGGGCTTTCTCTTGCTTTTCCTCATCATGTGGCCTGGTTAAATCAAAATCCCAAGACTGCTGGCCCTTCTCTCATTGTCTCTGTCTATGTCTCTCTCTCTCTCTCTCTCTCTCTCTCTCTCTCACACACACACACACAGACACACAGACACAGACACACACACACACACACACACACACACACACACACACGTGCGCTATACTTCACCTGGTCTGTCCTCAGAGTGCTTTTGGCCAATGTACTTTGTAACAATATTTTGCCTTAATAAAATCCTAAGCAGTTTAACATCCCAAAGAGCTGCGAATTACTTCGCCATTTCAGTGGCTTTAAATCTTTTGTCTTCAATCTCTAAATCCCTAATAATCTGAACAAGAGAATTTGCTTTTTCCTGGGGACCAGATATGCCTATCATTCAAGTAGATGCCAGTAGCTCTTTGGCTGAGTGGGGAGGCCTTCACAGAGGATCAGGCTGAACGGGAAGTGAAAATTGCTTTAGGGGAGAATTGGATAGGAATTTTTTTGACTTCCCTCTCTTAAAAACCTAGTGGGGTTGCTCAAGATCAAGGCTGCTTCGTGTCTGACTAATTCTACTGGTTTTTGGAATGTAACTCCATTTTGTATTAAAAAATCATTCAGTACAATGAAGGCACTTCTAGATTGTGAAGTCAGGAAATTTGCTCATGCATTCACAAAGACTCATGGGATACACAGAATATCAGAGCCAGAAACAATCTGAGCCATCATCTGCTCCTCTCCCCCATGGAGGACTCTTCTTCCCTTACCATTTTTCCTTTAGATGTCTAATATGGTTCAGGGACAGCACATTAGGAAGTAGGAAGGATGACCCTGTCTGATATTGTTTGATCCATGACTTCATTCTTGTAACTTGAAAGGTCTCTATGTCAGCAATTGGATTGTGTAGTGTATCCTACTCCCAAAATGACTGTGCCATTTTCTCATATGTACTTGCTATCCTCACACCATAACACTGCTCCATCCCTTAGGATTGCCTTGAATAAATGTCTCTGGGGCATATAAAATACAACTGAACTCTGTTTTACACAGTATGTTACTCAAATGGTCAATGTATGTTACTCAAATACTGCCTGTACAAAGAGCCCTTACATGGGGAAAAATGAGTAACAGGAAAAAGGCTTTAATGTTCTAGATTAGAATATTAAATCTTTAATTATTTTTCATATGAGTTAGAATCTTACAATAAAGACCTTGGAAACATAGGTTATGCAGTGGCGGGACAGGAAGAATCCTTGCAGTCTTATAGCATAGAGACAGAGCTGGAATAAACTTCAAGAACTTAGAACAAACAACATATGCATTTCAGGGGCTTTAGAAGCAATATAATCTAATTGCATTTTATTGAGGAAAAAACTAAGACTAAGAGAAGTTAAATGACATGCCCAAGGTCACATACCAGTGAGTGCTATAGATGGAATCTGAACCTCTCTTGACTTCAAACCCAATGTTTGTTCTATTATTGCATAGTGACACTTATATCCACCTAATTTTGACTTAAATTCCATAAATTATGAGAAATCTACAAAGTAAGGTATCTTTGCCACTGTTTTTTATTACCTAGTAGAATTGATTTGATAGCATGTTACAGGGGAAAGGATGATGATCTTTTTTTTCTAGGAGGTCAATTTTTCTTTAGCTGCGTTACTTTGGGCAAGATGATTTCTAATATTTTTTTCAGCTCATAATTCTAAGGTCCCTTCCAGTTCATTCAATCTATGTTTCTATGATCTTAAACCCAATGAAATTCAACATTCAATTATTAAGCCCTGACTATTTGTAAAATATAAGCCTTCTTCAAAGGATGTCAGGGACTGTTTAGATGCCTCAGTAGGCCAGTTAGATCAAGTCAAGGCATTCAAATGGGGAGGAGAAAATGAAAGAGTCTGTGGGGGGGGGGC
This sequence comes from Macrotis lagotis, assembly GCF_037893015.1. NCBI lineage: Eukaryota > Metazoa > Chordata > Mammalia > Peramelemorphia > Peramelidae > Macrotis > Macrotis lagotis. The sequence continues at coordinate 427,224,033 of NC_133658.1, read as the reverse complement.
ACCTCCAGGCAGATTCCAGAAGGTACATTCACTCTTAAGTGTAGTTAGTTGGTTTGTAGCTCCTAAAAGGGAAAAAATGGCTGGAATAATTTTATACATTACACAATCCAACTTGCCTATGAATTTTCTGACCTTGTTTAACTTCCTTGAGGCAAGAAAGAAAAGAAAAAAGAAAACAGCAGAAATACACCAAACCCCACAAGAGTCTGACCACATTGCAGACAATGTATTTAAGGTCTGTGCATCATGTGATAATGGTAAAGATTTCATAATAGAAGGGAGGTTTGTTTTAAAGCTGACCTCATTGTCACAGATAATAGTTTACAGCTGCTTGTGAACATAAATACTTTACTCAGTGCCTAGGGGTGTGTGTGTCAAAGAGGAAATGTAAACTAGGTAGGGAGAGGGGGCCATCCTCCCCCTCACTGCTCAGGTTCCAGGTAATAATGTAATCAATTCTTTGCATTCAGCAGTTTCCACTTCACCATTTACACAGCATTTTGCCATCTGTGCTCAAGAATACTTTAGAGTTTACCAAGTACATTGCCATTTACATAGCTCTTCAGTGTCAGTTTTTCCATGTGGTGTTCACAACAGATCTGTGAGGATAGCCAGGGCTATCATTTCCATTTGGCAGAAAAAGAAACTGAGATTAAGGTAGGGAAAGGACTTGTCCAAATCTATTTAGACATTCCCATTTCTGTGATAAAAAGAGGACTTTAACCTGAATCTTCTGTCTCCAAATTTAGAACTGTTTCCCCCTAAACTAAAATTATCTTTCCTTGTTTTATTTCCCAGGATCATAAAGTGTTTACACAAATGGACTCCAAAGTCACTGAAGGCAGGAACTATGACTTTTTTGTTCAAATTATTTATCTTCTGGGGGCCAGAATGTTGCTGAGTGAGAGAAATGGACACTTTTGGGGGATATGGAATGGCTTAGTGAAAGAATGCTGGACTTGGAATCTGAGAAACTGTGTGAAATCTTGGCTTGGCTAATGTAATATAGCCTAGGACAAGTTGGGTCCCACCTGTGTATTCTATAGTGTAAGGACATGGGCCTTGATGGTTTCATGTTGGCCCCATGAGATTAAATATGAGATTAAAATTCTTGTTATCAGTGTCACTTGAAGCTTCTCAGTCTCATGTAGGGCCAACAAAGGATGGGAAAGCAGTCTGTGCTTTGTGGTATAGTGCAAAGAACTCTGGATTGGATTTGGAGAATTTGGAGACAGAATGGGTCTTCATCTCAGACAGTTTCCACATCTATGTTCCCTGAACAAGTCACTTAAATTCCTTGCTCCTCATTTTACTCATCAGCAATGTGAGAAGGCTGTACTCAGTAATCTCTGTAAATTTCCTGCTATCTCTAAATCCATAATCCTATAATCACAGGAAACTAGGCAAACAAGCATCTTTATAGCTATGCTTCCCTCTAGCTCTAATGTTTCTCCTCTGATTCTCATCTAGAGCTTAAAATCTGTGAAAAATTCCAGTCTTCTCCTTTGGACACATGCATGCAGATTGACTCCCAGCAAAGGGATTTTGCAGAAACATCTACAGGTTCCCTCTATTTGGGATCTGTGCTTCCTACCCTGTATAGTTCATATGAATACTTTCTGGGTCAGACCAGTGCTTGAACTCTGGATACTCTGTCTCTTAATAAAAACAATGACAGAATCTCAAATTCTAAAGTAGACACAGCTTTTCTCTTCAAATTTCTCTATAATCTGTAGCTTTCTTTGTTCTATCATACCTTACTAAGACCATCTAGGTTGTGTGACTGACATTCCTCCCCAGCAATGGAATCTAAATTCCTTAAGACAATCTTTTTTTCTTCAGCATTGTTTATTAAATTTATTTATGTAAATTATGCATTTCTCTGGGAATTTCTCTGTGCACTAACAGCACATCTGGAATATTGAATTACAAGACAAATCTTAACTAGAGTTTGTATTCTTCAATGTAGCACTTGTATACCAAGAACTCTGGAGAAGATAGGGATAAGGAAGCTACATGCCTCTTTTAGCAGGATCTTCTGGGAAAGATGGAGAATGGGAACTTATGCCTTTCCAACAGGACTCTCAGGAAGGATAGGATAGGATGACATGCAAAACTCACAAATGAATTTTAGAGAAGGGCTCAGAGGATGTGTTAAAAGGTCAATAAGTCTAATGCATACTGTTACTTTACTCCCCTCATTGAGAAAGTTTAACTGAAGACAATAGGGATTTATCTTTGCCTTGTATTGGGTCACTCTGACCAAATTGTATCTTTTACAGTTATGAGTGAGCTATAGTTGTCAGAATTAGCAGCAATTAAGAATATAGTCTATACTGACTGAGGTGGATTCTATTCTGTACCACAGCACATAAATAGGGAATGAAAGACATGTATGTATCAGTGAATCCTGATAAATCAAGGCACTAAATTAGGTCTGCTTTGGTAGAAATTCCAAATCACATTTGAATCTGATTATTAGGCACAGAAGTCTTTTGGACCACTTTCATAGTGTGGTTAAATAGAAAGCTCTGGTGTCAGGGTCTTCCAGTCATTGGTCAGAGCTGTAATGACACAAGTGAAAGAGCTCCTGAGTTGGAGGGGGGGAAGGAACACAGGACTGTGCTGAGGGTCAGTGGGTAGATGATTGATTCATCCTTGCAGTGGAGAATCTAGGTTGGGTGGGGAGACTGACCAAAACAAGGTACTGGGAAAATTGCAAGCACCTGGAATTTACTTTATTCTGTGTTTGCAATGCATTCATGACAAACTTATTTCATATTCCAAAGTTCATTCTTGACTCGGGGTGAAAAACATAGAGGAAAGCAGTGATTTGGTATGGGGTACTGTGCCAAGTTAGACCTTCATGAGGGCAGCCACCACAGCCTTAGCATTAAAGCTATACAGGTCACTGTAGGTCTGGCCAGTCCCAAAAAGACAATAGGTTTGCCTAGAAATGGCAATGCTCACCATGTCATCAATGGTATCAATTTTTTTGATAAAAATGCCATCAAAGAACCAAGGTTTAGACCATAGAGTGATCAACCAGAGTTTTGTTGAATTATAACAACATCATTTTCCACCAAGGTCTCCCCAACAAACAGCAGGTTGGGTGAGTTGACAGTAATGTTTAGCCAAAACAGTTATCAAGGATGACAAGAAAATGCAAGGGTCTTGCATTCGGTCAGTTGCATCCACCAAGATCACATCAAAAGCTTGATTCTGAGCAAATGAAATGGCCTCCATGGCAATGCCAGCATCGTATTTGTCATGGCCCTTTTCAAACCGATGCACCATGATTAGACCACCATGGTTCTCTGAAGAGTGCAGAGCACTAAGATACTATATTATGGGTGTGCAGCTGCACCACTATTCCTGCCCCAAATGTGTCACAGGCAGCCATAAGATGCTGAAGTTATTTTCCAATCTTGTTGGCGACAGAATCTCAGAGTTGGAGAGCAATATCTGTAGCCATATTCTTAGCAGTTAGGTGATCTTGCATCTTTTCCAGCAAAGATTCCAAGGCTTCATGATTTAAGCTCTTGTCAAGTCTCTGAGGCCAGATTTGAACTGATGGTGCTCTACCCACTATACCACATTGTCTTAATGTTAAAACTGTTGCCTATTGTATCATACTGCTGAATAGCTCAAAGGGGTAAGAACTTAAAGAAAAGGCTGTACAGACAATCTATCGAGAGACAGTCTTGGATATATTGGGTTGTCATACTCTGTCACCAGATATCACTTGTGAATGCTTACTCAGCATTAGTGCTATGCCCTGGTGCCTTGCTGACATGGGAGCAAGAGAAACCAAGTTAAGAGACTCCCACAGCAGCCAGACCACCACCAATAATTCTGTTTTCCACCAATCAGGCCATGGAGTATAATGGTTCTGGTAAAGGCAAGTAAGAAGGATGCTTTTTATATCATATCCTTCACCATGATAAACATAATTGTGCAAGTAATGCCACCAATCACTTGATCAATATGGCCCTCTTTGATACTGATGGACAAACATTATTATTATTACCATCATCATCATCATCATCTCCATTATTAATTCTTGGAGTCAACCAAGTCTTTTAGTATCCCAAGCATGCTGCCCAGGAGTCCTTTTGTAAACTGGGTTTAGCTGAATTCTGAGTGACTCCCTCACCATCTGAGTTACTGCAGTCTAGATCATTGTTAACTTAGCCATGCAGTGCCCATATTCAAAGTGTCTTTTTTGCCTTTCTTCTTTGGTGAATTGATTTTGAGGACTTGCTGGACTTCTCAGCACCTCTTCCACACTTTCTCATACTTATTGGGCATCAGTTCTTCTTTGGACAATTCTAGTCTAACCCTGGGACCAACTGGGAGATCAGGCTTTCCTGTACCCTCTTTTAGTACCCTCTTTCTTGGTTCCTTCATTCTTCTTGTTACTTTTAGCTTTCTTCTTTGACTTTTCCCGATGAATCCCATTCATTGACCTCACAGTTTTCTTCAGCTTTTTGATAATCTTTAAACTTCTTCATGGCATGGGAGCACAAATCTTACTGCTTTCCCCTGTTACACAAAGGAAATGTAAAGGGGGCAGCTAGGTGGTGCAGTGGATAGAGCACTGGCCCTGGAGTCAGGAGTACCTGAGTTCAAATCCAGCCTCAGACACTTAATAATTACCTAGCTGTGTGGCTCTGGGCAAGCCACTTAACCCCATTGCCTTGCAAAAAACAAAAACAAAACTAAAAAAAAAAGGAAATGTAAAACCAGACTGAGGACATCAAAGGTGATATTTAGTAGACTTGTTGAATTTCTGTGTGATGCTTTTCTCAGAAGAACTGGATGCCCATCATCTATCAATTTGTCTGCCTTAAGAGTTTAAAACTTTCAAACTGGTTGTCCAGTTTGTGTTTGACTGTGAATGCCTCTTGGTGAAAGGACTTGTTGCTTCCCAGTTCTTGTAGCAGCATGGAGAAGATCAACAACTTGATGGCAGGTTCACAGTTGCTTGGGTCCTAGAAACACCAGAGCACAAACTCACCCTTGGAGAAGATGAAGAAGAACTTGAGCATGCCACCTGGGCAGCAGGGTAGGAAGTAGATGGTAACTGGAATCCCCACAGCTTCCTGCTGCTGGCTGAGAACTTTTTGTCATTTTTTTTTTATTTTCAGTACCTTGTACATTTGTTGTTATTGTTGTTGTTATTCAGTTGTTTCAGTCATGTTCAACTCTTTGTGACCCCATGTAGGGTTTTCTTAACTAAGAAAATGGATAGAGTTTCCATTTCCTTCTCCAATTCATTTTCCAGATGAGGCAATTGAGGCAAATAGGATAAAATGACTTGCCCAGGGTCACATAGGCAGAAAATGTCTGAGGTTGAATTTGAACTCAGGTCTTCCTAACTTTAGACCTGGCACTCTATCTCCTGTACTACCTAACAGCCTTGCCTTACACATAGTAAATGCTAGGTTGAAAAAAAAATAATCTAAACTGGATATCAATGAAATTATAATGACTGTTGTTGTTGAGCCTTTGATATCAAAGAGGACTAGTGATATCATGACTTGCAGGTGAATAAGAAATGAGTGACTTAGAGTTGGACAAAGTATTCAACCTTATTCTCTCCTCCAGAGTTATTCAAGGTTAAGACAACTGGCAATGGCCCAGGATTGATTATAATGCTTAAGGTTTTCTCTAAAGAGGACATGAAGGAATGCATTTTTTTTTCCTTGTAAAAGACCATAGGCATTTTATCACACACCTTCCCTGAAGATGAACACAGCATCAAAGTCAGCTACTACACTGAAGGTAAGTTTGACTTGAAAAGGCTACAAGCCAAGACCAAAGTGGAAGAAGTGTTGGTGCATGACTTTCTGTTTGCAGATGATTGTGTATTCAGTGCACCCTCTGAAGCTGAAATACAAGAAAATGTGGATTGATTCTCTGCTGCTTGTGTTAATTTGGGTCGCACAATTGACAAAAAGAAAACATAGGTGCTCACCAGTCAGCACCACACCATCTATATGTGGAAACATTGGTTACAGCAAATGAAGAAATTTTGAATACTGTGGATAAGTTCACTTACCTTGGCACTACACTTTCCAGGGAAGTACATATTGATAAGGAGGTTGACACATACATTGCTAAAGTTAGTTCAACATTTAGGAGTCTCTGAAAGAAAGTGTGGGAGAGAAGAGGAATTAGACTGACTGCCAAACTGAAGATCTAAAGAGTCATTAGGTTGACTTCATTTTTGTATGCCTGTGAAACCTGGACAGCCTACTTGGGTCCTGCTAGGATATTAAATCTATTCTGTTCAAATTATTTTAAGAAGATTTTGAAGATAATCTGACAGTTTAAGATACCAGACAATGAGGTCCTTTCTAGAGCTAAACTATGGCTATGTTATTTGAATATCAAAAAGACTATTTTATGGAGAACTCACAGAGGACAAATACACAACAGAGGGAGAGAAGAAGCAAAACAAGAACACTCTGAAGATTTTAAGAACTTTGGAATTTTCTGTACAGCATGGAGAGACACTGGCATAGAACCAGTCAGAATGGCATACTGTCATCAGACAAGGTCCTATATTTTATTAGGAAGGTAGAATGGAAGCAGCTCAAAGGACATGTGATATGCATAAGTTTAGAGTACCCAATTCAAGTGTTCACATGGACTATTTGTGCTTGACTTATGAGCATTCCAAGTTCATAGTGGTCTGATTAGCTATAGTCAAATACACTGTAACTTGTCTCTAATATAGTGATGTTGTTTTGGTCTTCTTCAATAAGAAAGGACAAGAACCAACTAAACCATCTTATTTATAGGTGTGCTCAACACAGCTTATATCCATACCTTGTTTGCTTGCAAAATTTTGCCTGTTTTCACAGGCAAAATTTTGTCTTTGCTCGCTAGCATTTTTTCCAAAAACCCTACAAAATCAATGCAAGACACAATTCTATGCAGAGTAACAAAGCCATTGAATCCTCAGTCAGGACCTGAAATGACTCTTTTGAAGAATGATTACATGAAATTCTTTGGTAATAAATGATAGAAATAAAAATCTAATTAATAACTGTATCATCAATCTAGAGCTAAAAGATATCCAAAGGACATCCAACTCAATGAAAGCCTTGCATATTTTACAGATAAAGAATCCAAAGCTTAGATAGGTTAAATTTTTTCCTGAGTAGAAAGTTTTAGAAAGATTTCACATTATATTTTATTCCAACTCTCTCCAATGCACTGATCAATATTGTACAATGTAGTGATCTACCTTATCCTCATACTAGACTTTGAGTTCCCTAGAGAGGGAATTAAGTTCTTCTAGAGCCTGAAACAGTTTTCTTGTTTGCAAGGTTGTTTTTGTTTTGTTTGTTTAATTCCCTATATGAATGAATAAAAGGAAAAAATATATAAACATCACACTGAAAATAAAGTGCTGATTTTTAGCTTTTATATCAAACAGATTGGGAGGAAAAAATGTAATTACATTTGAATTCAGTTAAGATTTGAATTTCTTCCCTATCTCATCCCAAACATTTAGAATCAATAAATTCATTTAGCACAAAATTCCTTAGTGTTCAAGATATCCTAGTAGTCAACTGTCCTTAGACTGCAATGGAAAAGCAAAGCATTATTTCAATAAATAAGCAGGCTTTAAATCTGTCTCCTTTTGCCTCCTATGCTAATGTTCTTTCCACTGTTCCATTTTGCCACCTTTATCAGTAGCCCACAAGAATCACATCCAAATTGGAAGATCAGATCAAATTTCTAAAGCAATAGTGATGGAATAGCAGCATAATGTCATTGATCTTAAAATTGGAAAGAACTAAGTGATCATCTGGTTTAGGTTTCTCTTTTAAATTAATACTTAAATGATTGTCCAGATATAGCAAATATGGCAACTAAAACCCAGAGAGGACAGTATAAAAATCATAGAATTTAGAGCTGGAAGGACTTTAGAGATTATTTAGAATCTCTTCCAGCAGTATACTGGTAAGTCTTGAACAACTGTCTCTGGAGAATACAAGACACAATTCTAAGTTTAATTTGTATTATTTACATTTGTCTCCTTTATTCTTTCAAGATTAGACAATCAACAAAAAAATAAATCAAGTCTTGATATGTAGATTTGGCACATTTACATTTCTGAAGTATAAATGGTCATACTATAAACATTAATCTGGAACTGGTTGAAGCTGGATCCACCAAATTTTTGTGATCTTCCCCATAACCCCAGTTTTATAGCTTTGACATTCAACTAAAGGACAGCTAGGTGATACAGAGGTAAGAGTACAGGACCTAAAGTCAAGAATATTTATTTTCATGAGTTCAAATCTGACATCAGACACTTACTAGCTGTGTCATCCTGGGCAAGTCAATTAACCCTGTATTGCCTCAGCTCCTCATCTGAAAAATGCTCTAGAGGAGGAAAAGGAAAACCAAAAGGAAAATTTCTATACCAAGAAAATCCCCAAATGAAGTCACAAAAAAATTGAATATTACCAAAAAATGATGACAATAACAACACTTGACTGGAGAAGGAAGTGATTTTTCTCAGGATCAGCATATTAGTATTCAAGGAAATTATCAGTTGTGTTTTGCCCTTTGGGATAGCCTACTTTCCAATCCATATAAATTTAGGGAGATTTAGTACAACAAGAATGCACCAAAGGTCATACAAACTGATATGTAATGGTTGATAGTTTTATAGAGTTCTCTGATTTATAAAGGTCTTTCTTCATAAGGGAGGGAGCTAGTGCCACTAAAAACAATCCTATCTTCCAGAGGGAGAAAATGATGCTTATAGAAGATATGTAATGTACCTAGAATCATAAGGCTAGAAAGTCTTCTGAATCCCAAACTAATACCATTTGCATTCTATCATGTTTTTCTAATAGTGAAGTTTACCAGATGAACTCTCTCCTTATCTTGGGGTTTACCTCTCTATTACCCATTTTTGTTTTGTCATTTACTGTCCAAAGTTTGGTGTTTTTAGTAGAGAAAATAGAACCCAAATAGAATATTTCTTCCTTCTCTCTTATCTTATGTCATTATGACATCAGCCTTGAGAAGCAATCCAATTCCTTTTTTAAGCTCTACTATGCTTTCCAATTTAGTTAAAAACAAATAAACTAACAAATAAATGCAGAATGAAGCTATTGTTCCTCACCTTTCTCAATACATTCTGAGCTTTTGCCTTTGATACTAATTTTTTTCAACTCACTATGCTTTTTTTATTCATCCTCTATACCCTGTTCTTTCAGGTCAGCTAGGTATCACAGCAGATAGAGCACTGGACTTGGGACAGGAAAGACTCAGCATCAAGTTCAAATCTAGTTTCAGATAGTTACTAGATGTTTGATTCTAGGCAAGTCACTTAACCCTGTTTTGCCTCGGTTCCTCATCTGTAAAATGAGTTGGAAAAGGCAATGGCAAACCACTCCTGTAGCTTTGCCAAGAAAACCCCAAATAGAGCCACAAGGAATCAGACACAACCGAAAAATTACAATAATTTGTTCTTTTATTATCTATCTTTAAAATCAATTTGGTTAATGAGTTCCCTATATATCAGCCTTGGTTTTTTAGGTAACCATTCCTTTCTCCCTAGCTATTGGGATCATTTGTTTGTCTCTTCACTATTTTCTAATGTATTTTCTACCCTCCAACATTTTTATAATTATATCTCAATATAGTCATTTTCCCTTTAGCCCTATCTGTTTTACTTTATACATATAAAAACATTATTTTGAGAAGGGGTTTATATGTTTTACCATGGCTCAATGGAAAAGTCAATATAAAAAATCCAGAAAAAAATATAAGGAAATCATTCAAACCTAATTATAAGGCGTTGATAAAAGTTAAGCTATTTACTTCTATGAAAATGTTATCAGTATTCTTAAAACTATTAACATTTCTTGTTCATTGTTTGTCCTCTGTTCTTGAAGAGGAACATAACATCAGGAAGTTGATGTCATGACTTGACAGTGAATTGGATTTAAGTGAGAGAGGGCTGTGCAATCATATTATCATTACTAAGTTAGCTTTAAAGAAAGGTGGCTGAGATGTTTATGATAGATTGATTCTAAAAAATTATTTAGGAAGAGGTTAAAAAGGAGCAATTATCTCAAAAACTGGGTATGAAATGGAGAACTAAAATAGTGTAAACAGATAGGCTGGAGGGTTGTAATGCTTACTTTCATATGAGTTGAAGAAGAAACAAAGTATCCATCTGAAGAGGTGATAATACTGCAGGATACCATGGGAGAGAGAGGCAATTTTAAGAACTTATATAGAATAAAATTAGGAGGGTAGGGGAAGAAGATAAAGAGAATTATAGAGGTCTATGTAAAATAAGCAATAAGAGAGTAAAAGGAGAAGATATAGTAACAGAAATAGGGCAGAAAAGACAGAAGGAAAATAGTGAGCAAAAATAAGTTGGAAGGAAATTCACAAACAGAACTTTTTCAAATCCATAAGAATACAAGTTATTCCCAGATATTGTCAAAGGATATGAAAAGACCCTTTCCCAATGAAGATATCAAAACAATTTATAGTCACATACAACACTCTAGATCATTACTGATTAGAGACATACAGATTAAAAAACCTTGAGATATCATTTTGATGAGATCAATATTCTTCAATGCCTTGCCTCAGTAAGGACAGCCCAGAGACACAAGACAAAACCCTATTAGCAAACAAATAAATCCCTGCCTTAGCCTGAAAGGATTAAACTATCAACAAAAGAATAAATCTCTTCCCTACCATGAAAGGATTAAATCTTTGAACTTCTGCACTTACTCCCATCCCATTATCTACCTGTGGATACCACCTGAAGACACTTAATTGACCTCTCAGGACACATGCAGTCTATGTGTTAGCCACTCCTTAAACCCTTCTTTTCATCTCCCTAACTCCTTCCTCATCCCTATCCCAGCACCTACCTGTTCTTAAACTCTGCTGGTTGCTATTATCAGTCTGGTTTCAATGCCTTAGTAACTGTCCTTAATTTCTCTCTTATCTTTGCTAATTTCTTAAGGAACTCTGGTGATTTCCCTAAAAAATCTACTTCAATTTTCTTGTTACTTTAGAACCCACAATATTACATAAATAAAATTTTTTGTCACTAAATTCTTCTGATTCAAGTTGGTCTTTTAAGTGAATTCCTTCACTTTTTCTCAAATTCCTGAAACCTTTTAGCTGATGAAAATTTTACAACTATCAGATCAGCTAAAATGATAGGATAAAGTGACAAATGTTGGAGAGGATGTGGAAAAATTGGGACATTAATTTATTTTTTTGTGGAATTGTAAACTGACCTAGCCATTTTGAATGATAATCTGGAATTATGCCCAAAAGAATTATTTAAGTAACTTTCTCTTTCATCCAACAATACTGTTACCAAAAATGATAAGGGAAAAAGGAAAAGAACCCATAAACACACATATGGATGCCCTTCAGTTGGGGAATGACTGAACAAGTTGTGACATATGATTGTGATGGAATACTGTACTACTATGAGAAATGATGAGATTAGTGATTTTAGAAAAACATGGTCAGACTTGCACAAAATAATGAAGTGAAATGAGGAGAACCAAGAGAATATTGTATATGGCAACAGCAATATTCCTTTAAGAATGACTTTGAGGGGCGGCTAGGTGGTGCAGTGGATATAGCACCGGCCCTGGAGTCAGGAGTACCTGAGTTCAAATCCAACCTCAGACACTTAATAATTACCTAGCTGTGTGACTTTGGGCAAGCTACTTAACCCCATTTGCCTTGCAAAACCCTATAAAAAAAAGAATGTCATTGAATGAATAAGTTATTTGTCTATAATAAATACTCAAATGAACTATAAAAGGGCCTATGAAGAAAGATGCTATCTGTATCCAGAGAAAGAACTGATAAATAGAAGTATGTATAGAATTATGTATGTATAGAAGTATGTATGGATGTGTGTGTGTGTGTGTGTGTGTGTGTGTGCATGTGTATGTGTGACACACACACACAGTCATATACCTATTTGGTTATAATAGTAGCCATGTTTGGGAGAAGAAAAAATTTACATGATAATTTTATTGTATATTTGGAAGGAATAGCAAGTTATACAAAGTTGATTTGAAGTTTTATGTACAATCATCTTTTTTCTATTGTACTATGTTTTGGAAATGCTTGTTTTATAACAAAACAAAAAGAGCCAATGTCTTGGAGTCAGGAGGCCTGAAGGTGGAATCTAGGCTTTCATTTTTAAGACTGGGTGAGTCACTTCACTCCTCTAACCTACTCTCTTCATCCTTAAAATATAGTCAATTAGATTTGGGATTACTAATTCCCAGGGAGGTTGTGAAGAAAACATTTACTAAGACTTAAAGAGCTATAGATATGTGAGTTATTGCCATTATTACTTCATGAAAGCCACGCTAGGTACTGAGCAATTTGCCCTTCACAATTCCCCTTTTTCCTACTCTGTTGTTTTATAGCACATGGGTTATATTAAGTGTGTATTTTCAATCCTGGCATGCCATATGAAAGATGCGTGCTCTCCATAATCACTGAGGGTTCTAGGCAGAAACTATAGCAAAATTCCAAGGATGTCAACTTGGCTTATGGAATATAGTTATGAAAGTTCTTTGTAGCTAAGAAGGGTGGAAGAAAATGTACCAAGAATGAAATTGCAATGTCTCTAGCCCATTTTAGTCAAGCCAAGATGCTGACATAAATCTGGTTTCTACATATTCTTCCATTTCTTCAACTCCATTTGTAGAATCACTGGCCTTGCAGAATAAGAAAACTCATTTGGAAAATGAACATCTCCCTCAGGAAAGCTCATACCAAACAGAGAAGAGAGGTGGGAGACTTATTTTCAATCCATTTCAATAAATATTTACTAAGTACCTACAGCTTCAGTGTACTGTGTTAGGGCTTGGTATTTCCCAAATGAAAAACAACAAAGCCCTTGTCCTCAAGGATCTCATCATCTAATAAAAGGTTTACAAATAGAACCTTTAAATTTCAGTCTGTATGCATAAATCTTATTGATGGAGAAGGATTACAAGGAGTAGGCACCTCTATCATATTCCCAAAGTACTTTTCTCCCTTCAGGAATCTTTACCTTGTCAAGGAGTGCAGCTGGTCCTAATAACTGCAACTGTTCCTAAAAAGTCTAGAGTACATTTACCTTCCTGATAAGATCCTATCTAAAGTAACATTAACTTTCTGGCTTTTAGGTAATACTTTAAATCTTTTAATTCCAGACAAGGTGCCAACATGCATTGGTGAAAATAGGAATTCACATTACCTATGAAATCATTGGTCTAGTCCCTAGTCTCATAGGTATAGATCCTTGGGATATGAACTAAACTTCCTCCAAGTTGATAACAATAAATCAATAAGTATTTATTAAATAGTACTTTGCCCTCAAGGAGCTCACAATCTAATGGGGGAGATAATAAACAAACAAATATGTATAGACAAGTTACATATATATATATATATATATATATGAAAAATAGAAAATAATAAGTGGAGGATACTAGAATTAAGAAAGATTGGAAAAAAATTATAGAAAGTAACATTTTAGTTGAAACTTGAAGGAGTCAGAAGGGAAAAATGAGGAGGGGAAACATTGGCATGGGAAACAGCCAAAGAAAATGTTCAGAGCCAAGAGATGGAATGTCTTATTCATTCATGTAAGCAAGGAGGCTAATGTCTGTATCAAAGACTATGTGGAAGGGGGAATAAGGCATAAAAGGGAAAAGGAAAGGAGGAAGGATGGATTGTAAAGACTTTTGAACACCAAATGGAGAATTCTATATTTTATCTGGAGGTGATAGGGAGCCATTGAAGTTTATTTAGCATGGCAGTATTATAGTCAGGTCTACAATATAGGGAAGTCACTTTGGAAGACTGGTAATTGGAGGATAGATTAGAGTGGGGAGAGACTCATGGCAGGCTGACCACCTAGCAGGCTATTGCAATAATCCAGACATGAGGTGATATGAAAGTTTACTAGAGTGTTGGCTGTATTAGAGAGGAGAAGGAGGCATATTCAAGGGATGTTGCAAAGTGGAAAGCAATAGGTCATGGGAATAGATTAGATATAGGAGTGGGGAGGGACAGATTGAGAGATAGTAAGGAGTCAAAAATTATACCTAGGTGTAAACTGGGAAGATGCTAGAGCCCTTGACAGTAAAATGGAAGTTTGGAAGGGAGAAGAGTTTAGGGAAAAAATAATGACTTCAATTTCAGATATCTAGTTTCAGATGTCTGCTAGTCCATAACTCAGCTGACAGGTTAGATCTGGCTAAGGAGATTTGAGAATCATTAGCATAGAAATGAAAAATAAATCTCTGGGAACTGATGAGACCACCAAATGAAGTAGCATTGAGGGAGAAGAGAAGAGGTCCCTGGACAGAAACCCCCCTGTGGGAAGCCTATGGCAGATGGGTATGCTCTGCAAAAGGACACTGAGAAGGAACAGTCAGGTAGGAGGAGAACAAGGATAGAGTGGTATTCCAAAAACCTTGGGAAAAGATAGTATCAAAGAAAAGAGAGAAAAATGATAATATTAAAATCTGAAAAGAGTCCAAGATGAATTAGAATTGACTAAAAAAAATCACTGAATTTGGCAATTAGGAGAGCACTGGTAACTTTGCTCAGAGCAGTTTTATTGGAATGATTAGATTAGAAGCTGAATTGCAAAGGATTAAGAAGAGTTGGAGGAAATGAAATGGTGGCACCTACTACCTTCTTATGGAGTTTAACTACAAAAGGCAAGAGACATACGATAATAATTAGTTGAAATGGAAGGATCAGGTAAGATCTTTTTGAGTATGAGAAGGACAAGTATATGTTTGCAGGCAATAGGAAAGGAACAAGTAGTCAAGGAGAGATTAAAGATAAATGAGAGAGGTGGATGACAGAAGGGGCAATTTGTTGGCAATAGGATAGAATGGGATCTCATCTCCTAGCAAGAGGTAAAAGGAGTTTGTCTTTGCAAGAAAGACCAAGTCTTCATGTGAGATAGTAGTGAAGGAGGAGATAGTGGCAGAAGGCATCAAAATGTTATGAAATGAGACTCATATGAAAATATATGTCTATTGTTTTCACACCTTAAGATACCATTTAAAGTTATATATTATTTTATTTTTTCTGTTTCTAGTTCATGATACAGTGATTTGCATATAATAGGTCCTTTATACCTATCCATTGATTTAAATTGGTTAAGTTTTAGTTCTCTCTGGAGTTGTACAAGATAAGTTTAATTTTATTTCCACATAACAGCTTCTGCAGTATAATAGTTTACAGATACTCAAAGGCAGCTATCAGGCTCCCATGAGTTTTCTCTTGTCCAAGTTAAATATCTTCAATTTTCTGAAGTTTTCTGTACTCAATATGCTTGTAGCCATCTCACTATTGTGCCTTGGTCTTCTTCTAAGTATACTTCAACTTACATTTATATTTTTCCAATACTTCAGAAGTCTTTTGATTTCATGATTTGGGTCCTACAACTGATGTCCTTAATGGACATTTTAATTAGTTTCTCTGGCCAAAAAATTCATTAGTAGTTGGCCAGCTCTCTAGGAATGAGCTTCTCTGCAATGAACTACACTGATACTTAGATAATATTTAGTCTTCTTCAGCACTAATACTTGAAACCTTTCCAATGTGGTAGGAACTTAGATCTACCAAAGCTCAAATTCTGCTAGCATGGTTCAAGGTCATCTCTGTGATGTATAGTAGATGAACTTCATTAGAGTATATGTAAATCACGTGCATGTTATCATACTTCAAGTTTTCCACATCTTGCTCTAGCACAGTGATCAACAGTACCAATGCTTTTGGAAAGGAATAGTCTTTACCAAGCCTATGACAATGTAGACCAAAAATTCCTTTCCTTGGAATTCCTCTATTGGAATATAAGCTCTTTAAGGTCAAGGAAAGTTTCAGTTTCTGTATTTATATCTCTGGTGCTTAGAGAAAATGTTTAATATTTCTTTTTCATTCTTTGTCATTTATTTATTCTTTCATATTATTTTAAATGCACAAAATTCTAACTAATTTGCCATAGGAATAAGGTTTAGAATTTTGATTTTATTGGCAGACATTCCATGTCTCTCAGGACTCTGAGACCAGCTCTTTCTCCACTATGTCATACTACTTTTCTTCAAATTCTTAGTTCTGTCAGTTCATGTGGGAAGTAATTACTTTACCAGAGAAAGCATAGTATGTGTTTCTACTTTCTTAAAAGACCTCAAGAAGAAATTAGGAGATTTGGAGGACACTTTTGAGGATTTAATTGCTCCTCTCAGCTGAAGGTTGTGACTTTGGATAAGAAAGAGGTAGATAATGATAGCAAAAACCTGCATTTACAACAACCTTGTTACATAGATTATATAGGTATTAATTTATTTTACAGTTGAGGAATGTGAAACTCAGAAAATGGTAAGTTAACAGCATAGTGAAATCAGAATGTAATCATTTTTGATAACTAGTTTATTGCCCTAGGTTGGTTATTAAGATAGGAAGTCACGTGGTTGGTTGTCACGTGGTTGGTTTCAAAGAAGAAGAAAATGGTTTAGGATATGGAAACAGGGACTTCCTGGGTGGAGCCAAGATGGTGGAGTGAAGCCAACATGCTCCCAAAGCTTTTGATAAATGAAGCCTCTACTCTGACATTCAAACTACATATCCCACCAAGAAAAAGAGAAGCTTCAATGAAGTTTTCAATAGTAGACATCATAGAGGAACCTTAGTGAAGTTTTGTCTCTTTGGGGGAAAGGAGGAAGTAAAGCCAAGGAGGTGGAAGAACAGGAAAGCCAGCAGGAAGCTTTTAGCCTCAGTGCAATCAAGGTCCTGGCAGCCTGGCAACAGCAGAGGTCCAGGAAGCTAAATAGTAAGCCAGCAATGAGGGTCCCAAACCCAAACAAAGTCTGAACCCAGGGAACACCAGAATAAAAGACAGGACTAGATCAGAAACAAATCACTGCTAAGTCAGAACCTGGACATAAAGGAGGAAACAACTCTGCAAAGGCAAGGCCTGGACTGAATAGGTAACATCTTGGCCAAAGACAAGGAATAGGATCCCAGCCCCAGCAAAAATAAAAGCTTGTATCTATATTCCCTATACCCCAGGAGCAGAACTAACTCAACAAAGATGAGCATAGAAGCTAAAAGATTGCTCACAAAAGAAAAATTCTTTATAGACAAAAATGATAACAATGTCATGTCTGAAGAAGAAATCATTGAAAAATCACTCACGGGGGAAACTCAAAACAGTCTATAAATTGGACTCAAATACAAAAGCTTATGGAAAAGTTTAAAAAAGAATTGAAATACCAAATGAGAGAGAAAGAAAAATGGAAAAAAGAAATGAGAGTCATGCAGGAAAATTTAGGTATGGAAACAAAGGGCTCTTGGCTAGAGGCAGATTGCCTCTCTTGAAGAAGGGAGACTTGAAGACTCAGAAGAACATGTTTTCCTGGGGAGCTGTTAACTTGATCAAAAGGACTTTAAAGAGGAAATAGGAACTGCAGGTGAACTCAGTTTTTCATCTGAGAATCTGCAAAAACTTGAGGAAACTGAGTGAAGAGATGGTCAAAAAATACCTCAGTGTTTTCAATTTAGGTCACCGGGCTGGGATCTGAGTGAGTGCATATACATATGGTCATTGTTACCTTAGAAAAGACGTGATGAAAGCTAGAAAATGATGGAAATCTAGAAAACATTTTCTTGATTTTCAAAAGGAAAATAGGCCTGCTTGATTTAATAGCAACATGCAAGCAAAAAGGATAAAAAAAAATAAATGATTGAACAGATGGCTTTTGAACATTTGGAATGAGAGATATAGAGTAGACCTGAGACACCTAAAACTAATGCTTCAATTTACAGAAGAGAGGACAGGAAGCAGGAGTTTAAATGAATTAGTTCATAGTTATTTGTGTAGTATAAATCAGGAATAGGGCTTGAATTTGTTCTGAATACAAAAGCAATTTTCCCCCCTATACCCTAACCATGCAACCTAACCATGGAATATCAAAGTTAAATGCAACTCTAGAATCATGGAAAATGGAATGTTTAAAGTTAGGTAAGATTTTAGAGACTATCCAGTCCAATCAAATCATTTTATATATCAGAGAATATAGGCAAGTAAGTTTCACAGGTTATATAGCGACTAAGTTGCAAAATCTAGATGAGTACTGGCATTTGCTGATCTCCAAATATTCTTCTTTTCCTGGCACAATATCAGAAAAGTGTTAGGCCAGAAAGCTGCTGAGGTCCTATTTTTTAGCTTGGGATTCTAGTCTTCCAATGTCCTATATTAAGGGGGTTTTTTGTTTGTTGTTTTTATGAATGATTTGGATGAAGGCGTGGATGACATGCTCATTAAATTTGCTGATTCTTCAAAATTGGAAAGCAGAGTTAATAAGCTAGAATACAGAAATATTGCATCAAAATACCAAGAAAATTTGGAACAAGGAGTCAAATATGACACTTTTTCAAAAAATAAAGTTTATTGATATTTTTATTTTTTTATAACTTACCTTTTCCAATGTATTCCATCTCTTTGCCCCTCTCAGAAACAGACTAGAAAAGGAAAACAATAGGAGAACAAATTGAGGAGATACCCTTCCATATTTCTTCTCTGGGGGTCAAACTAGAATTTGTTGAATTCAATTTCAGTGGTTTTGTTGATATTTTTTCTATTTATATTGACACTGCATATGTTTATATTGATAATACATATGATTCCATCTATATTGATATTGCATCTGCATTTTTCTTCATTCTGCTTTCTTCACTTTGCATCAGTTCTTCGTGACTCCCCATGTTTCTCTGTAGTAATCAAGTTCATCATTTTTTACAGCATGTACTAAAACTTTTTTTTAGACATTCCCTAATCATTGGGCTTCTACTTTGTTTCCAGTTCTTTTCTAGTACAAAAAATACTGCTGTAAATCCTCTGCATATATATGATTTTTCTTTGTATCTATTTTGTAGGAAAATATTCAACATTTTTTTATGATTCCAAAATTGTTTTCTAAAAAGGGCAATTTAATTTACAGTTAAATCAGCTATGAGTTAGTGTACCTGTCTTTCCACAACCCCTCCAATAATGACCATTCTTATTTTTGTCATCTGCAAGTTTGCTGGGTATGAAGTAAAACTCTCAGTTGTTTTCATTTCCATTTCCTTTTAATAATTTGGATCATTATTTCATGTGGTTATTAATAGTTTTCAATTGCTCTTTTGAGAACTCTCTTGTGCCTATTCTTTGCTACTTATGTATTGTAGAGCTGCTTTTATTTTTATGTTTTAATACAGATAAATCTAAAGTTTTGTAGATGAGTTAATAAAAATATCAACTACAAAATACAGAATGGTGAACCCTGACTAGATAACTGCTAGTTTAGGGTACTATAGACTAAATTTTATTAAACAATATGATTTGACAGCCAGAAAGTTAATACAATTTTAGATTTCACAAATAAAATGAGTGTCTGAACCACTATTGTCTACCCTGATTGAACCACATTTGAAATACTGCCTTCCATTTTAGATATCACATTTTAGGAATATTCTTAAGTATATCCAGGAGAATCTGAGATCAAAGGGAAGTGAAATTATTCTATCCAGTAAGCAGTTGAAAGAACTATGGATGTTCAGCTTAGAAAAAAGAAAATGAAAGCATAGCATTATTGCTAATTTTACTTCTCTGAAGGAAGAAATATTAAATTTGTTCTCCTTGATCTCAGAATAGAGAAGTAAGACCAATAAGTAGAAATAAATTTCAGCTAAATATAAAAAGGAACTCATTAACAATTAGAGTTGTCTAAAAGAAGGGGATGGGTCAGGAGGTAGTGAATTCTCAATCACAAGAAGTCTTCATGTGGAAGACAACTTTGTCAGGGATGCTGTGTTGGGGGGGATTTCATATGCACAATCTTCAAGTTGAATGAGCAACATCAGGTCCTAGAACAGTGGAAGGACCTTATAGATCTTCTATTTCAACTCCCTCATTTTATAGATGGGAAAAGTGAGACCCAAAGAGTTTAAGTGATTGAATTCCTTATCTCCTCTGACACCATTTTATCTCATTTTGTTTCAGATCTATTCACTTTCCATGCAGTTTTTTTTTTTGAGTTGTCAGAGCCAAGTTGTTGTATGTTTGCGTCTGAGTATCTTTGAAGTTGTTTTCTGTTTCTTTTCAAATCCAAGTACTTTAAAATGCTTAAATGCTTTGCCAATAGAGGCCATGGAATCTCCTTCCTTAGAGGCTTTTGCAAAAGGAATAGGTAATTCTCTGGAATATTTAAATTCAGTCTAAACTATTCATTTTAGGAGAAAATTTTGGAATCAAACCTTAGCCTATGGGAGTAGATACAATGGAGCATGATCAGGCTAACAAGTTAAACTTTTGTTCTGCCTAGAATCCTAGGCTCTGATGGTCTACAAGGTCACCCTGTTTCTTTTTTTTTAATTTATTTTTTATTAAAGATATTATTTGAGTTTTACATTTTCCCCCAATCTTGCTTCCCTCTCCCCTCCCCCCACAGAATGCACTCTGTCAGTCTTTACCTTGTTTCCATGTTGTACCTTGATCCAACTTTGGTGTGATGAAAGAGAAATCATATCCTTAAAGAGAAGTCTAAGAGGTAACAAGATCAGACAATAAGCTATCTGTTTTTTTTCTAAATTAAAGGGAATAGTCCTTGTACTTTGTTCAAACTCCACAGCTCCTTATGTGGATACAGATGGTACTCTCCTCTGCAGACAGCCCAAAATTGTTCCCGATTGTTGCACTGATGGAATGAGCAAGTCCTTCAAGCTTGAACATCACTCCCATGTTGCTGTTAGGGTGTACAGTGTTTTTCTGGTTCTGCTCATCTCACTCAGCATCAGTTCATGCAAATCCCTCCAGGTTTCCCTGAAATGCCGTCCCTCCTGGTTTCTAATAGAACAATAGAGTTCTATGACATACATATACCACAGTTTGCTAAGCCATTCCCCAATTGAAGGACATTTACTGGATTTCCAATTCTTTGCCACCATGAACAGGGCTGCTATAAATATTTTTGTACAAGTAATGTTTTTACCCTTTTTCCTCATCTCTTCAGGGTATAGACCCAGTAGTGGTATTGCTGGGTCAAAGGGTATGTACATTTTTGTTGCCCTTTGGGCATAGTTCCAAATAGCTCTCCAGAAGGGTTGGATGAGTTCACAGCTCCACCAACAGTGTAATAGTGACCCAGATTTCCCACATCCCTTCCAACAATGATCATTATCCTTCCTGGTCATACTGGCCAATCTGAGAGGTGTGAGGTGGTATCTCAGGGAAGCTTTATTTTACATTTCCCTAATAATTAATGATTTAGAGCATTTTTCATATGGCTATAGATTACTTTGATCTCCTCATCGATAAATTGCCTTTGCATATCCTTTGACCATTTGTCACTTGGGGAATGGCTTTTTGTTTTAAAAATATGATTCAGTTCTCTGTATATTTTAGAAATGAGTCCTTTGTCAGAATCATTGTTGTAAAGATTGTTTCCAAATTTACTACTTTTCTTTTGATCTTGATTACAGTGGTTTTATCTGTGCAAAAGCTTTTTAATTTAATGTAATCGAAATCATCTAATTGGTTTTTGGTGATGTTCTCCAACTCTTCCTTAGTCATAAACTGTTCCCCTTTCCATAGATCTGACAGGTAGACTAGTCTTTGATCTTCTAATTTGCTTATAGTATTGTTTTTTATGTCTATGTCCTGTAACCATTTGGATCTTATCTTGGTAAAGGGTGTGAGGTGTTGGCCTAATCTAAATTTCTTCCATATTAACTTCCAATTTTCCCAGCAATTTTTATCAAAGAGGGAGTTTTTATCCCAATGGTCAGACTCTTTGTGTTTATCAAACAGCAGATTACTATAATCATCTCCTGCTTTACACCTAGTCTATTCCACTGGTCCACCACTCTATTTCTTAGCCAATACCAAACAGATTTGATGACTGATGCTTTATAATATAATTTTAGATCTGGTAGGGCTAAGCCACCTTCTTTTGCACTTTTTTTCATTAAGCTCCTGGCAATTCTTGACTTTTTATTTCTCCATATGAATTTACTTACAATTTTTTCTAACTCGTTAAAGTAATTTTTTGGAATTTTGATTGGTAGGGCACTAAACAGATAGTTTAGTTTTGGTAGAATTGTACTTTTTATTATATTAGCTCTACCTATCCATGAGCAGTTGATATTTGCCCAGTTATTTAAATCTAATTTAATTTGTGTGAGAAGTGTTTTATAATTGTTTTCAAAAAGATTCTGAGTCTGTTTTGGCAAATAGACTCCCAAATATTTTATATTGTCTGAGGTTACTTTGAATGGAATTTCTCTTTCTAGCTCTTACTGCTGTTTCTTGCTAGACATATATAGAAAAGTTGAGGATTTATGAGGGTTTATTTTATAACCTGCAACTTTGCTAAAATTGCTAATTGTTTCCAATAATTTTTTTAGGTGATTTCTTGGGATTCTCTAGGTAGACCATCATGTCATCTGCAAAGAGTGACAGTTTTGTCTCTTCCTTCCCAATTCTAATTCCTTTAATTTCTTTTTCTTCTCTAATTGCTGATGCTAACATTTCTAATACAATATTGAATAGTAGTGGTGATAATGGGCACCCTTGTTTCACCCCTGATCTTATTTGGAATGCCTCTAGCCTTTCCCCATGGAATATAATGCTTGTTGATAGTTTCAGATAGATACTGCTAATTATTTTAAGGAACAGTCCATTTATTCCTACACTCTCTAGTGTTTTTAATAGGAATGGATGCTGTATTTTGTCAAAAGCTTTTTCAGCATCTATTGATATGATCATATGATTTCTGATAAGTTTGTTGTTGATATAATTGAGTATACTAACAGTTTTCCTAATATTGAACCAACCCTGCATTCCTGGAATAAATCCTACTTGATCATAATGTATTATCCTAGTGATGACTTGTTCTAATCATTTTGCTAAGGTTTTATTTAAGATTTTTGCATCTATATTCATCAGGGAGATAGGTCTATAATTTTCTTTCTCTGTTTTAACTCTTCCTGGTTTAGGTAACAGTACCATATTGGTTTCATAGAAAGAGTTAGGCAGAGTTCCATCTTTCCCTATTTTTCCAAAGAGTTTATATAGGATTGGAACCAATTGTTCCTTAAATGTTTGGTAGAATTCACTTGTGAATCCATGAGGCCCTGGAGATTTTTTTTAGGGAGTTCAGTAATGACTTGTTGAATTTCTTTTTCTGAGATAGGGTTATTTAGGAATTTAATCTCTTCTTCATTTAACCTGGGCAACCTATATTTTTGTAAATATTCATCCATTTCACTTAGATTATCAAATTTATTGGCATAGAGTTGGGCAAAATAATTTTGAATTATTACTTTAATTTCCTCCTCATTGGTGGTGAGTTCACCTTTTTCATTTATGATACTAGCAATTTGGTTTTCTTCTTTTTTTTAATCAAATTGACCAGAGTTTTAACCATTTTATTGTTTTTTTCATAATATCAACTTTTGGTTTTATTTATTAATTCAATAGATTTTTGCTTTCCATTTTATTAATTTCTCCTTTAATTTTTAGAATTTCTAATTTGGTACATAATTGGGGATTTTTGATTTGTTTTTTCTCTAATTTTTTTAGTGGCATGTATAGTTCATTGATTTCCTCTTTCTCCAATTTATTCATATAAGCATTTAGAGCTATAATATATCCCCTGAGAGTTGCTTTCAATGAATCCCATAGGTTTTGGTATGTTGTTTCATTATTATCCTTATCTAGGATAAAATGGTTAATTGTTTCTGTAATTTATTTTTTGGTCCACTCATTTTTTAAAATGAGGTTATTCAGTTCCCAATTTGCTCTGGGTCTATACCTCCTTGGCCCAGTATTGCATATGACTTTTATTGCATTGTGATCTGAGAAAGATGTATTCACTATTTCTGCCTTTCTACAGTTGATCATTAGGTTTTTATGTGCTAGTACATGGTCAGTTTTTGTATAAGTTCCATGTACTGCAGAGAAAAAGGTATATTCCTTTCTATCCCCATTCAGTTTCCTCCATAAGTCTACCATATCTAATTTTCCTAACTATGTATTTCCCTCCCTAATTTCTTTTTTATTTGTTTAATGTTTTGATTTATCTAGATCTGATAGCAGAAGGTTGAGGTCTCCCACTAGTAGAGTTTTGCAGTCTATGTCTTCCTGTAATTCTTTTAGCTTCTCCTCTAAGAATTTGGGTGCTGTCCCACTGGGTGCATATATATTCAGTATTGAAATGACTTTATTGTCTATGGTACCTTTTAGGAGGATAAAGTTTCCTTCCTTATCTCTTTTAAAGCTATCTATTTTTGCTGCTGCTTTGTCTGAGATAAGGATTGCTACCCCTGCTTCTTTTACTTCAGCTGAAGCAAAATATATTTTGCTCCAACCTTTTACCTTTACTCTATATGTATCTCTCTGCTTCAAATGAGTTTCTGGTAAGCAGCATATTGTAGGATTCTGGTTTTTAATCCACTCTGCTATTTGCTTACATTTTAAGGGAGAGTTCATCCCATTCACATTCAAGGTTATGATTACTAATTCTTTATTGCCCTCCATGCTATCTTCCCTCTGTTTGTATTTTTCCCCCTTCCCCCCCCTTTTATCCATATTCCCCAGTCTTTGTTTCTGAAAACCACCCCCTTCAGTGTGTTTGCCCTCTTATATCACACCCTCCCCTTTCTTTCCCCTTTCCCTTTTTCCTTTTTCCCTTCCCTTCCTTTTGTTATTTCCCCTTATTTCCCCCACTCCCCTTCCCTTTCTCTGTCCCCCCTACCCTTTTCCCCTTTTAATACTTGAAAGGTTAGATGTTTTATAAGTTAACTGAGTATGTGTAGGTTGACTTTAAGCCAAGTCTGATGAGAAGAAGGTTCAGGTGTTTCTCCTCTGCTCCCTTCTTCCCCACTATTACCATTGGTTTTTTGTACCTCTTAGTGTAATGGGATTTACCCCATTCAATCCCCTCCCTCCTCCTATCTCTTTCCTGTCCCCCTTTTTAGGGCAGTAGTGTTTTTTTTTTTAGATCGTTCTATCTAAGTCTTGGAAAATTCTCAGTGTCTTTCCCTTTTAGTTCTGTATATTCTATCAAATAGAGTCAAAATTCCTGAGAGTTATTAGTCTTTCTCCCAAGTGGGGTTAAAGCCTGTTACATCCCATTAGATAGTAGTCTCATGGATAGGTCATGAATGTCCATCATTTCTGGCTAGGTGTACTCTCTCTGTTAGAGTTACATTTCTCAAGGTTTATGAGAATTTTCTTTTTTTTTTTACCCCCTTGCTGGGATATAGCCAGTTTCAACTTACTGGATTGCAATTTTTTTTTTCTTTTACGGCCCCCCCTTTTTTTTTTTACCTTTTCATGTGTCTCTTGAACCTGCTGTTTGATGCCCAAATTTTCTGTTTAGCTCTGGTGTTTTCATCAGAAATTTTTGGAATTCTTCCATTTCTTTAAATGTCCATCTTTTTCCCTGGAAGAGAAGGCTCAGCTTTGCAGGAAAGTAGATTCTTGGCTGCATTCCAAGCTCCCATGCTCTTCGAAATATCTCGTTGCAGGCCATTCGATCCCTTAAAGCTGATGCAGCCAGGTCCTGCGTGATCCTTACTGTGGTTCCTTGATATTTAAAGTGTTCCTTTCTGGCTGCTTGCAGGATTTTCTCTTTTATCTGATAGTTCCACAGTTTGGCCACAACATTCCTTGATGTTTTCATTTTAGGATCTTTTTCTGGTGGGGATCGATGTACTCTTTCAATAACTACTTTGCCCTCTGATTCCATGATATCAGGGCAGGTTTCCATCACTAGATGCTGTAATATTAAGTCCAGGCTTTTTTTCTCTTCAATGTTTTCAGGAAGTCCTATAATTTTCAGGTTGCCCCTCCTCGATCGATCTATTCTGGAAGTCAGTGGTTTTGTTGATGAGGTACTTTACATTTGCTTCTATTTTTTCTATTTTTTGATTTTGTTTAACTGACTCTTGCTGTCTCATGGAGTCATTAGTTTCTGTAGACTCCATTCTTTTTTGTGGGGAGGAGTTTTCTTCTTTAACCTTTTCCAACTCCTTTTCTAATTGGTCAGTTGTACTTTTGAAAGAGCTTTCCATTTGACCAATCGAGGTTTTGAGAGAATTAATTTCTTTTTGCATTTGCCCATTTGAAGATCTGAGAGATTTGTTTTCTTGTTGCAAGGTATTAATTGTCTCACCCAAATTTTCTAGTTGATTTTTAAACTCCTTCCTTATTTCTTCAAGAAATTCTTTCTGTGCTGAAGACCAGATTGTATTCTCCTCAGAGGTTCCAGCTCTCTCTGAGTTAGTGTCTTTCCCTTCCAAGAATTTTTCTATGGATTCACCTTTCTGCTGACCTTTCTTCATTTTGCTGAGACCTGAGTTTTGGAGGGGCTCGTTCACAGGGGCTTGGGATTGCTAAAGGCTTTACTCACTGAGTGAAGTTTCTCTGACTGGCCAGTAGGAAGTGCTGGTTGCTTTCTCAGGAGTGTCTGTGACCTTGGTTGAGGCCCTCTCCTTTTCCTTGAAGGGAGGAGTTGGAGGTATTGAATTCTTTTGCCTTCAATCAATGGTGGGCTTTACCCTGGCCTGAGGTCATTCCTCAGCTGGGCTGGTTCTTCTACTCACACACCTGGGCCTGAGGCAGAAGTAGTTTGCATTTGTTTGTTAGGGGAGAAGTCTGAGTTGTAATGGGACTCAGACCAGAGGAGCCCAGGGATGGTGTCCACAGCTCCCCTGCTCCAGAATTCTCCCCCCAGCCCTGTCCAGGATCTCCAGGGGGACAGCTCCAACACCAGCACCTCTGCTCCCCCACAGACTCATGCCCCCGCAGTCCAGCCCCACCTCTGATCCAGCAGGTCCGGCTCTTGGACCCTCAGACTCCCAGTTCCAATTCAGCTGCTAGTCTGGTTTATCTGGGCTGATCCTCCTTCTGGGCCCAGACTCACCCACCCGAATTCAGCCACAGCTCCTGCTAGAGACAAATCCTGAGGTAGATGTTCTTTCTCTTGGCTTTTCTTTCTGGGATTTTTTGAGTCGGATTTCTTTTAAGAGGTTTGTTTCATGTGATAGATGGGGAAGAGATCAAGAGACTTTAGAACTGTGCCTATCTTCTCTCTGCCATCTTCGACAAGTCATCACCCTGTTTCAATCCTATTTCTGTAGATTTAGGAATATAGAATATTAGAATGTGAGAAGTGAAGAGAATAAGTAATCATAAATAGACAATGAATATTAAGAAGGAAGTCATATCCCTATATTTTAAAGGCAAAAAGAGAGGCTCTTTCAGGAAAAGTGACTTTGGTCACAAAATTTGTATGGAACAGAGTTGAAACTTGAGCTCAGAAACTCATAAAGTACAGTATTCTTCCCAGTGTATAATACTGGCTTTTCTATTCTAATGTTCTTTGGTCAAGTTTTAAGAGCAATGAATCTTGATTTTCTATTTGTCAAGAACAGTGAGATTTTTCCTCACTATTAGAACAGGTTAGACCTTCAGAATGTTATTCTTTTGATATCCTATCTCTATCACATACTTACTGTCCTTGGGGAACTCTTTTAAACTCTTTGGGCCTGTTTCTATCTCTGTTACTCAAGGAGGCTGAACTTAATGACTTCTTGGGTATTTTTCCTTTATAAATCTATGATCCTAAGATCTATAGATAATGTTTAAGAAGGAAGGAAGGAATAAAGAAATGGAATAAAGAACAAAGAAAGAAAAGAAAGGGAAAGAATTAAGAGAACGAAGGAAAGAAATGACAAGCATTTATTACTATTTCAGATATTGTGTTAAGTATTTTACAAATATTATCTCATTTGATACTCACTATAACTCTAGAACTGAGGTGCTGTGATTATTCCTGTTTTCCAGTTGATAAAGGTGAGATAAAGTGCCTTGCCCAGGATCACAGAGCTAGGAACTATCTGAAATTGCAATCTGAATTCAGGTCTCCTGACACTACTTCCAG
Organism: Macrotis lagotis; assembly: GCF_037893015.1. Taxonomy (NCBI): domain Eukaryota; kingdom Metazoa; phylum Chordata; class Mammalia; order Peramelemorphia; family Peramelidae; genus Macrotis; species Macrotis lagotis. Next base: position 427,195,993 of record NC_133658.1, on the reverse strand, counting down.
TGTACTCTAGTTCCAGTATGCCATTTGGTTGCCTCTGTCTAGGAGCTATATTTCCCCACCTTGATTTTGTTACTGATACCAGACCAACAAAGTACTATCCTTCCTTCTCAGAAGGATGTTTTCAATGATAAGCAGCTGAGATTTAGAGGAACTCTTCTTAATTTTTTTTTATTTTGATACACTCAGTTGAAGAAGATTAGGTCTTGCTCATCATCATCTCTCTCTCCTGATTAGAACTTCTTTGGAAGTTAGTTTCCTTCCCAGGAAATGCTGATTTTCCCCAGATCTCTCCATTTTCACAACTCCCTTTGAGCCATGAGGGTGATACAGTTACCTCCAAAAACCTTGTCAGCTTTCCCAGTCAGTGGGGATCTCTGAGGTGGCATGGAGCCAAAGACAAGTTAGACTGATCCAAGGGTTGTCAGTTTTTAATGAGTTGGATTTTTCCCAGTTTTACTGCATCCCTTTGGAATTTGCACTCCAAGCAGCTCACAGACATGGATTGCAATGATCCAGTACTCCTCTGTAGAGAACTTCTGCAGACAGTGAATCAGGATAGCCCCAGAGAAGAAAAGATTCTTTGGTGTTGGCATTGGGATGGGTTACCTTTCTCAGGTCCTTGGGGAGGATTAAATTGAAATTCCAAGACATTGAATTTCATAGAAAACCATAAATAAATCTCTTAAATGGAAGTTTAAACATTTCAAAGCACATTCAGAATTCATTATGCTTTTTGAGACTTATAGTAGTACACAGAGGGCAGTAGCCTGAGGTAATTAGGTAATTATACCCATTTTACAGGTAGAGAAACTGAGATCCAGAGATATGCAATAGCTAAGGTCTTTTGAGGAGTTGTACATAAACTTATCTATTTTATCATGATCAATATCTCCACCCAGAATTTAATGACTATCAGTTTTGTGTTATTCATTGAAGTCTCTGATGCAACCTTGGGTAAAGCCCTTATAACCTCTCTGAGCCTGGATTTCCTCATTAAATGAGGGAGTTGAATGAAATGGTTTCTGCTGTTCATCCAACTCTAGATCTGTGATCCTAGGTCTATATATAAGGGCTCTATGAATGAATATTTTATATGCTAGGGAACCTCATATTAGGAGAGGTTGCTATGGGTGAAAATAACTTGGGGAGACTTCATAGAATGGAGGAAGAGAGGTGGTTGGGGACTGAGGTGGACCTTTCAATACCAGGGAACATTTAAATCAGTAGAAAGGAACTTTACTATTCTTTGGAGGGAGCAGAGTAAGGTAAAAACAACTCTGCCTTTGGTATCAAATCCCTGAATTTAAATTCAAATTCTGTTGGCTTTTGTTTTGCTGATTTTTGCAAGGCAATGGAGTTAACTCAAGGTGTCACAGTTAAGTTAGTATTAAGTGTAGGAGGGCAGATTTGAATGCAGGTCTTCCTAATTCCAGGGCCAATGCTCTATCTTCTGTGTTACTTATTAGCTGCACTGTGTCACTTAGCTCAAATTCCATTTCTAACTACATATATAAAACCGGGCAACTACCTTTACCTTTGTAGCCTACATTTTTCCTTCCTTCCTTCCTTCCTTCCTTCCTTCCTTCCTTCCTTCCTTCCTTCCTTCCTTCCTTTCTTCCTTCCTCCTTTCTTTTGGTTAAGTCTGAAATTAAAAGGACAAATTAGATAATCTCCAAGGTCCCTTTTGAGTAGTGAGGTGGCACAATGGATAGAATGATGGACCTAAAGTCAGGACTTTTTGAGTTCAAATCTGTTCTCAGACATTTATTAACTGTGCTATCCTAGGCAAGTCTCAATTTTCTCTTCTGTAAAATGAGTTGGAGAAGTAAATGGCAAGCCACTACAGTATCTCTGCCAAGAAAATCCCAAATGGAGTCATGAAGAGTGGGAAAATGACTGGAGAACAACAAAGTCCCTTCTTTCCATATGACCATCATTCTAGGTCAGGCATATGCATGATAAGTGCTTGGTAAAATGTTTAGCTCATAGCAGGGGTTTAATAAATGCTGATACCCACCACTGTTATAGTGTCCTAATTGGTCTTTCTGCTTCAAGTCTCTCTCTTTTCTACTTCAAGTCTCTTTTCTGCTAGATTTTTCACTCAGCAGACAATGTGATATTCATAAAATACATGTCTGACCATGTTCTTTTGTTGATCAATGTCCTTCTTTAGTTCTCTATTAGCTCTAGAATGAAATAAAAACTCCCATATTCAGCACTTAAAACCCTTCCCAATCGATCTCAAATTCATCATTTCAGATTAGGATCTGTTATTCCCCTTTACCAACTCTATGTTCTAGTCATATGGCATTCCAATTCCTGTTTCTGTGTCTTTGCCTAGGCTGTCCCTCATTCTTTGAATACATTCCTTCCTTACCTCTGACTCTTGGCTACAGTTTCTTTCAAAACTTAGCTCATATAAACACCTCCTACAGGAGGCCTTTCCTGACCCCCCCAGCTGCTAGTGTTTCCTTTGCAAAATTAAATTGCATTTATTTTGTACACACTTATGTAATGACTACCCTCATATGTATACTTGTACTCCATAAGAGTGTAGGCTTTTTGATAGTGTGGAATGATTTGTGTCTTTCTAGCACCATGACTGGTCCTGGATAAATTGTTAATTGAATGATTAGTTCTAGTTCAAAATTCTATTATTCAAATATCCCTTATAGTTTAAAATGTTCTGTGATTATCAAATCCCCTTTGTCCCTGAAGTTTGATAAATTCATTTTATGCTCATGGGTTGTGCTAGGAAAGCTGGAATTAGAATGAGTCTCTGGTCATCCTTGTAACATTTTACACTAATTGAGAGAACCTCAAAGTAACCACAGAAACAGATGGTAACTATACTGTTTCTAGCCTCAACCTGACCTCGACATCCATCTCAGCCAGATGGGTGGCCTTCTGTCTCTCTCCCCACCTCCCCAGGGCTCCCAAGAAGAGCGTTTCGCCTCTCTAGAATCAGGAAAGATCTGAATTACCCATGGAACTTATTCTATATAGCTCTGGAGGGCAGAAATAGATCTAGTGTTTGAAAGTAAGGAGATAAATACCAGTTCAATTAAAAGAAGAATTCAAAACAGTAGGACTCAGAAGGTGGTGAAGTTCACATCACTAGAGGTTTTCAAACAGGTACTAAGTTGGTAAGAGCAGGTTCTTGCATTGGATAGAGATTTTAATAGATGATCTTTTAGAGACTCTTCCAACTCCAACATTCTTTTAAAAAAAAGCAAATTTAATATTTATTCATTTTAAACTTTTCTTATAAAAGTTTCAAATTCTCTTCCTCACTTTAAGTCCTCCCCTCATACATTGAAAAAGCAAGCAATATGCTATCGATTATACATGTGAAATCATGTAAAACCTATTTCCATATTAGCCATTTTGCAAAAATAAAGTGAAAAAATTACACTTTAATCTGTACTTGGAATTTATCAATTCTCTTTCTCGAGATGAGAATTTTTCATTGAGTCTTTGGAATTACCTTGGATCAATATATGAATCAAGAACTCTAAGATTCTTGAATTCCTTGAGTCATTAAGTATCCATGAGATAGTGTCTTGATCTGAAAGGGAAGGATTTGAGATTAAACCCAGTTTACTACCTATGTGACCTTGAGAAAGTAACAATCCAACTCAATAAGGTCTTATTAAATACCTGCTCTGTAAAAGGAACTATAATCTCTCTGGCCTCAGCTTTTGTATTTAACACGAGGAAGTTTCACTAGATGATATCTGTTTCCTTCCAAATCTAAAGCCTTAATTCCTCTTCCAGAGTCTGTTTTTACTCACAAAGCAGACTGTTGCTTGATATTTGTCAGAGGAGACAGACATAAGAGCAGAGAGTTCAAGAACATGGAACACTGGAAAGAGACACCCAAACCATGAAACTGATCTATGCCAGACCCCTTTTGAGATTCATTCCCTTGCTGAGTGGGTGCAAGAATAAACATAAAGATTACAAAAAAAATGACCCCTGGAATGATTGAAAGAAGAAGAAATACAAGAGGTTCCTGCCATCAGATCAAGGGCTTCCTTCATTATCCATTCTAAGACCCCGAGGTTTTCTTTTTTCTTTTAATTTAAATTTTCTACAAGAGAACATATGGAAAAATATAGGCAAGACTGGTGTACTAGGATGATTATGAAATGCCTGAGGGGTTGCTATGGTAAATACAGAAACACAGTCTCCTTAAATGACAAAGGCTGAGTGGGTGTAAGCCCTACTCTTCCTAGAAGAGGGAAGTAATGATTTCTGTCTAAACTCCTACCCTGGGGGAATCTGCTTGTTTAAACACATTCTCTACCATGTGTTGGTAAAAACCTGCTGAGTAACATGGGCTAGCTTTTTTTCCATCAGACTCGCAATATGGCATATATTTTCACTTTTCTTCTAATAAATGTTTTCTATCATATACATTTTGTTATGTTCTGGACAGTTTCCCTCTTCATGCCTGATGAGCATTTTGAAAAAATAAATAAGTCAAGAAAGCCTCTCAAAAGGATTATCCCATGTTTTACCTTAGGAGTAAATACCAAATCATGGGAAGGTCTTAGTTAATCCAACTAAATGAGTCCTATTTCTATAGTACCTTACAGTATGCAAAGAACTTCCTTACAACAATCCAGTGAAGAAGACAAGGAAAAGGATTATTTTCCTGCCCTTTATATATGGGGAAACTGAGATGAAAAATTAGGAAGACTAGGTCCAGGGTTACATGGCTAGTAGTAGGTAGCAACGCTGGGCTTGGAGTTCAAATGTTTTCTGCCTCTAACTTCCAGGGTTCTTTTCATAACACTATACATTGCCAGAGGGAATTAGAGGATGAAGTGAGATGTATCAGAGGCATGTGAATTAGGAAGGAGAGAAGCATGGGTAAAGTGAGGGGGGGCGGGGAGAGAGGTGAATGTCAATCCTTAAGAGAGTCAATAATGTCCTTAGAGTTATGTACAATATTGTAAAATCCCATACTTTTCTCAACCTCAGATTCCATTTATTTTTTGGAATATTGACAATATGAGGTCAAGGGGATTCCATACTTCTTGGTAGTCCCTAATATCTTAGAACAATTTGAAGGCCAGCACAGGAATCTGAGGCTTACCATGCCACTGAGCTCTTCAAAGCTGAATTTTTATGAGCAAAGTTTAACTTGTTAAATTTTATGGCAAAAGGAAACTTGTAACTTTGGTTAGTAATTATATGGGATGAGAATTGGTGTGTCATGACACATACAAGCCAACACACAGTGGCAGTTTTGGAAATGTCAAAGCCTGAATCTACCTTTTCAAATATTAGTATTCAGAAAGGAGGTATTAAAGACAACAATTCAGATGGGATAGTGGGGCTCACAGACTTGCTGTGTGACCATGAGGAAATTATTTTCTTTCTCTGAGCCTGTTTGTTCCTTTGTAAGACTAGGTAAGAAGAGTTTTCTGGCTCCCTTCAATTCTAACATTTTAGATTCTATGATTCTTAGGTTCCTTCTAGTTCTAATGTTTTAGGCTAATTAATTCCAATTCTAAGGCTGCTTCTACCTTTTACATAAAGACAACTAAGTGTGTTATTGAATAGAATATTGGACCTTGAATTAGGAAGCCCTGAGTTCAAATTTGACCTCAGGCAATTACTATGTGACTCTGGAAGGTCATATATTCTCTCTTTCTATATCAATTTCTTTTTCTGTAAAATTGGAATATGACAATGGCAAACCACTCCAGTATCTTGGCCAAGAAAATTCCATGGACAAAGTTTAAGGGGGTCACATAGAATTTGGCACAGCTTAACAACAGCTACAAGCTTTCAGGGCTGTTGTAAAAATAAAATAATATTTGCAAAATGCTTTGTTATCCATAAAGCACTCTATAAATGATATCTCTTGTTATAACTACTACTATGATAATATATGTGGCCTCCATATTGGACCTTTACTGAAGGTTATTCAGGAAAGAACTGGAAGGAAAGAAACAAAGTAAGGTGCAGCATTATGGTATAATCAGAAATTCTTAATCTAAGGCCCACAAGACTCTTGGGGATCCATTATTAGATTTCAGGTAATTTGTGTGCTTAGATTAGGGGAAAAAGCATATTTTCATTAACTTTTTTTCCCCATTGTAATCCAATGTATTTTATTTTACGTTATTTAAAACATTATTCTAAAGTTTCACCAGATTGCCAAAGGAGTTCATGTTACACACAAAACATCTAAGAATCCCTGGTATAGTATGAGTGGCACTATAACTGAGTAAAGCCTCCCTCATGGTTTCTATAAGTCTTCCTTTTCCCCAAAGCCATATCAGCACGAGTTGCAAAATTTCCACTTCCCCAAGGTCAGGTGGTAACAAAGATTATACAATGCTGTGCTGATTGACTCCATATATGTAAGGAGACAGGATTTTCTCTCTAATAGGGTAAAACGAATTATCTGCCTTTGATAGGGTAAAACTAAATCTGAATAATTATGCAAATAGGACTTGAAATGCTTTGTGCCAATTGGCTAGATTCTCACAGAATGATTGTGGGCCCAGCTATCTGGACAATAGGTAGCAGGTCAGGGGGTTGAGATTGCATTAGGGGCTAGGATAAAAGGGGCTTGCATGCCTTGCAACTGTGGACTCCTCCTAGAGCTGTAACTCATTTTATGACTGTTGTACCCTCTTTTCAAGAAGAACAAATAAACTCCTATTTGTTCTCTGGTACAGGTCTTCTGATTATTCTGTTATACTGTAACACCTGCTTCTGATCCCAGACAAGTTGAAAGAGGAAAGGGTTTTTGAGTTAGAGAACCTGAATTCAAATTATGGTCCTGCTGATTATCATTTGTGTGACTTTGGGCACCTCATTTTTCTTCTCAGTGGACTCAGTTTCCTCATATATGAAATAAGAGAGTCTGAACTGATGTCCTCTAAGCCCCATCCAGTCTTGAGCCTATAACCCTAAGATTCTTTGAGTAAAGGAACCTCAGGAGAAACAGATCTGCCAAAAAAAATTGTTTTCACCTTTTGCTGGTAGAAGGCAGTGTTTTTAGAAGGGTCAGTAAGGTGATAATCGTAGGCAGTGAAGGGGTTACCAAGAAATGATGCTGCCTTAGCTGAATTTTTATGTGGAGCCAGTTTTATTTAGCAGTCCCACATTCCAGAATCTGAATCTTAAGTCAAAAGGGACCCCATCAGCCAGTTTTTCCAACCTAACTGAAAATCCTTTCTAGGCATAATTCTTTCTAAAGCATATTCAACAAGTGGTCAGCCAGCCTGCTTAAAGATCTACAAAGAGCAATAAATTGTGATTTCCCAAGACATTCTCTTCCACTGTTGAACCATCATAATTGTTGGTAAGTTTTATTTGATGTTCAGCCTAAACTAACCTTCTTGCAACTTCTACCTCTTGCTTCTGGCTCTGGCATCTAGGGATACATTGATACATGTCCAATCCTTCTTCCTTGTGACAACCCTTTAAGCATTTGATAGTGGTGGACATTTTTCCCTTGAATCTTCTCTTCTCCAGACTTAACATTCCAGTCTCTTAAATTCACCCTAATTTGGCATGGTGTCAAGGCCATTCACTAGATTTTGTAACTTAGAGCTGAATACAATGTATCTGCGTATATATTGTTCTTTTTCTCTGGCTCTGCACTGATGCCTCTTATTTGGAATCCCTTGACCTCAAACTCAGATTATACCTTCCTGCCTAAATCCCTGGATCTGGTCATTTCTGGATTTCTGCCTTGAAAGGATCCAGATATTGTATTTGGACTTATTTTCATGGAGATGTTGACTCTCACAACTAACTAACTGCTTAGCCTAATTTTATACTTTCTATTTCCTAGATGTCAGAAACATTTCTTTCAAGAATTAAGTTTTCATGGAATTATAGGGTTTAGATCTGGAATGAATAGTCTGGTACAGTCTTCTCTGTTTACATATGAGGAAACTGAGGCCTTCAAAGACATTTAAGACTTGTACAAGATCATACAGTATCACCTATCACAGTATCTGTTATTCAGATTCAGGCTCTTGGACTCCAAGTGCAGTGTTCTTTCTACTAGTTCACATTTGAGAAAAACCTCAGCTTAATACAAGATATTGGAAAAAAGCAAAGGGACTGAAATTAGTTGAGCTCTGAATCTATCTTGAATCTTTTCTTAGAGTAGAGGAGAATTATTAATTGACATAGGATAAGAACTTTCCTGTTTTAAAAATAAACAAGTATTCATTTTTCCTACTCTTTATTCTTTCTACAATAAGAAGAGCATCAATAAAAAAAGAAAGAACATGAAACCCTCATTAAAAAATATGTACAGTAAAACAATGCAAATTGCCTTACTGACCATTTGCCAAAATGTATGTCTAATTCAGCATTTTGAGTCCATTACCTCTAGGTCATGAAGCAAGTAATGTTTCAAATGTTGTCTGATGGAATTACAGTTTGTCATTGCATTGATCAGAGTTCTTGTCTTTCCAGATAAAGTTTCTTTACTATGTTGTTTTTGTATACATTTTCCTGGTTTTGCTTGTCTCTCTGTATCAGTTCATATATATCTTCCTGATTTCCTCTGAAACTGTCCATTTCAACATTTTTTTATGGCACAATGATAATCCATTGCATTCAAATACCAAGAATTTGTTTAGCAATTTCCCAAAAGGAGGATAACCCCTTAAATTTGCAGAGGTGTTTTTGCTACACACACACACACACACACATACACATATATTTATGCACATACACATACATACATATACACATTTGTAGACAAATATATACAGGAATTTATATGCTTACACATATGTACATATGCACATTCACATGTGTGTGTGTGAATATCTTTGAACATAAAAGAAGAATGCTGTCCCAGATAATTTATTCCAGAACTAACCTTATGATTCAATGAAAACTTTATTACAATATATATTATAGTGTATATACACAAATATTTATGCATTTTGCTCATTTACTCTCTCTCATCTTTTGGGGGATGTAGGCCTAGTTATGGTATCTTTAGGTCAAAGTCATGGACAAGAACTTTCCTTATAGCTTGAGTTAGGACTTGAGTATCAACATACTTGTGTCCACCCTTAGGAAATTTTCTGTTCATAAACTTCTTGGAGCCTAAATGAAAAAGAAAAATAGAAAACATGTAGTCCAAGGCTTGCCTAAAGAATAATTCTCTCTCTGCATCTTGCCAGGCATATAGTCAATCTAGCCTTTGTTTACAAAATGGAAAAATGAGGGGAAGTCACTATCTCTTGAGGTAGCTCATTCCACTTTGGAGCAACTGTAATTACTAGGAGGTTTTTCCTTACATTGAATTGAACTCTGCCTTTCCATAATCTTCTGTCCATTGGTCTACTTTTCTATGATAGTTCTTCAACTACTTGAAGACAGATAAAATCCCAAACCCTAGCATAAACTTTCCCTTCTCCAGACTAAACAACCCAGTGTTATTTGAAATACTCTTTGTAAGGTATCTTCTTCCCATCTTAGCTTCCCTTCTCTAGATGAAGTCTCCCTGCTTTTCATGGTCCCAGCCAGGGGGAAGAGTACTTGACTTCTCATCCAAGAAAGGTCTGTTAGAGGTGTAAGGGAACTTCAAATTCTTGTGGTACAAGGCTCTTTTTTCCCCCAAAGTGCAACCTTGAAGGCCAGAAATAGCTGTACTTCATTCATGAAGAAGATCATGAAATCAGGGAGGTGATACCTTGACAAGCACATGAATTGGATTTGAATGAGGGGGTGCTGTGCTATGTCACCACCCTCATTTTCTCCTCCAGAGCCATCTGGATTCAGTGAAAAGATAGGAATCAGGATGACCAGAGATGACCAGAGGCAATCAGGATTAAGTGACTTACCCAAGGTCACATAGCTAGTAAATGGCTGAGACTGGATTCAAGTTCCTGTCCTCCTGACTCTAAGGTCAGTGCTCTATCCACTGTGCTATCTATCTGATAGGAAGTGATGGAGGTCACTACAGTTGGAAGGCAGAGGGGTCAATATTTGAACCCAGAGCCTACAACCTGAACCATTGCTACTTCTTTGGACTAAATATAATGCTACTTATTTATCTCCCATTCCCTCCTCTTCCTTGCTTTTATCTACTTCTCTATTAATAATGTCATCAGGAATCTAAATGGCATTTTCATTTTTGCAAAGCACTTTATTCTCAATGAGGGAAGGTTCTTTTGTATGCTTTCTGAATTGAAATATCCATTTTAGAGGTGAAAGAGCTCAAACCCTTCATGAAGGCTTCAGTGACTGATTGGCTGTAGTCAGAGGTGGAATTCAAATACTTTCTCCATGACCCAGGGAATCTAAATATGACTGTTAAATAATGTAGTCATTCACTGACTCCTCTGAGAATTCTTGGTCATCAACTAGGTCTTCTCTTTCTATCACCTCTATCTAAGAATATTCTAGACTAAAGCATATTGATTTTTCTTCCTCTCTTCCTTTCTCTCTCTCTCTCTTTCCTTCTCTTTCTTTCTTTTTTCTTCTTATTTCCTTTCCTCTGTTCACATACAATATCATGCCCTTATCTGTGGATGCTATGCCCAAGAAAATATTGAAATTTTGAAAGATATTTTCAGGTTTACAGGTTATATTTCTTTCTTAAGAAACAAGTCTTAAATCCAAATCAGTCTGACTCTCATTAATTGGCCAACAACAGGGCCCAGGTCAAGCCCCATGTAGTTTTTCTTTGAGTTCTAATTGTGTCAGAATGAATATAAATAGCAGTTGTTTCTGTTTTCTCCAGAAATCTATTTTTTTTTCTACTAAGTAAGAGACCAAGTCTTACTTAGACTTAATCATTGGAAGGGCATTGCCTCAGGCAAACTGAGACCTGTTTAAAAATCTTAGCTTAAAAAGACCAAGGTCTTCCATTGCATATAGGTCATCCTGTCCAGTCATTCTGATTGCTATCTTGACACTGGCTCTGGAGGAGAGAGTGAGGCTGGTGACTATGTACAGCCCTCCCTCACTTAAATCCAATTCATTTACATATCATGACATCATTTTCCTGATGACATGATTCTCTTTGAGAGCAAAGGACAAATAAAAACAAATGTAGGAGCAAAAAGTGCTTATTTGTTGATGGACTCTTGATTCTGTTTAAGAGATAAGGTATATTATGTTGGGGTAGAGGAATGAAACATAGTTGCACCAAACAACAACCAAACAAAGGTCCCCAGTTTTGAGCTTTGGCTAGATAGCAGCACACCAAGGTCAGGGAAAGAATGCTAGGTATATATCAGTCTACTATCTTGGATGGGGCAACTGGGGCTATGTTTCTGGTAGTCAAGCTTTAGAAGGTGATAAAAATATCTGTATTTACACAGCCAAAAGAAACCACTGTGCCTAATACATAATTAAAAAGAATAATTAGATAAAATAAGAAGTTACCAAATGACATACTTTCTTTTCTAGAAAGTCAAATAGTAGGTACTCACTGGTCAGGGAACTGCCTTCATCTTCCTCTAAGGTGGCTTCCCCAGCAATGACCTCGTAATGAACTTTTTCCCCTTGCTATGAACATTTATTTTCAATTTCAGAGACTCTTCCTTCAATAATTAAATTTGTTTTTAGAAAGAATTGGTCAGAGGAACTTGTTTGTTCTGTATTTGTTGGCATAGGTTTTATGATTGTCCTGTGAATTTAAATTGCAGCTATAGTTATATTTATAGACAGCTTGGGTTTAATTTTGATCCAATTAGCTACCATCTCAATTACTTGAGAAAGTGATTCCTTATCTTAGAATCCCAGTTGTCTCTTCTCTTAATGGGGTGACTGGGAATTGGGGTGGACTAACGTCCGTTGTAGGTTTCAAGCTTAGAAAATATGACAAAAAAGAAAAGAAAAAACTGGAGATCTGGCCAAAGCAGACTGAGTGGCCCCAAGCAGTTCTTTTCTGTTGTAGGAAAGGTTAGGAGATGGCTTGTTGGGTGAGGGTGAGGAAACTGGTGTAAGGGGAGAAGTGAGTCATGGGTCTACTCCTCCAAGCAGACCAAAACACTTGGCATTGCTCAGATGAACCTCTGAAGTTCAGGGATTGGCAGGAGCAAGTTGATAACTTTTGGGGTTTTTGATTTTTTTTTTCTACTAATATGACTTTTACCTTTCTAACTTAGGTGTAGGGACTCTCCTGGGGTGAAAACTCAGAGGATTAAATCTGGGCCAATCTTGAAAATCACTTTGTGCTCAAGGGCTGTGGCTAACAAGGGGATGTGTTTTGGTGCTTGAGTGCATTCTGGATGATTTGCTCTGACTTTTAGTTTCTCATTCCTGAGAGTTCTTCCTTTCCCCCTCCACATCTCCTTTGCCCCCACAACCCTAAATTATTCTCTCCAACCACTTGTCACTCTCTGAACTCTTTTTTTTTCTCTTTTCTCCTTTTTACTATTTTCTTTTCCCTTTTTCTTATTCTATAATTTATTCCTTTCTCTCTCTCACCCCCCCCCCCCTTTATCTCCCTCCTATTTTTTCCCTCTGGTCATTGCCCTTTTTTTCTGGTGCATTAATCACCAGGGATAGGTATGACTCAGGCAATGGGTATACTCTGCCTACAGAGCCACTACCACCCCACTGCTGGCCCCCTTTCAGGAACACCCCAGACTTTTCTGAAACATTCAACACTTCCCAAATATAAGGTAGCTTGAGGGACGAGCTGTTTGCTGAGGAACAACAGGGAGAGGCAGCCTTCAGAGCAACAGCAAATCTATTAAAAGGGAAAAATTGCATGAAATCCAGTACAAAGATGTCAGTGCTGGCCTGCATTAATGTGTCTGGTGACTCTGCCAGTCTGAAAAAAATAAAGGAGGTAAACTGGGAAACAGAACTATAAATCCCATCCCACATGTTCCCTCCTTCCAGCAGAGCTCCCAAATACAGAGATTTTTTTATTGAAATGACATGATGGAGTTCTTTTGATAGTCTCCTAGCCAGTCCTAGTGTTTGGGGCCTGTCAAAGCCAAGTCCTGATGGCCTTAGGAGACCTTAAGTTTCGAGAACTCCACTGTCCAAGTTTTCACTTTCTTTAGTCAGTGAAGAAACACTGGATGATGTCCTTGGGGATAAGGCTGGGAGAATGGGGGAACATTGAGACATTGTCTGGAAGATGTGAAGGTATCATTCATACAGAGGTGATATATAAGAAGCATGAGGTAAGGATCTCATTTCCAAAAATAATTTGTGAATTCTTGATGGGAAAATAGAAATCTTAGATATGAGTGATATAATTCACATTCTCCATTGATGCTTGCAAATGTCATTTTAGAAGATGAAATGATAGATTTTGAGGGCCTTATTCATCAAATCAGGATTGCTTCTTAGATGTGACAGGAATAGCATATGTGCTAGGATAGAAAAAAATACTAGATTTTGGGTTTGAGTTCCATCTCTGATAGTTCTTATATGACTGTGGGCAAGTCACTTAGTATCTCTGCATCTCATTAAATGAGGAGGCTTAAATAGATATAGCCTCAGAGGATTTTCCCAGCTCTAGATTGAGGATTCCAGGATCACTACCCCTTTGTGGCTTTGGATAAATAAATCACTCTGCATTTTTGGGGCTCAGTTTCTCCATCTATAAAATTAGATGGCCAGATGTTTCAGCTCTGACAATCTATATTCTATTATTCTAAGAATATTTCTTCTTACTCTACATCTTATTATTGATCCTGGGAGTTTTCCTTGACTATCCCCCAGTACACCAAAATAAAGTTGGTTACTTTTCTACTTGTTAAGAAATGCCTTTGCCTATTTGCCCTGGGTACACTTGGACCTTTCTTCTTTCCAGACCAGAAGACAGTATCTGAATCTCAATGTCCAAGTGGACTAATGAGTAGCAGTCCTTAAATGCATGATTATCTTCTGTTCAAATGATAGAATGGTCAGGACCTAAAAATTCCTAAGTCAAAGTTGTTCATCTGAATATTCAGTAACGGAATTTAAGAAATAAGATCACAGCATTTAGACCAGGGAAGAATCTTAAATGTAAACTAGCCTAATAATGCTTTCATTTTCCAGAGACCAATTGAGGTTAAAGGACTTGACCAATGGAACATATCTAGTAAGTTGTAGAAGTAGGATTTGAAGTTTGGTTCTTGACTTCAAATTCTTGACTTTTGCCATTATAAACTGATATCTTCAATGGAGATTTAGCCAGTTAACTCACTAGTTGAATAACTTTTTTAAAAGCATTGACCAAGTATCTTTGTATATGGATTTGATATGAAAGTGATGAAGGAGGAAGGAATTTGTATGTAGTTAATTGGGAGGAGAGTAATCAAGATGATGAGAAGACAGGAAATGATATCACATAAGGGTCATTTAAAAAAATAGGAATGTTTAACCTTGAGAAGAAAAGATTTAAGACAGGAGACATGATTGATCTATTAATGGAAAAAAGAGTATTGTGTTTAAATTTAGGTCTGAGTTCAAGTCCCAGCTATTTGATCAACTTCCTGTGTAACCTGCAGTCTCAGTTCCTTTAACACTAGAATGAAGGAGTTGGCATTGATGCTTCAGAGGTCCCTTCTAATGTTAAATCAATAAATTGATTGGGAAACAGTTTAAGACCTACAATGGAAAAGAGAGATAACATTGATCCTGCTTGACTCTAGAAGACAGAACCAGGTCATCATATCATAGATATAGAGTTGAGGGGACCATAGAAAAAAATCTTGTTAAAGTTCTGTTAGAGATGAGAAGTTGAGGTTTAGGGAAGACAAGTGAATTGTATGAGATCATATAGATAGTAATAGTAATAACTAATATGCAGACAGACACACACACATATGTATATATATATATATATATATATATATATAAAATATATATATAAAAAAACACATATGTATGTGTATATACCTTACTATGTATGCCAAGTGCTTTATAATTATTATATCATTTGATCTTCTCCACAATCCTGGGAGATAAGGGCTATTATTATCCCCATTTTATACATGAGAAAACAAAAATAAATAGAGTTTAAAAGACTTGCCCAGGGTTATTCAGCTAATAAATATTTGAAGCTAGATTTGAACGCAGGTCTTTCCATTTCGAGGCTAATGGGGTTATCCATTGTACTATCAATTGGTAGCTCTATGTGTAGTAACTTACAAAGACAGAGTTCATCTCTTTCAGGTCCTCTTACTCCTTAGCCAGTGCTATTCTAACATATCATGGTGACTCTAGGGGGTTGACAGTTATAGAGAACAAGATTTCAATTCTATAGATAGAACTCATTTTAATGTTCAGTAATGACTTCTGTTCACATGGGAGAATGGACAGAAAGATCTAAAAACTCTTAACCAAAATTCTTCATCTGGGTGTTCAGTAAGGGAACCTAAGAAAATGATCATGAAATTTAGAGCTGGGAGGAATCTTCCTAGTGTACCCCAGTGGAAAAGTATAACTAAATATAATTCTGTAAATTGAAAATCTTCAAGACTATTTATTGCATGCGATATAGAGAAGGTACATGTTTTGACCATCACTTGAACTATATGACCTCTGATATTTTTTCCAAACTGTTCCTAAGGTTCCATGAATAAGCTATGGACCTTGTCCTCCTAGAGTTTAAAGGTTAATAGATGAGATAAAACATTAAAACAAAACCACAATTCAAGACCATATGTGAAAACATTTACAATTGTTCTGTCATGTCTAACTTTTTGTGACCTCATTGTTGGTGTTTTCTTTGCAAAGATACTGGAGTCTTTTGCTATTTCCTTCTCCAGCTCATTTAAAGATGGGAAATTGAGGCAAACAAGGAAAATTGACTTTCCCAGGGTCACACGTATGAGGCTAGATTTGAACTTATGAAGATGAGTCTTCTCAATTCCAAACCCAGAGCTCTAACCACTAGACCACCTTGTTGTTCCATGTGAAAATATATTGAAGTGTTAAAAGGTCTAGGATAATTAGGGAAAAACCTCTTGGAAAGAAGTAATTTGATTTGGACCTTGAAGGATGGTTAGGAACTGGCTGGACAGATGCAAGGGAAAAGTCATTTGAATTTATGGAAGTACACAGTGTGTTCTGAAAATGAGGGAGAAAAGTAGAATAAGGGAGTTAGTTGTGTGCAAAGCAGTAGTGGGAGCTAAGACTGGAAGGTCAATCAGAGCTGAATTTTGATTGACCTTGACGGTCAGACTAAGGACTCTAGACTTTACTCTGTAAGCAGCTAGTTTTGGAAGAGATGAAAGCAGAGCCATGTTTCAGGAATGTGTCACTGACTGCCCATGAAGACCAATCCTCTGGTAGTTGGGGGTGGGAGGGGAGAATGCAACCTGATGATGAAGCTTAGACCTTCCCATCCCACTGGCCCACACACAGCTGATCAAAAGTGGATGGGTTGAAGGGTCTGAAAGGAAAGAGCCTGGCCCAGATTGTATATAAGTAGGCATTTGTCTCTCTGGGTCAAGAAAGTACTTCTGTGTGGTTCTGTGGGTGGCAAGAGTTAGTTTGTTTCTGCACAGAAGAGTCTGGTAAATATTTTTACTGAAAGCATTTTGGAAAACCAACCTGATGGACAAATTTCCCACTTTTTTTAAAAGGAGAAAAAAAAAGTTTCACATTCTGTTTCCTTGGTTCTTGTGATCTTGGGCCAAGGATGAATTGTGTATCTTGATGTAAAACATTTAATCAGTCAATGAACTTTTATTAAGTACCTAGGTATTCAAACACTAGGTATTCAAAGAAGGGCAAAAAATAGTCCCTGCCCTCAAGGAGCTCATAGTGGAATGGGAGAATACAAACTATTAAAGAAAAACAGCCTAGAGGTTGAGAGGAGAGCCTTTGAATTCCTGAAACCCAGTGGTCACCTAGGCAACCAGGTAAAGGGTCTGGAAAGAACTCTCCAAAGTCTACCTTTAACTGTTGTTGATATTTTTATTTGGTGCTCCAACCAAAGGAGGAAATGCCCCCAGGGACAGGAAATGCTTGAGAAGATATGAGTTTCAGAGTCAATTACATCTTGCAGAAAGATGAATTTTTGAAGCTGGTAATGGAAACCAGAAAAGAGTGAATCTGACAACAGGCAAAATGGTCTTCTTTTGCTGTGTTCAGGAGCTGCTTCTGAAAGGCAGCATGATATAAAAAAGAGTTAGTATGTCTGGACTTCATTTTTTCATTAAGTAATAATTTGAGGTTTGGTTCAGTTATCCTGGATTAGTCATTTGTTTCCCTTAGGGAAGGAGTATTGACTTTGGAGTCAGAGGACCCTGATTCAAGTCTGATCTCTGATATTTTCTAACTCTGTGATTATTAGGCATTCCACTTAAAAAAAGGAAGGAGAACAGACATTCATTTCGCACCTATTATGTGCCAGTCAGTATGTTTTTATTTTCTTTTTTGACATTATCTCATTTGATCCTCAGAACAAGCCAGGGACATAGATACTATTATAGTCTCTATTTTCCAACTGAGGAAACTGGGGCAGACATAAGTTAAAAGGTCTACTTGTCATATAACTAGTAAGTATTTGAGACCAGAGTTGAACCCAGGTCTTCTTGATTCACGATCTAATGATCTATCCAGGGCCACCTTGTTCTATCTTTGACCCTTGTTTTCCTGATCTAAAAAATGAGGGGACTAGACTAAATAAGTTCTGGAGTGCTTTCCAGTTCTTGATTTGTCGGTGCAGAGCTGAAGTGAAATAAAAATATCTAATTTTTGGTCCTTCAAATTCTTTTATTCTCAGATGAGATTTAAGCATCATCTTTCTGGCACATTATAGTATCAATTATAATTTGAGTTACTGAATCATATTTAAGTTTATCTGTGAATATTTACTTTGGGTCTTTTGTATCTACCATTTCTTTTGTGTATAGGAATAAATCACATGTTCTATATGTAATTCAGGGTAGATGGGTAAAGTGGATAGAGTGCTGTGTCTAGAGTCAGGAAGACTCATCTTCCTGAATTGAAATTTGGCCTGAGACACTTGCTAGATGTGTGACCCTAAGCAAGTCACTTAACCCTGTTTGCGTCAGTTTCCTCATTTGTAAAATGAGTTGAAGAAGAAAATGACAAGCCAATCTTTGCCAAAAAAAACCCCAAATAAAATCAGTTAGACACAACTGAAAGGACTGAACAGCAATTATTTGTCTGATTCATGTTGTATATTGAAGAACTTTTTACTATTCTTTTTGACAATAAATTAAACAATTAGTGGAATTATTCCTAGAGCACTAAGGTTGGAGTATAAAAGCCATAAATAGTGTTTGGACATGGAGAGTAATCTTTCTCATTAAAAGCAGATTCCTTGACCCTAAGAATAGCCCCACATTTATGCCTGAGCACAGAAAAGGAGAGCAGTATTTAAGTCTCCATAGGCCCAGAAGTTATTCCTTAAAGTTAGAATAGAATTAGATTTAATTTAAATTCTTTCTTAAATTCTTCTTAAAGCCTCTATTCTTACCTAAAAATCCTACTTCTGCAATGTGCCCAAACAGTGGTCATTGAGACATTTCAATAGGGCACTAGAGAAAATCAGAAAGATATATATTCAAATTCCACTTCAGACATTAGTTGGGTGATACTGAGCAAATCACTAGTACACTAAATGCTGTGTACTTTAGTTTTCTTATCTGTAAAATGAGAGGGTCACCTTCAATGATCACAAAGGTCTATTCCAGCTCAGAAATCTATAATTCTATACCCTATCCTGAGGTAGCTCATTCCATTTTCATGTACCTAAATCTCTTTATATACATATATATATATATATATATATATATATATATATATATATATATATATATGTATACACATATATGTATATATATATATTTTTCTTTTATAATGATTTTAAATATGCTAATATACTTTTGTTAGTCAACTATCATTTATTAAGCACTTAATCTGTACCAAGTAGTACTGGGAAAATAAATATAGGCAGAAAGACAGATAGTTCCTTTCTTTACCTAGCTTGCATTCGAGTGAGGGAAAGACAGGACACAAAAGGAGATCTAGAAAAGGGGACAGGGGACAGGGGACAAAGAAGAAAGTACCAGTCTTATGGACAGTAAAAGAGAAGGGTCAGAATTTAACTTGGTGAAGAATGAGGCATGACTGACCTGGTATCCTCCATTATTGGAGTTTCTGGGAGGAGTTATTCAGTCAAAAGGAGAGGCTACCAAGATAGAGAATACTTACAAAGTGTAAATTCCAAGATTGGAGTGAGATTCCAGGATAAAGAAGATTCTGTGCATGATGGAGTTGGGAGGAGAGCAGTCTGGAAAGATGATTGAAATGCCCAATACCTCTGACCATTGGTATTAGTTCTGACTCCTGAGGCCAAAATGTCTAGTCCTTATTTCATAGAATTGTCCTTTAAATATGAAAATATGATTTGATATAATATTACAATAAGATACCATGTCTAATCCATCCACTTTTTTTCTCCCCAAGCTGAATACCCTTAATTTCTTCAGTAGATCCTTAGAGGTCTTAAGGTTTCTTATCATCCTAGTCATTTTTTTTCCTGGACATTTTCTTGTGTGTTACTTTTCTTCTAAAAACGTGACATTCATTCTTAAACCAAATATTTCACATATAGTCTCATCAGAGCAAAGTAGATATTAGGATTACCACTTCTCATTTTCTGTCTATCACATCTTAACTTATTGACTTATACTATATTTGTCATCTTCTAAAATCTCCAGAAATTTTCTCAAATAAGGCTCTATTTAGTCACACTTTCTCAAAGGAAAATAGTTAGAATAATGTATTGCAATAGTCTGATTAAGAAGTGATGAGGACTTGAACAAAGGTGGTAGATGTGTGGGTGAATAAAAAGGGGATGAATACAAAAAAAAAATGGTGGCTGAAATGATAAGAATTAGAAATAGATTGGATTGATGGGAATAGAGATAAAAATACTAGTGAGAATTTTATGCCTGGGTGACTTGGAGGATGGGGGCATTCTTGATAGTGATAGAGAAGTATGGAAGAAGGAAAAACTTCAGGGAAGTAGGGATTAAGATCTGTTTTGGATTTGTTGAGTTTGAATGTATATGGGACATCCAGTTTGAGAAAACTGAAAAGCAGGTAAAGTCACTCAATATTGACATAAGAGCGTTTATATGGGTTGACTTTAAATACAGAAACTTTACATGTCATTTAAAAAAGTTCAAGAGACAATTTCTGGTTGATTAATCATTATTAAAAAATGCTAGCATATTACCAATAAAATGGATCAGTGATACTCTTGGAATGTCAAAGACCTCTCATAATAAGAGGCTCACAGTTTATATGCCCTTGGAAGAATGGGTGATATTCCCAAGGGTGGCAACAACTCTGATTGGCTAACAGTTAATGAGAATGAATATTTTAATGAGAGTTGGACTTAATCTAATGAGAGGCTAGGGGATGTGCATTTACTTCCAAGTCACTTAAAGCCTCTTGAAATCTAGACAAAAGAGTCTACCTGGCCCAACCCAGTTTGAGTAGAACATAGTGCCTCAGATGTTTCACCATAGATTAAATTCCTTGTGAGATTAGGAGCAATAGCAAGCCTAGATGGAGGAGAATGTCAATCCTATCTGCTATTATCAGTTCTTGAGAGGCTGAGTATTGAAATGAGGACTTTAGAAAAAAGGGGGGCAAAATGCTCCAAATCATTAGTAGTTATTCATACTTATTTCTCTCATGTGGCTTGTAAAGCACTTTTAGATGTTTGTATAAGAGACATTAGCACATAAGGTGGCAGTCTCTTTTCATAGCCAGCAACAACAGGAAGTTTGATGTTCTAATCAAGGAAGAGTCAAATGTATTCTAAATGGTTAAGGAAATATCAACTTTTTGGAAACCTGGATTTGCATTCAATGGGCCCTCAAACAACTTGCAGGTTTGCACTGAAATGTTCTTTCATGTTCTACCAAAAAGCCATTCTGAGGTCAAATGAGAGTTGTTTTGAGTATGAGATCAGGTACTTGGATCATTTTTAAAGAATGGGAAAAGATTTTAAAGACTAACTCAACCACATTCCATATTTTATGCATGAAGAAACCTAAAATAAGTGAGAGAGAGAGAGAGAGAGAGAGAGAGAGAGAGAGAGTGTCTTCATGTCTTCTTCCAAGTCATAAGATTGTAGCATCATAGATTGAGAGATAAAAGGGGGTTTAGAATGAGTCCAGTCTCCTCCTTGGTTACCAATGGCAGATCTGGCATTAGAAATCAGATTCTCTGTCCTGTATGTAGTGTTCTTTCATACATGCTTCCTTCTTATCTCCCAGCATGCATGTGTAGGACTGGCATAGACACAATGGGCTGTGATTTCATTGGTATAAGAACTCTGCAGTGAGGAAGCTCCCTTTCCAATTGTAGGTCCATACACTCTCTTTCATTTATAGTTTTTAAAAGTAACCTAGGGCACTGAGAGGTTAAATGATTTGCCTGAGTCAGCTAGTATGCATTAGAAAGAATACTTCAGCACAGGTTTTTCTACCTCCATACTAGCTATTCATCCACTTTGTCACAGCTGCCTTTCAAAATACTCAGTAACCTGGGCTGAAGTTTTGAGGGAGGCCTCACTACTTAGCTCCTTTCTAGACTTCAAGAATTTCCATTGTCTATCCTGAATACCTAGGATATATTTTGTTCTTGTCTACATCTTGTGGCTTACCTATCTTCCCTCAAATCTAAGCTAAAACTCTACCTTCTACAGAAAGCCTTTCTGAGGGGTGAGGAGGGTGGAGCCAAGATAGCAGAAAAAAGGCAGGGACTCACTTGAGAATTCCCTAATTCCCACCCCTCACTATCAAAAAACTTTAAATAATGCCTCAAAACAAATTCTAACAAACAGAAAAAGAGAAGCAATTTTCCAACCCAACTTAGGTTGACAAGAAAGATCTGTTACACCAGGGAGAGTGGAATGTAGTCTGGCATAGGCCAGTACCCTAGTAAACCAGTAGTAGAGTTTGAGGGTGACTGAATCATTGGTAGCAGGGGCACTTTCTAGATCTCTCAGACCACAGATAGTAAGGCTGAGATAATCTGACTGCTTTGAGAGTCAGGCTTTTGTTGCATTGTCCATCCTTGGACCTCTCAGTTCTAGGGCAAAAGGGGGCATTAGCACACCTATGTTTGGAACCTCAGTAGAGTGGGAATCCTAGTTAAAGTTCCAGGGCAGAAAAGAATGCTGATAATGCTCCACAGCCCAGAATGCAGAACAAAAGAGTAATAAACACACTTCTTCCTAGATCATACCATTTTGGAAAGCCAAAAACTTATAGGTTCCCAGAATTATCTCTGAAAACAGCTGTACAAACAATACTTGAAGCTTAGGACAGCTACCCTCTGGAACAACTAGAGTCCCACTTAGGATAGAGTTAAAAATTAAGAAATAAGCTGGTAAAATGAGCAAACAGTAGAAAAATATCTTGACTAAAGTCCTACAGTGACAGGGAAGGAACAACCACTAATTTAAAAGAAAACAACAAAGTTAAACAACCCAAATCTGAAGCCTCAGGGAGAAATTTATCAGGTCTCAGTTCATGGAAGAATTCAAAAAGGATTTTAAAAATTAAGTAAGAAAGGTAGAAAAAAATTGGGAAGAGAAATGAGAGTGATGCATAACAAAATCATACCAAGAGAATAAATAGTTTGGTAAAGGATGCACAAAATATACTGAATTCAATAATACCTGAAAAAACAGAATAGATCAAATGGTAAGAGTGTCACAAAATCCAAAGAAGAGAAGAATACTTTGAAAAGAAGAATTGGTCAAATGGAAAAGGAGGCACAAAAATTTCACTGAAGAAAATAACTACTTAAAAAGTAGAATTGTTCCAATGGAAAAAGAGGTACCAAAGTTCACTGAAGGAAATAATTCCTTAAAAATTAGAATTGGGCAATTGGAAATGAATCAAGAAACATCAGAAACAAAACAAAACAAAATCAAAATATTGAAAATTGTGAAATGAAAATGAAAAATTAGAAGAAAATATGGAATATTTCATTGAGAAAAAACATCTGATTTGAAAAACAGGTATAGAAGAGATAACATAAGAATTATTGGACTATCTGAAAGTTATTGAAAGTCTTGTCATCATCTTTCAAGAAATTATCAAGGAAAATTGCCCTGATATTTTAGAATGAGAGGGTGAAATAGAAATGGAAAGAATCCATTGATCACCCTTTGAAAGAGATTCCAAAATAAAAATACCCAGGAATATTACAGTCAAATTTCAGAACTCCTAGGTCAAGGAGAAAATGTTGCAAGGAGCTAGAAAGCAGCTCCTTTTTTTTAAAGGCTTGGAGGGCTTGGAATATGATATTTTGGAGGGCAAAAACGTTGGAATTACAACAAAGAATCATCTACCCAGAAAAACTGAATATAATTCTCCAGGGGAAAAATGAATATTAATGAAAAAGAGATTTTTCAATCACTCCTGATGAAAGATAAAAACTGAATAGAAACTCTGGCTTTCAAATACAAGAGTCAAAAGAAGCTTAAAAAGGTAAACAGGAAAGAAGGGATTCAATAAAGTTAAACTGTTTACATTCCTCCATGGGAAAATAACTTTTCTAGCTCTGAAAAACTTTCTCATTAATGGGTTAATTGGAAGAAGTATATATAGAAAGCACAAGTGTGAGTTGAATATTGGGATGATTGTCTAAAAAAATAAAATTATCAGGTGAGAAAGAAGAATGCACTGGGAGATTTAGAAAGGGAGAGGTAGCATGGGGTAAATTATCTGACATAAAAGAAACCCAAAATATACTTTATAATGATGAGAAAGATGGAGGATGGGGTGGGGCAAAGTACATGAACTTCATTCTCATTGAAATTGGCTCATAAAGGGACACACCATATAGGAGAGTGTGAATGGAATGATATGGGGGGTGGGGAGTTGATAGAAGGGAGGGTGGACTGGAGGAGGTCAGAGTCAAAACCAAAACAATTTTAAGAATGGATAGGGTGAAAGGAGAAAGGAAGATGAATGAGGGGAAATAGAATGGAGGAAAAATATATACTTGGTAATTGTAACTGAAAAAATTACAGTGAAATTTTCTGATAAAGACCTCATTTCTCAAATACATGGAGATCAGAGTCAAATTTGTAGCAATTTGTAGTTAAGAAATAAGCTGGTAAAATGGGCAAAGAGCAGGAAAAAGAATGACTCTAAAAAGTACTACAGTGACAGGGAAGAACAAACACTAATTTAGAAGACAACAAAGTCAAATCATCTATATCTGAAGCCTGAAGATTCAATTACTCAACTGATAGTCAAAGGAAATGAAAAGGCAGTTTTGAGATTATCAAAATGTTCTAAATCATTATTGGTTAAAACAAATAAATTAAAACAACTCTGACCTATCTTACAACTGCCAGATTGAATAATATGATAAAAAGGGGAAATGACAAATATTGGAGGACATATGGGAAAATTAAAACAATAAAATATTGTTCGTGGAGTTGTGAACTGTGAAATGCTTTTTTAGAGCAATTTGCTGAAAAGACTATAAAATCACAAATACCCTTTGTCCAAGCAATACCACTACTAGATCTATATCCCAGAGATTATAAAAAAGGAAAAGGATCATATTTATAGCCCTTCTTTTAGTGGTGGCAAAGAATTTGAAATTGAGGAGATGTCAACCAATTGAGGAATGACTAAACAAATTATTGTATATGATTGTGATGGAATATAATTGTGCCATAGGAAATGTGCTTCATCAGGACCAGAGGTTGAAAAAATAGC
Source organism: Macrotis lagotis (assembly GCF_037893015.1). NCBI lineage: Eukaryota > Metazoa > Chordata > Mammalia > Peramelemorphia > Peramelidae > Macrotis > Macrotis lagotis. The sequence continues at coordinate 427,171,289 of NC_133658.1, read as the reverse complement.
CACAATCTAGCCCAGCCCAGTGCAGCCCAGAGATCACCAGCAACAGCTTGAAGGGGAGGGGAGAAACACTGCTCCACCAGAATGAGTGTGGAATGAGGAGCACTGGCCCCAGAACCTACAGAAGAGTCAGGGGAAACCAGCCTGCACCCCCAGAGATGGCAAGGGAAGTCTGCAGAGATTTCTCTACTCTCCCAGGGATAGGAATCTCCTGTTTGCCTACACTCACATATTGCAGTTTGGGCTTCCATACTAAGATGGCCCCAGGGCAGAGGGAAGTACTGGGCCATCTTACATATCAAAGCACAGGCTAGAGAGCATAAGACCTTGGAGGAATAAAGGTCCCAGTGGGGTGTTCCCCCCCTCCCAAGAAAACAACCCGAAAGCCTTGAATGTGCTGTAAATTAGTCTTGGGCTGAGGAAATGAGGAAACAACAGAAAAATAAGGATCTAACCATAGAGAACTACTTTAGTCCCATGAAAGATCCAAACACATACTCAGATGATGAAAAAAATCAAAGCTTCCATATCCAAAACCTCCAAGAGAAATAGAAAATGGGGTCAGACTATGGATGAGCTCAAAAAAAGACTTTGAAAAGCAATTAAAGGAGGTGGAGAAAAAATTGGGAGGAGAAATGAGAGTGATGCAGAAAAATCACAAAAACCAAATCAAAAACTTGGTGAAAGATATATAAAAAATACTGAAGAAAATATGTTAAAAACCAGTTTAGGTATAATGGAAAAAGCAAAACAAAAGGCAAATGAGGAGAAGAATGCCTTAAAAAGCAGAATTGGCCAGCTGGAAAAGGAGATAAAAAAGCTCTCTGAAGAAAATAACTCTTTCAAAAGCAAAATGGAACTAAAGGAAGCTGATGACTTTACAAGAAATCAGGAAGAAATAAAACTCTTCCAAAAAAGCCCAAATTAGAAGAAAATGTGAAATATCTTATTGGAAAAACAACTGATCTCAAAAACAGATCCAGAAGAAATAATTTTAAAATTATTGGACTATCTGAAAGCCATGACCAGGAGAAGAGCCTAGACTTCATTTTTCAAGAAATAATACAGCAAAATTGCCCTGAGATCCTAGAAGCTGAGAGTAAAATAAAAATTGAGAGAATTCACTGGTCACCCCTCCTGAAAGGGATCCCAAAAAGAAAAACTTCCAGGAATATTATAGACAAATTCTAAAACTCCCAAATCAAAGAGAAAATTCTAAAAGCTGCCAGAAGCAGACAATTCAACTACTGAGGCTCCATAGTCAGGATTACACAGGATCTGGCAGCATCTACATTAAGGGTTCATAGGGATTGGAATATGATATTCCAGAAGGCACAAGATCTTGGTTTACAACCAAAAATCAACTACCCAGCAAAAATGAACACCTTTTAGGGGAAAAGATGGACTTTCAATGAAACAGCAGACTTTCAAACTTTCCTATCGAGACGACCAGAACTGAACAAAAAGTTTGATCTCCATGTACAGGACTCTGGTGAACCATAGGGGGAGTGGAAGAGAGGAACTTGAGGATGTCAAACTATTTGTATTCCTGCAGGGGAAGAAGCTATTGTTAACTCATATGAATTTTCTCATTTATAAGAGCTGTTAGAAGAAGCATATATAGACAGGACATAGGGAGGAGTGGAATATAATGGTATGGTGTGGTAAATGGATGGAGTCAATGGGCAATGGGGTGAAGTACTGGGAGGAAGGAAAAGGAGATGAAGAAGAAGCTGAAAGATTTTACATAAGAGTCAAGAAAAAGCTTTTTCAATGGAGTGGAGGGTGGGGAGGCAAGGAGGAATGAGTGAGCCTTCATTCTCAACGGAAATGGCTCAGAGAGGAAATGACATGCACACTTAATAGAGTCGAGGAAATCTGTCTTGCCTTGGAGATGGATGAGAGGAAAGGGATGGGATGAGGGGGAATGGGGGGAGGGAAGGGGGAATAGGTGGTAGAAGAGAGGGAAGATCGAGGGAGAGGGTACTCAGATGCAACACACTCTTGGACAGGGCCAGGATGAAAGGAGAGAGAGAATAGGATAAATGAGAGTAGGGAGAAATAGAGTGGAGGTACAGCTAGTAATAGCAATTGAGGGAAAAATATTGAGGCAACTTTTCTGGTGGACAGAGCCATTGAAATCTGAACACAGACTGAAGTACTCCTCTCTCTCTCTCTCTCTATTCTTGAGGTTTCCAATCTTCTTGGGGGGATTATGTTTACTCTTATAACCTTCAATTTACATCAATGTATGCTATAGAAACAATGTAGAGACTGTCAGACAGCCTTCTGTAGGTGGGGGAAGGAAGGGAGGAGGGGGGGTAAAAATTGTAGAATTCACAGTCTTGAAAAAAATGATGGGTACATATTACTATTGTATATAATTGGAAAACAAATGTTAAAATGTTTAAAAAAATCATAAGCATGTAAATGATTCTTCCTTATGAGGTAAGGGACCTTGGAGGTCATTGGCTTTGGAAGCTCTATGGCTTGCCCAAAGTTCTGTTGCTAATAAATGGAAGAGGACCTGTGACTCTAGACTTAGCACCCCTTCTACTACTTCACCATACCACATTTCTTCAAAAGCATAGTCTTCTCTTTTAAGATTTAATTTCTCATGGTTTATTAGGCCTGAAGGTGATTCTTGAAGTTCCTATAATCATGCGGAAACTCAGTCACTACCAAGAGAGAAAAGTAGAGTACAAGGTGAGTGATGGACTGCTCACCATAGCCAGATGACCTTACTGCAGGGCAGAGAAGTTCATCATCATAGAGAGGGCCACTAGGCAATTAATTCCTTTGATCATACCACACCATGAAAGCATCTCATAAGACATTACTATGTGTCAAAAAAGAGAGATGAAGTCAGTATCAGAATTTGAAGATCTTATAATAAAAATAGTTCACATTTATAAAGAACTTTGCTATAGATTTGAAAACAATTGTGTATTTATTGTATCATTTAATCCTTAAGCAACCCTATCAGATAGATACTCTTATTATCCTCTTTTGACAGATGATGATATCGATCTTGAGAAGTTGATTTGCCCAAGGTCACACAGTTAATGTCTGAGACTGAATTTGAACCCATCTTTCAGATTTAAAGTTCATCATACCAGTAATTCCTATCTATCTTTTGACAAGATTTATAATCACTGAGTCCTTTGGTATCAAAGACCTCTGACAGCTTATAGCTCAGACAAATGCTTAAAACTTCCCCTGGGGAACAGAAGCATAAATATATAGGCAGTACCAGAGACAGCAATGCGGGGAGGTAGACACTGCCTGACAGGTATATGTACTCAACCCTTTGCAATCAAATGTGCAGCACAGGTGAGGCACATCTCTGCCTCCTCTGCCTTCCCTCACCACATGTCCTTGGGCAAAAGGTAACTGCCAATAGTTGCAATGAGATTATTATAAAAAAGATTACATTTGTCACTCTTGCCATCTCAGCTTTTAACATAATTAATTCTGTATCCACAGTAAATAGGAAACAGTAACCCAGAAGCCTGAGTTCTCTCTGATTTTATAAGCTGTCTTCAGATCACCTCAAAGTAACAGAGAGATTGTTAGAACTTTAGGCTGCAGCTATAGTCTATCTGTTCTCTTGCTTTCATGTTCACAATGTCACAATGCACTGAAGCCTTGGAAAGGAAGCCTTTGGGAATTACCCTTCCCTACAGTGTTGGAGAATTTTGTTTATAGGGATACACTTAGAGGTAGGCAATAGAGAAGTTTGTGGTCTTCCCCAGATGTATCCTTCTCTGAATTCATAAAGCTATTGATATTTTTTTCTAAAAGTCCCTGCCAATTCCTGGTAAACAGTGGCATTTTTTTCTGTCCTGGGAATTACTTTATTTCTTTAAACAAGCAATACAACAGCCAAGTGGAGCATGGCCTGCCTTTACATTTGATCTTTACCAGACTTAGGCCAAATCTGTCTCCCTTGCTTAGAGGTAGCTGAGGGACTTTTCACCATAAAAGTTACCAGCTGCCCACTTACTGTTTGACATCTTAAAACCCCCAGAGGGCTTGTTTGCCAGAGGCTGCTCTGTGGGTTTGAACAAGGGTCACTTTTTTTTTTGTTTTTCTCTTCTTTTTTAAAAGGCATTTTAATTCTTCCCAAAGGGGAAAAAACTAACATGAAATGTCTGTCTGAATCACTTTCCTTTTTGGCACAGGGATATGTGAGTTCTGTAGTTTTATAATGTCACCTCTAAGTAATACAAGACAGTGACAGTGAAATTGAAAGGATTACCCAATTCCTGGCTAAGACATCCTTTAGCACCAATGTGTCCCCAAAGTGTCTGCATTCAATGTGATTGTGGCAATGAAGAATTGCATTCAATAACTATCAAATCTATTGATTTGTTTTTACATTACAAAGGTAATTCTCTTGAAGGAGGATATACTCAGAATGTCCTAGACTGGATTACTGATTGCAACTGGAGTGGGCTAACCTGGAGGTGGAAAATTGATTGAATGGGTTTCTAGAGGAGTGATGACTGGGCCTCAGGAGGCTTGGATTAACTTAATGTGTGACCTTTAGCAAATCAACACAAAAGGCACTTAATAAATGCTTACAAATTGACTAGTAAAGTAGTAAGTTGACTAATTAATTAGTAAACACTTATTAAGTACCTAGTATTTGCCAGACAATAAACTAAATTCTGATACAAATACAAAAATGAAAGAAAGTCCCTGACCTCAATGACCTTATACTCCAATGTGAGAAGTGGAGAAGGAAGAAAGTACCTAGACTGCGGTCATGATGGAGAAGTCCAAAAGATAGCTGGGGAGTAGAACTGAGTGATTTATTAAGTATCCAGGCTCCACAATTGGTTCTTGAGATACTGATGCAGTAGGCTCAAGAAATTTCTTTCCCTTCTAACAAGCCTAGAGAACAAAAACACCCATTTGATTGCCATTCACAGGATTACCTGTGGTCATCAGGATCCCATCTAACACTTAGCAGAGTGGTAGCCCAGTTTAATGGAAAGTATTCTGATTTGAATTTTGTGTTCTGGGTTCAAATTCTTTTGCCATTGGTTTAACCTAAAGTTCTGCTTCCTTTGTGTGTGTGTGTGTGTGTGTGTGTGTGTGTGTGTGTGTGTGTGTGTGTGTATACTGACTTGATTCTGGGTGAATACCAACTTCCCAGAACTTTAGGCAATGTTATGACTGTAAGTTGCAGAAAAGGGGCTGACCTAAATCAGTAGAAAGAGTTTTCTAACCTGGTAGTCCTATATGTTAATATAATTACTACTAGTCTGGACCCTATGGATTTCATTCACATTTATCTATATATAAAGTGGGGGGAAAATGTACTGATCATTTACACTTTTTCTCTGGTTTTCTTCCACAGTCACCTATTGTTTCCTTCTTTGCTGCCTTCAGACATTCCAAAGGATTCCCAATCTTAAAAAACAAATAAAATTTGACCCTATCATCCCCTTAAGTATATCATCCTATCTTTCACTTTCTTTTCACAGCCAAACTCTTTGAGCAAGCTGTTTGTACTGGTTTCTTCTACTTTCTTTTCTCTCATGTATTTATTCAACCCTTAGAATCTGACTTCTGATTTCAGTGAAACAGTTTACCTGGCTAGTAATATTACCAGATGATGCCTTAGAAAGATTATTTTTTGTTTATTTTAATTTTTATTTATAAGGCAATAGGGCTAATTATTTGAGGAGGGATTTAAACCCAGGTTCTCCTGACTCCAGGGTTGGTGCTCTACCCACTGTGGCACCTAGCTGGCCTTGAAGGTTCTTACATCAGCAAAAGACTTCACCTTAGGATGGATTGGAAAGGGAAAAGAATGGAGGTAAGGAAGTTAAATTAGGGACTATAACAAAAATCAAAGCATAAAGTGATAAGCACCTCTGTGGGTGGAAAAAGAGGGCATATATAAGAGATAATGTTGGGATAGAACTGACAAAAACATGAAAATGACCATCAACAAATATTATATGTAATGGGGATGAACTCAGAGCATTTCCAATAAAATCGGGGGTGAAACAAGGAGGCCCATTATCACTATTACTCTTCAAAATAGTTTTAGAAATGCTAGCTGTAGCAATTAGAGAAGAAAAAGAAATTTGAAGGAACCAGAATGGGTACTGAGGAAGCAAAGCTTTCACTCTTTGCAGATGATATGATGGCATACTTAGAGGATCCAAAAAAATCATCTTAAAATCTCCTTGAAACAATCAACAAATTCAGCAAAGTAGCAGGATATAAAATACACCCACATAAATCATCAACAAAAAGCCCAAGAGCAAGAGATAGAAAAAGAAATTCCATTTAAAGTAAGTATAGACAACAGTAAATACTATGTTCTAAGATAAAACCAAAAACTGTATGAACACAATTATAAAGCACTTCTCACTCAAATAAAGTCAGATCTGAATAACTAGAAAAATGTTAATTGCTCATGGTTAGGTTAAGCTAATATAATAAAATTGACAATTCTATCAAATTAAATTACTTATTCAGTGCCATGCTAATCAAACTACCAAATAAACTATTTTACTGAGCTAGGAAAAATAGTAACAAATTCATCTGGAGCAAGAAAATATCAAGAATAGCAAGGGAACTGCTGAAAAAAATGTAAAGGAAGGGACCTAGCTCTACCAGATCTAAAATGTTACTATAAAGCATAACATCCTGATACTGGTTAAGAAATAGAGTAATGGATCAGTGGCTTAGAATAGGTTCAAAAGAAACAGTAATAAATGTCTACAGTAAATCTACTGTTTGACAAACCCAAAGACATCAACTTCTGGGATAAGAACTCACTATTTGACAAAAGTTGTTGGGAAAACTGGAAAATGACATGGCAAAAACTAGGCATAGACTCACATCTCATACCCTATACCAAAATAAGGTCAAAATGGGTACAGTATTCAGACATAAAGATTGACACTATAGATAAATTAATAGACCAAGAAATACTCTATCAGATCTATGGAAAGGGGACAAATGTATGACCAAACACAAATTAGAATACATTATAAATTGCAAAATAAATGATTTTGACTATATTAAATTTAAAAGATTTTGCACCAATAGAATCAATATTGCCAAAATTAAAAGGAAAGTAGAAAGATAGGAAACTACTCAACTAGGAGTTCTGATAAATGACTCATTTCTAAAATATATAGAGAACTGCATCAAATTTATAAGATTACAAGTCATTTCCCAATTGATAAATTGTCAAAGGATATGAACAGATAGTTTTCAAATGAAGAAATTAAACTATGTATATATATATATATATATAATCATATGAATAAATGCTCCAAATCATTATTGATTAGAGAAATGCAAATTAAAACAACTATGAGGTATCACCTCATACCTACCAGAATGGCAAAGATGAGAAAAAAGGGAAAATAATCAGTATTGTAGTGTTGTGGGAAGATTGGGGCATTGATACATTACTTGTGGAATTGTGACCAAATCCAACTATTCTGGAGATCAATATATAACTATGCCCAAAGAACAATAAAAATGTTCATTCCTTTGACTCAGCAATTCCAATTATAGGCCTATATCCAGAAAAATCTAAAAAATGGAAAAAATCTCACATGTTCCAAAATAATCATAGCAACTCTTTTTGTATTGGCAAAGAATTGAAAATTGAGGTGTTCCCCATCAATTGGGGAACATTATGGCACATGAATATTATGGAATGGTATTGTTCTATAAGAAACCATAAATGGTTGGACTCTAGAGAAGCATGGAATGACTTATGTGACCTGATGCTGAGTGAAGGGAGTAGAACCAAGAAAACAATGTACACAAGAACAACATCATTATGAGATGATTTACCTTGATGGAAGCAGCTCCTCTCAGCAATTTAGAGAGCCAGGGAAATTGTGTTAGTCCAGCCATGGACTATGTTATCTCCATCCAGAGGAAGAAAAGCAACTAAAAATCTTAAAAAAAACCTACTCTTCAGAATCTGATGAACATGTTTTTAAAATTATCTCTTATGTATCTTTTTCTCTTACTCCTAATTCCTCATGCCAAAAATGACTAATTTGTAAACATCTTCATCTAAACTACTTTTGTGCAATGTTAACCTGTTTGCCACTGAGGGGAAGGGGGAGGGAAGGGAGAATGAAAGGAAATTTTGTAACTTAAAAATATACATATGCATATGGATGAATGTTAAAAATCTTTTTTTTTTAAATTTGGGAAAACCACAGTAGCCAAGATCAAAAGAAATGTAGTAAACTGGGAAACAATCTGTATAACTAATGTTTCTGACAAAGGACTCATTTCTAAATTATACATAGAAGTGAGTCAAACTTTTGAAAAAAAGCCATTCCCCAACTGACAAATGGCCAAAGGATATGCAACGGCAATTTACAGATGAGGAGATCAAAGGAATCCATAGTCATATGAAAAATTGCTCTAAATCATTACTTATTAGAGAAATGCAAATTAAAGCTTCTCTGAGGTACCACCTCACATCTCTCAGACTGGCCAATATGACCAGAAAGGATAATGATCATTGTTGGAAGGGTTGTGGAAAATCTGGGACACTATTACATTGCTTGGTGGAGAGCAATTTGGAACTACACCCAAAGGGCAACAAAAATGTTCATACCCTTTGATCCAGCAATACCACTACTGGGTCTATACCCTGAAGAGATGATGAAAAAGGATAAAAACATCACTTGTACAAAAAAAAATTCATCACAGCCCTGTTTGTAGTGGCAAAGAATTGGAAATCAAGTCAATGTACTTCAATTGGGGAATGGCTTAGCAAGCTGTGGTATATGTATGTCATGGAACACTATTGTTCTTTTAGAAACCAGGAGGGATGGGAATTCAGGGATGCCTGGAGCAATTTGCATGAACTGAGGTTGAGCAAGATGAGCAGAACCAGAAAAAACATTGTACATCCTAACAACAACATGGGGGTGATGATCAACCTTGATGGACTTGCTCATCCCATTAGTGCAACAAGCAGGAACACTTTGGTGCTGTCTGCAATGGAGAATACCATCTGCATCCAGAGAAGGAACTGTGGAGTTTGAAAAAAGACCAAGGACTATTACCTTTAATTTAGGAAAAAACCTGATATCTTATTGTTTGATTTTGCTATCTCTTATACTTTGTTTCTTTCTTAAGGATATGATTTCTCTCTCATCACATTCAATTTGGATCAATGTGTACCATGGAAACAATGTAAAGATTGGCAAATTGCCTTCTGTGGGGAGTGGGGGGGGAGGGCAGCAAGATTAGGGGGAAAATTATAAAACTGAAAATAAGTAAAATCTTTAAGTAAAACAAAATAAAAATAAAATAAAATAAAAATAAAAAATGTGGGAAATGTTTGGTCCCAAGGAGAGGTGAGAGAGAAGGAAGAGTCATGGATGACTCTAAGGTTGCAAAGCTGAGTGACTGGAAAGATGATGGTGGATAATACAAATAAGGATTATTTCTCAATAGAAATAAGAATTTTTGCAAGAGCTCAAAAAAAGCGTTATTGTTGCTAGGGGGAAGGCTTGGGAAGCTGGATGATATTTGAAGAGACAATAAATTACAGTATCCCTGTGCCTTTGTTTTCTTACTTGTAAAGTAGAGATGATTATATTTTCAAAACCTATTTTACAGTGTTGTTGTGAATCAAGAGCATTGTTTCAGTCAAAAGATCTGCATCTTTATGTAGTAGTAGAAATGGGTTATTATTTGAGAGGTCAGACACTAGATTTCCAGGGCAAGATTTAGCCAAAGGGGAAATCAAATCATTTGAGGGCATCTTAAATCTGGTCAAAGCCTAAAGTCAAAGGAGAGAAAATAGCCAAAAACAGCTTGTCACCTTGAGATAGGGCCAGTTGTATCACAGGATACAAGCTACATTTCTTACAGGGGCTACAAGCAACAAAATTTGGATAAGGGAGGTAAAGGAAGGTTTAGAACCTGAGGCCCTGCAATAGTGATGTTCCAAAAAGGGAGAACTATTTCTAGGGAGCTGTGGGAGTGATGTGGAGGCTGTTCAACAACAACTTCTCTGGTTTTCCCTACTATCCTTTCCCCTTTTAATTTCTTCCTTTCAGATAAACAGCTCTGACAGCCTGATCTACTGGCAACCAAACAAGAACAAGTTATACTTCGTTATGTTTGAGACTTTGTTGGGCAGGGAAGGGTCATTCCTAAAAACTGAGAGACTAAATAGGAAATCACTTTTTTTTGGAATGACATATGGTAATGCCAATATTTTACATTTCTGAAAATGATTTTTATTTCAATTATTGCTCACTCCTCTTTCATTCTTTGAACTTGTTTATAACAGTCCAAATTCAAGAGAATGTTCACAAGTATAAATGAAAAAGTTTAGATTTCCACTTCAAGTTGGGGCCATAGCCTCTTTGCCTGCCTTCTTTCTTTCCTTCCTTCCTTCCTTCCTTCCTTCCTTCCTTCCTTCCTTCCTTCCTTCCTTCCTTCCTTCCTTCCTTCCTTCCTTCCCTCCCTCCTCCTTTTGTTTCTTCCTTCCTTCCCCCTTCTGGGTATGATAGCAATCTACACTCTACTGATGGGGAAGAAAAAACTTCTCTGGATATAAGTATCTAGAGCAAAGCCATAGCCACCATGAACTATTCCTAGCTCTACCCCAAAATGGGCAAGGACCTTGGCCAAGGTCAGGCATTAAGACAGTGAAAAAATTAGAAGCCTACAATTTTCCCATTTCTTAATATAGTTTTCTTTTATGATATTATATTGCTATCATTGGACTCAAGTATTCCTGAATAAGACTCATTCAGTGATACTTCTGAGGACTGAAAATGATTCTTTTCAGAGATTGTTGCATTCTAAATTTCCCCACCTCCATTGCTTAATCAATAAAATGACCTTATATGCAAGATTCCTTGTGAAATGAAACAGAGACTTAACTCCTGGCAGATTGTCTTACAGCTGTGACTCTTTCATTCTTCCCCTCTGTTAATTTACTCAGGACTGTAATGCAGATGTTGGACATCCCTGAGAAAGTGCCTCACACCATGTAGTCATATAGAATAGTTGCCAAACCTGGGGATAGAATTGAGGAGAGAGGGAAGAATTGGTGGGAGGGATGGATTGAGGGGAAGAGAGGGAAAGAGAGAGGTTGGGGAGAGAGAGAGAGAGAGAGAGAGAGAGAGAGAGAGAGAGAGAGAGAGAGAGAGAGAGAGAGAGAGAGAGGAGAGAGAGAGGCAGATAGGCAGAGAACAGAGACAGAGACAGAAAGAGAATCAGAATCAGACAGAGAGGGAGAGAGTCAGAGCCAGAGCCAGAGACACAGAGAAAGAGAAAGAGAGACAGAGAAAGATAGAGAAAGAGAAATAGAATTAGAGAGGGAAAGAAGGAGAGACAGACACACACATGTAGGTAGTAGGAATAATTTTGATCAGTTCAGTTATTATATCTTCCCATAAGTCCTAGCCCTTGACTTTTCAAGCAACTTAGCTGAGAAAATTCTTACAACATTCAACCTAGAGAATTCTCATAAGTAAGAAAAAATTAAATTCCATGTGTTAGAATTCTCTGTTTTTAATGTTTGAAAATTCTTTATTAACATGTTGTAAGGATCTGTGTTCCTTCTTGCTCATTTTCCCCATTGTCATGAGTACTTTTGATATGTGGCTGTAAGAGCAGAGATTCCTAGAAAAATAATCTGCACAAGAGTGGACTTTGGACTTTATAGAATTAAGAAAATAAGTGGGTCAATAATTTCATTATTGTAAAAAACTCTCAAGTCTACACTTTTTCTGCAATTTAATTGCCCAGGATATTGAAAATTTATATGACTTTTTCAGGGATACTCAATATGTTTCAATGGTGAGATAAGTCTAGATTTTCCTGGCTGTGAGGTTAGCTTTCTATTCACTTTTCATAGTTATTTCTCTTTATAACAAAAATTAATAGTAACAATAGCAATAATGTTAATATAGATAACTGAAAGTAAATTAGTGACCATCTATATACCTATATGCCTATTGTATGATCTTAACACTATTTTTACCTGTTTACCTGAACCATACATACATATACACATATACATACAAACATATATATATATATATATACATACATACCATATATGCATATATATATATATTAAAATGAGAAGAAGAAGAGGGGGAGGAAAAGATGGAAAAGAATGAAAGAAAGGAATGAGAGAAGAAAGAAATATGAAAGAAGGAATGAAGAAACATCTTCTTTGATAGATGCATGATCTTTTAGATGTGACTACCCTCTTCCCTGGTACAGCTCATAATTCATCCATAATTTAACATCTGGTGTGATTCTTGTCCATTTCCTTCCATAAATCTTCCACACAAGATCTATAAAAACATTTTTGGAAGCCTTCCTATGATCTGGGGTTTATTTTTTTTTATTCTATTGTATCTAGTAGTGCAATGTCTGGATTGTCCTCCTGTCATTCTTTACTCTTGCTACATAGCTAATACAAATCTTTTTTCTAGGACATTATTTAGATTTCTTTTATGCTGCTTCTTTCAAGCAAGTCATTATTGCAATGGGCTGTGGCTACTAATGCCAGTAATGAAACTCTCCATTGCTGTTTAGCTCTTCTGTAATTATTGTACTCTGAATATTATGATTTTCCATGATGTTCATTTATACAATATCACAGAGAGAATGTGAGAGTTGAAAAGACAGAATTTTCTGTTAGGAAACAGACTGGAATATTAAAATTTCTTTGCATTATTTCAAAAGCAAGATCAAATTTTTCCTTCTAGTAAATTTTGGCTCCAGATCATTGTCTATCTGAAGTAATTATCTAAGATATATGTATTTATGGACTTAAAAAACATAAATAGCATTTCTTGTTTGATAGAACTTGTCAGGGCTCGATATACCCTTGAAGAATACAGAGTTACCTTCCCCCCATCCTGAGTAGAAATAATATTGAAAACAATGAACAAGAGATAGGCAAAGAAGATAAAATGTTTATTTGTATTTAAGAAGACATGGGCTCATATCCCATCTCTGACACTTCTTAGCTATGAGATCTTGGGGAAATCATTTAATCACTTAGAGTCTGTTACCTCTTCTACTGTCATAAAATACAAATGGAATAACACAGAAAAATTGCTTTGCAAATCTTAATGTGCCATAGACAGTAACTTTTATGCATTGAAATGGATATTTATAATAAAAATATTAGATAATATATAGAAACATATAGAATATCACATTTTCTGAAAATCATCACTTTACTTGCCAGGGACCTCAGAAAAGCATCCATCTTGATCCTCTATTTCACAAGTGAGAAAACTGAGTTCAACACTTAGTCAATGATTTGTCTAAATTTAGAGAGATGGTGAAAGGATGAAAACCCAGGTCATCTGATTCCAAATCTCATGCTTTTTTACCATCTCTTATCTCATGTGTTCCTCAAAATAACTCCAGGAGAAAAGTTAAGCAAATATTTTCATCCTCATTTTATAGCTTAAGGAAATAAATGATTTATTCCTGGATCACATGGCTACTAAATAGTGTAAAACCCTAGTTTTATCACATTAGATTCAATACTCTTTCCACAACTGCAGAGGGAACTTGGCCTGACTTGGTCAAATAGTTAGAGATGGCAATAAGTACTGAGAATTTGCAATGGGCAAGACCAATGAGTCACCTAGGGAGTTAGATCTGTCTCCATTCTAAAAGAAGGAAGCTCAGGAAAGAAGGTAGTACTCTTAAACTAAATCATAATGTTGTTATTGTTGCTCAGTTGTTTCAGTCCTGTCAGATTCTTTGAGATCCCATTTGAGACTTATTTTTTTGCAAAGATACTGAGGTCGTTTTCCATTTCCTTCTCCAGTCTATTTTGCATATGAGGAAATCGAGGCAAACATAATTAAGTGGCTTGCCTAGAGTCCCATGGCTAGTAAATATTCAAGGATACTTTGAACTCAGTTCTTCCTGACTCCAGGCCCCATGCTCTCTATCCTGAACCACCTTGCCTTATTTGTCTATCTGAATTGTTGAACTCTAGCTTTTCTCTGAATTCTAAGAGAATGCAAGATTTTTTAATATGGATAGATGTGAAGTGCAACAAACAGAACCAGACAATCAATATACAAACACAAAACCATAATAATGGAATATAGTAAATATTTAATGACCAAGAATGGCCTCAAATGAAAGATATGATAAGGTGCCTTCCCCCCCCAAATATGTACTCATACTTATATACATCTTTGCAGAACTGGGGGACTATGACTAGAACATTGCATCTACTATCAGACACTTTTATAATTCTGATAACTCTGTGAGTGTTCCTTTATAATTTTTATTCTTTGTTCTAATGAATTACTCCCTAAGAATAGGGGCTATTAAAAACAACATAGGGGATTTAAAAACAAAAGGTTATTAATAAACTATATTTTTTGGTTTATTTTTGCAAGGCAAATGGGGTTATGCTACTCGTCCAAGGTCACACAGCTAGGTAATTATTAAGTATCTGAGTTGGATCTGAACTCAGGTCCTACTGACTCCAGGGCCAGTGTTCTATCCACTGTACCACCTAGCTACTCCTAAACTATATATTTTAAAAGAATATATTCTCCATGAGGGCAGGGATTATTTAATTTTTGTTTTTGTACTCATATCACCTAACACAGTGTCTAGTACATATTAGGCATATGATATATATTTATTGAATTAAATTGAAATGAATTCTAAGACCAAAGTGTCCTTTTAACCTTATTTCCATCCCAGGTTTCCAGGCTTCATAGTCCTTACATACTTTTGTTAAATTTTTAACACATTTCTTTGTTAATTTTAATTCTCTATTTGAAAAAGATATTGATGGGAGATGAAGAAACTGATGATATACAGATGCTTGTATAGTCTATAATCCTTTGCATCTTATTTCTTACTCCTGAAACATACTTTCTAACATATTTTATCACCTTTTTTTCTTATGTCAACTTTTATATTCAAATAATCAAGTACTTAATACAGACCAGGATAAAGATGAACCTTTATTTCATTGATATAGATTAATAATGAGCTCTGCTAGTGTAGATTGGCACCTTTTATTTGAAATTAGTCATCTAGAATTGTCTAGAACACAGGTTTCAAAAACATAGTCTACTGACCACAAAAGTCCCAGGTAGGGAGATTAAAACATAACTGGGAAATATTTAATAAAATAAATAAAAATATACTAAAACATAGATAACATCAATGTGGTTTTTTTAAGTCTAAGTAAACCCTAGAGTGATCCTCATGAATGACTTAGTAGTACTGTTTCTATTTTAGTTTGACCCCACTGGTCTATAGCAAAGTTAAATGATTTGCCCAGGGTCACATTAGTCACTACATAGTAGAAGTGATACTTGAATCTAGGTACTCCAGTTCTTTTTCTATTTTGACATAAGACTTTCTTGTGCCTCTCATTATCTCTAATGTATTTAATTGTTATTTCTATGCTGATAACATTAAAATTTAACTATCCTATCTCACATCTTAGCAAGTGAACATATCTAAATCAATTTAATGAAATTAAAACAAAAACTTTTATTTTTTCCTCTTTTTAAATTTATTTTTTATTATTTTATTTTTTAAAATTTTCTTTATACATATTACTAAATTATTCTTGTTTGAGAATAAACATAATACCCTCTTCCTCACAAAAATATAAAATCTTATGAGAAATAAAGTAAAAGAAAGAGAAAAAAAATGTGCTTCAGTCTGTATTCTGATACCATCAGCTCTGTCTCAAGTGGATCACATTCTTTCTCATAAGTACATCACAGAAATTACTTCCATATTTTTCCACATTTGCTATTACTGATTGTAATTCCTGCTATCCATTCTTCCCCACTACCATCTATTGTAATTTTCTCTCTGCTTTCACTCTGTTCCTCTTTAAAAATGTTCTGTGGGGTAGCCAAGTGGTGCAGTGGACAGAGTATCAGCCCTGGGGTCAAGAGTACCTAAGCCTATGTCCCACCCCAGAGACCCAGGAACCACCTGGCCCCTTGGTCCCGGAGAGGCCACCAAATCCCACCACCTTGCAAAAAGTAAAAAAGAAAATGTGTTATATCTGATTATCCTCTCCTCTATCATCCACATCCCCCATCCTCTCCCCTCCCCATGCCCTCTCTCCTCTTTTTCTTCTAGATTTCCATACTCTATTGATTGTGTTTGCTGTTTTCTCTCTAAGCCATTTCCGATGAGAATGAAGGCTCCCTCATTTCCCCCTCATCTTCCCCCCTTCATACCATTGCAAAAGCTATTTCTTAACTCTTTTACATGAAATATCTTACCCTATTCTACCTCTCCTTTCCCTTCTCCCAGTACATTTCCTTTTCACCTTTTGACTTCATTTTTACAATATACTATACCTTCAAATTCAAAATGCCTTGTCTATATAAGCTCCTTCTAACTAATCTATTAAATGAGAGGGTTTATATGAACATTATCAGTATCATCTTCCCATGCAGGAATACACACAGTTCATCATTTAATCCGTCATAATTTGCCCTTCCCATCCACTGTCTTTATGCTTCACCTGAATCCTGTACTTGAAGATCAAACTTTCTGTTCAGCTTTGGCTGTTTCAACAGTAACATTTGAAATTCCCCTGTTTCATTGAAAGTCTATCCTTTCCCTTGGAAGAGGATGCTCAGTTTTACTGGATAGTTGATTCTCAGTTGCATTTCAAGCTCTTTTGACTTCCAGAATATTATATTCCAAGCCCTATGAACGCTTAATGTAATTGCTGCTAAATCCTGTGTGATCCTGACTGACTATAGCTCCACAATATTTGAATTGTTTCCTTCTGGCTGTTTGTAATATTTTCTCTTTGAATTGGGAGTTCTGGAATTTGACTATAATATTCCTGGGGGGTTGTATTTTGGCTCTCTTTCAGGAGGAGATCAGTGGATTCTCTCAATTTCTATTTTACCCTCTGCTTCTAGGATATCAGGGCAATTTTCCTGTAGTAATTCTTTGAAAATGATGTCAAGGCTCTTTTCCTGGTCATGACTTTCAGGTATTCCAATAATTTTTAAATTATCTTTCCTAAATCTGTTTTCTATATCAGTTGATTTTCAAATGAGATATTACAAATTTTCTCCTAGTTTTTCATTCTTTTAGTGTAGAATTATTTTGTCTTAATTTTTCACAAAGTCATCAGCTTCCTTTAGCTCCCTTCTATATTTGAAGGATTTGTTTTCCTCAGAGAACCTTCTTATCTCCTTTTCCATCTGGCCAATTCTGCTTTTTAAAGCATTCTTCCTCCTCAATAACTTTTTGAACTATTTTATCCATTTGACCTAAACTGTTTTTTTAGGTTTTTGCAAGGCAAATGGGGTTAAGTGGCTTGCCCAAGTCCATACAGCTAGGTAATTATTAAGTGTCTGAGACCGGATTTGAACCCAGGTACTCCTGATTCCAAGGCCGGTGCTTTATCCACTACGCCATTTAGCCGCCCCTAAACTGGTTTTTAATATTATTTTCTTCAGAATTTTTTGGATCTCCTAGACTAAGCTGCTGACTTTGTTTTCATGTTTTTCCTGCATCTCTCTCATTTCTCTTCACAATTTTTCTTCTCTCTCCCTTACTTGATTTTCAAAATCTTTTTTGATCTCTGTCATAACCTGAGCCCAACTTCTATATTTCTTGGAGTCTTTAGACGTAGAAGCTTGGACTTTCTCATCTTCAGAGTGTGTGTATTGTCCTCCATGGGACCAAAGTAATTGTCTATAGTCAGATTCCTTTTTTTTCTGTTTACTCATTTCTCCAGTCTGTGTCTGGTTTTGGAATGCTTCCTGAGCTTTTGAGTATTATTGGGACCTCAGTTCCTTCAAGGTCTTATGGGAGTCTCCATCTACTCTCCTGGTCTGTGAATGACCACAAACTCATCCCTCTAACCTGGAGCTGTGAGGAAGGTTCCTGCTCTATGGGGGGCCCCAGACTTTGAACAGGGTCTGAATATGGTAGAAGCTCCAGAGTCCTGGCCCAGGGACAGAGGACAGACCTCGACAATCTTCCCCCACTCCTTTACATTCCAATAGGCTGAGCAATCTGGGAGCAGCTGCTGGGTGGCTCCTGCTGGGTGGCTCCACAAGCCTGCTTCTGTTTCCTGGGATCTGGACTGTGCTGAGGGCTGTGGCCATATTGAGGAGGGCCACACTATCCTGGGCATCATGCTCACTCTGGCAGAGGTTTCCCTGTTCATCTTTCCAGTTGTGTTTGGTGTTCCCTGGAGTGGCAGTTCAGGCAACTGCTTCTGCTGCCAGGAGCCAGGGCTCCCTGGGACCTAGGCACCCTGGGACTGTTCCCAGAAGACTTGAGCTTCTTTCCTCCATGCACTGCTGCCCCCCAAACCCAATGGAACAGAGCCTTCCCACTATTTTCTAGGTTACCTTGGGCTGGAGAATTGCCTCACTGGTTCTTTCTATGGGTTCTGTCTCTTGAAAATTTAGTTAGAGTCATACTTTTAAGGTTTTTGAAAATTTTTGGAGATTGCTGTTCTCCTGCAACCATCTTGGCTCCTCCCCCTTATTTTTTCCTCTAAACCCTCTCTACTGCCTCCTAAATCTCTATTACTGTAGAGGTCTATAGAATCCTTCCAGTCCCTCAGATTTCTGACCTAAGTGTCATCCTTGACTCCTACTATCTCTCATTTCCCCATATCCAGTCTGATATCAGTATTTCCTTAATTTCACATTTGCAGCATCTCTTGAATATATTCTCTTCTTTCCTCTGTCACTGCAACCATTTTAGGTTTTTTTTAGGGCCTTGTTTTAGGTTTTTTTTTTTTGCAAGGCAAGTGGGGTTAAATGGCTTGCCCAAGGCCACACAACTAGGTAATTATTAAGTTTCTGAGACCAGATTTGAACCCAGGTACTCCTGACTCCAAGGCCAGTGCTTTATCCACTTTGCCACCTAGCCGCCCCTACTGCCACCATTTTAGTACAGGCCATTATCACCTCATGCCTAGATTATTGTAATGACCTTCTGGTGTATCTGCCTATTGCTCATCTCTCCCCTCTCCAATACATCTTCCATTAAGCCACAAATATGGTTCTGATCATATGTATTCAATAAACTTCAGAGGCTTTCTATTGTCTCTAGCCTTCTTATTGCCTCAATGTCCCTCTTAGCCTTGTCCTACTTTTCCAATCTTCTTACAACTTTTTGTTACCCATTTGAGGGTTTCTTAGCAAAGATATTAGATTAGATTGGATTGGATTTTACAGATATAGAACTTGAAAGGAAAAAAAAAGATCATATAAGTAGTAAGCATCTGAGTCCAGATATGAACTCGAGAAGATAAACTTCCTACTCCAGACCCAGCACTCTCTGCACTGTACCACCTTGTGACCCAGCATCTTACTCCCCACCATGTACTCTTCAATCCAGTGACACTGACCTTGTGACTGTTCTATGGCCATTTTCTCTGACTTTCCCCATGCCAGAAATGTTCTTCCTCTTCATTTCCAATTTTTGGTTTCCTTGATTTCCTTCAAGTCCCAACTAAAATTCCACCTTAAAGAAGTTCCCTCTATTTTTGCCAATTTATCCAATATATTTGACCTTAACCAATATATATGTTTGCATGTTGTTTCCTCCATTTGATTGTAAATTCCATGATAGCAAATACTGTTTTTTGTCCCTTTTTTGAATTCCTGGCATTTAACACATAGACTGTACATAGTGGGTACTTAATAAATATTTATTGATTGAATGATTGATATGTACTTGTTAATTAAATTTTGACATCCAGTCCTTTGAGTAATTTCTTCATCCCCTTCTTTATGTTTTAGTTATATATTCCCCTTCTTAATATTTTGAATTCAAGTATATTTTATCCTAGCTAAATATTCTGTCATTCTGTCATTGAATTCAAGTTCTAGCCCACCAAACTCATTTTATTTGACTCCAATGTCATCCAATGAGTTAGTAATATCAGTCTTGGCTTTCTGTCATCTAAAAATCTGATCATAATACCATATCTACCTCTAAGACATTGATGAAAATACACAAACACCACAGAACCAAGGATGAATACCTATGGTATACTATAAAGAAAAGCTTTTGGATCCAGCTGTGCAGGCAGCTTTAAATTTTATGTCATCCAACCCACATTTCTCCATCTTGTCCACAAAAATAGCATCAGAGACTTTATCAAGAGCATTGGTAAAAATTTAAGTAAATTATGTAGGAATAATTTATCTATCTTTTTCTTCATCTTCCTTTTCTTCTTCCTTTTCTATTTGTCTTCCTTTTTTCTTTTATTCTTTTTCTTGAATTGATGTGTCAAATTTATTTATACCTTTTAATTTTATTTTTAAAATATAGTTTATTTTTCAATTGCATGTTAAAATAATTTTAACATTTGTTTTGTTTTTAAATTTTGAGTTCCAAATTCTATTCTTCCCTTCTTCCCTTCCCTTCTCCTTCCCTGAAATGGTAAGCAAACATAGGTTATATATATGCAATAAAGAAAACATTTCATATTAGCCATTTTGTACAAGAAGACTCAAATAAAAGAAAGACAGAAAGAAAATTAAAATGACATACTTCAGATTGGATTTAGACTATCAATAGTTTCTCTAGAAACAGATATATACTTCATAATTAGTCCTTTGGAATTGTCTTGAATAGCTAAGTTATTTACAATGTTAAAGTTATTGTACACAAAGTTCTCTTCATTTTGTTTTGTTAACTTCATTTTTCCTTACTTCATATAAGTCTTTTGAGGTTTTTCTGAAATCTCCCTATTCATTATTTCTTATTGCATAATAATATTCCATCATATTCGGATACTGCAGCCTGTTCAGTATTTCTTCAATTGAGGGAAATCCCCTTGACTTCCAATATCTTGTCACCACAAAAAAGGGCTGCTATAAATATTTTTTACACATGTAGTTCCTTTTTAATTTTTGTAATTTTTTTTGGGGGGGCGGGGGGATACAGACCTAGTAGTGGTATTGCTGAATCAAAGGTTATACACAGTTTGGTTGCCCTTTGGGAATAGTTCCGATGGGTTAAAAAGGCAAAAGGACATGCATGTGCAAAAGTGTTTATAGCAGCCTTTTTGGTGGTTGCAAAATATTGGAAACTGAGGGGATGCCTATCTATTGGGGAATGACTGGATAAACTGTTATATGATTGTGATGGAATCATATTGTGCTGTAAGAAATGATGAACAAGATGATTTCAGAAAAACCCAGAAAGACTTATAAGAAGTGATGAAAAGTGAAATGACCAGAACCATAAAAATATTAAACAGAGTATCAGCAACATTGTGTCATGATCTTCTATAAATTATTAAGCTCTTTTCAGTAACACAGTAATCCAAGACAAATTCAAAGGACTCCTAAAGAAAAATGCTATCCACACGGAAATAAAGAACTGATGGACTCTGAATGAATTTTATTCTTTTTCATATTTTTCTTTTGATCTGTTCATTCTTTCCCAATTAAAACTGATTTGGAAATATGTTCTACATCACAATTTATGTAGAAACAATATCATATTGTTTATCATTTTCAGAAGAGGGGAGGGGAGGGGATAAAAATGTAAAAAATGTAAAATGTAAATGTAAAAATGTAAAATGTAAAACTCAAGACCTAAATTGTCTTGACATTTAATTGGGGGGAAAATAAAATACTATTAAAAAAACTGCTCTCTAGAATCAGTTCACAACTTTAGCAAAAATGTATTAGTGTTCCAATTTTCCCATATTTATTCCCTTCACTTTCTATCATCTTCCTTTTTTTTGGTCATATTCATTTTACTTTTCCTTGATAAAGCTATAGTAAATCTTTGTGATTACTACTTCATTTTAAAGTAATTATTAACAAATTCTTCAAAGCTTAAAAACTATTATTGCATAGTTTACTATGTATGTTTCTGTTTTACTGTTAGATCCATGAGATTAGAGCCTGTATCATATCTAAACTTGGTTATCTCTTTTAGTGGTATTCTTTATACAATGATGATGATGATGATTATTTGTCCTTTGTTCTTGAAGAAGACCATCAGGGAAATGATAACATGATAAGCAAGTGAATAGGATTTGAGTGAGAAGATACAGTGATAAGATACTAGCTTCCTTTTCTCTTCCAGAGCCATCTAGGTTGAATAGCCAGATATGATGAATCAGGATAACTGAAGTTGGCCTTTTATTTAAAACAATCAGGGTTAAGTAACTTGCCCAATATTACATAGTAAGTGTCAAGTATCTGCATTCATATCTGACCTTAGATCCTCCTGATTCCAGGACTGGTGCTCTATTCATTACATCACCTTACTGCCCCTTCTATGTACAGAAGACATTTAAATGTTCAGTGAGAGAAGAGGTACCATTGAACAGCTCTAATTGAAAGGAAGGTTTTCCTCATATAGATTCCAAACTCTTTCCTTAATTCTTGCTGCACATTTTACAGGACAGAATACTGAGATGGTTAGAGTTGAAATGATTTTACTGAGATCATGGGATGAAATAGGTGCTGAATGGTTTTCAAACCAGTCTAACTAGTTATTTTAAATTTATATTTCTCTGATTTAAAATCCCTGAAAGGAAGATAACACTTCTCTGTCTTCTTCCTGGCAGTTTCCTTGGTCTTCTCCCAAGGGTTGGTTCTGGCAGCCATTTCCCTACAGGGGAAAGGAAGATCCCTAGTTCAGGCTAATAACTGAGAAAACTTTGTTCCAATCATGTACAAGTCTCAGTATCTATCCACCAAAAACTGGCAAAAGTTACCCCTGGTCCTAAGCAACAACTGTTGGAAGCAATTATATCCTTTTTTAGAGATGAAATCATCTCTCCGCCTTGATCCTTTCACTTCTCCTTCCAATATCTATTGAACAAATGCTGTGTATTTTTTTGGTTTGTTTATCTGGCAAGATAACTGACCATATAGAGTTTGATGAATGTCAGAAATGAGTAGCTATTTTCCAGGAAAAGACAGTATAACATCAGTGTTGTTTTTCTAGTAAAAGCTGTGTACACTTGTCTCAAATTCCTCTCTTCTCAGTCATTTCTCATCCTTTTATTCAGTCTAATTTTCCCACCTTATCACTCAATTGAAATTGCTTTCTCCAACCAGAAAAAAAAAAGGCCAAAGGAAAGTTAAGGACCAAGATCCCTTAACTCCCAAATTTCATAGACTTTTCATAATACCCTTCTTGACCTTACTGTAGCATTTAACATTGTTGGTCACCATCTCCTCCTAAATATTCTGGCCTTTCTAGATTTTTAAGAACTGCTTCTCTGACCCGTTTTTCCCATTCTTCTGTACTATAGGTATAACTCAAGACACTATCCTGAGTTCTTTACTTTTCTTGCTATATTATCTTACTTGGTGATCTCATTATCTGTGGGTTCAATTATAATCTCTATAGGGATGTCTCCTTAGTTCTTCATATTCAATCCTGGTCTCTTTCCTAAGTTCAACCTTACCAAGTATTGGGCATAATTACTTGGATATTGACTTGTCAAACTTATCAACAGAAGTAATATTTTCCATCAAATCCACTCTTACTAACTTCATTCTGCCAAGGAAAACATCATCTTCCCATTCATGCCAGTCAGCCCATAGATTCATTCTTTAATCCTTATTCTTTCTCATAACACATGTTTATTAATTTGTCATTTCCTCTAGCATTTAATAATGTGATTCTGTTCTCTCTTCATCACTGACAAAGCTACCATCCAGGTTCAATCATTCATCACTCTATTGCCTCTGGGATCAAATACAAACTGCTCTTCAATTTAAAATTCTTTAGATCCTGGATCCAACTTACCTTAAAAGTTCATTACACAATGCCTATCAGTTATCTATAGTTAAGCCAAATTTTGTTTCTGATTGTTCCTCACCCTCAATATCGCATGTCCCATCTCAGTATCTTTGCACAGGTCATCTCCCATGCCTCCTATGCACTCAGGAACTTTGTTTCTTAGAATCCCTCATTCAAAGCTCCTATCTGAAAACTCCAGATAGAAGCTTTTTGAAATGATCCTTTCTATTGCTAGTTCTTTGCATTTTTTGTATAAACATATGTGCATACATGTTGTTCCTTTAATAAAATATAAGTCCCTGATAGAAATTATTTTAAGAACCAATGATTTGGAGACATCCAGAGTTCTCCCTTTCTTCCAATGTATTAATTCTGAAAAGTTCAGTCTCTTGAAGAACATTACTGATTGGATTGGATTGGCTTTCTTCTTCAAGATGGACTAACAATTGTGTTCTGCTCAGGTTTGGGAGTGGTATACATTCTTTAAATAGCTTGTTCAGGTATGGGGGTACTCTGGTATAGAGATAGTCTGTCTAAAGGTGATATATCAATCCCAGTCCCCCATTTTAAGATATCCCATCTCCCATTGTGTTATCCAGTCAGGGTTGATTGTCACCTTTCAGGAACATGTTGTCATGATTGTCTTTAAGAGAAGAGAGCAAGTGACTATCTTTTTTTATGAATGACATGCTGATAATAAAATGATTAAATTGCCCAGAAACTATGTCTCTTGAAACTAATTATCACAGTCCTTGGGATGAGTGAATGTTTCATTTTTTTCTCTGTATTTCCAGTTCTATTATTGTGTTTGGCAATGAATAGGTGTTTAATATATGTGGTGAATTAATTGATTATTGGGAGATGTTTATCAAGCTAGATGTTTCTGGGAGAGATTAGTGGTGATTTTCCCATATGCCCAGATGCTTTCCCTCCTAAACACAAGCATCCCCTTGTTTTTCTGTCTGACATGAACCAAACATGAGCATGAAACCTTTTTTAAAAGTGTGGTCTCCCTCCCATTAGAAACTGTGCTCCTTCAGATCAAAGATGGCCTTGATTTTTTATTTGCATCTCTAATGCCTACTTCAGTGTTTGACACTATTTAGTACTAAAAATTTTCCCCATTCCATTCCATTCCATCTGACTGTCCTGAATTTGTCAGTTTCTTACTCTGTGCTCCTCTGAGCTTCAGTTTATCATCCATAAAGCAAAGGATTAGACACAGTGTTAAAATAAATAAATGTGGTAATAATTTTTTAAATAACTAGAGATGATAATAATTAATGATTATGAAAAAGTTGAATTCAAATTTCCTTCTCCCCTTTTTCTCATTCAATTGCATTCCTTTTCAAAAATTTGTTTATCTATTCCTCAAGCAATTGCCATCTATTTTTTATAGTTCCTTGCTGTCTCCCAAAAATACTACAATATTTTTTGTGCATTTGGTACTTTTCTTTCTATCAATGACCTCCTTAAGGTTAATACCTAGCAGTAGCACCTCTGGGTCAAAAGGTATGGCTATTTGGGCTTTTTTATTCACATTAATTCCAAAATGCTTCCCAGAAGGGTTGTACTAAATCCAAACTCCACCAACAATCCATTAATATGCTTGTTTCCCCACAATTCCTTCAACAGTGATTATTCCTATCTTTTGTTGTCTTTGCCAATTTGCTAGGTGTGAGATGAAACCTTAGTATTGCTTTGATTTCCATTTCTCTTATTGTTTGTGATTTGGAGCCTTCTTTCAAATAGCTATCAATGGTTTTCAATTCTTCTTTTGAGAACTGTTTGTTCCCATCCTTGGATGGGATTATTCCTCTCTTGAGTAATTGCTTCTGGTTGCTTACAGCTTTTAACTTCTCAAAATGCCCTAACTGACCTTATCTTATTTGATACTCACAATCACATTGTGGAAGGGGGGGGGAAGGGAGGGTATTATTTATCCTAGCTTGACAAAAGAAGAAATTGATGCTCAGAGGGAAGATGTGACTTCCTTCCAGTCACACAGTAGATAAATGATGGAACTGAGATTGAAATCCATGTCTCTTAATTCCTAGTCTTTTACCCTTTCTACAGTGAATCATTGCCTCCTAGCTACCATCTTTGTAAAGCAAAGACTAATGAGTCATTGTCAGTGGGGTCAAAATCTATCATTTTGGGGCAAGGAGCAAACAGGACATTTTCCTTGCCTTACTTACAATTCAGCTTCTGGTATATGGATTTTGAAGTACAATTAGGGCACTTAGGAAGAAGTATCACCCAGTCATTTGAACTGGAAGAATCAGACAAGGGATGATCATATCCTACTGGACTGTAATCAATTAGGCTACTTTCCCATAAAGGATCTCTTTTTCTTAAAAGACATTTGCTTTAAAAATCAGAGAGGAATTATTATATCTTTCTTTGGTCTCCCTCATTTTTCCTTTTAAGAGATAGATTATGTTCATAATTTGCAACATGAATAAATGATTGCAGTTATCAATCATCTATGCTATTTAGAAATATATTATTCATTAAATTGGACAATTTAAAATTCTGCAAATAGATAGTCATTCCTGAATTGTGATAAGCATAAGACTGGTCAGATTTTGCCCCCGGCACAGACGTAAGGAAAGGTGCTTTCTTTCAAGCAGGAAATTTTCTTTTAGTCGGTATTATCCACATATGACTGTGTTTTCATGCCTTTACTCAGAGTCCTCTTCTGGCTTATGCTGTTGCATGATCATGACCCACAGGCCACCATCTCCTCCCTCCCTCCAATCCAGGCTCGGCTTTTCTTTACTCAATTTCTTATAGCTTTGTGGAAGCCACCTTTACACTTACCTAGTAGAGTAAGGGTTGAATTAATTCATTTTCTGGAGCCATTACACCCATGATCCCCTTGTCAACTCTGCTTTTTCCTTTGTTTTCACCTCTACTTTCTTACCTGTGATTCTTTCTGCTAGGCTTTTTTCTTTCTTATTTCTCAAGTCTCCTAATTTTCTCCTTGGATATTGTCATGATCTGTTTGGTTACCATAAAACTCAGATTTGGAAAGGATCTCAAAGTTGCTCTTAGGAAGGACTTTGGAGCTCTAATTTATTCTACTTGACTCTAAGGGCAGGACTAGGAGCAATAATTGAAAGTTATATTTGAGTAAAATGAAATTTCTATAAGGAAAATTTTAACATCTAGAGCAATAGAAAAGTAGAGTGGGATGATTTAGGAATAACTGGAATCCCTCTCTCTCTAGAGGTCTTCAAGTAGAGAATTTCACTTTGACATGTGCAAATTTAAATACATCTCTATGACCTCTGGTAAAACCTTCTAAACTCATATTGGTCTGATCAGTCATAGCTGGTCATAATGAACAAAAGACAACAACCAACCACAAGTTGATTGATCAAGCTGCTAGGTGGTATGGTGAATAAAACAGAACCTAAGAGTCAGGAAGTTCAAATATGACCTTAAAAACTTACTTGTTTGGTGACCTTTTAGCCTCAATTTTCTCATTTGTAAAATAAGCTAGAAAAAGAAAAGACAAACCACTCCAGTACTCCAGTATCTTTGCCAACAAGATCCCAAATGGGATCATAAAAAGTTGGATATGACTAAAAAAATAAGATAATTAATTGGTGGACCTATTGTAGATATATACATATATATATATATATATATATATATATATGTATGCATAAAATATGTATATAGTTATCCTTGTTTTGGTTAAACAAGATGAGATCACTTCCAGTTCTGGGCTCTTCTGTCTGATTCATTGTCTTATCTGATAAATTTGTTCTTGCTCCAATTTGCCAGTCTCTATTGATGGGAGCAACATTTGCCCCAGTCATCTAGGCTCAAAACCTTGAACTCCTCTTTTTACTATATCCTTTTCTTCACTTCTTCTCACTACTTCACATTCAATCAGGTGGCAAGACCTAACATTTCTGCCTCCTCAATTAGAATTCCTTCCTCATGTCTTCTCTATTCTTGTTTAGACTTTACATCCCTTTTCTTTTGGACTATTTCCATATCCTCTTAACTTCCCTCCTTGCCTCTAGGATCTTCTCCTTTGAATGAGCCATCACACAACATGACCTGATCATGTTATTCCTTCAGTGGCTCCCAATTGCCTAAAGGATAAAATAGAAAGCCCTTATTTTGATATCCAGGGTCCACCACAATTTTATTTTTTCAGTTTTATTCAGACAATTGCCTTTCATGAAGTTTATGTTCTTACCAGACAGAGCTTCAAGGATCATAGTTTTTAGTTCAGGTTTTAGCAAATATCTAAAAGTGCTTTCATTTGTAAATAGTGAGATTGAGGCACAGAGAAGCTAAGTAACTTGACCAAGGAAAGAATATTTATCTTCTGATTAAAAAACAATACTTCTTACTATTTCAAATTTCTAATTGGTCCCCAATTTCATCCTTCATTTTTCTGTCTCCAAAACTTCACACTGGTCAGATTTTTATAGCTGAAGTAGAATTTCTTTAAATCACTCCTTACTGAAAGCCCACTCTAAGATCCAGATGTTTGAAAAGGTATAGAACAATGAATATGGGATACTAAATATATATTTTTAATATGTTGTTTAGTTTTGTTAAATATTTTTTCTTGTGTTTTTTTTTAAAGGAATAGCTCTCTGGAAGGGGAATGGGAGGAAAAATAAAGTGGGAAATATAGTGATATAAAACAAAAATGTATTAAAAATAACCACTGGTATACATGTAAAGATAACTTCCAGTTTTCTCTAGTCTACTACAGCAACTTATAGTCTTAGGTTGAATCCACAGAAAGTACTTTCTACTATCACAATGTCCAGTAGTACCCTGTGGTCCTATACTACTAATATTACGGTCACAAGCTTCCATCTGTGTGTTTCCCATTAACAGTCAAATAGCAGACAATAAGAGATCTTAATAAAGGCATTTACAAAGAAAGTATAGTAAAAATAGAAACCACAAAATACTTCCACCACCCACCCAAAGAGCACAAAACAAACTTTTGACATATACACTATCACAAATATACACATTTGGTGAAAGAGAGAGCACCAACCTAGAA
This sequence comes from Macrotis lagotis, assembly GCF_037893015.1. NCBI lineage: Eukaryota > Metazoa > Chordata > Mammalia > Peramelemorphia > Peramelidae > Macrotis > Macrotis lagotis. Next base: position 427,142,461 of record NC_133658.1, on the reverse strand, counting down.
AACAAATAAGGTTCATGTTAGGGAATATATAAGGCAAGGCAACTTAGATTCTAGAATTATACTGAATTTGAATGTCTTTTCTCTTCCTTTTGTGACCCAGCTCTCAAATGTTAGATCTAACTCTCTCTTGAGTTCATACCAAATCACTTCACTACTGCCAGACATCATGTTCCTTAAAGCTACTTCCTGTTTTCCATAACTGTCTCTCCATATCTGTGTATCTAAAATATGTCTCAGATCTTCTACCCAAGTCTCCAATCTTTCAGACTGATTCTACTTTTCCTAGTTGGGATATCTCTTTATAAGTTGATGGAGGTGAGAGAAATTGCTAATTTCCTTTTTATTCTCTCCCATAGGGATCTCATTCTGTAACTGCTTTAAACTTTGACTTACTCCCACTATTCAAGGCTTAAATCCTTAAAGATCTTAGGAAATTGTATAATTCATTTACTTAGTCAATTATAACTGTTTCTTGACCTCTGGCAAAAAAGGTATTCAGACTTATTAAAGCAGGTGCAGAAGTATTCTTTATTATCATCTTTATACCCATCTCTCTCCTCACCCTATTAAATATTTTCCTCTCTTCATCAAATCAAACAAAATACTTTTTAAAGGAAGATTTTATTTATGTTTAGTTTTACAATTTCCCCCCCATTCTTGCTTCCCTCCCCCATCCCCCACAGAAAGCATTCAGTTAGTGTTTACATTGGTTCCATGCTATACATTGATCTTAGTTGAATGTGATGACAGAGAAGTCATATCCTTAAGGAAGAAAAATAAAGTATGAGATAGTAAAATTACATAATAATATAATGCTCCCCCCCCATTTGATGGTAATAGTCTTTGGTCTTTGCTCAAAGTCCATGATTCTTTCTCTGGATACAAATGGTATTCTCCATTGCAGATAGCCCAAAATTGTCCCTAGTTGTTGCACTGAAGGGATGAGCAAATCCATCAGGGTTGATCATCACACCCATGTTGCTGTTAGGGTGTACAATGTTTTTCTGCTTCTGCTAATTTCTCTCAGCATCAGTTCATGCAAATCTTTCCAGGCTTCCCTGAATTCCCATCCCTCCTGCTTTCTACCAGTTTGTTAAGCCATTCCCCAATTGATGGACATTCACTTCATTTCCAATTTTTTCCCACCACAAACATGGCTGCTATAAATATTTTTTTGTACAAGTGATGTTTTTACCCGTTTCCATCATCTCTTCAGGGTACAGACCCAGTAGTGGTATTGCTGGGTCAAAGGGTATGCACATTTTTGTTGCCCTTTGGGCATAATCCCAAACTGCTCTCCAGAAAGGTTGGATGAGTTCCCAGTTCCACCCACAGTGTATTAGTGTCCCAGATTTCTTGCATCTCTCTCAACATTGATCATTGTCATTTTTGGTCATATTTGCCAGACTGAGAGGTGCGAGGTGGTATCTCAGAGAAGCTTTAATTTGCATTTCTCTAATAAGTAATGATTTCATATGACTATGGATTGCTTTGATTTCCTCAGCTGTAAATTTCCTTTAGTTATCCTTTGACCATTTGTCAATTGGGGAATTGCTTGTTTTTTTTGAAAGTTTGATTCAGTTCTCTGTATATTTTTGAGATGAGTCCTTTTGTCAGAAATACTAGTGGCAAAAATTGTTTCCCAATTTACTATATTTCTTTTGATCTTGGTTACAGTTTGTCTGTGCAAAAGCTTTTTAATTTAATGTAATCAAAATTATCTCTTTTTAATGATGTTCTCCATCTCTTCCTTAGTCATAAACTGCTTCCCTTTCCATAGATCTGACAGGTAAACTACTCCTTGATCTTCTAGTTTGTTTATAACATTATTTTTAAGGCTAAATCCTGTATCCATTTAAATCTTATCTTGGTATAGGGTGTGAGATGTTGGTCTAATCTAAGTTTCTTCCATACTAACTTCCAATTTTCCCAACAGTTTTTTTTATCAAAGAGAGAGTTTTTATCCCAATAGCTGGACTCTTTGGGTTTATCAAACAGTATATTAATATAATCGTTTCCTGCTTTTGCACCTAGTCTATTCCACTGATCCACCACTCTATTTCTTAGCCAATACCAGACAGTTTTGGCAACTGATGCTTTATAATATAATTTTAGATCTGGTAATGCTAAGCCACCTTCTTTTGCATTTATTTTCATTGAATCCCTGGAAATTCTTGACTTTTTATTTCTCCATTATAAATTTATTTACAACTTTTTCTAACTCATTAAAGTAATTTTTTGGAATTTTGATTGTTAGGGCACTAAACAAGTAGCGTAGTTTTGGTAGAATTTTCATTTTTATTATATTAGTTTGACCTCTCCATGAACAGTTGATGTTTTCCCAGTTATTAAAATTTGATTTTATTTGTATGAGAAGTTTTTTGTAATTGTTTTCAAAAAGTTTTTGAGTCTACCTTGGCAGGTAGACCCCCAGGTATTTTATATTGTCTGAGGTTACTTTGAATGGGATTTATCTTTCTAGCTCTTTCTGCTGTATCTTGCTAGTCATATGTAGAAATGTTGAGGATTTATGAGGGTTTATTTTATATCCTGATACTTTGCTAAAATTGCTAATTATTTCTAGAAGTTTTTTAGATGATTTTTTGGGATTTTCTAGTTATATCATCATATCATATGCGAAGAGTGAGAGCTTTGTCTCTTTCTTCCCAATTCTAATTCCTTCAATTTCTTTTTCTTCTCTTACTGGTAAGGCTAGTATTTCTAATACAATATTGGATAGTAGTGGTGATAATGGGCATCCTTGTTTCACCCCTGATCTTATTGGGAGTGCTTCTAGCCTATCCCTGTTGTACATAATGATTGATGATGGTTTCAGATAGATATTTCTTATTATTATTATTATGAATAATCCATTTGCTCTTACACTCTTTAGTGCTCTTAATAGGAATAGGTTCTGTATTTTATCAAAAGCTTTTTCAGCAACTATTGATATCATCCTATGATCTCTGATAGGTTTGTTATTGATATAAGTAATTATACTAACAGTTTTCCTAATATTGAACTAACCCTGCATTCTGGGGTTATACTGTATTATCCTATCTATGATAACTTGTTGCAATCATTTTGCTAAGATTTTATTTAAGATTTTTGCATCTATATTCATCAGGGAGATAGGTCTATAATTTTCTTTCTCTGTTTAACTCTTCCTGGTTTAGGTATCAGCACCATATTGGTGTCATAGAAAGAGTTAGGCAGAGTTCTGTCTTCATCTGTTTTTCCAAAGAGCTTATATAGAATTGGAGCCAATTGTTCCTTAAATGTATGATAGAATTCACTTGTGAATCTATCTGGCCCTGGAGACTTTTTCTTAGGGAGTTCAATAATGGCTTGTTGAATTTCTTTTTCTGAGATAGGGTTGTTTAGCTTTTTAATTTCCTCTTCATTTAATCTGGGCAACTTATATTTTTGTAAATATTCATCCATTTCACTTAGATTGTCAAATTTATTGGTATAGAGTTGGGCAAAAACTTCTGAATTATTCCTTTAATTTCCTCCTCTTTGGTGGTGAGTTCACCTTTTTTCATTTATGAAACTAGCAATTTGGTTTTCTTCTTTCTTTTTTTTAATCAAATGGACTAGAGGTTTATCAATTTTATTGTTTTTCTTGATAAAACCAGCTCTTGTTTTTATTTATTAGTTAATAGTTTCCTTGCTTCTAATTTTATTAATTTCTCCTTTAATTTTTAGAATTTCTGATTTGGTATTTAATTGGGAGTTTTAATTTGTGCTTTCTCTAATTTTTTTATTTCATATTTAGTTCACTGATTTCTTCTTTTTCTAATTTATTCATGTAAGAATTTAAAGATGTAATATATCCCTTGACAGCCTCCTTGAGCGTATCCCATAAGTTTGTTATGTTGTTTCATTGTTGTCATTATCTAGGATGATATAATTAATTCTTTCTATATTTTTTTGCTTGATCCACTCATTCTTTAAAATGAGGTTTTTTAGTTTCCAATCAGTTCTGGAGCTACATCTCCCTGGCCCAATATTGCATATGATTTTTATTGAATTGTGATCTGAAAAAGATGCATTCACTATTTCTGCTTTTCTGCATTTAATCATTAGGTTTTTGTGCCCTAGTACCTGATCAATTTTTGTGTAAGTGCCATGTACTGCAGAAAAAAAGTATATTTCTTTCTATCTCCATTAAATTTCCTCCATAGGTCTGTCTTATCTATTTTTCCTAACAATTGATTTACCTCCTTAACTTCCTTCTTGTTTATTTTATGATTAGATTTATCTAAATCTGACTGCGGGAGGTTGAGGTTTCCCACTAGTAGGGTTTTGCTGTCTCTGTCTTCCTGTAGCTCTTTCACCTTCTCCTCTAAGAATTTGAATGCTAAACCATTTTGTGCATACATATTTAGTATTGAAATTACTTTATTTTCTATGGTATCTTTTAGGAGGATATACTTTCCTTCTTTATCTCTTTTAACCCTGTCTATTATTGCAGCTACTTTCAAACAGAATACTTTTGCCAAAATTCACATGACACAAACCACCTGAAAGATATTTTTTTTCTACAAGAATACAGGGCTATCATATCTGAGGCACTGGGTATTAAACTGACTTTCAATTTAGTAATTATACAATTTTAACAAGCATGCATCATTTTCAAATAGCTGTTTATATTGGTGCTTGCAGAAGTCTTCTTCAACTCAAAGACAATAAAGACAATAATAAAAGGGAAAATAAAATCAAGTTCTTCCCTTCCCCCAGGGGAAACCAGGTCTTTATAGAGCTGCCAAAATTTAGAATATGAGGCCCTTTCTCCACCTGGATTATAGCACTATGCTAGATGCTACTGATGTAAAGACAAACACAAGAACTCATTTGTTAGCCTACATTCACTGGAGTGTAGCAAGTATATATCACACGTACACAGATGAGATCAAAATCATTTGAAAAGGGAAGGAGTATAGACCACGAATGAAATAAGAGAAGACTTAAAATAGGTGGCCATTTACCTGAACCCTAAAGGAAGGGAAGGATTTTGAAGACTTCTGGGTTGGGTTGGGAAGACAATCTTTTCAAAGGTACAGGGATGTAATGCCTAGTTTGGAAAACAGCTAATAATAAATTTTTACATGGAATGTTGAATAGATGAGGAATAATTGATTTGAGAAGTAATGAATTGAGGAATCCTTTTTAATAAGACTGGAGAAGTAGATTGTAGTCAGACTTTGTAAATTATTCTAGAGAGAATAATGAATCATTGAGGTTTTTGAGTGATATGAGTACATAATAATATGTGAGCTTTAACTATGACACTCTGGCTATTGTGTGTGGAATTGATTGAAGAGGAGGGGTACTTGAGTTGAGCAAATCAATAAAGAGTTTGTTTTGATGAAATGATGAAGCCTAGAACCAGGATTATACTTATTTGAGAGTGAAGATGGAGGCAAGAGATGATTTATAGTTAGATCTGAGAGTTATAAAGAAGAATCAAATTACAAATTAAGGTCAATAGCTAAAGTGATGAGCCCAGTTGATTGAGAAGTTAGTGATGTTCTCACTAGAAGTAGGAGAGCTTATTAAGGGAGATAAGGTTTAAGGGAAAAGATAAGTTCAGTTTTAATATGTTTCATTTGAGATGACAGTTGGACATTCAGCAGATAGTTGGTTCTGTAAGACTAGAGTTCATCACAGTTTGTACAGAAATTGTTGAGACTTGACTTCCTTGAAGAAACTACTAAAAATGAAAACTATCCAAAAGTGAAATGACAATGAGCTGTCCTAAGAGGTAGTGGCTTACCCTTCTTTGAGTGCTTCAAGCAAAAGTCTGATGACAATTTGTGAGTGAGAATTCTTGTTCAAGAAGGGATGAATTTGGAAATGTAATGAGATTAGAGGACAGATTCAAGAATAATAATCTATTGAAAGATAAGGCAGGAGAATTCACTTTGAATCCATGATATTGAGCAGATTTCTGAATTCATTTCTCAGCACTACCAGGCTGGGAAATTTGCCAATTGCTTTGATATTGTGTTTCACTCCTCCCTCCTTCTACTTTAATCCTGCCTCCTGAATTCTTCATACTTTCTGTCTCTTACTTTTGTTCTGTCAACCATAATCAAATCAATATTACACTTGTTTCTGGAAAGAACATTACAGCATAATGAACTGAGGTTCTACTGACTGCCTAGATCAAAACTTTTCTGACTACCTTTTCCCAGATATGTATTGTATCTTCCACTAGAAGGACAGGAACTGTCCTTTGTATTTCATTTCCAATATGGTAACACAAATGATTAATATTTAGTTAGTATTTAATAATTATTTGTTAATTGATTGGAAGCAACCCTTGAACTAGACATTTAAAAGAGAGAAACACTTTAATGGACAGACATGAGCAGGGATGGCATGGGATATAAACTATGTGAAGGTATAGAAGAGCGTAGAAAAGGTCAAGGAGTTATTAATATTCTAGTTTGATTGAAATGGTGAGTATATGAAGGGGATTAATCAGACAAAGGAGATTGGAGCCAGAAGCAGAGGACCTTGCATGTATGAACAAATTGTAAAGAGTTTGACTCAGTTTGATACATATTTATATTCTCCTATTCTCTATTGAGAGCAGTGTACTGCATGTATGTAGTGGGGAGGAGGGGAAGGGGCTACAAATATAAATGTGACTTTTTTGCTGTTATGTACCAGTGTCCCTGAGGTGTAGTCAAATGAAATAAAACTGGAAAGGTCGATTGGAGGATTGATTACTGTGGAGACTTGCGATAAATGAGTTAATTTAAAATGTCCTAAAACCAACACGATTTCCTCACAGTTTGGGGAGTGAGAACATGGATTATTCTGAGAAGTTGTTGAAATTCCTTGTATTGGGTGAACTGAAAAGCCTGTCGTTCCCCAGGCAGAAATATCAGCATTCATACAGGCCAGAATGACCCATGATAATCAAACAATGGGATGGGGATTACAAAGAGTCCAATATGCAGTGGTCTTTGCTTTCAAGATTGAACAGAATGGGAGTATAATGGGCTTTTATCCAAACCAGAAATCTTGAAAGTGGCACAGCTCTCTTCTTATTCTCCTTGCTCCATTAGAGACTAATTGACAACAGTGTTGTATCTATGGCATTTATAAAAATAAACATTGCTTCAACAGCCTGAGAACTTGGTCTCTCATGTTTCTGACAGATGCAGTCATCTCTTACAATTTGTTTTGTGAGTGCTGGACTCAGGACACTGAGATTTGAAGCCTGGTTCTGATAATAACTGACATGGTTGGGGCTCATTGTCTTCATATGTCAAATGGGGATAAGGGTGCTTTCATGATGTACATGAAAGCATATATATATATATATATATATATATATATGTATATATCTCTATATATATGTATATATATTAGAGTAGTAAGTAGGCCCTTGCAAAACTCTTATAGTCAGGATAATATTCTGCAATCCTTCAAGTACCATAAAAATGTGAGAATTTATTAATAAAGTCAAGTCCCTGCAGATGTATGAAAATTCTCTGCCAAAAGTTGGAAACAAAATACAAAAAAGTGAAAGCCCTTACCTTCAAGTGGAAGGAACTTATATTTTAAAGAGTGAGACACCACGTTTTCATAAGGTGTGAACAGGTAAGAAAGTTTTGATCTTATAGTCATAGGGGTTATGAATTGATTCTTGGGGGAAGTCAAATGATACACTCTTTGCACCAAGCAATGTCTACTGTTTACTACTTACTGGGCTAATAAATAGAGGCAGAAAGTAGTAAGAGATTAGGGGGTTAGGAGGCTAGAGGACAGGATAGGGGCTCATCAACATGATGGATGGCTGGATGGGAATTGAAATATAGCTTTTTCTGGTCTGGGGCCAAACAGATATAGTAGACTAAGCAAGTTTGCATTCATTTAGCTTATGCTCAATTGGCATTGACATTGATTTCTGGGTCCCTTGGGTTATTGACAATTCAGAACTTGAAAGCCTACCAAACAGAGAAACCTGGTACTGACAAATGTGGCTAGACCTAAGAAAAGAATTACATGAACCAAGGGGAATAAATTAATGGTTCATAAATTAGAAGATAGTCACTTCATGCAGTTGATCATCTTCTTTGACCGCTTTCCCAGTAAATTATTCAATACCTCTGAAACTTCCCTCTAATCATGTCATATTTTTTCTTCACCTCACAGACTTCTCCTGATTTTCTAACTTAGACCTTCTTATAGGATTTGAGTTCTCTCTCATGTTGATATGGTACACAGTTTAGGAGATGGCATAGCACTATGGTAAATGCATTGGTTTCAGAGCTCAAGGACTAGTCTTCAAATTTTCATCTGTGTGATTTTGGCAAAGTCCTTTTCCTAACTAGGCTTAATCTGTAAAAAGGGGTAGAGGAAGTAAATTGCATGTTCTATAAAGTCCCTTCCAGTTATAAATCTTAAGATTTTGATATTTCTGCTTTCCCTTCCCCCTAACAGAAACATGTCAAGAATCTATTTATGCCCTTTAACTGTAAGGGATATCAAGGGATGTAATTTTTTCCTTTCTAGTATTCCCTTTCATAAGCAAAAATCAACATTGCAAAAACATAATGTTCCTAAACCAAAAATTATAATCTCCAAAATTTCAATTGATTTTTTAATAGTAGATACTTACAAATACAAATTCCAGAGATAGAGGGGGCATGAGGAAGGAGGTCAATGAGATCCAGAAAGCATCCTTTAAGTATTCAGACCACTTTATAGTCTACAAAAATAATTTTTGCAATCATTATTTTCTATACATCATTGTACCCTTATATTAGCTCTGAGAAGGAGAAGGGGCCAACACAATTATATGCATTTTATTAAGGAGGAAACTGAAGCTCTGTGAGGGGAAGTGATTTTTCTCCAGATCATATAAATAATTTACATCCTTGAAAGCTAAGAAAATGATTTTCTTACAGTAATTCTATAAGATAAGCAGTGCAAGTATCATCTTACCATTTTACAAATGAAAGAATGAAAGAAAACACTATTTAAGTAGACATGATGGAAGCATTGAATGGAAAGTTCAAGATGATTTTAAAATTTGATAAAAGAAGAGGAAGGTCTGAAATAGTCTGCACTTATAACCTAGATTTCAGATCAACAAATTTGCTCTAGAAAAGCCAAGAATGGGTGGGACATAATAAACAATAATTTCAATGACTGTTGAGACAACTCTATGAACAAGTCATGTAACCTTTGTTTGCCTTATTTTCCTCATCTGTAAAATAGGGATAATAACAATATCAACCCACAATTTCCAGAGTTGTTTTGAGGATCATAATAAGTGTTATATAAATTATAGTTATTAGCACTTATTAGCTATTAGCAATATAAGGCTACCTTTGATGAAAATATGTGTGAGAAAATATAAACATATGTCCATTTAATTTTCCACCATGGATCATATATTTGTAGTCATTTGCCTGACTAAAAGAGAAAATAAGCATAAAATACTTTGTTGATTCAGATAAAATTTGACTCAATGCATTAAAATGTAGTTTTAAAGATTCTCTTCAACCAAGAAGTCTTCCATTCCCATATAAATACATATGAACCTTAAGTTTCAAATGTCTTTGTTAAAGACAAATACATAAATAACTATGTTCAATGATCTTCTGATTATTAGCATCATGAAAGACATACTTGCTAAGGCTGCTTGCAGCCATCATAAATCATTTGCTGCCTAGCAAAAACAGGAAAGAGTTGCTCAGGGCAGCTAGCTGGTGCAGTGGATTGAGCACTGGCCCTGGAGTCAGGAGGACCTGAGTTCAAATTTGGCTTCAGACACTTAATAATTGCCTCTTTGTGTATTCTTGGGCAAGTCACTTAGCCCCATTGCCTTGCAAAACCAAAAAAAGTTGTTTTATATGGTATAGCCCTGCAGCTATTTCTGTTTGGAGATAGCAATGAGCTATTTGCATCTAATTCTCTGACATTACAGAGTGTCCTGAATGGGATCCATGATTATATACTCACACCCACAAAACTGAGCAATTCATATAGGGTAGACTAAGTGGATGAAACATACTTCATGTATATTTAGAGTAGGATGTATATAGGTGGATGGGAAGTTAATTGAGTTATTCAATAGATCTAGGTTAGGAACTACAGATAGATAATGTATTGAGTTCAAAATAGAATAGGAGGAATAGAGCAAGCTATATAGCAACTTGGGAATTGTACCTTTATTGATACCAAGTTGTTCCCTTAAAGAAAAATTTACCACATTAGCATCAATATTCTCCTATGGATACTATGTAAATACCTTGGTTTTCTCTGGAGAATCTAAATTGGTAATGATTCAAATAACCATTGAGAAATACAAGATGGTAGGAGGGGATGAGACATAAGTAAGCTGTGGCATATTTCTGGTGAAGACCTATGGGCAAGAAATGGTAGGAATTATATATCATCCAAGAACTGTGTGATTGAAAAAGAAAGGTGTTAAATCTAAATTCTTTGCTGCAACCCATGGGATATATTAAAACATGTAGGATAGACTCTGATATGATAGGTAAGTCTTCTCTAGAATATCTATAGGAGAAGATGGACATGAATTCCCTAAGATGAGAAAGCCCAGACAAGTGACAATTTGCATTAATATACAGAATTCCTCCTTCAATAAAAATCATGAATCTATTGAAGCATTGAATGGTATATAGTTCCCAAAGTGTTCTTCACAATAATTCTATGAATGGATGATATAAATATTGCCATTTCCATTTTATAGTGAAGGAAACTGACATCCTGAGCAGTGATTGTAATTTATCCTAGACTTGGTTGCTAACAGTTTTGTGAATGGGTGAAGCTTGAAGGTGAGCCTAAGAAAAACAGAATGAGACATTTATTTTCAGACCTGACCTGTTTAGAAATTTGTTTTACTTGACTATGAATATTTTTTAAAAGTTTTTTTTAATTATTTTCTGTGTTTTTTTTCCTACCAGGAGGGCTGAGCAAGAGAAAAATTTAAAAATATAATATATGGGGTGGCTAGGTGGCACAGTGGATAGAGCACTGGCCTTGGAGTCAGAAGTACCTGAGTTCAAATCCGGCCTCAGATACTTAATAATTACCTAGTTGTGTGGCCTTGGGCAAGCCACTTAACCCCATTGCCTTGAAAAATAAGTCATTTGAGGAATCTCCACAGACCCAGCTCCCATAAGACGGTGGTACTCCCTGATGACTCAGGATCATTATAATTTTCATGCATTGTGATACTATGGGGAAACTAGCTTCATTAAGACTTCCTAGAAACCATGGAATCATTGAATGTCAGAAATTAAAGAAACCTTGGAGTCTTAGGGATCAATGAATGTCAGACCTGGGAGGAAGGAATCTCAGTCTCAGGATATAAAATTTTAGACTTGGGAAAGCATATTAGAATCACATAAGATATAATTTTAGTGTTGGAAAGGAGTTGGGAATTATCAATCTTTAGCATGTCAGAGCTTAATTGTACAAATCTTTTAGTTTAACTGATTATTTAGGTGAGAAGACTAAGAACCACAGAGGGAAGAGTCTTCCTCAAGACAACATAATATGGTAGGGCATAGCTGAGAAGAGATCCCAGCACCTTCTTCCTCCTTTCTCTCAGCTCAGAGTTGAACTAATTAAATAATATTTCTTTGTGGAAGGTAATGAGAACAGAATTTTCCTAAATGTTTCCCAAGATCTGAGCTGTATCACTTTGTTAAATGAATTTCTCTGTGGATAACTACAGGGAATTATTCTTTCAAAGGAAAGATTTCAGTTTCATTGATGTAGTACTGGTGGAAGGAGAGGAGGATGTTGAAGTTGTAGAGATTTTTTGGTCCCAAAACAGTCTATCTTTGTGATCAGTGAAGTAAATTCCTAAAGGATACTCAAGAGACTTTTCAGCTACTGAGAAGTTTTGGTGTTGCCTTTCTCCCATGAAAATCTTTCGGCCTTGTTTTTCCCCATCACTACCTTCTGGGTGCTCTGCATTGATAACAAAGTCTTCTTACACTGCAGTATTCCAAGGTTGTAAGTAAAGAATTATGTCTTGAACCACAGTAAAATCAATTACTTACTAGATATTGTTTTTCTCCAGTTAAAAACATGAATATGAGGTGTGTGCTTGTGTTCTTAACAAAGAAAATAGTCATTAACAATATGGACTGTATAGTGGTTTTGAAAGACAAATCTGTACTTCAAATGGGAAAGAAACTAACAAGTTCTAGGTGACCAGCCAAATTTTCTGTGTCCAGCAGTCCTATAAGGGTCTGCAGAAAACAAGTAGACTCCATAACGGTGGTGTATGCTTGGGCCTTCCCTTCAAGCAGTCTTGGTACTCAGGGTCCAAAGACTTGTTTTCAGAAACTAAATATTTGAATAAGGGCTTTCAGAATAACCCAGCTAAACTTGGTTCACTAGGAGACCCTGAAAATAGTAGTCCTTCACAAATTGAAAGGATGAGATAAAAACAGAAACATTAGACAAATAATAAAGTACTTCCCCCCCTCCCCATCTTGCAAAGAACACTATTCAGCCAGCAGTGTAGATTAATGATTCCTCTGGAAATCATTACCATGCCGTGCTGTCTACAGCAAATATAGCCAGTTGCTTCCTAGATTAGTGTGAACTAAAATAGCTGTCTACCCAGTGGTTTCTTCTAATGGACAGGCAGAGGTCAATTTCTCTTTTGTGGAAAGTCATATGCAAGTCCTGAGCATGAATGTGAGCTATACTTTCAAAATTATACTTGTGTGAACTCTTCCCCACCTGTACAGTTGGAGGTATATATTTTTGGATGTGGTCAATGTCGAATACTTTGTTTTATTTCACTGTACCTATTTGTCATAGGAGTTTTGATTTCCTTTTTCCTTTTCATGTGGGAGCTGGGAGAAAGAAAATAAATCCTTGATAATGTTAAGTACCTACATTAATTTGTCAGTATGGTATAACATGTAAGCATGTTAGTTGCTTATAAATGTTATCTCATTTGATTCTCACAACAGCCCTTTGAGGTAGGTGCTATTATCTCTATCTTACAATTGAGACAACTGAGGAAAACAGAAGTTACTAGATTACATAGTTAGTGACTTCAAAACTACAGTCCCAAACTCTATTCACAGCATAGCTGAGAAGAAAAGAAACAGCTCTCACTAAGAGCTCACCTACCAGCAAAATCAATCATTCAACAAATATTCATCAGATACCTGCTATGTACTAAGCCCTATGTTGGGTGCTAAGGATAGCAAGGAAAAAATGAAACAGTGTTATCTCCAAAAATCTCATACTTTGTCAAAGGGAAACAATATGTTCTGAAGAACTGAACTGTGCAAATATGTACATAGCATGCACAAAAGAGCTGATTGAAAGCAGAACATATAAGGAAGAAAAGTTAGGAATTCCATTGCTAGTATTGGAAACTGGATCTTATCATATTTACTGATACTTATACATACCTATAGGATTGGGGGGGGGGGGGAAGAAAGGAGTCTAGTGGGACAATGGTTTAAGAATGTTATAACTACAGGGGTTAGATGGTTCCAAGTGCATTTTCCTTGTGTCTGCCAAAAGTTTTCATATTATTGCTAGCTTTTTGCTAGGGAATAATGTTTGATGAGGCCATGCTACTAAATTACTTGAGGGTTTAGGCATAGAAAATACTAAAATATGACATTAATATCAATATAAATATAATTTTCAATATAAAAATTGATAATTTATAACACTAAATTAGCAAAAGACTAGCTAATGCCTTTGAAATTGCTTTCTCTCTCTACAAAGATGTCTATGTCAGATATTGGGTTGCCATCAAATAGGAAACCAGAGATCTAAATCTAATTTAATTTACCCAAGATTTTCATTCAATAGACAGTAGGATCATCCATTTCAAATTGCATTGTTGTGTATAGGGGTAAATATGAAAATATTATGATAAACACCCATAATATTTAGAAAGTCAGCTATTCCCTATTTAATGTACTCCAGCGGTTCCTGATCACCTTCAGGGTGAAATAAAATATCCCCTGTTCATCATTTAAAACCTTTGATAACCTTAATCCTTCCCATATTCCCAGTTTTATTTAGCTTTATTATTCTCAATGTTCTCCTTAATTCAAGGACACTGACGTCCTTGTTCTTCCTCTAACAAGACACAAGTCTTCAAACCACAGGGATTTTCACTGGATGTTTCTCAAACTTGAATTCTCTCCTCACTCTGTCCTTCAGGCTTCCCAAGATTGCTTATAATCTCAGCTAAAATGTCACCTTCGACAGGAAATCATTTCCAATTCTTTTTTGCTGATACCTTCCCTATATTGAATTAATTAACCCCCTATACATTTTGGTAATAATTATTTGCTTGTTGTTGCCCTCATTAGACTGAGAGCTTCTTGAAAGTAAGAACAGCTTTTACCGTCCTTTGCACCCCCAGAGCTTCTCCTAATGCCTGGTTTATAAAAATCCTAAATAAATGCTTGTTGACTTACTGAGTCAATGGCTTCAAGGAACTTACAGGACAATTAGGCAAAGGGGTGAAGTGGGAGTGTAACTATGGACACAAGTAAGCAAGGAATGGATGATTCCTTCAGTGTGGGAACTTTATCAATGAATGTAATGACTTTTCTATAACTTAGTGGATAAATCCTGGGAGAGTTAATTGGAATACACAGAGATAAAGTGAAATACACAGTAATTTGCTTGAGGTAGAATTTTAACTTGGGGTATTCTTTTTTACTTTTTTTGGTTTTTGCAAGGCAATGCAGTTAAATGATATACCCGAGGTCACACAGCTAGGTAATTATTTAGTGTCTGGGGCTAAATTTGAAATCAGGTCCTCCTGACTCTTGGGCTGGTGCTCTATCCATTGTGCCACTTAATTTCCCCTAGCCTGGGATAATCATAACCTGCTAAATGTTTAACCATTGTTATTCATTTGTTTTTCAGGCATGTCCAACTCTTTGTGTCATCACTTGGGGTTTTCTTGGCAAAGATACTGACGTAATTTACCATTTCCTTCTTCAACTCATTTTACAGATGAGAAAACTGAGGCAAACAGGGTCAAGTAAGGGTCACAAAGCTAGTCTAAATACAGATTTGAACTCAAGAAGATGAATCTTTTTTTTCCTAAGCTCAGCACTGCTACACCTAGCTGCTAGCACTCTTTTGTAGTGTTTCCCATATTCCAAGATGCAAATGCTCACAGTGAAAATTTAATAATCTTCTAGAGCTACTTCAAGATGTCTGCAGCATAACCCTGCTCCAATTTCAACACCATATGCATATCACATTGCTGCTATGAAAACAAAAACATATAATACAATTTGGTATATGGTACATGCAGAAGAGGGAATAAAGGAAATGAAATTATTTATGAATGTTAGGGCTCAGAAGAAGTTTCCTGTAGTAGGTAACATTGTCAGGTGGAGATGGCTCAGTTGTGTCTCTAAGTTTAATGTCACTGTAAAGAAATATGAGGTTTTGGATTGTTGCTTTGTTGGATAGAGAAAAGATAAAGGTGTCGTTATCTCAAGTTCCCATTATAGGTTGAGATTTAAAAAAATATTGATCTAGAAGAGACCTAACAGATTCAAGAATGCCAAGGTATTTTTTTGTCTCTGTTTTTCTCTCTGGCTAATGTCCTTTGTCCTTGTCTTCTTACTGTTCCTTCCTTGTTGATCTCTCCAATAAATATTTTTTGTATTATCTGTGAGTATGTAGAACTTGAATGAAATATCCTGATTTATCTTGAGATCTCTCTAAAGGAATTGTTGATGATTTTTTTGACTTCACTTTAGTCTCTGTAGAGAAGTCAAGGTGTGTAATGGGAAAAATGTGAGATCTAAATGTTCTGCATTCAAGTTCTGGGCCTACCATTAAATAATTGTACTATTTTGGAAACTCTTTATATAAAATCTCTTTATATAATGGAGATACTGATTAGTTATTGGCAATATAAAATTTATAAAATGGGTATACAGCTGGTTATTGTAGTAAAAAAAAAAAACAAAACGTTGTAACCTCAAATTACTCTATAACTGTCAGGATATATATTGATTAAGATATGCCTTAGTTTTCCCAACTACAGAATGAGAATGATAATACTGGCATTACCGTTTTCCACCATTATTATGAGGCAAATGTTTAATAAGCATTAATTTGCTTAAGGGAATGTTTTTGTGTACACTAGAAGGTTATAGGCCAAACATACCCCCATTCCTAACCAAAGTCCAACTATCTGCTCAGCTGTCATTCTGTTTTCCATTCGTGTGTGTGTGTGTGTGTGTGTGTGTGTGTGTGTATGCTTTGTTCTTTTACTTAAGTGTTCCAAGGATCCTGTCAGCACCTTTCTGGCAAGTGATAACCTTAATAATAAAACACTTCGTTAGAAACAAAATGGCTTCAAGTTTTGCTGTCCTTGATATGGCATCATTATCATTCAATCATCTAAGAATTCAATGAATTTACAAAGGACCTAATTTGTGTTAGATTCCCCTCTTTTCTCCACCAAGAAAAAAGCACAACTAACAATGGTCCATTGTTTCTAGTGGGTAATTTCAGGGGTGGGGTTCAAATGTTGATAATGAAGAAGTTGTGTCTTTTCAACATCCATGGAGAGGTGGATGTGATGCATGACTTACTTAATGATGATGAAGAATGAAGTGGATGGTGGAGGGGAATTGTGAGAAAATGGATAAGGAAAACAAGTTTTATGATGAAGGGGGAAACTGGAAGAGAATTTAAAATTATAGATGTCAGTGGTGAAAGAGACTTTAGAAATCTTTTAATCCAACATCTTCTTTTATTGACTAATAGAGGGAAACTGAAGTACCTGGCCTAAGATAACACAGATTGTAAGTAGAGGACTTGAACCCACCTATTCAGACTCCAGGTGCAGTATTCTTTTCATCATGCCAATGTGATATATAAGGCACACCAGATGAAAAGGGATTATCAAAAGCAAGCTCTCATAAATTTAAATCTGGGGGTTAATCTGGGTGTTCACATTTATTAAGATCATAGCTCATGTTTCTCCTCCACCTAACCACATACATACAAACTATCATATGTTTAATTTTAATACCTAGTCAGAGGACACAGTGTGAAAAGCAAAGACATTAATGAAATAACATAGTCTTATTAGGGCACATTTCTAACTAGGGCACATTTATCCATAAATTACATATCATCAGTGGAAAGAGTGGAGCATATATTTGGAGGAACAACTCTGATCTCTAACATGTAGGAACATTTAAGTCTTCTAGACTATTTCTCTTGGATTGACATCTTTTTGGTCTCCATTGGATGTTTCTCTGGTAGATGCACAGTGTGAAATGTGACTCCATGAGATTAGATAGATGACTATGAGGTTTCTCCCCGTATCCATCTTCTGACTTCACTGGAGTCCTTTCCTGTATTGCATTTTCTTCTTCATGGGAACAATGGGCTTGGTCATGATCTTTTATGAATTTATGTGGTAGATGACTGCTGACAAATATATATTTACTACAATGAATAATTAAAGAAGCAAAAACTTAGATTTTATAATTATGTTCAACAATATGTTCAATTAGTTCTTAGAGAAAACTTGAAACCTAAATAGGAGTATCACAAATCCTCTTATAAGCAAAATGACACCAGAGCAATAATTCTTTTACATATTGCAATCTTGCACGTTCCTCTGAGGCCTTTAAAGTTAAAGAAAAGATGGATCCAAAATCCCATACCTTCTTCAATGTCATAAAAGTTGAACAAACTTATTTAAACAGAATCATAATCTCCCATGACCCCTAAGGAAATAAACACTGTCAAACAAATTATAGGTAAATGAGGTTGGATTATAAATTAAACTGCATTTAGATGATTTACAAACAGGCTGATTGAGGAGGATGATTTATAGGTTTCCAAAGAGTCAGGATAGTTGAGATACTTCCTCTGGCTTCTTATCTAAGAAATACCCAAGACTCCTTTTTTTTAAATTTTAAGTTTAATTGTTTTTGAATTTTACAATTTTTCCCCTAATCTCACTACCCCCCCCCCCACAGGAGGCAGTCTATTAGTCTTTACATTGTTTCCATGATATACATGGATCTAAATTGAATGTGTTGAAAGAGAAATCATATCCTTAAGGGAAAAAAATAAAAGAGATCAAAATTAAATAATAATAAAATTACATAAAGGTTGTTTTCTTTTTAATTAAAGGTAATAGTCTTTGTTCAAACTTCACATTTTTTATCTGGATACAGATGGCATTCTCTTTTTTTTCATATTTCTTTCTTTTTGTAAGGCAATGTGGTTAAGTGACTTGCCCAAGGTCACACAACTAGGTAATTAATAAGGGTCTGAGGTTGAATTTGATCTCAGGTCCTTCTGACTCCAGGGCTGATACTCTATTGACTGTGTTTACCTAGCTGTCCCTACAGATGTCATTCTCCATTGTAGATACCCGAAAATTGTCGCTGATTGCTGTAATGATGGAATGAGCAAGTCTATCAAGGTTGTTCATCACCTCTATGTTGCTGTTAGGGTGTACAGTGTTCTTCTGGTTCTGCTCATCTCACTCAGCATCAGTTCATGCAAATCCCTCCAGGCTTCTCTGAATTCCCATCCCTCCTGGTTGCTAACAGAACAATAGTGTTTCATAATATGCATATATCACAATCTGTTCAGTCATTCCCCAACTAATGGACATTCACTCAATTTCCAATTCTTTGCCACCACAAACAGAGCTACTATCAAAATTTTTGTATAAGTGATTTTTTTTTACTTTTTTGCAAGGCAAATGGGGTTAAGTGGCTTGCCCAATGCCACACAGCTAGGTAATTATTAAGTGTATGAGACCGGATTTGAACCCAGGTACTCCTGACTCCAGGGCTGGTGCTTTATCCACTATGCCACCTAGCCACCCCACAAGTGATGCTTTTACCCTTTCAAATTGCTCTCCAGAAAGGTTGGATGAGCTCACAGCTCCACCAACAATGCATGAGTGTCCAAGATTGATCATCGTCTTTTTGGGCATATTGGCCAGTCTGAGGTGTGTGTGATGGTACTGCTTTAATTTGCAAAATGTCTAAGACTTATTTTTAACAAACACTTCATTTCCTTCATTTCTTTAATTTATTTACACATTACTAAACTATTCTCTTTTAAGAGTAAACATAATACCTCCTTCCCCACAAACATATTAAACCTCATGAGAAAAAAAAATGTAAAAAAAAGAGAAAAAAATGTGTTTCATTCTGTTTTCTGATACTATCAGCTCTGTCTCTGGTGGATCACATTCTTTATCATAAGTCCATCATTGTAGTTATTTCCATATTTTTCCACAGTTGTTGGTGCTGATTGTAATTCCCTCCATCCATTACTCCCAACTACCATCTATTATATTTTTCTCTCATCTTTCACTCAGTCCCTTTTCAAAAATGTGCTGTGGGGCAATCAAGTGGTGCAGCAGACAGAGCACTGGCCCTGGGATCAAGAGGCCCAAAGTCCACATGCCACTCCAGAGGCTCAGCAACCCCATGGTCCCTGACAGACCATTCAATCCCAGCACCTTGCAAAAAGTAAAAGAAGAAAATGTGTTATATCTGACTACTCTCTACTATGATTTACCCTCTCCTCTATCCCCCACATCCCCCCCTTCCCTTACCCGTCTCTCTTTTCTCCTTTTTTTCCTCCATGTCTATACCCTATTGAGTGTGTATGCT
This sequence comes from Macrotis lagotis, assembly GCF_037893015.1. Classification (NCBI taxonomy): domain Eukaryota; kingdom Metazoa; phylum Chordata; class Mammalia; order Peramelemorphia; family Peramelidae; genus Macrotis; species Macrotis lagotis. The sequence goes on along the minus strand of NC_133658.1, from coordinate 427,122,773 downwards.
GTTTCTTCTCTGAGCCATTTCCAATGAGAATGAAGGCTCTTTTATTCCCCCTTGCCTTCCCTTCTTCCTTACCACTGCAAAAGCTACATGAAATATCTTTTACATTAAATATCTTAGTTTATTCTACCTCTCCTTTCTCTTACTCCCAGTACATTTCCCTTTCATCCATTAATTCCATTTTCACTATATATTATATCTTCAAATTCAGCTCTGTCCTGTGCCTTTACTATAAAAACTCCTTCTACCTGCTCTATTAAATGAGAAGGTGCATATGAGTATTATTAGTATCAGCTTTCCATGCAGGAATACATGCAGTTCATCATCAAGTCCCTCATAATTTACCCTTCTCCTCCATTCTGTACACTTCACCTGAGTCCTGTACTTGAAGGTCAAACTTTCTGTTCAGTTCTGGTCATTTCAACAGGAACATTTGAAATTCTCCTATTTCATTGAAAGTCCATCTTTTTCCCTGGAAGAGGATGTTCAACTTTGCTGGGTGGTTGATTCTTGGTTGCATTTCAAGCTCTTTTGACTTCTGGAATATTTTATTCCAAGTCCTATGAGTCCTTAATGTAGTCACTGCTAAGTCCTGTGTGATTCTGACTGCAGCTCCACAATATTTGAATTGTTTCATTCTGGCTGCTTGTAATATTTTCTCATTGACTTGGGAGTTCTGGAACTTGGCTATAATATTCCTGGGGGTTGCTTTTTTTGGATCTCTTTCTGTGGGAGATCAGTGGATTCTCTTAATTTCTATTTTGCTCTCTGCTTCTAGATCATCAGTGCAATTTTCTGTAGAAATTATTTTAAAATGAGGTCAAGCCTAATCAAGACTTTCATGTACCCCAATAATTTTTAAATTATCTTTCCTGGTTCTGTTTTCCAGATCAGTTGTTTTTTTAGTGAGATATTTCATGTTTTATTCTTTTCATTCTTTTGATGTTGAAGTATTCTCTTGATTTCTCACAAAGTCATCAGCTTCCTTTAGCTCCATTCTACATCTGAAGGACTTGATTTCCTCAGAAGGCTTTCTTATTTCCTTTTTCATCTGGTGATTCTTCTTTGTAAAGCATTCTTCTCCTCAATAACCTTTTGAACTGTTTTAACTATTTGAACTAAACTGGTTTTTAACATATTATTTTCTTCACCATTTTTTTGATCTCTTTGACTAAGCTGCTGACTTCGTTTTCATGTTTTTCCTGCATCTCCCTCATTTCTCTTCCCAATTTTTATCATATCTCCTTTACTTGATTTTCAAAATCTTTTCTGAGCTCTGTCATAACCTCAGCCCAATTTCTATCTTTCTTGGAGTCTTTAGAGGCAGAAGCTTGTACTTTCTCATCTTCTGATTGTGTGGTTTGGTCTTCCATGGGACCAAAGTAATTGTCTCTGGTCAGGTTCCTTTTTTTCTCTGTTTAATCATTACCCCAGCCTGTGCCTGGTTTGGGGGTGTTTCCTGAACTTTTGAATATTATTAGGACACCCCCCGACAAGGAACTCATTGTGTGAGGTTCTGACTGCTCTTATGGTCTGTGAATGAACACAAGTTCACTCCTTTGCCCCAGAGGCTGTGTGTGTGGGGGCATCCCTGCTCTTTGGGGGACCTATACTATGACCAGGGTTTGAATGTCACAGACTCAGAGTCCTGTTCCAGGGACAGAGCACAGACTCTGCCTCCACTCCCTTAACTTCTGTGAGTTGAGAACTCAGAGCACAGCTGCCTGGAGGCTCCTGCAGGGCGACTCCAAGGGCCTGTTTCAGTTTCCTGGGATCTGGGCTGTGTTGAGTACCACAGCTGTGCTGAGACCTGGGCTTTGCCCTTGCTGTGGCAGAGATCTTCCTGTTGATCTTCCAACTTGTGCTTGGTGCTCCCTGGGATGCAGGTCAGGAAACTGCTTCTGCTGCCCAAAGCCACTGCTCCCAGGCACCCCAGGGCTGTTTCCCAGAGGCTGAAGTTCCTTCCCTCCAGTGTGGTGCTACTCCTCCAATCCCATGAAACACAATTTTCTCACTATTTTTTCAGGTTACCTTGCGCTGGAGAATTGCTTCACTGGATCTTTCTTTGGGTACTCTCTCTTGGAATTTTAGTTAGAGTCATAATTTTAAGATTTTGAAATATTTTGGAGACAGCACCTAAGAGAGGCTCTTCTGTAGCCATCTTGGCTCCACCCCCAAAATGCCTAAGACTCTTAAATAAATTTTTATATCTCATGGGACAGGTTTTGTTCCAGTAAGGTTAGTATTAACCAAAAGTTGCAGGGGTAAAAAAAGGAAATAAAAATTCTCATAACAATACATGTAGAGACAAACAGACAAAGTTAGCTAACTAGATAGAGACAGGGATATATATTATATATATATATATATATATACATATATATATATATATATATATATATATATATATAATATATACCCCTTCAATATTGAGACATTTAAAAAATTCAAGAATATTACAGGAAAGCAGAAAAAGTATGACAATATCTTCTATTAAATACTACACAAAATGTCTGCCTTTGCTTAATGCCTGCTATAGAGTGATATGCTTCCATGGATCCAAGGATCACAGATTTAGAAAACAAATCAGAGTCCAGTGTTCACTTAGTAAGTGAAGATATTGCTTTTTCATATTTTGTTTCTCACATTTAACAGTAATTCATTTGAGTCCCAATTCACTTCCTCCCCCCCCCCAACTTTGGAATTTGAAAATGGAATGAAAGACCACATCACTTGGGTATCTTGGAGTGATTCCAAATGGGAAATAACAGTGATACCAATATTTCCATCATTTGATCCTGCTCTTAAAGGCCCCTCAGGCTTTTAGATCAAACTTTTTGTTGTTTTTTTCCCTAACCCTATAACATTTACATTTAAATTCTCTTTCAGACCAAGTATTTTTAAAGTTGATCCATACTCTTCCTTTGTTGAATTTCATAGTAAATTTAAATATTAAAAGTCTTAGTCAGGATTATCCTTCCTTTATCTGGACATTCTGCTTGTGTGGGTTTGATCTCAATATCAAAGGCCAGATCAGGTCTTTCTTTCTTCTATAGAAGAGTTGTGGAGTTTCAAATGTGCATTTCATTTTTTAAAATATTATGCATAGTTTATCTGGGTACTGGATCTTGGGACAAAAATCAATTTCTCTTGATTTTAAATACATTGTTCCAGTTTTTCCATTTGTTTTTCATCTTGGTTGGAAAAAACTGTATGATTCACAGTGGTGAACTTTGATAAGTGATTTTCCCCCTTTTCTGTTTATAGTCTTTTCCAGCATCACTTTGGGGTTTAATGATAATGTGCATAAGTGAATGTGAATTCATCCCTTTGGATGATCAGTGGGTGATTTTGAGCTGTCCCTTGCACTTAACAATTCAGGGAAACTTTTTTGAGTGAGATTTTTTGAGAAATATGGTATTTTGACTCTTTACTTTGCTGTGGTGAGATGGTCACTTCCATTTCCTTTATGTTCTTTCTATCTTCTATTTCTGTTAACCCTATTGATCAATGAGTATTTAGTTGAATTGATCTAGATTTTTATTTACTTTTTGTTCTACAATTGCTGCCATTTTGCCTTGTAGTACAGTCTCTCCAGTTAATTTTGGTTATTTAGTATTAGGATCATTCCTTTATTCCTCTTGAGAATTCTCCCTCTCCCTCTCCCTCTCCCTCCAACCCCTCTCTCTTTTAATTGATGTTTTATTTTTCCACTTACATGCCTTGATAATTTTTTAAAAAATCCTCCATTTACAAATTTATAAGCTACACATTTTTTCTACTTGATGGAAAACAGTCTGATAAAAGTTATAACTGTACATTTTTGTTTAACATATTTACATAATAGTCATTTTGTGTAAGAGGAATTTAGACTAAGGGAAAAGAAAGAAAATCATGAGATAGGAAGGAAAAACATTAGTTTCAGATACTATGGATTTGCTTTTGTTTTTGTTTATTTTTCTCTCTGGATGCAGATGGTATTGTCTATGACAGGTCTCCCATGATTGTCTTTGATCTCTGAACTGCTGAGAGGAGTTGCAACCATCATAGTTGAACAAATCACAACATTGTTGTTAATGTATATAATGTTCTCTTGGTCCTGCTTTCTTTGTTCAGCATCAGTTCATCTAATTCTTTCCATGAGATAACTCTCTCTTTATCAATATTAATTCTTTTTTAGTATTGACACCAATTTCTTCTTTATTTCCCATGTGTGTTTATTATACAATCCAATGCCTCTTATTCAAACTTCAGATTTGTTTCTGGGGCTATAATTAATATTGAATCATTTTTCGTTGCTTCTAATGCCTTCACTCCATATTCTTTCAATCCATTATATTGTGATCATGTTAGAAACTTGAGTTTCCTCTCATTTGCTCATTTCTTTGTCCATATTTTTTTAAGGTAGTAGTCTCTTTTGAGACTTTTGAAAGTCTTTCCCTTTATTCTTCTGCACCATTTTAAAATTGGGAGCATTTCTTTTTCTATTGTAGTGAAGACTTTTGAAGAGTTGAAATATCTTGCAATTTCATCACCTGCCCAGGACTGTTCTAATTGATTGAAACAAAGGAAATTCAAATTAGGTAAGATCTTGGAACTCATCAAAACTGACCTTCTCACCTTACAAAATGAAGAAACATTTTCTCATCTGCAGAGTCATTGGGTTTAACCAAATTAGTCACTTCTATTCTGTAGGACCAGAAATCGAAAGAGGTAGAGGGAAAGGAAAGAAGGAAGAAAGAAAGGAAGAAAGGAAAGAAGGGAGGAAAGAAAAAAGGAAGGAAAACAAAAAGTAGGGAGGTTAGAAAACAAAACACACTTATTGTGTGCTACTTCGGACCAGGCATTGTGCTAAGTACCCTACAAATATTTTGACTTTTGATCCTGACAAGAATCTAGGAGGTAGGAGTTTTTATTATCCCCATTTTATATTTGAGGAAAATGAGTCAGACAAAATTAAGTGACTTCCACAGGATCACACTACTATTGAGTATCTTAGGCAGAATTTAAACTCAGGTCATTGCATTTATGAATAAATTTATTCTATTAATAAGATGAAATAAATAAATTTTAAAGAACAAAGCTATTCTATATTATAAACATTTGAATTTAAAAACATCATCTTGTTCCATATAGTATGCTGTAAAATCTTGACATCTCAGTATAAAATTTATTTTAAAAGTAAGTTTGAGTGCTTTGTTACTTTAATTGCACTTATCCCTTGAGTGACCTGGACCAAGGTCACTGATATTCTCTGGACCTCAGTTTCCTCCTCTATAAAATATGGAGGTTGGATTAGCTGTTCTGTAGTCTTTACCAATTCTAAATCTTTGAACCTGTGATCTCCAAGTTCAAAGAAATTTGTCTGAATTTTCATTTCTGTTTCAGTTCTAGAACTGCCTATAAAATTCCCATCCAATGTATTTTATAAGCACCACATTCTATGAAACATAATGGCTTTAAATTGAACCTAAAGGTTATATGCTGGCTTGCAGTAAAATTGTTGCATCATATATGTCACTTATAGAATAAAACAGTTTTTAAAAACTTCAAAGCCTTTGTGCTTGCATTCAGAACAACTTTATTTTGGCAGAAGGGGGGATAGTTAAAATTTGCCTCATTTTTTCCTTCTATTTGAAAACAATTTTCAAATCCTTATCATTTCTTTTACATGAGGAGTTAAATAAACTTCCTACATCTGATAGCAATAGACCTAATAGTTTTTCTTTATAAATAACATATGCATTATCTCTGGAAACTAGTGTATTATGTTTAATGACCTAGCATGTTTCAGGCAACAGAAGCAAATTCTTCTGTTCACACTCTAGGCTGATATTGCTTATGCAGTGCTGCTAGCCGACTTGCTTTTTCTTCACAAGATACTCCCTTACCCATGTTTATAGAGTGGCATGGCTGACCTTCATACCTGTTATGATCTGCTCCCTCACATCTGCCTCTTTTAGGGGCCTTAGATTGCTTAAAAACAGCTCAAACCCCACTTTTCTATAGAAATCTTTTCTCTAATTTCCTAGTACCTTCTGAGACTGCTTTCCACTTATTTAGTATATATTACATATTTATCTAATTATTTACATGGTGTCTCATCTTTCCTTTTAGAGGAGGAACTGTGTTTTTTTCTTTGTATCTCTAGAACTTTTTTATGGAAACATATATAATCAGTGCTTGAAATATACTTGATCATTTGAATGTTTTCCTCAGAATTATGGGATTGCTATACTCCTGCAGATTCTCCTTTTTTTATTTGTCTCTCCTCCCTATTTTTTCCTTTCCCTTTTGTCAAGTCTTGAGCCCTGAGATTCAGTACAAAGAAGCCAGCCTAGATGAAGCAGCAAGATACTTTGAGGGGGAGACAGAAGACTGCCTCTGACATCCAAATGCAACTACCACCTTCCCCTCTATTTTGACCACTATCTCCAGGAAAAAAACTAATAAGATACTGAACTCAAGAGCCTTTGGAATTGTAAAGTTCCTAGCTCAGGGTCAAAAGGTTTATTATCAGAAAGCTATATAATTTTATCAGTGGAAATGAACCAAAAAATGTGAGTAATCCTGCAACTAAGGATGATGAGACCTTTCCATTTATTTGCAGCTGAAAACTTTCACAGTGTTCTCTCCTAAACAGAATGTGAACTCTTTGAGAGGAAGGACTGTCTTATCCTTCAAGTTGTATCCCTAGAACTTAGCACAGTGCTTTGCATATGGAATATACTTAAATGTTTTTGTCATTCATTTGTTTTGCTCACCAATTTATTCTCAAATTATCTCCTGAACACCATCCTATTACCCCACTTATCCAAAAATCCTTGAGTTTATTTTTATAATTATTTTTTTCTTCCTTCCTTCCTTCCTTCCTTCCTTCCTTCCTTCCTTCCTTCCTTCCTTCCTTCCTGCCTGCCTGCCTGCCTTTCTGCCTTCCTGCTTTCCTGCCTTCCTGCCTTCCTTCTTCCTTCCTTCTTCCCTTCTTTCCTTCTTCTTCCCTTTATTCATTTCTTCCTTTCCTTCTTATCTTTCTTTTTCCCTTTCCTTTCTTCTTCTCCCCCTTTCCCCCTTTGCCCTCTCCTCTTTCCTATCCCTGATAAGAATATATTTAAGTACTTTCCCTGCCCATCCCATTTTTAGTTTTCTTCACAAACTGAATTTGTGGCACACTTTCATTTTACTTCATCTTCATCCTTTCCCCTTCTTTCTTAGCATGTGTATTTACATATCTGTGTGTATTCATACATACAGGAATGCAGGAATACATTTTTATTCCTTTGAAGGATCTTCTTTTGAAGAACACCCCCATCCCAGAAATTTAAATTCACACTGAATGTGGTTTGGTATTCTGGAAGCTGATCTTTATGGCATGCCATAGGTCTCAAAAATATTTATCATAGTTTATTATCAGTCCTTCTTCACGCCTTTTCATTCCCAACCTGCTCATCCTAAAATCAACATTTGGCAACTCTGGACCAATTCTCCCTCCTCCATTTTCTTAGCCTGTCTTCCAGAAAGATTTGAAGGTCATGACAACTGTCCTGGAGTAAAATTAAATTAAAAGAAGAAAAACTTTGGATTAGAGAAGGTTTGAAGACCCCTACCATCATAGATCTAGATATGGGAGGTATCACCTAGATTATCCATTCTGACCCCCTATTTTTATAGTTAAGAAAACTGAGATGCCAAAAGATGAAGTGACTTACCCAAAGTCATATAGAGAATTAACATCAAAGGTGAAATTTGAAATGAAATATTTTAATTCCAGTGTCAAACCTCTTTCTTTATTCCAGGCTACCCCTTTTCTCCTGTGGTAACCATTCCCCAGAATAGGAACCCCTTGTAAAAATATTTATTCTTACACAGACACATCCATTGAAATAAAATTTGACTTTCCCAGAGGGACTCAATTCTTACCTCCCTCATCACATCTTTTAATCTATGCCCTTTCCTGGTTTTCTCATAGAACTCCTTCTCTGCTCCTCTACATCTCAGGTAGGTAGAGATTGAAAAAAACACACACACCAAAACACATATACAACATGACACACATGGACACCTATACACAGTCCTCTTAAGTCCCGAATGGATAAAAAGGCAACTCTGTTTCTATCTCATCTCTTCCCTTCACTCTCCCTGACCTAGTAACTTTCCTCTGCATTTCTCACATCCATGCAAATTCACTTATGAATAAAGGTGGATTTTAGTCTATGAAATGCTAATTAGACTTTTCCTCCTTCCATACAGACCATGTGAGATTATGCTAATCTATTTGATTTCCATGCCATGCAACTGACTTGTATCAAGCCCAAGGAGTAGAATGTTGCAGAAAAATAACTGAAACTGGATTTGAGTCATAACTCTGATGCTTAAAATCTTTGTCACCTGCCTCACTTTACTTGGCTTCTCTGACTTCATTTCTTCATCTATGCAATGAGAATATTAATGCTTGCCTGCTTCCATCATGGAATTTCTGTTAGGAAAGTGTGGTGTAAATATTGATAAGGAAAAGTAAACATGAAAAAAATGCATCTGATTTCTGGGGTCAAGATGGAAAAAAAAGTATTCCTTTGTTGTTGTTTTTTGAAATACTTCATAAATACTTGAAGAAAGGTGTGATAACACATTTCTTCCCAAAGTTTTAATTTCTCTAATCAAAACATTTCCAATTTCTTAATCTGATCATTATGAATCATGGTTCTCTTATCATTTTGATATCTTCATCTAGAGGCTAAACACAGTCTTCTAAATAGGGTTTGACCAGCTAAAACAGAGTTTAATGGGATTTTGCTGTGGTTGAATCTTTCAGTTGTATCGGACTCTTTGTGACCCTATTTGAGGTTTTCTTGGCAGAAATACTGAAGTGATTTGCTGTTTCCTTCCCCAACTTATTTCTAGTGACTTTTCTAGGGTCACACAACTGATAAATGTTTCAGGCCAGGTTTGAACTCAGGAAGATGCATCTTCCTGACATCAGGCCCAGCACACTGCCTAGCTATCAGCTACCTAATACTGGACAAAAAACTAGTATCAATGTAGCCTTTTACATTGTTGATTTATATTGAATTCTAAGTCAGCTAAAAATGCCAAGTTTAATTTTCCCACACAAAAAAATTGTTTTCTAGTAATGCCTTCTTCCATCCAGTATTTGTCAAGTTGATTTTTCTATTTTAATATTCATCTTTATTCAGTTTACTTCATTGAAATAGTCTGCCTAGATCTTCTTTTATTCTAATTTTGTCATACATTTAGTGTATACTTTTGTGTTTTGTATCATTTATGCTATCTAGGTGGCCCTGTAGATAGAGATTTAGTCCTGGAATTAGGAGAATACTAGTTCAAATCTCACTCAGACAATTATGAGCTCTGTGATCATGAGGAACTCATGTAACTTCTATTTGCTCCATTTCCTCTCACCTGTAAAATGGGGCTAATAATAGTACCTACCTCCTAGGAGTATTGTGAGGACCAAATGAGATGTTATAGGGTCCATTAAGAGAATTGTTAATAATCATCCTTATCAATAACACTACATCACAAATTTCATAACCATGTCATCAGTATTGAAGTCCCTGATAAAACTTTAGACAAGAACATTCTCTATTAGAGATTCCCTTCCAAGTGTACATTGTCCAAAGGACAGTGGTATCTGATTACTTTGTGATTCCAAACACATTGAACTGAGTTAACATTGTTTACATATTACAAATCTTCTTTATGATATTGTGAACAACTGTTAAATGTGTTGCTGGAAACTCAGATAAGTTATGTCTATATGATATCTTCCCTACTCATCTATCTAGTAATCCTGTCCAAAAAAAAGACATTTTCTCAGAACTGATCTGTTTTTTTTGACATTATTATTTGCTTTTATATATTATTCATTTCTGGTGAATTCTTACCATCTCCTTTTTGCAGAAAGACCTCTTTAAAAAAATTAATCAGAAGAAATGATTCACCAAAACCCATTAACCAAGAATTCATTGAATCAACAATGGTTTGTTAAATCCTAAGTTCTAAGTGCAAAGTTCTGGGAATACAAATACAAAATAAAGTTCTTGCCCTCATGGAATTTACATTTAACATAACACTAAAATGAAGCCTCTTGTTGGAGTTCTGCATAGACTTTTGAAAATTGTAATCTAAAAGTTCAATGTGGGTACCTCTGGGTTTAAGTTTACATAAAACCATAGAGCCACTCTGAAGACTGGTTACCTCACTCTGTCTCTGTCTCTGTCTCTATCTTTTTGTCTCTGTCTGTCTCCATGTCTTTGTCTGTGTCTGTCTCTCTGTCTCTGTCTCTCCATCTCTCTGTCTCTCTGTCTATGTCTGTCTGTCTGTCTTTCTCTCTCTCTCTCTCTCTCACATACACACACACACACACACACAAAACACACTTCTTCCTCTCTATATGTGGAATCAACTCAGGGATGAAGAGGAAGATTTAGCAAAAATTAATCAGAAATATGAAATGCAAAGAAGCTCCCCTATCTATAGATTACTTTTTGGGGGCACTATTTGCATTGATTTTATTTACTCAAAAGTGTTTTAATTTCATATAGATAGAATTGTCTATTTTATTTTTTTCTAATTTCTTCTTTCTCTTTTTTTAGTTAAGAAATGAGGGGAGGGGCTTAGAACCAAGAGAACAATGTACACATTAACAACATCATTGTGAGACGATCAACCTTGAGGGAAGCAGCTCCTCCCAGCAGTTCAGAGATGAACACTGTATGAAATCTGTTATAGACAATGTTTCCCCATCCAGTGAAAGAAAAGCAAACAAAACAAAGCAAAACAGCCCTTCAGAATTTGATGAACATTTTTGAATAATTATCCTTTATGTATCTCTTTCCCTTAATCCTAATTCATCATACCAAAAGTAACTAATCAGTAAACATGTTTATCAAAAATACATAAGTACAATGCTAACCTGAGTGTTTGCTGCTGAGCGGAGGAGACTGGGAAGGGAGAGTGGAAGGAAATTTTGTATCCTAAAAATATACATAGAGGGGCAGCTAGGTGGTGTAGTGGATAAAGTACCGGCCCTGGAGTCAGGAGTACCTGGGTTCAAATCCGGTCTCAGACACTTAATAATTACCTAGCTGTGTGGCCTTGGGCAAGCCACTTAACCCCGTTTGCCTTGTAAAAACCTAAAACAAACAAACAAACAAACAAAAAATATACATAGGCATGTGGATGAAAAATAAATAAATAAATAAATTGAAGAATTGCCGGGAGAACCATGAATTGAGGGAAAAAATGCAGACTGAAGTAAGCAAAGGCAGGACAACAATATACACAATGGTTACAAGGATATAAATGGAAAGTATAATGAAATGACTCTGACCTATGTAATTATAATGACCAAGCTTGACCACAGAGAAATTATGCAAGAAATGTGAATATACTGCTATACTCTTTGCCCAGGCATCCCCTTGCCAAGCATATCCCTAAGAATAGGAGGAAAGATAAAAAGGACAGAAAAAAATCAGAAGTAAAAGTCTTGTTTACCCCAAAATATTTTCCTGTGGGAGGTGGGACTTAAGGAAGCTGGGAAGTTCAGTAGTCAAAATTGGAGGAAGTTGGGTATTCCAGTCCAGGTAGAAAGCCAGAGAACATTATGCAGAAAAATGTAAATACATTGCTATATTCCTTGACCCAGAGTTCCCCCTGACAGGTAAATATCCTAAGAACATGAGGAGATATAAAAAGAACAGGGAACAAAAGACAGAACGAAAGGTCTTGTTTAGGTCAAAATATTCATCAGAGCACTTTCAGTCATACAAAGAATTGAAAACAAAATGGGATTTCAATGTTGGGCTATGATTAAACAAATTAATATAATATAATGTTATTGAATTGTTAAATAATGACATATAAGGTGTCAGAGGACAATATATGCACTGAATCAGAGTCAAGTAAACAGAACTAAGAAAGCAATTATCACATTGACTAGAAGAATATAATTTAAAAAAATGAAATTGAATGTTATATAAAAAGTAAATCTGCGTGTGTGTGTGTGTGTGTGTGTGTGTGTGTGTGTGTGTGTCTGAGACTGGATTTGAACTCAGGTTGTCCTGACTCCATGGTCAGTGCTCTATCCACTGCACCACTTAGCTACCCTACTAAAACATTTTTAAAGACTAAAAAGAAAAGAATAGGAAGCAACGAGTGTGCCCTTTGATTGGAAATGACTAAACCTGGTTTGGCATATGAATGGGATATCGTTGTGCCACTAGAAATGACAATTGTGAGGAGTTCAGAGAAATATGAAAGTTTAAATGAACTGATACAGAATAAAATAAACAGAAACAGAAGAATAATATGTACAGTAACTATAATAATATGACTTAAATAAATGTTGGAATAAGTCCAATAACCAATCAGTATACATTTATTAAGGACTTGCTCTATGCTAGGTAATGTATTAAGGGCTGGAAAGAAAAGAAAAATGCATAATTATACTTATTCATTGAAAGATCAAAAACTGAAACCAAACTTAAATAGTTTGGTCACAAAATGAGAAGATGAAGGAGCTCATTGGAAAAGACCCTGATGTTGGAAGAACTGAATGCAAAAGGAGAGAGTAGATAATGATATTAATATATCGTGCCATTGAAAGACATCCTTTGGGAGATGAGGGTGTAGGTGGGACTTAAGCAAATGGGAAAGTTCAGTAGTCAGAGTTGGAGAAAGGGAAGCATTCTAGGCAAGGGAGATAACCAGAGAAAATGCTCCCAGCTAAGAACCGCAGCATCACCAGCTATCATTTTATGTAGAATAAAACAGTACTTGAATCCAGAGCCATATATCCTAAATATAAATCTAAGATTTATTTAATTATAGAAGCAAAGCTCCCACTCCTTCAGTTCAATATCTACCTAAACTTGGAGAGACTGTGGTTACTTTCCCTTTGAACAGCCCATTTTCTCTCATATCTTGATGTTTCTATCTTTTGGATCAGCTCTGAATACTTCCAGACTAGGGCTCTCCCAAGAAAGCCCTCACTGATAAATATAGATTTCTATTAAAAATGCCACCACCATCCATTGATAGAAGGAAAAGAACTTCTATATTTAAATGCAAACTGAGCTTTATTCTTTCCATTTCCAAGAGCAAATTCAGTTTCTTTGTGGAAACTTTCATCAAGCCTTGGAATCTTAACCCCACCTTCCCTCCCCCATCTTGAAAAAATGGGCTGTTGCTATTTAAAAGCATACTTGTGTTGGACTATATAAAAAGTATTAATTGTGGGCACTTGAGATGAAAGTGACCAACATTTTAATTGTGCTACAAGTGTTTAGGAGCCAAACAAAAGGCTTCCTTGTGAACCTGCCAATTAAAGCCCCTGAGGAGGGTGAGGGGAGCAAAGCCAAAGAGAAGAATACGTGACCAGGTCCTCTTTGGGTGAGTTAAGGTCAAGGTTCACCAGGGATGCACTGGGTTCTCAGAGAACATTTTTTGTGGGAGAGCCTGTGGAAAATTAGAGTGAGTTGAGTGGGTTCATTAAATAAATCTGTTAGCATTTTGTCTCAAGAATAACCCTTATCAAGAAAAAGTAAAGGAAAAAAAATATAAAGTTAATTCCCTGCATAGGAAAATGTACTGAACTTTTTAGTCAGGAGACCCACATTTCTATCCTGGTTGGATTCCTTGTGTGACTTTGAAAATAAATCTTATGTTTCTGATCCCTAATTTTTGAATAGGTAACATGAATAAAAAAATAGCACCAACTAACCTCATAGTGTTGTTTTGAGGAAAATACTTTGTGAAACTCTCTTTAAAAGGAATTTTTATGTTTTCCACTGTTTTCATTACTATTGGTATCTTGCTGTATTCAGTGGAGTTCATTCAATGAAGTTATTATTCTGTGAGTATTCTTTGAAATTTCATGCTCTACAGACTGTTAAATCTGTAGATAAAATCACTGTTTAATGCAACTGAATAAAAACACAAAGATGAGGCCAGCTAGATGGCACAGTGGATAGAGTACAAAACTTATCTGACTTCAGACACTGACCAGTTGTATGACTTTGGGCAAGTCACTAAACCTATTTTGCCTCAGTTTCCACATGAGTTGTAGAAGGAATTGGAAAACCACCACGGTATCATTACCAAGAAAATCCAAAAAAGGGTCATGAAAAATCGAACAAGACTGAAATGATGGAATAAAAAATTATCATGTAAGTTCAGCTTCTGCACAAGTGTGCAATAAGTATTGAAAGTATTTTGGGGATAGCATCAGAAACATACAGACCTATAATCAACATCAACATCATCATCATCATTATTATTTTAAATTTATCATCATTTTGATAGAGTAGAGAGAGAAATGTCACAAGGACAATTGACTATCCTTCCATGATTCTATTTTATTTAATATCCTACTGACTTTTACACAGATAGATGAAATGAGTTTGTGTTTTTTTTAGTAGTTGAACAAAATTGCAATGATAAGTTGATGTTCTATGTGCCTCCTGAAAACATCCTTGGTATATCTCTAATGAAAAGACAATAGAGATGATATATAACTCATCCTGCTTCCTTTGCTTTTGATAATCTCCATTGTTTATTATTATTATTATCATTATAAATATACCTATATAATAATTATATCTAGATATACAATTCATATATGATATAAATATATAATGTATGCAATGTGATAAATATTATGTCATTAATCATAATTAAGAATTGAAATTTAACATAATAGATGTTTTTGTTGTGATTCCTGGGAGGAGTAGAAAGAACTTTTCACATTTTCTACTGGGAAAAAGGGAAAGGCAATGAGGCAGCATGTCTTCTTAATGTAAAATGCATTGGCACTGGCCTTTTTGTCAGAAAGAAATTCCACATCAACACATTATAGCCCAGTGATAAAAGAGGTTTTGGGTGAAGCCCCAATCTTAATAGCCAGGCCACCCGGCAGGACCCTGGTGAAACTGTCAGTTCATTGAGAGTTTGGCCTGAACCCCAGGGCTCCAATGGATTCTGATTGTTGCCTCTAATAATAAGGAGGAGAATGTCTCTGCCATCCACAAAGAATTCTTTCTCCACTGGCACTGAACACCATCATGTGATAAAGGCCACCCATTAGGAACAAGCTAATGACCACAACACAGGAACAATGCAGCACCTGCCATACTGTGCTCAGGGCTGACAAGTTCTCCTTGCTCCTTCATATCCTTGATCTATTCAGGGGGTGATTGCCCTTTATAGCTTTAATGTCAATTAAAGAGATGCCCGGTTTTGAATAATCACAGTAGTTGGGAGTTGGGAGACTTGGGTTTGAATCTCGACCTCGCCATTCACCAGATTAGCAAAGTAAAAATGGAGATTGAAACCAAATGATCTCTAAGGCCCTCTCTGCTTCTGATGATCCATGAATTTCTTCTCATAAGATTATAGGATTGATAGTTACAAGGGACCTTAGACGCTATGTAAAGTTACTGGTCCAGTATCATGGATTTAAGAGTTGGGAGGGCCCTTAGCAGTCATTTAGTCCAATCTCTTTATTTTATAAGAAAGGAAAATGGATCCAGAGATAATAAATAACTTCCTCAAATCAGAGTAAAACCTTATTATTTTGCAGATGAGGAAACTGAAACCCATTCATAGTAGGTGACTTGTTAAACCTTCCACAGTTTATAAGCAATCCCAAATAGTGGAAAGAGTCATGGGCTAAGAGTAAAGAGGTATTGATTTAGTATATAATCTTGACTCTCAGTTATTCAGTAAAATTAGAGGTTTAGACTAAATTATCTTTTTCTCCCTTAGTTCTGACATTTTATGTTCTTTAATTCTAAGAATTAGTCCGGTATATTCACGGAACAGCATAAAGTATGGAGGGGAGGGGTGGGATAGGAGGTTAAAGTCAGGAAGGGAGAATTACAGACAGATTCTTAGAGATGGAAGGTTGAACAGGATTTGGGAAAGAGGTGACCTAATCATTGAGAAAATATTTATTAAACATTTATAATATTCCAGACATTGTATAAAGCACTAGGGATACAAAAAAGCAAATAAAACCTCAAATAAACAACAAAAATGTTCCTTGACCTTAAAGATTTGACATTAAAATGAAAGAGTATATTATGTACATGTATGTACATAGAAGACACCTGCAAAGCAGATAACTGTGGTGGTTAAAGACTGTAGCAGCACTTGGGAAGGGGTGGAAGCAGGGAGAAGAGACTAAGAAATTTTTCATGAAGAAAATATTAAGCTTGAGTTGAATCTTGAAGAAAATAAGTGAGTCTGAGAGGTAAAAAGATAGGAGAAAGAATTTTGCATGTGAAACGACTGTACTTTAGACTTCGTAGAAGCTAGTGAAAACTGATACTCTAGAACCAGATAATAGAAAACTGTCACAATTATTAAATCAAGGATTGATTTATTGTTTTGTTGATTTTTAGATATAAGAAAGCAATAGAAAAAATATTAATAATACAGATAAAGCTAGTTGTTAAACATTTAGCAGCACTAAAGGAGGCATGAATGGGAGTAAAGAGTAAAACTAAAAAGATAGCATATTTTTATATATGCATACATGTACATATGCATATATAGATATATATCTACATATTTATAAATTTCCTCAATTATATGTTAACAAAAAGTTTTAACATTCTTTTTTATTTTGAGTTCTATACTCTCTCCTTCCATTTCTCCCCTCCTCCCTCTTTAAGAAGGCAAGCAATTTAATATAGATTATATAATTGCAGTAATGCAAAGCATTTCCATATTAGCCATGCTGCAAAAGAAAACACATTTTAAAAAAATAACACATTTTTAAAAGTATGGTTCAATTTGTATTCAGACTACTTTTAAAGAGATGTAATTACACAGAATGATAGAATTAATTATAGAGAATGATAGAATTAAATCAAGCCTGATATATATAATTTATGTGACTGGATAATTTACTTAACCTCTAAGTCCTCCAGGAAACTACAAGACCATAAATTTCTAAACAATTGCATTGGTAAAGAATGTTTCTTCATCACGAGTTCCATATGCTTATAAAATCACAGGTCTTGACATTTGTAAAAAGGAAAAAGTTAAATTAGTATAGATATTATGGAAATATC
Organism: Macrotis lagotis; assembly: GCF_037893015.1. Classification (NCBI taxonomy): domain Eukaryota; kingdom Metazoa; phylum Chordata; class Mammalia; order Peramelemorphia; family Peramelidae; genus Macrotis; species Macrotis lagotis. The sequence goes on along the minus strand of NC_133658.1, from coordinate 427,105,680 downwards.
TTGAACAAAGAATTGACATTTTTAAGAAAGGTTTTGTTTGAGTTTTACAATTTTTCCCCCAGTCTTGCTTCCCTCTCCCCACCCCCCATCTCCCATAGAAGGCAGTTTGCTAGTCTTTACATTGTTCCCATAGTATGTATTGATCTAAGTTGAATGTGATGAGAGAGAAACCATATCCTTAAGGAAGAAACATATAGTATGAGATATAGCAAAATTACATAATAAGATAAGATTTTTTAAAAAAATTAAAGGTAATAGTCTTTGGTCTTTTTGCAAACTCCACAATTCTTTCTCAGGATACAGATGGCATTCTCCATTGCAGATATCCCAAAATTGTGCCTGATTGTTGCCCTGTTGGTATGAGCAAGTTCATTAAGGTTGATCATCACTCCCATGTTGCTGTTATGGAGTACAATGTTCTTCTGATTCTGCTCATCTCGCTCAGCATCAGGTCATGTAAATCCTTCCAGGCTTCCCTGAATTCCCATCCTTCCTGATTTCTGATAGAACAATACTGTTCCATGACATACATATACCACAGTTTGTTAAGCCATTCCCAATTGATGGACATTCCCAAATTTAAAAAAAAATGACAAGTCATTTTCCAATTAACAAATGGTCAAAGGATACATAAAGGCAATTTACAGATAAGGAAATCAAAGCAATCCATAGTTGTATGAAAAATTGCTCTAAATCACTAATTATTAGAGAAATGCAAATTCAAGTATCACTGAGATACCACCTCACACCTCTCAGACTGGCCAATATGAACAGAAAGAACAATGATCAAAGTTGGAAGAGATGTGGGAAATCTCATACACTAATACATTGTTGGTGGAGCTGTGAGCTCATCCAAAATTTCTGGAGATCAATTTGGAATTATACCCAAAAGACAACAAAAATGTGTATACCCTTTGATCCAACAATACCACTACTGGGTCTATACCCCGAGGAAATTATGAAAAAGAGTAAAAACATCACCTATACAAAAATGTTCATAGCAGTTTTGTTTGTATCAACAAAAAATTGACATTTAGGGGCAGCTAGGTGGCACAGTGGATAGAGCACTGGCCTTGGAGTCAGGAGTACCTGAGTTCAAATCCAGCCTCAGACACTTAACAATTACCTAGCCGTGTGGTCTTGGGCAAGCCACCTAACTCCATTGCCTTGAAAAAAAAATCTAAAAAAATGTTTTAGAAAGTGTCTAAGGAAGATGAATAAGGCAGTTGTATACAAGAAAGCCTCAGGAGGAGAGAGATCAGAGGTAGGAATATCCCCCTTATGATAATCCATGTAGGAGTTGATAAGGGTCCAGAGAGGCAATACAGTGAATGAAAAGAAGAGGACAAAAGTGAGTGATGGGGAAAAAATCAAAAGGACTCACTTACTAGACCAAGAGTCAAAATTTAAAAATTAGCCTGCTATATTTGGTCAAACATTTACTTAATTCATCCCTAAAAACTTATAGATTTATTGAATTTCAAGTTCTGCCTGTGTTTGCCTTGGCAGCACCAGAACAAATGACTAGAGATGAGAACTTAGGGAATCAAAGGAATCATGATTACTCACAGGATTTAAAGACTGGGTAACTAGAAGAATAAAGATCTAAACACATCAAGTGCATGATGATCTCAGGAGGGTCTCTTAATTAGAGTTTTTGAAGTTTAGTTGAGGATGAGGAAGGGATAAAAGCAAACTCCATGATCTGAAAAATCAAATTTAATAAACAAATTGTTCTCAGTTATTAAATTTATTTGGGTATAATCAATCAACAATGATAAAGAATATTATATACATGCATATATATATGTGACATTATATACACACATACATATTACATACATAGTATTATATGCATATATATATATGTATATATATATACATATATATATATATATATATATATATATATATATATATATATATATATATATATGACATTAAGCTAGGTACTGGCAATATAAAGATAGAGGTATGGGACCGGAAGAAAAATAATGATAAATGAGCTTTGGAAAAGAAAAAAATAATATTTGGAAACCTGAGAATTCTTTGCTCTCTGTGTATCATTGAAGGAACAAGATCTGACAATTTTAAATGTTTCTCTTATACTTTTCTTTCTCATTTTCTCAAATGCTGGTGTTTTATTTTGAGTTTTAGGGGGGATGTGGAGAAGGAAAAAGGAGATAGTGGATGACTATGGAAAAGTTATTCTGTCAATAAACAGGAAAAGAAAGAATGCTTTTAGAAACAAGAATTCCATCTACTTAAGGGACAAGGAAGACAACATTTGGCAAGAGTCCAGGAGTCCTGATAAATGAATGACTCCAGGGAATATTGTTGGACAAAGCTTTGTTGCTAATCCAGACTTCTGAACTGAAGGAAAAAGATATTCCATTTTGGGATCTGCCAAGGACATTGCAAATACCATTTTTGACTCCCATCCAGAGTTAGCTGGTTTGTGTATCACATAAAGAGTGTCAGTCATACGTCCCATCAACCTTTCTGGCACATTAAATAAGAGACCACAAAAAAGAGAGTCATTTCCAAAGAGGCTCAGAAAGGGTGATAAAATAAAAGACTCTGTTCTTATATCAACCTTGGATTTCTTCTGGGGCTGAACCTGTCTTCAAGAACACTAAAGTCTCTCCTGTGAAATAGAAATTACACTTGTTTTATTTGTCTTCAGAGAACAAAACTAGGAACACTGGGTGGAAGTTGCAGAAGGGTAAATTTTTGTTGCATATCAAGGATAATTCTTAACAATATTAGAACACTCCAAAAGTGGAGTTTATTCTTTCAGGAGGGAAATGGGTCCCTAATCAGGGACTGGATAACCACTTGTTGGAAATATCATAGAATTCTTTTCTCAAGAGCAGGTTGTGCTCAATGACCTTGGATGTCCCTTTGAACTCTGGAATTCAGAAATACATTCCTCCAATGACCAACACATAGCAAAGTTGTTTTGCATTTTGCCCATCAATCAGTTAACATTTATCAAGTATGTACTATGTGACAGTCTCTGCCCTCAAGGAGTATAGAATTTAATGGGGAAGAGAAATGAATAAACAAAGCAAGCTATATATAAGATACATAGTAATTAATTAAAAGAGGGAAGACATTAGTATTAAGTTTATACCACTTTACCTGTGAAAGTATTATTTCTGTCGAAGGCAATGATTTTGTTAATTATTTTTCATCACTTTAAACATTATGATAAACTCCTAAACAGAGTCATTTAAAAAATTAAACAGTATTTGGGTCATAAATACCTACATGATTAGATGAGTTGGCTTAAAAATATTTACAGTTTGGGAACTATAAATATCTTCATTTCATATATACTAAGTATTCCATGTTTATACTGTAAATCACATCTGTATATCATGTCTGACAATAATTGTTCTTAAAAAGGTTCATATGTAGTTTTATTAAAGATTTCTTTCTACTAAAATGTATCACTAACACTGCTCTACTCAGGGCTCTTGGATTCAGTGACATGGGTTATTTCCATCAGCTTCTTAAAGGAGATGGCATTCACAAAGATGCTGGTTTGACTTACCTGGTTTTGCTACCTCCATTCTCTCACTCTCTGCCCTGTTGCTTAACTAGGCAGGATTCCCACTATCCTATGGAAAATAGTTGGTAGACATGGCTAACTCTTTCAAAGGAGTTACACCATTTCAATGATAACTAAGAGTGGACTGGAAACATTATTGGTGATCACTTGTACAGAGGTGGAGGGGTTCTACCTCCAGGACTCTTGCAACTATTTATATATTGGTCAGCAGATGATGTTGGTGATGAGGAAGGTAAATCCTTGATAGGAAAATGTGTAGAAAATGTCTTTGGTCTTTGTTCAAAGTCCATAATTCTTTCTCTGGATACAGATGGTATTCTCTATCGTAGATAGCTCAAAATTGTCCCTGGTTGTTGCACTGATGGAATGAGCAAGTCCATCAAGGTTGATCATCACCCCCATGTTGCCATTATACAAAGATTTGCTGGTTCTGCTCATCTTGCTCAGCATCAGTTCATGTAAATCATTTCAGGTTTCCCTGAATTCCCATCACTCCTGGTTTCTAATAGAACAATAGTGTTCCATGGCATACATATACCACAGTTTTGTTAAGCCATTCCCCAACTTAAAGACATTCACTTAATTTCCAATTTTTTGCCACCATAAACAGGGCTAATATAAATATTTTTGTGCAAGTGATATTTTTACCCTTTTCCGCAATCTCTTCAGGGTATAGACCCCATAGTGATGAACCTGGGTCAAATGATATGCACATTTTTGTTGCCTTTTGTGCATAATCCCAAATTGCTCTCCAGAAAGGTTGGATGAGTTCACAGTTCCATCAACAATGTATTAGTGTCTCAGATTTCCCACATTCTTCCAACATTGATCATTGTCCTTTCTGGTCATATTGGCCAGTCTGAGAGGTATGAGGTGGTATCTCAGTGATGCTTTAATTTGCATTTCTCTAATACATAATGATTTGGAGCACTTTTACATAAGACTTTGGATTGCTTTGATTTCCTCATCTGTAGATTGCTTTGATTTCCCCATCTGTAAATTGCTTTTGCATATCCTTTCACCATTTGTCATTTGGGGAATGGCTTGTTTTTTTTTTTTAATTTGACTCAGTTATCTGTATATTTTAGAAATAAGTCTCTTGTCAGAAATACTAGTTGCAAAAATTGTTTCCCAATTTACTATGTATCTTTTGATCCTGGATACAGTTGTCAATGCAAAAACTTTTTAATTTAATGTAATCAAAATTATCTAGTTTGTTTTTAATGTTGTTCTCTATCTTTTCCTTGATCATAAACTGTTTCCCTTTCCATAGGTCTGACAGGTAAACTGCTCCTTGATCTTCTAGTTTGTTTATGTCTAAATCCTGTATCCATTTGGATCTTATATATTGGTATAGGGTGTGAGGTGTTGATCTAATCTAAGTTTCTTCCATACTAGCTTCCAATTTTCCCAACAGTTTTAATCACAGAGAGAGTTTTTATCCCAATAGTTAGACTTATTGAGTTTATCAAATAACAGATTACTATAATTATTTCCTGCTATTGAACCTAGTCTATTTCACTGATCTACCACTCTATTTCTTAGCCAATGCCAGACAGTTTTGATGAATGATATTTATAATATAATTTTAGATCTAGTAAGGCTAAGCTAACTTCTTTTGCACTTTTTTTCATTGAATTCCTGGAAATTCTTAATTTTTATTTCTCCATATGAATTTACTTACAACTCATTAAAGATATTTTTTTTTGGAATTTTCATTGGTAGGGCACTAAACAAGTAGTTTAGATTTTGTAGAATTGTCATTTTTAGCTCAACCTCTCCATGAACAGTTGATGTTTGCACAGTTGTGTAAATCTAATTTTATTTGTGTGAGAAGAGCTTTATAATTGTTTTTGAAAAGTTTTTGAGTCTGCCTTGGCAGGTAGACTCCCAGGTATTTTATATTGTCTGGGGTTACTTTGAATGGATTTCCCTTTCTAGAACTTTCTGCTGTATCTTGCTAGTCATATATAGACATGCTGAGGATTTATGAGGGCTTATTTTATATCCTGCTACTTTGCTGAAGTTGCTAATTATTTCGAGAAGTTTTTTAAATGACTTTTTGGGATTCTCTAGGTTTACCATCATGGCATATGCAAAGAGTGAGAATTTTGTCTCCTTCTTCCCTATTCCAATTCCTTCGATTTCTTTTTCTTCTCTTATTGCTGAGGCTAACATTTCTGATACAATATTGAATAGTAGTGGTGATAATGGGCACCCTTGTTTCATCCCTGATCTTATTGGGAATGCCTCAAGTCTATCCCTATTGCACATAATGTTTGGGGTTTTTTTTAGTTTTTTGCAAGGAAAATGGGGTTACGTGGCTTGCCCAAGGCCACACAGCTAGGTAATTATTAAATGTCTGAGACCAGATTTGAACCTAGGTACTCCTGACTCCAGGGCTGGTGCTTTATCCACTGCACCACCTAGCTGCCCTCATATAATGCTTGTTGATGGTTTCAGATAGATAATGTTTATTATTCTAAGGAACAAATCATTTATTCCTACACTCTCTAATGTTTTTATTAGGAATTGGTACTGTATTTTATCAAAAGCTTTTTCAGCATCTATTGATATGATCATATGATTTCTGATTGGTTTGTTACTAATATAATTATTTATACTAACACTTTTCCTAATATTGAATCAACTTTGCATTCCAAGGATAAATCCTAATTGATCATAAAGTATTATCCTAGTGATAACTTGTTGCAATCATTTTGTTAATGTTCATCAGGGACATAGGTCTATAATTTCCTTTATTTGTTTTAACTCTTCCTGGTTTAGGTATCAGCACCATATTGGTGTCATAGAAAGAGTTAGGCCGAGTTCTGTCTTCACCTATTTTTCCAAAGAATTTATATAGAATTGGAACCAATTGTCCCTTCAATGTTTGATAAAATTCACTTGTAAATCCATCTGGCCCTGGAGATTTTTTGTTAGGGAGTTCAATAATGGCTTGTTGAATTTCTTTTTCTGAGATAGGTTTGTTTAAGTATTTAATTTCCTCTTCATTTAATCTGGGCCAATTATCCATTTTTGTAAATATGCATTGATTTCACTTAGATTGTCAAATTTATTGGCATATATTTGGGCAAAAGAAATCTGAATTATTCCTTTAATTTCCTCCTCATTGGTGGAGAGTTCAACTTTTTTATTTAAGATACTAGCAATTTGGTTTTCTTCTTTTTTTAAAAAAAATCAAATTGACCAGAGGTTTATCAATTTTATTGATTTTTTTCACAAAATCAGCTCTTGATTTTATTTATTACATCAATAATTTCATTGCTTTTGATGCTATCAATTTCTCCTTTAATTTTTAGAATTTCTAATTTGTTATTTAACTGGGGGTTTTTAATTTGTTCTTTTTCTAATTTTTTTAGTTACATATTAAGTTCATTGAATTCTTCTTTCTCTAATTCATTCATGTAAGTATTTAGAGATATAATATATCCCCTGGCATCCACCTTGAGTGTATCCCATAGGTTTTGGCATGTTGTTACTTTATTGTCATTATCTACAATGAAATAATTAATTCTTTCTATAATTTGTTGCTTGATCCACTCATTCTTTAAATTCTTTAAAATGAGGTAATTTAGTTTCCAATTAGTTCTGAGTCTATATCTCCCTGGCCTAGTATTGCATATGATTTTTATTACATTGTGATCTGAGAAAGATGTATTCACTATTTATACTTTTCTGCAATTGATCATTAGTTTTTTTTATGTCCTAGCACATAGTCAATTTTTGTGTAAGTGCTGTGTACTACAGAAAAAATATATATTACTTTCTATCCCCATTCAATTTCCTCAATAGGTCTGTCATATCTACGTATTCGAACAATCTGTTTACCTCCTTAACTTCCTTCTTCTTTATTTTATTGTTAGATTTATCTAAATCTGAGAGTGGAAGTTTGGGGACTCCCACTAGTAGAGTTTTGCTGTCTATGTCTTCCTGTAGCTCTTTGAACTTCTCCTCTAAGTATCTGGAAGCTTTTCCATTGGGTGCATGCAAATTTAGTATTGAAATTACTTTATTGTCTATGGTACCATTTAGGAGGATATAGTTTCCTTCCTTATCTCTTTTTACCCTATTTTTGCAGATCCTTTGTCTAAATAAGGATTGCTACCCTATATTTTTCACTTCAGCTGAAACAAAATACATTTTGCTCCCACCTTGTACCTTTACTCTATATGTATCCCCCTGTTTCAAACAAGTTTCTTGTAAGCAGCATATTGTAGGATTCTGGTTTTTAATCCACTCTTCTATCCATTTACATTTTAAGGGAGAGTTCATCACATTCACATTCAAAGTTATAATTACTTGCTCTTTATTGCTCTCCATGCTATCTTCCTTATGTTTGTATTTTCCTCTTTTTCCTCTTTATCCATATTCCCCAGTGTTTTGTTTCTGAATACTGCCACCTTCAGTGTGATTTCCCTCTTATATCAACCCCTTTCCCCTTTCTTTCACCTTTCCCTTTTCCCTTTCTTCCCTTCCTTCTGTTAGTTCCACTTTTTCTCCCCCTCCCCATCCCCCTCCCATTTTCCCTTTTTAATGCTTGAAAGATAATATAAGTTTCTTAACTTAACTAAGTGTTTCTAAGTTAACTTTAAGTCAAGTCTGATGAGATGAAGATTCAGAAGGTTCTCACCTCTTCCCTTTTCCCTCTCAATTACACTAGGTCTTTTGTACTTCTTGATGTAATGACATTTACCCCATTCACTCTTTCTCCAATTACCCTTGTCCTTACTGCCCCCCTTTACAAGGAGGTATTCTTTTTAAATCATTCTATGTGAGTCTCTATGAGTGTCCTCATTTCAGGCTATGCATATTCTCTCTAAGAGTTACAATTCTCAAGAATTATGAGACTCTTTCTCTCAAGTGGGTGTATAGCCAGAGTCATCTTATTGAATAGCAGTTGTTTTTCCTTTTTTCCTTTTCAGGTTTCTCTTGAGTCTCCTGTTTGATGTACAAATTTTCTATTTATCTCTGGTCTTTTCATTATGAAATCTTGGAAGTCTCCTGTTTCATAAAATGTCCATCTATTTACCTGGCAGAGAATGCTCAACTTTGCCGGGTAGTAGATTCTTGGCTGCATTCTGAGTTCCCTTGCTCTTCAGAATATCTCATTCCAGGTCCTGCGATCCCTTAATGTTGCTGCTGCCAGGTTCTGTGTAATCCTTACTGTGGCTCCTTGGTATTTAATTTTTTTTTCTTTATTGGTGGTTGTAGGGTGTTTTTTGTTTGTTTTATCTGATAGTTTGGGAATTTGGCCACCTCATTCCTTGGTGTTTTCATTTTAGAAACTTTTTCTGGAGGGGATTGATGTATTCTTTCAATAACTATTTTTCCCTCTGGTTCCATGGTATCTGGGCAATTTTCTATCACTACAACATGTAATATTAAGTCCAGGCTTTTTATCTCTTCAACGTTTTCAGGAAGGCCAATAATTGTCAGATTTTTCTCATCTTGATCTTTTCTCACGGTCAGGGATTTTGCTGATGAGGTATTTTACATTTTTTTTCTATTTTTTTGATCTTTTGGTTTTGTTTAACACAATCTTCTTGTCTCATGAAGTCATTAGTTTCTGCCAATTCAATTTCTTTTCAAAGAAGATTTTTCTTCATTTATCTTTTGCAACTCCTTTTCAAGTTGGTCAATTCTGTTTTTGAAGGGCTTTTCTATTTGCCCAAGTGTAGTTTTCAGTGAATCATTTTCTTTTTGAATTTGCCCAGTTGAGGATTTAAGAGAATCATTTTCTATTTTCATTTGCCCAATTGGAGATCTGAGATATTCTCATTTTGTATTTGTCCAAATGTATTTTCCAAGTATTTGTTTTCTTGTTGTGAGATGTTAATTTTCTCTTGCAATGTCTCTATTGAGCTTCTTTTCCCAATTTTTTCTTATTGATTTTTAAACTTCTTTCTGATTTCTGCAAGGAAATCTTTCTGAGCTGGAGACCAAGGCATATTCTCATCAGCAGTGCTAGATCTCTCTGGGTTAGAATTTATTTTTCTAAGTATTTCTCCATAGGCCCTCCTTTCTCTGGACTTTTTTCATCTTTCTAAGATCTTGTGTTGGAGGTGGGGGGGCTGGCTCTCTTTTGAAGATCATAGAGGCTTTGTTCACTTGGCTTAGTAATTCTGAGGGCCAGCCAATAGGGGGAGCTGGTTGCTTTCTCTGTAGTGTTTAAGGTCCTGAGCAGCAGAGTCTTAATTTACCTTGAGCACTGGTCAGGGTCCTGGAGGAAGAAGTTAATCTCTTTCCACTGAGTGAACTCTGTTGCCCTGAGGGGGTGATGGTGGTGGTGGTGGGGTTGTTTATTGTTTGTTCTGGGCAAAGGGCTCTGCTGAAAGTATGGAGCTCAGGTCCCTGGCCCAACTGGTTGTTCTCCATGCCTGCTCTGAGACTTTGTGCTGGAACTCACCCTCCCACAGCCCCCCACCCCCCACCCCACCCCACCAAAGACTCTGCAGCTAAAGTTGGATCTCACACTTGCCACTCTTCAAAGTCTCTATGGCTGAGGTTGGCCCTCTGTCTTTGCCCAGCTGCTGTCCCCACACTGATCATCTGCTCTCATCTCCCAGGTCACCCACAGTCCCCTGAGATAGACCTTCTTGGCAGGTGTTCTTCTCCTAGCTTCTCTTTCTGGGTTTAGTTGATCTAATTTGTGTTACAAAGTTTCTGTCATGTTATTTTTGAGGGGAGAGAAGGGGTATTTATCACAGTGACTACCTTTTCTCCACCATCTTGGCCAAAAGCCCTACATATTGGAATTCACATTTAAAACCCAATTTTATAGCATCTTATGATTCATAACTGGAAGGGATCTTGGAGATCATTTGGTTCAAATATCTACTTTTATAGATGGGCTAACAGACATCAAGACATTACATCACTTGCAAAACCAGGTCCCAGTAACTCAACTATTCAGTATTGAAATCAGATTGATTATATACTTTGCAACCACAAGTGGAGAAGCTCTATATAGTCAGTTAAGACAAAACATGGAGCTGATTGTAAGTCAGATTATGAGTCTCTTTTCAGAAAAGTCAGACATAAATTGAAGTAGGGAAAGCCATAAGACCATATAAGTCTGATCTAAAATAGCATTCCATATGAATATGAAATATGGGTGATCAATGGATTTAAGGGAGGTTTACTATAATATTGTGTAGGAAGCAGCAACAAAAAAAAATTCCAAAGTGAAGGAGATCAAGAAAGCACAATGGCTGTCTGATGAGGCTTTACAAATAGTTGAGGAAAGAAGGAAATGGAAAAGGTAAAGAGAAAGGAAAAATTACCCAGCTGAATGCTGAATTCCACAGAATATCAAGGAAAGAAAAGATAGTGTTCTTAAATGAACAATGGAATGAAAGAAGAAATCAATAGAACTGGAAAGTCTAGATATCTTTTCAAGAAAAGTTGAAACATCCTTTCACCATTTATCAACTGGGAAAATGACCCATTGTGATATATTTGACAATGTGCTTTACATATTGAGATAAGGGATGTTTATCTGAGAAACTGTATGATTTTTTTACCAAAATTTTCTGCCTTCCTTCTTTTTTAAGAAAGACTTCATTTATTTTGAGTTTTACAATTTTTTCCCTATTCTTCCTCCTCCCTCTCCCCCCCCCAGAATGCAGTCTGTTAGTCTTTACATTGTTTCCATGCTATACTTTGATCTCAGTTGAATGTGATGAGAGATCATATTCCCTAAGGAAGCAAAATAACGTATAAGAGATAGCAAACTTACATTATAAGATAATGTTTTGAAGGTAATAATTGAAGGTAATAGGCTTTGGTCTTTGCTCAAACTCCACAGTTCTTTCTCTGGATACAGATTGTATTCTCCATCACAGATAGCCCAAAATTTGTCCATCAAGATTGATCATAACCCCCATGCTGCTGTTAGGGTATACAATGATTTTCTGGTTCTGCTCATAACATTCATCATCAGGTCATGCATATCCTTCCAGGTTTCCCTAAATTCCCATCCCTCCTCATTTCTAACAGAACAATACTGTTTCCATGACATAGATATACCCCAGTTTGTTAAGCCATTCCCCAGTTGAAGGACACTTACTTAATTTCCAATTCTTTGCCAACACAAACAGGGCTGATATGAATATTTTTGTACAAGTGGTGTTTTGACCCTTTTTCATGATCTGTTCAGGGTATAGACCCAGTAGTGGTATTGTTGGATCAAAGGGTATGCACATTTTTGTTGCCTTTTGTTGCCTTCTGAAAACATAAGTAGATTTTTTTTTCTGAAACTCCCATGCTTTCTTTAAATTCAGCAAATTAATTCCAAATTGCTCTCCAGAAAGACTGGATCAGTTCACAGATCCACCAACAATGCATTAGTGTCCCAGATTTCCCACATCCCTTCTCACATTGGTCATTGTCCTTTCTGGTCATATTGGCCAGTCTGAGAGGTGTGAGGTGGTACCTCAGAGATGCTTTAATTTGCATTTTTCTAATAAGTAATGATTTAGATCTGCCTTCCTTCTGATCTTGGCTACATTTGTTTTATTTGTACAATGTTTTTTAAACTTAATGACATCAAATTTTATCCATGTTGTACCTCACATTCCTCTCTATCTCTTGTTTATTCTTAAATTGTTTGCATCTTACAAAGCCTGATAAGTAATGTTTTACATGCTCTTCTAGTTTTCTTGCAAAATCTCTCTTTATATCTTGGTTATCTATCCATTTTGACCTTATGTTGATAAATGTTGTAAGATTTTTTTTGTCTGTGCTCAATTTCTACCAACTTGTTATCTTCAAGGAAATATATTAAGCCTAAAATAGTCATGACAAAAGACAAAAATAAAAGGGATTTAACAAAATGTTTAGGAAGATGCAAGGATACATGAAAAAAAGCAAATCAAAAAAGATATTCACATCATTGATAACTGGCATGATATGGTTACTGATCCCCCTGGGAGGCATTGCTAACAATTAAGTTTATGGAGAAGATGAAATTCCAACTGAGCTATTTAAAATCCTAAAACATGATGCTTTTAAAGTGCTGTTCTCAATATATCAGCAAATTTGGAACAGTGGTTCCTGGATTGGAAAAGTTCAATTTATGTTCTAATACTAAAGAAGAGCAATGCCAAGGAATGTTTGAATTATGAACTTTTGCATTCACTTCACACACCAACAAGCAAGTTTATGCTTAAGATTCATTAAGCCGTGGTTCAGCAAAATGTGAACAAAGAATTATCAGGACAGTCTAGTTTTCAAATGGACAGAGGAACAAAAGACCATATTACCCACATTTGCTGTATTCAAAGAAAGCATGGGAGTTTCAGAAAAAAATAACTACTTCTGCTTTCATTGACTAAACTAATGCCTTTGAAGGCATAGATCACATGTGACAAGTCCTCAAAGAGATGGGAGTACCAAGCCATTTTTCTTGTTTCCTAAGGAATCTGTATATGGGTCAAGAAGCAACAGAAATGAAAACGAACAACAGATTGGCATACCCTTTGATTGAGAACTATCACTACTGGGTCTGAACCCTGAAGAGATCATGCAAAGGGTAAGAACATCACTTGTACAAAAATATTCATAGCATTCCTGTTTGTGGTGGCAAAAAATGGAAGTTGAGTAAATGTCTATCAATTGGGAAATGGCTGAACAATTTGTGGTATATGTATGTGATGGAACACAATTGTTCTATTTGAAACCAGAAGGGCTGGGAATTCAGAGAAGCCTAGAAGGTTTTGCATGAACTGATGCTGAGAGAGATGAGAAGAACCAGAAGAAATTGTATGCCCTAACAACTACATGGGGGTGATGATCAATCTTAATGGACTTCCTCATTACATCAGTGTAACAATCAGGGACAATTTTAGGGTACATGCAATGGATAATACCATCTATATCCAAAGAAAGAATTGTGGAGTTTAAATAAAGACCAACGATTATTACCTTTAATTTAAATTTTTTAAAGTGTATCTTATTATATAATTTTTCTATCTCATATGTTTTTTTCTTTAAGGATATGATTTCTCTCTCAACACATTCAGTTTCAATCAACATATATCCTGGAAACAAAGTAAAGATTATAAGATTGCCTTCTATGGGGGCTGGGGGAGAGAAATGATAATGGGTGGGAAATTGCAAAATTCAAAAAGCAATGAAAAAATACTGGCTTTTCTGTCTAAATTCTACATTCCTTTTGCTTTTATCTTGGTATAGGGTGTGAGTTGTTGGTCTAATCCAAGTTTCTGCCATACTTACTTCCAATTTTCCCAACAATTTTTACTGAAGAGAGATTTCTTATCCCAGAAGCTGGGCTCTATGAGTTTAACAAATTTTTGCTCCAACCCTTTGCCTTTACTCTATATGTATCTCTCCCTGCTTCAAATGAGTTTCTTGTAAGCAACATATTGTAGGATTCTGGATTTTAATCCATTCTTATGTTTTAAGGGAGAATTCATCCCATTCACATTCAAAGTTATAATTACTCTTTACTCCCCTCCTTGTTATTTTCCCTCTATATTTATATTTTTCCCTTCACTTTATCCATATTTCCTACTATTTTGTTTCTGAATACCACCACCTTCAGTGTGCTTGCCCTCCTATATCCCTCTCTCCTCCCCTTTCCTCCCCCCTCCACTTTCCCCCTTTTAATCCTTGAATGGTCTGTGACCTTGACTTAATTGAGTGTAAGTATGTTAACTTTAAGCCAAATCTAATGAGAGGTAGATTCAGGGAGGTCTCACCTCCTCCCTTCTTCTCATCTACTGTAATAGGTCCTTTGTATCTCTTAATGTAATGAGATTTACCCCATTCAATCTCCTCATCCTCCCATCTCTTTACTGTCCCTCTTTTTAAGGAGGTATTGTTTTTAAATCATTCTATCTTAGTCACATAAATGTCATGAGTGTCCATCACTTCTGGCTAAACATATTCTCTCTAATATAGTTACAATTCTTCAGAGTTATTAAACTCTTTCTCCCAGACTGGGATATAGCCAGTTTCATCTTATTGGATAGCAGTTTTTTTCTTTGCCCTTTTTAAAACCTTTTCATGTGTCTCTTGAGTTTCATGTTAGAAGTCCAAATTTTCCATTAAACTCTGGTCTTTTCATCAGGAAAAGTTGGATTAAATTGTATTAAATGTCCATATTTTCCCTTTGAAGAGAAAGCTCCATTTTCCTGGAAAATGAATTCTTGGCTGCATTCCAAGCTCCCTTGCTCTTCTGAATATCTCATTTCAGTCCCTTCCATCCCTTAATGTTGCTGCAACCAGGTCCTATATAATCCTTAATGTGGCTCCTTGGTGTTTAAATTCTTTTTTTTTCTGACTGCTTGCAGGATTTTCACTTTTATCTGGTAGTTCTGAAATTTGGCCACAATATTCCTTGGTGTTTTCATTTTGGGATTCCTTTCCAGAGGGCATCAATGTATTTTTTCCAATAACTATTTTGCACTCTGGTTCCATAATCAAGGCAATTTTCCATCACTAAATTCTGTAATATTAAGTCCAGGCTTTTTTTTTTCTCTTCAGTATTTTCAGGGAGACCAATAATTAAGTTGTCTCACCTACCTCTATTCTCTAGGTTCAAAGTTTTGCTGATGAGGTATTTAATATTCTCTTCTATTTTTTTGATTTTTGGTTTTGTTTAACAGATTCTTGTTGTCTCATGAACTCATTAGCTTCCACAGTCTCCATTCTTCTTTTAGAGAAGAATTTTCTTCATTTAACTTTTGCAAATCCTTTCCCAATCAGTCAGTTCTATTTCTGAAAGAGTTTTCCAATTGCCCAATTGTGATTTTGAGAGGAATTATTTTCTTTTTGCATTTGTCTAATTGGATTTTCCAAGGATGTGCTTTCTTGTTGCAAGGTGTTAATTTTCTCTCTCAAATTTTCCAATTGATTTTTAAACTCCTTCCTGATTTCTTCAAGGAAGTCCCTCTGCAGTGGAGACCAAATCATATTCCTCAGAGGTTCTACATCTCACTGAATTAGGATCTTTACCTTCTAGGAATTTTTCTATGGACCTCCTTTTTTACTGGCCTTTCTTCATTTTCCTAAGATCTTGGTTAGGGGTGAGGCTGGTTTACAGAGGTTTTGTATTGGGATCCCTAGTGACTTTACTCACTGAGTTTAATAACTCCAAGTGCATCGACCAGTAGGGGGTGGTAGTTGTCTGTGACCTTTATTTGAGGCCCTTTCCCTTAACCTGAAGGGTGGGATCAGTACTGCTGCATACTTTCATCCTTGAGCAATATGGGCTATGCTCTGGGACAAGGTAATTACTTTTCCTATTCACAGCTGAGGGAGCTCTGTTGTCCATGCCTGAGTCTGGGGCAGGGGAGGGGTGAGGTGGGCTATTACTATGCCTGTTCTATGAAGAGGACTCTGATGAAATGCAAATATGGAGTGTGAGGTCCTCCAGACCAGAGGAGCCCAGCAGATGGATGTCTGCAACTCTCTTTGCTGGAACTTACCCTCCAGCCCTGCCAGTAAGCCCCAGACCATCAGTCTCACAGCCAAGGTCTCTGTATACCAGTTGTCTCTCAAACTATGGCTCCCAAGATCCCCAAAGACAAACATATATATATATATATATATATATATATATATGTATGTATGTATGTATGTATATATTCTTCTCCTAGCTTCTCTTTCTGGCTTTTGTTGATCAAATTTTTGTAAGAATTCTGTTTCATATTATTTCTGAGATTAAACCAGAAGACCTTAGCATAGTATCTGTCTTCTCTCTACTGTCTTGGCCAGAACCTCCACTACTCTATTTCTTAGCCAATATCAGACAGTTTTGATGACTAATGTTTTATAATATAATTTTAGATCTGGTAAGGCTAAGTCACTTTCTTTTGAACTTTTTTTCTCAATTCCTTGGATATTCTTGATTTTTTCCTCCATATGAATTTAGCTACCATATTTTCTAGCTTATTAAAGTATTGTTTTGGAAATTTGATGGTAAGGCACTAAATATGTAGTTAAATTTAGGTAGAATTGTCATTTTTATTAATTAGCTTGGCCTATACATGAGTAATTGATATTTACCCAATTATTTTATTTTGATGATTCTATTTGGGTGAAAAGCGTTTTGTATTTGTAGTCTACCTTGTCTGAAATTACTTTAAATGGGATTTCTCTTTCTAGTTCTTGCTGCTGGATCTTGCTAGTAATATATAGAAATGAAGAGGATTTATGTGGGTTTATTTTATTTCCTACAACTTTGCTAATATTGCTAATTGCTTCTAGCAGTTTTTAGATGATTTTTTAAGGATTCTTTAGGTATACCATCATATCATCTGCAAAGAGTGAGAGTTTTATTTCTTCCTTCCCAATTCTAATTTCTTCACTATATTTTTCTTATTGCTGAAGCTTACATTACTAATACAATATTGAATAATAGTGGTGATTAGGGACATCTTTGTTTCACCCTGATCTTTTTGGGAATGCCTCTAGCTTATCCCCATATATTGCTTGCTGATGATTTCAGATAGATATGGTTTATCATTCTAAGGCACAATTCATTTATTCCTACTCTAATGTTTTTAGTAGGAATGGATACTTATTTTGTCAAAGATTTTTTCAGCATCTTTGAGATAATCGTATTTTTTCTGTTAGATTTGTAGTTGACATATTCAATTATACTAACAGTTTTCCTAATATTGAATGAACCCTGCATTTTTGGGATAAAATCTGATTGTTCATAGTGTATTATCCTAGCAATAACTTGCTATATTCGCTTTGCTAAGATTTTATTTAAGATTTTTTGCACCTATATTCTTTAGAGAAATTATTCTATAATTTTCTTTCTCTATTTTGATTCTTGCTGTTTTAGGCATTAGCACCATATTGGTGTTAAAGAAGGAGTTAGGCAGAGTTGCATCTTCACCTATTTTTCCAAAAAGTTTATATACAATTGGAACCAATTGTTCCTGAGAGAATTCAATTGTGAATCCATCTGGCCCTAGAGATATTTTCTTAGGGTGTTAAATGATAGTTTATAGAATTTCTTTTACTGAGAAACAGTTATTTACATATTTAATCTCCACTTCATTTAACCTGGGCAACTTATATTTTTTTAAATATTCATCCATTTCACTTTGATTATGAAATTTATTGGCATAGAATTGGGCAAAATAATTCTGAATTATTACTTTAAATTCCTCTTCATTGGTGGTGGGTTCAACTTTTTCATTTATGATACTAGTAATTTTGTTTTCTTTCTTTTTTAATCAAATTAAACAAAGGTTTATCAATTTTATTTTTTCATAAAACCAGCACTTGGTTTTACTTATGAATTCAATAGTTTTATTGCTTTCAATTTCATTAGTTTCTCTTTTAAATTTTAGAGTTTCTAAATTGGTTTATAATTTGTTCTTTCTCTATTTTCTTAGTTTCATGCTTTGTTCATTGATTTCTTCTTTCTCTATTTTATTCATGTAAGCAGCGAAAGATATAATATATCCCCTGATAACTGCCTTGGCTGTATCCCATAAGTTTGGGTGTGTTGCCTCATTATTGTCATTATCTAGGATGAAATCATTAATTCTATCTATAATTTGATGTTTGATCCACTCATTCTTTAAAATGAGGTTATTTTGTTTCCAATTAGTTTTCGGTTTGTCTCTCCATGGCCCATTATTGCGCATGATTTTTATTGCACTACAATTTCAGAAGGAAGTATTCACTATTTCTGCCTTTCTGTATTCTGTATAAGGTTCTTATGACCTAATATAAGGTTAATTTTTGTGTAGGTGCCATGTACTGCAGGAAAACAGTATATTCCTTTCTCTCCCTATTCAATTTTCTCCATGTCTAGGTTTTTTCTAACATTCTATTTACCTCCTTAACTTCCTTTTTGTTTATTTTATTGTCAGATTTATCTAAATCTGAAAGAGGGAGGTTGAAAACTCCCACCAGTAGAGTGTTGCTGTCTGTGTCTTCCTGTAAATCATTCATCTTCTCCTCTAAGAATCTGGATGCTATACCACTTGGTGCCTACAATATTTAATATTGAAATTGGTTCATTGTCTATGGTAGCTTTTAAGACAATATAGTTTCCTTCCTTATTCTTTTAATGAGATCAATTTTTGCAGCTGCTTTGTCTGAGATAAGGATTGCTACCCCTGCCTTTTTCACTTTGACTGAAGCAAAATATGTTCTACTCTAACCTTTTATCTTCATACTATTTGTTTCTCTCTGATTCAAATAGATTTCTTGTAAGCCCCATATTGCAGGATTCTGGTTTTTAATCCATTCTGCTATTTATGTTTTATGGGAGAGATCATCCCATTTACATTAGAAGTTATAATTACTAACTTGTTATTGCCTCCATGCTATCTTCCCTCTGCTTATATTTTCCCCTTTGTCACTTTATCCATATTCCTCAGTAGTTTACTTCTGAATACCCCATCCTTCAGTGTGTTTTCCCCTTATATCCAGCTCTCCCCCATCCTTCTCTTTTTCCTTTGTCCCTTCCTTCTGCTAGTTCTTCTTTACTTCCCCCCTTTCTCTTTAACCTTTTAATATTTGAAAGGTAAGATAAGTTTCTTAATGGAGTGTGTGTGTGTGTGTGTGTGTGTGTGTGTGTGTGGGTGTGTGTATATATTAATTCTTCTTTTAGCCAAATCCGATGAGAGTATGATTCAGGCAGTTCTCACCTCATCCTTTCTTACCCTCTATTGCAATAGGTCCTTTGTACCTCTTCATGTAATGTGATTTACTCCATTCAATATCCTCCATCCTCCCATCTCTTTGCTGTCCCCCCCTTTTAAAGGAGATATTATTTTTAAATCATTCTGTCAGAGTCATGGACAAGTCATAAGTGTCTATTACTTCTGGTTAAGGTTATTCTCTCTAATAGAGTTATAATTCCCAAGAGTTATGGGAATGTTTCTCCCAAGTGAGGATGTAGCCAGTTTCATCTTATTGGATAGTAGTTTTTTCTTTTTTCTTTTATTCCTTTTCATGTGTCTCTTGAATCTCCTGTTTGAAGTCCAAATTTTCTGTTTAGCTTTGTACTTTTCATCAAAAAACATTGGAAGTCTCCTATTTTATTAAATGTCCATCTTTTCCCCAGAAGAGAAGGCTCAGCTTTGCCAGATAGTGAATTCTTAGATGCATTCCCATCTCTCTTGCTCTTTGTAAATCACCTTCTAGTCCCTTCATTCCCTTAATGTTGATGCAGTCAAGTCCTGTGTAATCCTTACTGTGGCTCCTTGATATTTAAATTGTTTCTTTTGGACTGCTTATGGGATTTTCCCCTTTTATCTGATAGTTCTGGAATTTGGCCACAATACTCCTTGTTGTTTTCAATTTGGGACCCCATTCCAGAGGGGATGGATGTATTCTTTCAGTAACTATTTTTCCCTCTGGTTCCATGATATCAGGGCAATTTTTCTTCAATAGATCCTGAAATATTGATGCAGGCTTTTTAAAAAATCTTCTATGAATTCAGGAAGCTCAATAATTATTAAGGTTTCTCTCCTGGATCTATTCTCTAGGTTAGTAGTTTTGATGATTAGGTTTTTTTATATTTTCTTGAATTTTTCAATTTTTTTTTGTTTTGTTGAACAGATTCTTGTTGGCTCATGAAGTTATCAGTTTCTATGGATTCCATTCTTCTTTTTTAGAGAAGAATATTCTTAATTTAACCATTGCATATCCTTTTCTAATTGGTCATTTCTGTTTTTGAAGGAATTTTCCATTTGTCCAATTGTGATATTGAGAGAATTATTTTCTTTTTGCACTTGTCCAATTGTATTTTCCAAACATTTGTTTCCTTGTAGCAAGGTGTTAATTTTCTCTTGCAAGTTATTAATTTTCTCTTGGGTTTCTTTTCCTCATTTTTCCAATTGATTTTTAAACTCCCTTCCTGAGTTCCCCTAAGCAGTCTGGAGACCAATTCATATTCTCCTCAGAAGTTCTAGCTCTCTTTGAGTTAGGGTCTTTGTCTTTGAGGTAACTTTGAATGGACCCCTCTTTCTACTGGCTTTTCTTCAATTTCCTAGGATCTTGTGTTGGAGAAGGGTCTGGTTCCCAGACCTTTGGCTTTGAAATCCCTAGAGGCTTTGTTCACTGAACTTAGTAACTCCAGGAGAACAAGCCAGTAGGGGTTGCTGGTTGCTTTCGCTGGAGTGTCTGCGACCTTGATTTATAGCCCACTCCCTAGGCCTAGGGGGTGGGGTGGGGCAGCAGGTTCTGGATTAACCTAGGACAATGTGGTCTGGGCCTTGGACTATATAGTTAATCTCCTTATTTTACTGAGAGCGATCTGCTGCTCACACCTGAGCCTGGGGGTGGTGGTGGAGGAACTGTTATTGTGCTTCTCTGGTAAGAGTCACTTTCTCCCACAGGGTGGGGGTGGGGCTCAAATAGAAATACAGAGATTCTGGATGAAAATATGGGGCTTGTGGCCCTTGTCTTTCAGACCAGTGGAACTGATTGGTTGATGTCTAGCCACTACACTGGAGCCCTCCTTCTTGCCAATCACACAGCCAAAGCTTCTATGGCTGTTCTCAGTTTAGTTCATGGGCCTTACCCCACTGCCCCTGCACTGGCTTTCAGCTCTATGCTCTTTACCCCTACTTCACCCACATTCCCCTGTGACAGACCATGTTGGGAAATATTCTTATCCTTTTTTCTTCTCTGTATTTTGTGGATCTGAATTCTGTTAGGAGGCTTGATTCATATAGGTCTAATGAAAAGGTAGTTGAACTTGAGACAGTGCCTGGCTTTTATGCACCATCTTGGCCAGAAGAGTGAACAGTATATTCTAATGGAAGGAAGTGAAGAGGAATTAAGAAGTTTCTTGATGTGGGTGAAAGAGGAGAATGTAAAAGTTGGCTTGAAGCTTAATATAAAAAGGAGAGCTAAGATATTGAAAATAAGTATAAACAAAGTGGTATCAGATTTATTTTCTTGGGCTCTAAGTTGACTGTGGACAGCAATTTTAGTCATGAAATTAAAAGATACTTGCTCCTTGAAAAGAAAGGTAAGGCAAATATGGACAGCATACTAAATGCAGAGACATCACCATGCCAGCAAAGTCTGTATAGTCTAAACTATGGTTTCTCCAATACAGTATATGGTGGTAAAAGTTGAATTATAAGAAAAACTGAGCACTGTAGAATTAATTCCTTTGAATTCTTTGAGGCCTTTAACAGTTCCTTGGAAATTAATGAGATCATATCAGTCAATACTTTAGAAAAATGATTCACTGGGAAGTCAAATAATAAAGCTGAACCTTAAATACTTTGGCCACATAATGAAAAGATATGGTTCACTGTAAAAACCCTGATATTGGGAAAGTTAGAAGAAAAAAAGCAAAAAGGAATGACAGAGGATGAGATGGATGGATAATACCATAGAAACAACAAACATCAATTTAGACAGACTTTGTAATGTGAGGAAAATACAGATAATCCTCCCACTGTCATATATAGTAGTAATAGTAGCCATCCTTTGCAATTGAAGTGGATTATGTCATCATATGTATATGATGGCATACTTTCTCGTTGTATTTATTATAGTGAGGGGAATATTATTCAAACACATCCTTCTCACTACATTTTCTAGAACCATTTCATCCCAAGATTTGAGTTAATAGGAACAAGGCTTCTAATAAAAGTCTGGATGCTGGGGGAAAACTTGGTTTTAAGGATATGGTTTTTCTCCTGTATTAATGAGGTGCCACAGCATCCCAGTGATGCCTGTCAAAAGACAAGTATATGATTTTCTGGTGGAAAATTGGTAACAACATTCAAACCTGTTGGACTTGTCAGTTTGATGATTTTAGTAGTCTTTCAAATTAGAGTGCAGGTTTGTGAAGAAAGAGAGGAATATGTAGTGGTGGCTCTCCCAGGGTCAAGAAGGATTTGCTCCTAATGAATGAATTTTCAATGGGTGAGGAGGAATTGAAGGGAAGAAAAGAATTTGATACTCAAAATCTTTTAAAAAATGAACATTTAGGTTCCAGGCAAGATGGCAGAGAGAAGACAGGCACAGTTCTAAAGTCTCCTGATCTCTTCATCTATCACATGAAACAAACCTCTTAAAAGAAATCCGACCCACAAAACCCAGAAAGAAAAGCCAGGAGAAAGAACATCTACCTCAGGATTTGTCTAACGCAGCAGCTTTGCCCAAGTACCAGAGAGTGAGTCTGGGCTCAGAGGGAGGATCAGCCAGATTAACAGCTGAATTGGAACCGGGAATCTGAGGGCCCAAGAACCAGACCTGCTGGAGCAGCGGTGGGGCTAGATGGAAGTGGCTTGGGTCCATGGGGAAGCAGAGGTGCTGGTGTTGGTACTGTCCCCCTGAAGCTTGGGGACAGGGCTGCAGGGAGAGATCTGGTGCAGGAGAGCTGCGGACACAATTGCTGGGCTCCTCGGGTCTGAGAAACTCTGAGTCCCTGCCTCCATTGCACTGAGGCCTCCTCCCAAACAAACAATTGAAAACTACTTCTGCCTCAGGCCCAGGTGTGTGAGCAAAAGAACTGGCCCAGCTGAGGAATGACCTCAGGCCAGGGTAAAGCCCACCATTGATTAAATGCAAAAGAATTCAATAGCTCCAATTCCTCCCCTCAAGCAAAGGGCCTCTCAAACCAAGGTCACAGACACTCCAGAGAAAGCAACCATCACCGCCTACTGGTCAGACAGAGAAACTGCACTCAGTAAAGCCTTTAGAGATACCAAGCCCAGGTGAACCAGCCCCCCCCCCCCAACTCAAGGTCTTTGCATAATGAAGAAGGGTCAGCTGAAAGGTGGATCCATAGAAAAATTCATGGAAGGGAAAGACCCCAACTCAGAGAGACCTGGAACCTCTGAGGAGAATACAATCTGGTCTCCAGCACAGAAAGACTTCCTTGAAGAAATAAGAAAGGAGATTAAAAATTTGGGAGAGACAATTAATACCTTTCAACAAGAAAACAAAACCTTAGAAAGTACAATTGGACAAACACAAAAGGAGAATAAATCTCTCAGATCATCAATTGGACAATTACAAAATGAGAATCATTCTCTCAGATCCTCAAATGAGCAAATGCAAAAAGAAATTAATTCTCTCAAAACCTTAACTGGTCAAATGGAAAGCTCTTTCAAAAGTAGAATTGACCAATTGGAAAAAGGAGTTGCAAAAGGTTAATGAAGAAAACTCCTCCCTCAAAAAAAGAATGGAGTCTACAGAAACTAATGACTCCATGAGACAGCAAGAGTCAGTTAAACAAAATCAAAAAATAGAAAAAAATAGAAGCAAATGTAAAATACCTCATCAACAAAACCACTGACCTCAAGAATACATCGAGGTGGGGCAACTTGAAAACCATAAGACTTCCTGAAAAACATTGAAGAGAAAAAAACCCTGGACTTAATATTGCAAGATCTAGTGATGGAAAACTGCCCTGATATCATGGAATCGATCCCCACATTGATCCCCACCAGAAAAAGATCCTAAAATGAAAACACCAAGGAATGTTGTGGCCAAACTGCAGAACTATCAGATAAAAGAGAAAATCCTGCAAGCTGCCAAAAAGAAACAATTTAAATATCAAGGAGCCACAGTAAGATTCACACAGGACCTGGCTGCATCAACTTTAAGGGATTGAAGGGCCTGGAATGAGATATTTTGAAGAGCAAGGGAGCTTGGAATGCAGCCAAGAATCTATTTTCCTGCAAAGCTGAGCCTTCTCTTCCAGGGAAAAAGATGGATATTTAACAGAATGTAAGAATTACAAAAATTTCTGATGAAAAGACAGAGCTAAACAGAAAATTTGGACATCAAACAGGAGGTTCAAGAGACTCATGAAAAAGTAAAAAAAATGCAATCCAGTAAGTTGAAACTGGCTATATCCCAGCATGGGGGGGCATTCTCACAAATCTTGAGAAATGTAACTCTAACAGAGAGACTATACCTAGCCAGAAATGATGGACATTCATGACCTATCCATGAGACTTCTATCTAATGGGATGTAACTGGCTTTAACCCCACTTGGGAGAAAGACTCTAATGACTCTCAGGAATTTTGGCTCTATTCAATAGAATATACTGAACTAGAAGGGACAGACACTCAGAATTTTCTATGACTTAGCTATAATGATCTAAAAAAATACACTACCTCCCTAAAAAGGGGGACAGGAAAGAGACGAGAGGAGGGAGGGAATTGAATGGGACAAATCTCATTACACTAAGAGGTACAAAATACCTATGGTAATAGAGGGGAAGAAAGGAGCAGAGGAGAAACACCTGAACCTTCTTCTCATCAGACTTGGCTTAAAGTCAACCTACACATACTCAGTTAACTGATAAAACATCTAACCTGTCAAGCATTAAAAGGGGAAAAGGGGAGGAGGGGATGGAGAAAGGGAAGGGGAGTGGGGGAAATAAGGGGAAATAACAAAAGGAAGAGAAGGGAAAAGGGAAAAAGGGAAAGGGGAAAGAAAGGGGAGGGTGTGATATAGGAGGGCAAACACACTGAAGGGGGTGGTATTCAGAAACAAAATACTGGGGAATATGCATAAAAGGGGGGGGGAAGGGGGAAAATACAAACAGAGGGAAGATAGCACAGAGGGCAATAAAGAATTAGGAATCATAACCTTGAATGTGAATGGGATGAACTCTCCCTTAAAACATAAGCAAATAGCAGAGTAGATTAAAAACCAGAATCCTACAATATGCTGCTAACAAAAAATTCATTTGAAGCAGAGAGATACATATAGAGTAAAGGTAAAAGGTTAGAGCAAAATATATTTTGCTTCAGCTGAAATACAAAAAGCAGGGGTAGCAATTCTTATCTCAGACAAAGCAGCAGCAAAAATAAATAGTGTTAAAAGAGATAAGGAAGGAAAGTTTATCCTCCTAAAAGGTACCATAGACAATAAAGTCATTTCAATATTGAATATATATGCACCCAGTGGGACAGCACCCAAATTCTTAGAGGAGAAGCTGAAAGAACTACAGGAAGACATAGACAGCAAAACTCTACTAGTAGGAGACCTCAACCTCCCGCTATCAGATCTAGATAAATCAAATCATAAAACAAACAAGAAAGAAATTAGGGAGGTAAATAGATTGTTAGAAAAATTAGATATGGTAGACTTATGCAGGAAACTGAATGGGATAGAAAGGAATATACCTTTTTCTCTGCAGTAAATGGAACTTATACAAAAATTGACCATGTACTAGGACATAACAACCTAATGATCAACTGCAGAAAGGCAGAAATAGTGAATACATCTTTCTCAGATCAAAATGCAATAAAAGTCATATGCAATACTAGGCCAAGGAGATATAGACCCAGAACAAATTGGAAACTGAATAACCTCATTTTAAAAAATGAGTGGACCAAAAAACAAATTATAGAAAGGATTAGCCATTTTATCCTAGATAATGATAATAATGAAACAGCATACCAAAACCTATGGGATTCATTCAAAGCTACTCTCAGGGAATATATTATAGCTCTAAATGCTTATATGAATAAATTGGAGAAAGAGGAAATCAATTAACTAAACATGCAACTAAAAAAATTAGAGAAAGAACAAATCAAAAATCCCCAATCAAATACCAAATTAGAAATTCTAAAAATTAGAGGAGAAATTAATAAAATCAAAAGCAAAACTATTGAATTAATAAATAAAACCAAAATTTGGTATTATGAAAAAAACAATAAAATTGATAAACCCCTGGTCAATTTGATTAAAAAATAGAAAGAAGAAAACCAAATTGCTAGTATTATAAATGAAAAAGGTGAACTCACCACCAATGAGGAAGAAATTAAAGTAATAATTCAAAATTATTTTGCTCAACTCTATGACAATAAATTTGATAATCTAAGTGAAACAGATGAATACTTACAAAAATATAAGTTGCCCAGGTTAAATGAAGAAGAGATTAAATACCTAAACAACCCTATCTCAGAAAAAGAAATTCAACAAGCCATTATTGAACTTCCTAAAAAAAATCTCCAGGGCCTAATGGATTCACAAGTGAATTCTACCAAACATTTAAGGAACAATTGGTTCCAATCCTATATAACTCTTTGGAAAAATAGGGAAAGATGGAACTCTGCCTAACTCTATCTATGAAACCAATATGGTACTGTTACCTAAACCAGGAAGAGTTAAAACAGTGAAAATATAGATGCAAAAATCCTAAATAAAATCTTAGCAAAACGATTACAACAAGTCATCACTAGGATAATACATTATGATCAAGTAGGATTTATTCCAGGAATGCAGGGTTGGTTCAATATTAGGAAAACTGTTAGTATACTCAATTATATCAACAACAAACCTGTCAGAAATCATATGATCATATCAATAGATGCTGAAAAAAGCTTTTGACAAAATACAGCATCCATTCCTATTAAAAACACTAGAGAGTGTAGGTATAAATGGACTGTTCCTTAAAATAATTAGTAGTATCTATATGAAACCATCAACAAGCATTATATTCAATGGGGAGAAGCTAGAGGCATTCCCAATAAGATCAGGGGTGAAACAAGGGTGCCCATTATCACCACTACTATTCAATATTGTATTAGAAATGTTAGCATCAGCAATTAGAGAAGAAAAAGAAATTGAAGGAATTAGAATTGGGATGGAAGAGACAAAACTGTCACTCTTTGCAGATGATAGGATGGTCTACCTAGAGAATCCCAAGAAATCATCCAAAAAACTACTGGAAACAATTAGCAATTTTAGCAAAGTTGCAGGTTATAAAATAAACCCTCATAAATCCTCAACTTTTCTATATATGTCTAGCAAGAAACAGTAGGAAGAGCTAGAAAGAGAAATCCCATTCAAAGTAACCTCAGACAGTGTAAAATATTTGGGAATCTATTTGCCAAGACAGACTCAGAATCTTTTTGAAAACAATTATAAAACACTTCTCACACAAATTAAATAAGATTTAATAACTGGGCAAATATCAACTACTCATGGATAGGTAGAGCTAATATAATAAAAATGACAATTCTACCAAAACTAAACGATCTGTTTAGTGCCCTAGCAATCAAAATTCCAAAAAAATACTTTAATGAGTTAGAAAAAATTGTATGTAAATTCATATGGAGAAATAAAAAGTCAAGAATTACTAGGAGCTTAATGGAAAAAAGTGCAAACAAGTGTGGCTTAGCACTAACCAATCTAAATTTATATTATAAAGCATCAGTCATCAAAACTATTTGGTATTGGCTAAGAAATAGAGTGGTGGACCAGTGGAATAGACTAGGTGTAAAAGCAGGAGAGGATTATAGTAATCTGCTGCTTGATAAACCCAAAGAGTCCAACAATTGGGATTAAAAACTCCCTCTTTGATAAAATTTGCTGGGATAATTGGAAGTCAGTATGGAAGAAACTTAGATTAGACCAACCCCTCAAGCCCTTTACCAAGATAAGATCCAAATGGTTACAGGACAAAGATGTTAAAAACAATACTATAAGCAAATTAGAAGGTCAAGGACTAGTTTACCTGTCAGATCTATGGAAAGGGGAACAATTTATGACTAAGGAAGTGTTGGAGAACATCACCAAAAACCAATTAGATGATTTCAATTCCATTAAATTAAAAAGCTTTTTCACAGATAAAACCAATGTTATCAAGATTAAAAGAAATGTAGTAAATTGGGAAACAATCTTTACAACTAACGATTCTGACAAAGGACTCATTTCTAAAATATACAGAGAACTGAGTCATATTTTTAAAACAAAAAGCCATTCCCCAATTGACAAATGGTCAAAAGATATGCAAAGGCAATTTACAGATTAGGAAATCAAAGCAATCCGTAGCCGTATGAAAAAATGCTCTAAATCATTAATTATTAGAAAAACGCAAATTAAAGCTTCTCTCAGGTACCACCTCACACCTCTCAGATTGGCCAGTATGACCAGGAAGGATAATGATCATTGTTGGAAGGGATGTGGGAAATATGGGACACTATTACACTGTTGGTGGAGCTGCGAACTCATCCAACCCTTCTGGAGAGCTATTTGGAACTATGCCCAAAGGGCAACAAAAATGTGCATACCCTTTGACCCAGCAATACCACTACTGGGTCTATACCCTGAAGAGATGAGGAAAAGGGGTAAAAACATTACTTGTACAAAAATATTTATAGCAGCCCTCTTTGTGGTGGCAAAGTATTGGAAATCCAGTAAATGTCCTTCAATTGGGGAATGGCTTAGCAAAGTGTGGTATATGTATGTCATGGAACACTATTGTTCTATTAGAAACCAGGAGGGATGGGAATTCAGGGAAGCCTTCAGGGATTTGCATGAACTAAACTGATGCTGAGTGAGATGAGCAGAACCAGAAAAACACTGTACACCCTAACAGCAACATGGGAGTGATGTTCAACCTTGAAGGACTTGCTCATTCCATCAGTGCAACAATTGGGAAAAATTTTGTGTTGTCTGCAAAGGAGAATACCATCTGTATCCAGATAAGGAGCTGTGGAGTTTGAACAAAGTTCAAGGACTATTCCCTCTAATTTAGAAAGAAACAGATATCTTATTGTCTGATTTAGTTACCTCTGAGAATTCTCTTCTCTTTAATGATTACTCTCGCATCACACCCAATTTGGATCAATGTACAACATGGAAACAAAGTAAAGACTGACAAAGTGACAAAGTCACCTGTGGGGGAGGGAGGGAAGCAAGATTGGGGGAAAATTGTAAAATTCAAATAATATCTTTAGTAAAAATAAATTTTAAAAAAATGAACATCTAAAGAATAAGCTTTTTTTTTAAAAAAAAAGAGGAACTCTATCCTTTTATGTTTAGGTTGTGTGGATGTGGGTTTTGCTGGTGGTCTGGGGCCAGGACTTGACCTCTTCTAGACCCCACATAGAGCCTACAAGACCTAAATAATGAACAATGAGGCTGCTATGATCTAGTGATAGTTTAAAGCTGACTTTTTGTTTATACTTTCCCAGGTCATTCCCACAAAAAATGGGAAGAGATGCTCAATGTAGTGTATTGGGATATGATAAGGAAAAGCTGATATGTGCCAAGTCAATTTCTTTTTCTAGTAGGGGAAACGTGTGTGTGTGTGTGTGTGTGTGTGTGTTTGTATCCATGATTTATGCATGAATGCTTGTATGTATACCTGATTATAAGAGAACTGACTGCTGCTATAGAGACTGACTGGTGTGACTTTTAGAGAAGTGAAAAAAAGCTTGCTTCCCCAAATGTTTGCTCTCTTATTCCTTGCTGCTACAAATTCATTTTCCATAGGACAATACATTTTTATTCAACTCTGAGGAATCAAGTAGAATTTTCAATTCCTATGAAAGTGGAAAACAGATAATTTTTCACCCTCATTTTACATCAATCTCACATCTTTTCCTGAAAACTGAGGGGATGAAAATGCAGAGAAAGAAAAGAAAGATATTAAAACCAAAGAATTATTGGATATTATGATCAAAAGTGTTAGAGACTCATGGACTGTGAGATAGAAAAGACCTTATAAGTCATCTATTCCATGCAATTCATTTTACAGATAAGAAAACTGGAACTCCACAAGGTTAAGTGGCTTTCCCAAGGTCACACAGGTAGAAGAGCCTGGATTTGAATGACTTGTCTTATTATACAAAAGTGGAAAATGAAGTCCAGAAAAAGAAATATGTCCAGAAAACAAAGGAAACAAAAAGATTACAGAGAGACATAATAGAGAACCAAACTTTACTTATTTTTAGTTGTGTTCTTATTATTTGCATGAGATGTTTATCTCCAATCCTGATGGGGGGATTTATAGAACTGCCACCCTGAGATTCCTGCTTACCTAATTTTCAAGTGCCTTTACTTCAATTAAGCTAGCTCTGGAACTTCCTCATTTTACTCTCTGACTATCTCCCCGCTTGCAATCCACCAAGGCAGTGAATATGTTACCTCTGAGTACCTCTTTCTTCCTTTCCAGTTTTAAAATCATAATCAACAATCACCCCCATTCTTGATGGCATCCTTTATTCCATCCATTCTGCTTAATTCCTTATTGCTAATGTCTTGCAGGCATCCCTTCCTTACCCACCCCACCATGTGTTTCTCCACCATTGCCCTTTAGGTGACCCACAGTTTTAATTTTTCAGAGACCATGGTGTTCCATGACTCACTACCATACAACATTATTAAATGATTATTTTAAATTATTAAGTTAGAAAGGTGGTTCTTTTTTGCTTGGAAAAGCTTGAGATGATTAACAAATTTCTCAAGGCAATGTAGTTTGTTATCCTATTCAACTCCAGGATCCATTCATTGTTCATTACTGTGGTTCCTCAAAAATATATGTACCAATGGACAAGCTCAACTGGTTGTTTATCCAGATGCATAACATACTGTTTTGGATCTGAAACTATGAATTCATGAGTATAGGAAAACTGCCAGTGAGGAAATTCTTTCTAGCAATACAGATCTGATATTTTCTTGCAATACAATCTTTGAGAATTATCTGGTGGCACCGACAGGTTTGCTAATATTAGTTCAATGATAGAAATGAGACTTGAGGAGATCTAGATTCTGAAGTCAGTTATGTATTCCTTACCATACTCTGCCTAATTTTTGTCATAGAAATGTCAGAAATGCATCTAAATTATTTTTCCTTTCTCCAACCTGTACTTTTCAACCTCCATGCTAACTAGGGAGCTAGGACCAGAAATCCAGGAGAAGAGGGGAACAGGTAAGAACATGAAGAAAAGAAAGAATAAGATTTTAACTTTGCATATTTTAAAAAATTAAAGAATACACATCTTTTGGAGGGGAAAAATTGGGAGAATAGCATTTAGCAGACTGAGCAGTCACAGGAGCATTTAACCTCTGAGTTTATTATCTACTCTAGGACTTCCAAAGAATCTTTTGATAATTAAATTATTTATTCCAGCACTCTGAGGTGTTTTTAATTAGTATAATATAATAATTAATAATACATATAATTAGTTTTAATTCACATAGGGTTTGAAGACAGAAGACCCAGGTTTGAATCCTGGGTTTGTGATTGTGTGACATGAGACAATTTATTTGCCCTCTCTGTCCCTTGGATTGTTCAGTTGTAAAATAAAAACTTGCATTACCTACTACGTAGAGTTTTTCTGAACGTCAAATAACATTATTATGTATAACATTTTCATGACAATTGGGCATTATAGGAATGTTAATCTTAGAAAGATTTTAATTATTTTCAGTTTTATAATTTTCCCATATTCTTGCTTCCTCCCCCCCTACACAGAAGGCAGTCTGTTAGTTTTTACATTGTTTCCATAGTATACATTGATCTCAGTTGAGTGTGATGAAAAAGAAATCATATCCTTATGAAGAAAAATGAAGTATAAGTGATAGCAAAATTGCATAATAAGATAACATTTTTTTTCTAAATTGAAGGTAATAGTCTTTGGTCTTTGTTCAAACTCCACAATTCTTTATTTGGATTCAGATGGTATTCTCTATCTCATATAGCCCAAACTTGTCCCTGATTGTTGCACTGATGGAATGAGGAAGTCCATCAAACTTGATCATCACCCCCATGTGGCTGTTAGGGTGTACAGTATTTTTCTGGTTCTGCTCATTTCACTCAGCATCATTTCATGCAAATCCTTCCAGGCTTCCCTGAATTCTCATCCCTCCTGGTTTCTAATAGAACCATAGTATTCCATGGCATACATATACCCCAATTTGTTAAGCCATTCCCCAATTGAAGGAAATTCACCTAATTTCCAATTCTTTGCCACCACAAACAGGACTGCTACGAATATTTTTGTACAAGTGATATTTTTACCCTTTTTTGTAATCTCTTCAGGGTATAGACCCAGTAGTGCTATTGCTGGATCAAAGGGTATGCCCAATTTTGGTGCTCTTTGGGCATAAAGGAATGCTAATATTTATTAGGATTATTTTTCTAGTACTGTCAGCAATCATAGACTAGAATTAGGAAAAAAACTCTGACATCAGCTAACCCAACTTGTTGAGGAAACAGATTTAGAGAGGTTACATTACTTACTTAAAGTCAGAAATTAAAGAACAGGATTAGAATTTAAATTACCTGAGGCTAAATTATCACTCTCTACTCACTTATGAACCCTCTTACAGAAGATCAGGGATGACTCCTTATCCCACTATCTTCTCTACCCACCTCCATTATCACCACTTTCCTGTATACTTTCATTTTATCAAGAAGGCATTCTTTGCCCTGAATGAATGATCATTTATCTCAGTCTTATAGACTCTGAATTTCTTTACAGGCTCTGTTTTGATGACAGACTTGACTTTTAGAACCCAAGTGTGCTCCCAAGACAAACTCAAAAATTATATGAACACAGTTATAAAGCTATTCTCACCCAAATAAAGTCCGATATAAATAATTGGAAAAATGTCAATTGCTCATGGATAGGTCAAGCTAATATAATAAAAATGTCAATTCTATCCAAATTAAATTACTTATTCAGTTTCATGCCAATCATACTACCAAATAACTATTTTACTGAGCTAGGAAAAAAGTAAATTCATCTGGAGCAACAAAACATTAAGAATAGCAAGTGAACCAATGAAAAAAAATATGTAAAGGTAGGTGGCCTAGCTCTACAAGGTCTAAAGTTATATTATAAAGAGGCAGTCATCAAAACTGCCTGGTACTGGTTAATACATAGAGTAATGAAAAAAATAAAAAAAAGAAATAAAAAAGAAATAAAGTAATGGATCAGGATGGGTTAAAAAAACAGTAGTAATTGACTACAGTAATCTTCTCTTTGACAAACACAGAGACATCAGCTGCTGGTATAAGAACTCACTATTTGACAAAAATTGTTGGGAAAACTGGAAAATAGTATGGCAAAAACTAGGCATAAACTCACATCTCACAGTCTATGCCAAAATAAGGCAAAATAGGTACAGGATTTAGACATAAAGATCAAGACCATAGATAAATTAATAGACCAAGAAATACTCTATCCATCAGATCTATGGAAAGACAATAAATTTATGACTAAACAAGAATTAAAACATTATAAACTGCAAAATGAATGATTTTGATTATATTAAATTAAAAAAAATTTACACTAGTAAAATCAGTACTGCCAAAATTAGAAGGAAAGCAGAAAGCTGGGCAACAATATAATTAGGAGTTCTGATAAAGGTCTCATTTCTAAAATATAGAGAGAATTGTGTCAGATTTATATGGTTAAAAATCATTCCCCAAATGATAAATGGTCAAAGGATATGAATAGATAGTTTTCAAATGAAGAAATTAAACTATATACAATCACATGAAAGAATCTCCAAATCACTATGGCTTAGAGAAATGCAAATTAAAACAATCTGGGGTATCATCTCACAATTATCAGATTGGATAAGATGAGAAAAAAGGGAAATGATCAATGTTGGAGAGGTTGTAGGAGGACTGGGATATTGATTCATTGCTGTTGGAATTGTGAAGTAATTCAACTATTCTGGAGAGCAATATCGAACTATGCCCAAAGAACATTCATTACCTTTGACCCATTCCAATTCTAGGCCTATATCTAGATGAAACCTAGACATTGTAAAAGTCCCACATGTTCCAAAATATTCAGAGCAGCCTTTTCTGTAGTGGAAAGAACTGGAATTTGAGGGGATACCTATTAATTAGGGAATATAAACAAGTTATGGTACATGAATACTATAGAATATTATTAATCCATAAGAAACCATAAATGGTCAGACTCTAGAGTATCATGGAATGTATTTCAGGATCTGATGCCAAGCAAATGGAGTAGAACCAAGAGAACAATGTGCACATTAGAGACAACATTGTGAGTTAATCAACCTTGATGGATGCAGCTCCT
Organism: Macrotis lagotis; assembly: GCF_037893015.1. NCBI lineage: Eukaryota > Metazoa > Chordata > Mammalia > Peramelemorphia > Peramelidae > Macrotis > Macrotis lagotis. The sequence goes on along the minus strand of NC_133658.1, from coordinate 427,071,296 downwards.
CTTGGCAGTCCAGAGAACTAGGACAACTGTATTGACTGGCTATGAACATTGCTTTGCCCATCCAGAGGAAGAAAAACAAAACAAAGCATAAATTTTTTAAAAAACTCTTCAATATCTGATGAAAACTTTATAAAAATATTTCTTATATATCTTTATCTTAATCCTAATTTCTCATACTGAAAATGATTAATCTATTAACATGTTTATCACAAATATATATGTAAAATATTAACCTGGTTATTCACCACTGAGGGCAGTGGGGTGTGAAGGGAGGGCAGAATGAAATTTTGTAACTTAAAAATATACATGTGCATTTGGATGAATGTTGAAAAACTTTCATAACATGTATTTGTAAAAATAAAATATCAATAATTTTTTTTTAAAAAAAGAACCCAAGTGTTTATACTTGATCCATTCTCTGGCCTTTGCTTTCTGATAATGCAGAATCCCACCCAATCACCTCTTTACTAGAAAGCATGCATTGCCAGGAGGATTGATTCAGAGTTCAAGCAAATTACTTTATTTTTGAGAAAGTGAAGTATAATTTATAGTTAGAGTTAAGAAATTTTAACTAAATATTTGAGTTTCATTATGGGCACATAACTTTATGGAAGATAAAACTTTAGTAGTTCAGTTATGATTAAACTGAAGAATAAAAATCCTCTTGAAACTTGACTTATTGCTCTGGGAAACCCCTAGGATTGGCCCCAGCAATCCTAGATCAGACTGTGGGGTGACTGGGTCAGTGTAAGTCATAATGGTTTCCAGACCTCTCAGGTCAGAGATCATCAAGGTCTACTAGGAGGGTCAGTAGGACAAGTCTGTCACACCCAGGGTGAGAGAGGAGCACAGTCCAGTGCAGGCCTCAGCAGAGCAGATCTGGTCCTAGTGAACCACGAGCCACTGAATTAGTAGAGGCAGTTCTTTCAGAACTCTCAGACCACAGTTGGCGAGGAGTCAGAAAGGGATTAGAAAGGTCTCTTTGCTATCACTGATACAGATACTGCTGCTTTACCCATACACTGATCCGAGATACAGTCCTGGGTAGCAGTCCCAGGAAGAAGAGGAACAGCTGCACAACTGAACTTGTTGCCTCAGGGAAGTGGGGGATCCTTCTAATAGTTCCTTGGCAGAACAGAGAGCTTGTAGGCACACACACACACACACACACACACACACACACACACACACACACACACATATATATATATATATATATATATATATAGAGAGAGAGAGAGAGAGAGAGAGAGAGAGAGAGAGAGAGAGAGAGATTATATAGATTAATATAAACCTCTCCTTAATATCAGGCCCCTAGAAGTATCATGGAAAACAGCTACAGAAAACCCCTAAAGCTTGGGACAGTGAATCCTCCTCCTTGGAAGAAGAACTCTACCTTACCAAAGAGTAAAAATCAAATCCTAGGCTGGGAAAATGAGTAAACAACAGAAGAAAAAAATCTGACCATAGATAGTTACTATGGTTCCTATAGACAACCAAAAAGTATAATCTGAAGAAGATTGAACAAAGTCAAAACTCTTACATCCAAAGCCTCCAAGAAAAATATGAATTGATCTCTGACCATTGAAATATTCAAAAAGGATGTTGAAAATCAAGTAAGGGAAGTAGAGGCAAAATTGAGAAAACAAATGAGAATGTTAAGGGGAAAACTTTTGGAATATCATGTAGCAAGACTAAGAACCTTTAATGTAGATGCTAATAAATCTTATGTAATACTGACTGTATCCCCACAATATTTGCATTGTTTCTTTCTGGTCGCTTGTAATATTTTCTCTTTGATTTGGGAGTTCTAGAATTTGATTATAATATTCTTGGGAGCTTTTATTTAGGGATATCTTTCATGAAGTGATTGGTGGATTCCTTCAATTTCCATTTGAACCTATGATTTAACTATGATCAGAGCAATTTTTTTGAAGAATGTTTTCAAAATGAAGTCTAGGCTCTTTTCCTGGTCATGACTTTCAAGTAGACCAATAATTTTCAAATTATCTCTTCTAGATGTGTTTTTTTGGTTTTGATTTGTTATTGCTTTTTTTTTTTTTTAGATTTTTCAAGGCAATGGGGTTAGGTTGCTTACCCAAGGCCACACAGCTGGGTAATTATTAAGTGTCTGAAGTCAGATTTGAACCCAGACACTCCTGACTCCAAGGCCAGTGCTTTATCCACTACGCCACCTAGCTGCCTCTATTTCTTGATTTTTTTACAAAGTCATCAGCTTCCCTTAGTTCAATTACACATTTGAAAAAGTTATTTTCTTCAAAGAGCTTTTTAATCTTTTCATCTGGTCAGTTCTGTTTTTTTAAAGGCATTCTTCTCCTCATTGACCTTGTGGATTGCTTTTTCCATATGACCTAACTAGTTTTTAAGATGTTATTTTCTTCAGTATTCTTTTGTAATTTCTTCACCTAGCTGTTGACTTGGTTTTCATGATTTTCTTGCATTGCCCTAATTTCTTTTCCCAGTTTCCCCTCTACCTTCCTTACTTGATTTTCAAAATCTTTTTTGGACCTCTTCCATGGCCTCAAACAAATTCATATTTTTCTTGGAGGCTTTAGATACAGTAGCTTTGACTTTGTCATCCTCTAACTAGGGAACCAAAGTAATTGTTTATGGTCAGATTCTTTTTCTTCTGTTGTTTGCAAATTTTTCCCAGCCTATGACTTAATTTAAGAGTCTCTGCTTCCAGGATGGTGGATGCACTTTCCCATGTTTTTAAGAGTTCTTGGGATATCCTCCTGTAACCTCAATTCTTTCAAGGTCTTATGAGAGGCTCTGACTACTTTCTTGGCTTGTGCTGTGCCCTGTGGATGATCACAAGCCCTCTCCTCTGCCCTAGAGCAGTGAAGAGGGTGCCTGCTCTGCTATGGATGTATGGAGCCCCATATTGCAGCCTGGATCTGAGTATGGGCAAAGCAGCAGAGTCCTGTGCCAGGGATGGAGAGACTTCTGCAATCTCCCCCAACCCCCTTACCATCCACGGGCTAAACACACCGGAAGCAACTGCTTCTGGTTCCCAGGGAGTGTTTGCACTGAGATTTGGTTGATCTGGGCTCTGTGCTCACTCTGGTGCAGCAGAGTTTTCCTGCAGACCTGGGAATGCTGGAACTGCTTCACTTCCAGTCTGTTGCAGTGCAGCCCGGGCTGTAGTCTGACTCTTTTCAACACAGTGGAACAGACCCTTCCCATGGATTTTCCACATTTTCTTTGGCCAAAAATTGTTTCACTCAGTCTTTCTGTGGGTTCTTCCACTCTATTATTTGGTTAGAGTCATAATATTAAGGCATTTGGAGTGGTCTAGGAAGAGCTTCTGGGAATTCTTCTTTCCATTCCATCATCTTGCCTCTGCCCTTATGATGAGAAATGTTCATCTATATCTGGTTGCTTTCAAACAGCTTACCAATTTTCCCAGAGATTTTTGTCAAATAGTGATTTCTTGTCCTCAAATCTTGGATATTTGGGGTTGTAAAAGTAGATTACTAAGACATTTACTACTATGTATTGTGTACTTAGTCTAGTTCATTGATTCACCATTCTGTTTCTTGGCCAGTAACAGATTGTTTTGATGATTACCACTTTGTAATAGAGTTTGATGTCTGGTATTTTTTTTTAGGTTTTTGCAAGGCAAATGGGGTTAAGTGGCTTGCCCAAGGCCAGACAGTTAGGTAATTATTAAGTGTCTGAGACCGGATTTGAGCCCAGGTACTCCTGACTCCAAGGCCAGTGCTTTATCCACTATGCCACCTAGATGCCCCAAGGTCTGCTATTATTAATTCACCTTCCTTCACATTTTCCTTTTCATTGATTCCCTGGATATTTTTTAACTTTTGTCTTCCAGTTGAATTTTGGTAATTTTTTTCTAGACTTAATTTTTTTTTTTTGGTAATTTGGTGGCATGGTACTGAATAAGTAAATTAATTTAAGCTCGAACTGTCATTTGTTTTTCTATATTTACTATGTATAAGTCATTACCATTTCTCTAATTATTTAAATCTGACTGTGTGAAAAATGTTTTCTAATTATGTCCTTGGATTTTTTATAACAGGTAGACTCTCAAGTTTTTGTTTATTTGTTTGTTTTTGTTTTTCTGCTGGTTAAATATAATTTCTCTATCACTTTCTGCTGGAGTTTGTTGGTAATATATCAAAATGATGGTAAATAGTATGGTTTTATTTTTTATCCTGAGACTTTATTGCAGTTAATCATTTCAATTCATTTTTAGATATTCTCTAGATTCTCCCTATATATCATCATATTATTTGCAATGAGTGAAGATTTCTTTCCTCATTTCCCATTTTAGTTCTTTCAATTTCTTTTTCTTCTCTTGTTGCAATAGCTAACATTTCTGAAAAAATAATGAATAATAAGGTGATAATGGGCATCCTTGCTAAGTCTTGGGTTTATTGCAATTATAGATAATGCTTGCTGATGCTTTTAGATAAATACTACAAATGATTTTAAGGTAAGTTCCATTTAATCCTATACCTTCTAGTGTTTTTAAAAGGAATATGTGCCATATTTTACCAAGAGTTTTATCTGCATCTATTGAGTTAATTATGATTGCTGTTCATTTTGTTATTGAGATGGTAAATTATGCTGAAAGTTTTCTTAATATTGAACCACAACTGCATTCCTGTTATAAATCTCATTTGGTCACGGTATATGATTTTTAGGATACATTGCCATAATTTCCTTGCTAGTATTTTATTTAAAATTTTTGTATCAATATTTATTAAGAAAATTAGTCCATTTTCTTTTATTTGTTGTTCCTGCTTTACGTTAGCATCACATTTGTGTCATAAAAGGAATCAGATAGAACTCATTTCTTTGTATATTTTTCCAAATATTGCACAAAATATTTAGATTATTTGTCATGTATCAATTTTGAACTTTTCTTGGTAAATGTATAAAGATATTGTTCTATACCTAATTTCTACCAAATTGCTTTCTAGTTTTCTCAATTCTTTTTTAACCAAAAAGTTAAATCTTTGTGCTTATCAGACAATTAGTATAATAGTTTCTTGCTGTCAATTGTGTACTTACTCTATTCTACTGATCTCCCATTCTATTTCTTTGCTAGTGCTAGCTAGATAGTTTTTGATAATTAACGCCTTACAGTAAAGTTTGAGATCTGGTACTAATAAATCCCCTTTCTTTGCATTTTTTAAAAAAAATTAATCCTTTGATATTCTTGATTCTTTGTTCTTTCAAAGGAATTTTTAGTTTTTTAAGCTCTATAAAATAATTTTGGTAGTTTGATTAGAATGGTACTAAATACTTAGATTGTTTTAGGTAGAATTGTTATTATTATATTGAAATGACAGACATGCAAAATTAATATTTCTCTAATTGTTCAAATCTGACTTTATTAGAGTGAAGTGGTTTGTAATTGTGCTCATTTAGTTCCTGGGTTTGTCTTGACAGGTTTATTTATTCTTGGGTATTTTATTATTGTTTCTTCTAGTAGAGTTTTGCCACAGATATATAAAAATTCTAATGATATTTGTGGATTCATTTTATATACTGCTACATGGCTAAAATTATTCATTGTTTCAACTCATTTTTACTTGATTCTCTAGCATTTTCCAAGTCTGTGATTGTGACATAACAATTTTGATTTTGACATAACAATGAGCATCCTTGTTTTGCTCCTGACCTTATTAGGAAGACTTTAAAGTTGACTCCCATTAAAGATAATCCTTGTTTATGGCTTTAGGTAGACATTCTTATAATTTTAAGCATAAATCCAGTTATATTGTCTGTCCTCTCAAATGTTTTTAAATAGAAATGTGTATTGTATATTGTCAAAAGCTTTTTCTGCTTCTAGTGATATAATTACATGACTTTTTGACTTTTGTTATTGACATAATTAATATGTTAATAGGTTTCATTATATTGAACTCTGTTTTCCTGGTATACATTCCATTTGGTCAGTTATATGATATTTTGTTGTAATCTTCTAGTTGGTATTTTATTTAAGAAATTTGAATCAATATCTTTTAGTGAAATTGATATATAATTTTATTTCAGTTTTTACTCTTCTAGGTTTATATACTAGTTTTTTACCTATTTTTCTAAATTATTTATTAGATATCAGCTTTTCCCTATTTTACTAATTTATTTAAAGTTGGAATTAGTTGACTTTTAAATGTTCAACAGATTTCATCTAAATCCATCTATTTCTGATGCTTGTTTTTTCTTTAGGAAGCTCATTTAAGGGTTCTCCTGGTTTGTTAATTGCAACCCAATTCTTTAATCTATTTTTCACTTTTTTATAGATATAAGTGTTTAGAGATAGAAAATTTCCCATAAGTGCTAATTTGTTTTTTTAGATTTTTGTAAGGCAAATGGGGTTAAGTGGCTTGCCCAAGGCCACACAGCTAGGTAATTATTAAGTGTCTGAGACCGGATTTGAACCCAGGTACTCCTGACTCCAAGGCCGGTGTTTTATCCACTACGCCACCTAGCCGCCCCTATAAGTGCTACTTTTACTGCATATAATAAGTTGTTCATGTTGTCTCATTGTTGTCATTCTAATTACTGAAATAACTGATTGTTTTTATGAGTTGTTCCTTGACTCATTTATTCTTTAGGATCAAATCGATGAGTTTCCAAACAATTTTTAATCTATGTTTCAAAACACCTTTATTTAATATAATTTTTTAATCCATTGTGATCTGAAAAATGGCATTTAAAATTTTTGCTTTTTTTACATTTGAAAATGAGGTACTTTTTAAAAAAATCCTATTATATGGTCAATTTTTGTAAAGGCTCCATGTATAGCTGAGAGAACATATGCTCTTTTTTATTTCCATTTAACTTTCTCCAGAAGTCTATGATATTAACTTTTCTTTTTATTTGATTAAAGATTTTATTTCTTTTGAGTTTTACAATTTTCCCCCAATCTTAATTACCTCCCCCCGCCACAGAAAGAGATTTGTCAGTCTCCATATTGTTTCCATGCTGTACATTGATCCAAATTGAGTGTGATGAGAGGAAATTCATATCCTTAAGGAAGAAAAATAAAGTATAAGAGATAACAAGATCAGACAATAAGATATCAGTTTTTATCCTAAATTAAAGGGAATAGTTCTTGAGCTTTGATCAAACTCCATGGTTCTTTATCTGGATACAGATGATATGCTCCATTGCAGACAGCCCAAAATTGTCCCTGATAGTTGCAATGGCACGAGCAAGTCGATCAAGGTTGATCATCACCTCCATGTTGCTGTTAGGGTGTTCAGTGTTTTTCGCCTGCTCATCTCACTCAGCATCAGTTCATGCAAATACCTCCAGACTTATCTGAATGCCCACCCTGACTGGTTTCTAATAGAACAATAGTGTTCCATGACATACATATACCACAGTTTGCTAAGCCATTCCCCAATTGAAGAACATTTACTTGATTTCCAATAATTTGCCACAACAAACAGGGCTGCTATGAATATTTTTGTACAAGTGGTGTTTTTACCCTTTTTCATCAGCTCTTCAGGATTTAGACCCAGTAGTGGTATTGCTGGATCAAAGGGTATGCACATTTTTGTTGCTCTTTGGGCAAAGTTCCAAATTTCTCTCCAGAATGTTTAGATGAGTTCACAGCTCCACCAAAATGTAACAGTGTCTCAGATTTCCCACAACACTTCCAATAATAATGGTTGTCCTTTCTGGTCATATTGGCTAGTCTGAGAGGTGTGAGGTGGTACCTCATAGAAGTTTTGATTTGCATTTCTCTAATAATTAATGATTTAGAGCAATTTTTCATATAGCTATTGATTGCTTTGATCTCCTCATCAGTAAATTGCCAGTGCATATCCTTTGACCATTTGTCAACTGGGGAATGTCTTTTTTTTAAATATGACTCAGTTCTCTGTATATTTTAGAAATGAGTCCTTTGTCAGAAACATTAGTTGTAAAGATTGTTTCCCAGTTTACTACATTTCTTTTGATCTTGGTTACAGTGGTTTTATCTGTGCAAAAGCTATTACATTTGATGTAATTGAAATCATCAAGTTTGTTTTTAGTGATGTCCTCCATCTCTTCCTTAGTCATAAACTGCTTCCCTTTCCATAGAACTGAAAAGTAAATTAGTCCATGATATTCTAATTTGTTTTTAGTATTGTTTTTATGTCTAAATCTTATATCAATTTGGATTTTATCTTGGTATTGGGTGTGAGATGTTGGTCTAATCTAAGTTTCTTCCATACTAACTTCCAATTTTCCCAGTAGTTTTTACTCAAAGAGCGTTTTTATCTAAATAGGTGGACTGTTCGGGTTTATCAAACAGCAAATTACTATAATCGTGTCCTGCTATTGCACCTAGTCTATTCTACTGGTCCACCACTCTATTTCTTAGCCAATACCAGACAGTTTTGATGACTGATGCTTTATAATATAATTTTAGATCAGGTTGGGCTAAGCCGCATTCTTTTGCACTTTTTTTCTTTAAATATCTGAAATTTCTTGTCTTTTTATTTATCCATACAAATTTACTTAAAACTTTTTCTAACTCATTAAAGTAATTTTTTAGCATATTGATTGATAGAGCACTAAACAGGTAGTTTAGTTTTGGTAGAATTGTCATTTTGGGGGCAGCTAGATGGCACAGTGGATACAGGAATGGCCCTGGGGTCAGGAGTACCTTAGTTCAAATCCAGCCTCAGACACTACATAATAACCAAACTTTGTGGCCTTGGGCAAGCCACTTAATCCCATTTGCCTTGCAAAAACATAAAAAAATTGTAATTTTTATTATATTTGTTCTACCTATACATGAGTAGTTGATATATGCCCAGTTCCTTAAATCTGATGTAATTTGTATGAAAAGTGTTGTATAATTGTTTTTAAAGAGTTTCTGAGTCTGCCTTGGAAAATAGACTCCTAGGTATTTTTTATTGTCTGAGGCTACTTTGAATGGGATTTCTCTTTCTGCTGTATCTTGCCAGTCATGTATAGATAAGTTGAGGATTTATGAGGGTTTATTTTATATCCCGCTACTTTGCTAAAATTTCTGATTGTTTCCAGTAGTTTTTTGGATGATTTCTTGGAATTTTCTACATCACGTCATCTGCAAAGAGTGAGTGTTTTGTCTCTTCCTTCCTAATTCTAATTCCTTCAATTTCTTTTTCTTCTCTAATTGTTGAAGCTAAAATCTCTAATATGATATTGAAAAGTAGTGTAATAATAGGCATCCTTCTTTCACCCCTGATCTTATTGGGAATGCCTCTAGCCTCTCCCCATTGAATATAATGCTTGTTGATGGTTTCAGATAGATACTGCTAATTATGCTTAGGAACAATCCATTGATTCCTATACCCTCTAGTGTTTTTAGTAGGAATGGGTGCTATATTTTTTCAAAAGCTTTTTCAGATCTATTTATATTATCATATAATTTCTGATAGAATTTTGCTGATATAATTCATTATACTAACTGTTTTCCTAATATTGAACCAACCCTGTATTTCTTGGATAAATCCTACTTGATCATAATGTATTACCCCAGTGATAACTTGTAATCATTTTGCTAAGATTTTATTTGAGATATTTGCATCTATATTCATTAGGGAGATAGGTCTATAATTTTCTTTCTCTGTTTTAACTCTTCCTGGTTTAGGTATCAACACCATAGTGGTTTCATAGAAAGAGTTAGGCAGAGTTCCTTCTTCCCCTATTTTCCCAGAGAGTTTATACAGAATTGGAACCAATTGTTCCTTAAATGTTTGGTAGAATGCACTTGTGAATCCATCAGGCACTGCAGATTTTTTCTTAGGGAATTCAATGATGGCTTGTTGAATTTCTTTTGCTGAGATAGGGTTGTTTAGGTATTTAATCTCCTCTTCATTTAACCTGGGCAACTTATATTTTTGTAAATATTCATCCATTTCACTTAGATTGTCAAATTTATTGGCATAAAGTTGGGCAAAATAATTTCAAATTATTACTTTAATTTTCTCCTTAATGGTGGTGAGTTTACCTTTTTTCATTTATGATACTAGCAATTTGGTTTTCTTCTTTCTTTTTTTTAATCAAATTAACCAGAGGTTTATCAATTTTATTGATAAATAAAACTTTTGGTTTTATTTATTAATTCAATAGTTTTTTCTTTCAATTTTATTTATTTCTCCTTTAATTTTTAGAATTTCTAATTTGATATTTAATTGGGGATATTTAATTTGTTCTTTCTCTAATATTTTTAGTTGCATATTGATTTCATTCATTTCCTCTTTCTCTAATTTATTCATGTAAACATTTAAAGATTTAATATATCCCCTGAAAGCCGCTTTGAACCCAAAGGTTTTGGTATGTTGTTTCATTATTGTCATTATCTAGGATAAAAATGACATTTTTTTTTGTTTTCTGAGCCACTAATTTTTTTAAAGTGAGGTTATTCAGTTTTCAATTGGTTCTGGGTCCATATCTCCCTGGCCCAATATTGCATATGACTTTTATTGCATTGTGATTGGTGAAAGATTGATCATTAGGTTTTTATGTCCTAGTACATGGTCAATTTTTGTATAAGTGCCATGTACTGCAGAGAAAAAGGTATATTCCTTTCGATCCCCATTCACTTCCCTCCATAAGTGTAAAATATCTAGTTTTTCTAACAATGTATTTACCTCCTTGACTTCTTTCTTGTTTATTTTATGATTTGATTTATCTAGAACTGAGAGTGGGAGGTTGAGGTCTCCCACTAGTAGAGTTTTGCTGTTTATGTCTTCCTGTAGTTCTTTCAGCTTCTCCTCTAAGAATTTGGATGTTATCCCTTTGGGTGCATATATATTCAGTATTGCAATCACTTTATTGTCTATGGTACCTTTTAGGAGAATATAGTTTCCTTCCTTATCTCTTTTAACACTATCTATTTTTGCAGCTGTTTTGTTTGAGATAAGTATTGCTACCCCAATTTTTTTACTTCAGCTGAAGCAAAATATATTTTGCTCCCACCTTTTATCTTTACTCTTTATGTATCTCCCGACTTCAAATGAGTTACTTGTAAGCAGCGTATTGTAGGATTCTGGTTTTTAATGCACTCTGCTATTCTCTTACGTTTTATTGGAGAGTTAATACCATTCACATTCAAAGTTATAGTTACTAATGCTTTATAGCCCTTCCTGCTATCTTCCCTCTGTTTGTATTTTCCCCTTCCCCCCTTTATCCTTATTCCCTAGTATTTTGTTTCTGAATACCACCCCCTTAAGTGTGTTTGCCCTCCTATATACACCTTACTTTCCCCATCCCTGTTTTCCCATTCCCCTTCACTTTCTTTTGTTAGTTCCCCTTTTTTTCTCCCCCTCCCTTTCTCTATCCCTCCATGCCCTTTTCCTCTTTTAATACTTAAGATGTTAGATGTATTTTTAAGTTAGCTGAGTATGTGTATAAGTTGACTTTAAGCCAAATCTTCTAAGAAAAAGATCCAGGTGTTTCTCATCTCCTCCCTTCTTCCCCTTTATTGCCATAGGTATTTTTTACCTCTTGGTGTAATAAGTTTTACCCCATTTAATCCCCCCTCCTCCTGTCTCCTTCTTGTCCCCATTTTTAAGGAGGTAACATTTTAAATTTCTGTCTGAGTCATAGAAAATTCTGAGTATCCATCACTTCTACTAAGTACAATCTATCTAATAGAGTTACAATTCTTGAGAGTTATTAGAGTCTTTCTTCAAAGTAGGGCTACAGCCAGTTTCATCCAATTGGATAGCAGTCTCATAGATAAGTCATGAACCTCCATCACTTCTGGCTAGGTATATTCTCTCTGTTAGAATTACAATTCTCAAGAGTTATGAGAATCTTTTCCTCCATGCTGGGATAGAGCCAGTTTCAACATATTGGATAGCAGTTTTTTCTCCCCGCCCCCTTTTTAAGCTTTTCATATATCTCTTGAATCTCCTGTTTGATGTTCAAATTATTTATTTATTGCTGGTCTTTCTTCAAGAATTTTTGGAATTCTTCCATTTTGTTAATGACCATCTTTTCTCCTGAAAAAAGTGACTCAGCTTTGCAGGATAGTGGATTCTTGACTGCATTCCAACCTCCCTTGCTCATCAAAATATCTTGTTCCAGGCCCTTCAATCCCTTAATGTTGATATAGTCAGGTCCTGTATTATCCTTACTGTGGCTCCTTGGTATTTAAATTGTTTCTTTCTGGCTGCTTGCAGGATTTTCTCTTTTACCTGATAGTTCTGTAATTTGGCCACCACAATCCTTGCTGTTTTCATTTTAGGATCTCTTTCTGGGGCAGATTGATGTATTCTTTCTATAACTACTTTGCCCTCTAGTTCCATGATATCAGGGCAATTTTCCATCACTAGATCTGGTAATATTAAGTCCAGCCTTTTTTTTTCTCTTCAATGTTTTCAGGAAGTCAAGTAATTATCAGGTTGCCTCTCCTCGATCTGTTCTTGAGGTCAGTGGTTTTGTTGTTGAGGCATTTTACATTTTCTTCTATTTTTTTCAGTTTTTTGATTTTGTTTAACAGTCTCTTGCTGTTTCATGAAGTCATTAGTTTCTTCAGACTCCATTCTCCTTTGTTGGAGGAGTTTTCTTTTTTTCTTTGTTTACCTTTTGCAACTCCTTTTCCAATTGGTCAATTCTACTTTTGAAAGAGCTTTCCATTTGAGCAATTGAGGTTTTGAGAGAATTATTTTTTTGCATTTAGCCAATTGAGGATCTAAAAGAATTATTAACATTTTGTATTTATGCATTTGATGATCTGAGATTTATTCTCCTTTTGTATTTGTCCAATTCATGAACTGAGAGATTTGTTCTCATTTTGTATTTGTCCAATTTTATGTTCTAAGGATTTTTTTCTTGTTACAAGGTATTAATTGTCTCTCTCAAATTTTCCAATTGATTTTTTAAACTCCTTCCTGCTTTCTTCAAGGAAGTCTTTCTGTTCTGGAGACCAGATCATATTCTCCTCGGAGGTCTAGGGCTCTTTGAGTTAGGATCTTTTCCTTCCTAGAATTTTTTTATGGAGCCATCTTTCCAATGACCTTTCTTTATTTTGCTAAGACCTTGAGTTGGGGAGGGGCTGGTTCACAGGGGTTTGGTTTGGTGTTAGGATTCCTAGAGGCTTTACTCACTGAGTGCATTTTCTCCAGCTGGCCAGTAGGAGGTGCTGGTTGCTTTCTCTATAGTGTCTGTAACCTTGATTGAGGCTTATTCTGGATTGAGCAATTGAAGCTGTTAAATCCTTGTGTCTTCAGGCAATGGTTGGATTTACCCTGAATTGAGGTCATCCCTCTCCCTATTGTTAGCTTGGCTGGTTCTGCTCACAGACCTGCGCCTGGTGCAGAAGTAGTCTGTAATTGTAATATTTCTGGGTAGAGGCCCCACCACAATGGAGGCCTGAATTCAAAGTTCCTCAGACCAGAGGAACCCAGGGATGGTGTCTGCAGCTCTCCTGCACCAGAACTCTCCCCCCCAGCCCTATCAGCAAGCTCCTGAGGATCCATGCCAACACCAATGCCTCTGTTCCCTAGTAGACACAAGCCCCCATGGTCTAGCCCCACTGCTGATCAAGCAAATCTGGTTCTCAGGCATTCAGGCCCCCAGGACTCCAACCCCACTGCTAATCAGGCTGATCTGAGCCTCTGCGCCTGGACTCACCTATGGCTGCGGAAGACAAACCCTGAGGTAGATGTTCTTTCTCCTGGCATTTCTTTCTGGGTTTTGTGGATTGGATTTCTATTAAGAGGTTTGTTTCATATCATAGATGGGGACAGATAAGGAGACTTCAGAACTGTGCCTGTCTTCTCTCCACCATCTTGACCAGAGGCTATCATATTAAATTTTTTAAAATTCTGTACATCTTCTTAACTTCTTTTGTGCTTTTTTTTTGGTTAGAATTATGAAGTTCTGAAAAAGGGAAAGTTGAGTTTTACTGTCTTTTTTCTCCTACAATACATTTAAATTTTATTTTAAAAATTTGGTTGATATGTCATCTGTTGATTATATGTTGGTTTTATTTATTGCTTCCTTATCTAAAGTATTTTTCAGCAAAATATGTCACTGCTTATCTTTTTCAATTAGGTTTACTTTTTGATTTTGCTTTGTCTGGGGTCATGATTGCTACCCTTGCTTATTTTTTCAAGTTCAGCTAAAGTTTAAGAGATAAGGACCTCCGTTCCCTTATTTTTTTCTCTTTGTGTCTCTCTATTTTAAATATGCTTCTTGAAAACAATATATTATTGGATTCTGGAGGATAAGATAGATTTCTATGCTCAAAGGAATGCATATATTATGGATATTTTTGAGTCAATTTTTATTTAAGCATTGACTGCCTTTCCCCATCTCCCCCCACACTGCATCCTTTTGTGTCTATTTTATGTGAGATAATTTTCCCCATGTTTCCTCTCCATTCCCCCTACAATTTCCTTCAGTTCTTTCTTTTTCTCATTCCTTAACTTTTTTTTGAAATCATTCCATCTTAGTTAAGTTACAACCATGCCCTCTAAGTGTCCTCCCTCTAACTGCACTAATGATGAAAAAATTCTTTTTAATCTTCTTGAGTCTGGTATTTTAAAACAAGACTTTGTATTCATCTCTACTCTTTCACCAGGAATGCCTCAAAGAACTCTATTTTATTAAAATATATTTTTTCCTCCTGCAGGATTTAAATCAGTTTTACTGGATACATTATTTTTGCTTGTAATTATAGCTCTTTGAACTTCCAAAATATAATATTCAAAGTCCACTGATACTTTAATGTGTAAGTTGCAAAACCTTGTGTGATACTGGCTATGGCTTTATGATATTTAAATTCTTTATTTTTTATTTTGTACTATTTCCTCCTTGACATTGGAGGTCTGAAATTTGGCTATAATTACCTTTTAAGTTTTCATTTTAGGTTCTGTCTCAGGAGGTTTTTTGATTCCTATTTTGCCTTCTTTTTGAGGCTATCAGGACAGTTTTATTTGATAATTTCTTGAAATATGATTTCTATTTTTTATAACATGGATTTAAAGTATTTCAATTTTAAATGCTCTCTCTTCAGTCTATTTTTCAGATCAATTTATATATATATATATATATACATATATATATATTAAGATAGTTCACATTTACTTCTATTTTTTTTCATTTTTTTATTGGTTGTTGGTACCTCATGGAGTTGTTAACTTTCACTTGCTTAATTCAACCCCTCATAGATCATTGCTTTGTGATGACAATGAAAATATAAGCTATGCAGGGTTATTCAAGATAGTCTGATCATAGTAGAAATTTTAGATAAAAAGGTGATCCATTGGAGAAGGAAATGGCAAACCATTCCAGGATCCTTACCAAGAAAACTCCTTCAGCAACATTAAAATGATTAAAAAATATGACCCCAGAAAATTGGCCCCTCAGATTTTAAGAAATAACTGAGGAAGATTGAAGGAAAACTGCAAGTAGTACCAGGCAGAATGAAGTAGCTGCCTACAGTCAAAACAATCTCAGCTGTGGATGTATCTGATGGTGAAGAAAAATCCAATGATGCAAAGATCAATATTGAACAGGAATTGGGAAAGGAATCTATACAGTTAGGTAAGCTAGACTAGTCTAACAGGAGATGGAAAGTTTATACACCAACATCTTGAATGTCAGTGAACTTAAATGGATGGGAATGGGTGAATTTAATTCAAATGATAGATACAAATTATGGAGGGCAAGAACTTCTTGGGGAAAATGGAGTAGTCCTCATTTAAGAAAATGATGAGAAAAAATGAATGTATATCATTGAATTCAAGTCAAATCATTTGATATCACAACAACACAATCTATGCTTCAACCATTGATGCTGAAAAAGTTAAATTTGGTCACCTCTATGAAAATCTGGAAGATCTTCTAGAAATAAATCCCCCCCCCAAAAAAAAGATGTCACATCCATCAAAGGGGATTGGAATGCTAAAGTAGAAAATCATAAGATTATTTGAAGGACAGGTAAATTTGGCATTGAAGAACAAAATGAAGCAGTACAAATACTAATATTTTTTCAAAATAACTTTCCAACCATGGCAACAACCATTTTCAACAACCCAAAAGGTGGCTCTATGTATGTATATCATCATCAGATGGTCAATATAAAAATCAGATTTGATGATATGCTCTTCAACCAAATGTGAAGAAGTTTTAAGACCTAGAGCTAACTGGCTCATATCATGAATTTATTATAGCAAAATTTAGACTTAAATTTAAGAAAATGGGAAAGCTATAAAATCATATAGATATGACCTAAACATAAATTATTAATGCAAAGTGAAGATGATGATTAGATTTAAGGGGATATATCTGATAGACAGATTACCAGAGGAACCAAGGACAGTGGTTCACAATGTTGTGCAGAAGGCAACAAAAAACATCCCAAAGAAAAAGAAATGCAAGAAATGAAATGACTGTTTGTTGTGGCTTTACAAATAACTGAGAAAAATAAGGAAATCAAAAAGTGACTGAATGCAGAATTCTAGAGAATACCAAGGAGATATAATACAGTTTTCTTAAATGAGGAATTCAAAGCAATAGAAGAGAACAATAAAATAGGAAAGACAGTAGATTTCTTCAAGGAAATTATTTATCAAAGAGAAATTTAAGGTAAAAATGGACATGATAAAAAAACAAAACTGGAACAGACTTAAAAGAAGTAGAAATGATTAAGAAAAGGTGGCATGACTAGGTATACAATGATCATGTGATTATTGATTTTTAGCCATATGTCCTAGACAATGAAGTCAAGTGGGATTTAGGGAGCATTGCTATCAATAAGGTTAGTGAAGCTGATGGAATTTCGCATGAGCTATTTAAAATTCAGAAAGATGATGCTATTAAAATGCTATGTTCAATATGTCAGCAAATTTGGAAAACTGAATAGTGGCCACTGGATTGAAAAGGATGGATTTTTTAACCCAATCCTAAAGGACCAATGCCAAAGAATGTTCAAATTACTCAACAATTGCAGTCATTTAAAATACTTGCAAGGTTATGCTTAAGAGACTATAAAATAAGCTTCAGAATATGTGAACCAGGAATTACCAGAAGTGCAGGCTGTTTTATGTTTTTATTTGTATTGTTTTTTAAGAGGAAGAGGAATTAGAGAACAAATTGCTAACATATTCTGGAGTATACAAGAGAGTTTCAGGGAAAAAAATCTACTTTAACTTCATTAACTATACTAAAACCTTTGACTATGCATCATAAAATGTGGTGAGTTCTGAAAGTTATGGAAATATCAGATCATCTTATTTGACTTTAAGGAACCTGTATTTGGACTAAGAAGGAACATCTGATTTGTTTAAGACAGGGAAAGAAGTAAGACCTGACTTAGGCATTTAATTAATATGTAGAGTACATCCTGTAAAATGACAAGCTGGATGCATCAAAAATTGGATTTAGAGTTGTTGTGAGAATTTTCAACAAGCAGATGATACCACAATAATGGCAAAAAATGAAGGAAAATAAGAAATCTCTTGATAAGGGTGAAAGAGAGGAGAGTAAAAGTTGCTTGTGGTGCTAGAGGAGAGTCACTTGGTTTGCAAAGAGATCAAGTCAATTAATATTTAAATAAGCTAATGCTGACTCTTCATTGGAAGGACAAATAGTAAAGTTGAAGTTTAAATACTTTGAACACATAATAAGAAAACAAGTCTCATTGAAAAACATCTTGATATTTGGGAAAGATTGAAAGGAAAGGGGAAAGCAATGCACATGACCTTTGGGAGATAGTGAAATACTGAAGGGTCTGGTGTGCCCATGGGATCACAGAGTTAGATATGATTGAATACCTAGCAAAAAATCCCTAATTCTATTTTTTCAAATGAATTTAATTTTTTTTATTTTTTCACATTACTGCAATAGTCCTTTTGAAAAAAATAATCATAATCCTTCCCTTCAAAAAGAAAAAGAAACTTCAAGAAAAATAAAACAAGAGGGTAAAAAGCCTTCAGTTTATATTCAGATACCACCAGCTATGTCTATGGAATGTATAGCATTCTTTATCATAAGTACATCAGAAAAATTGCTTCAATATTTTTTCCCAGATTTGCTATTGCTATCTGTATTTCCCTCCATCCTCTTCCTTTCCACTCCCATTTATTCTATTCTCTCTCCCCTTTCACCCTGTTCCTCCTCAAAGTGTGTTATATCTGACTACTCTTTCTCACAATCTTCCTTCTCTTCTATCAACTACAATCTCCCTCCCTTCCCCTGTTTCCGTTCTCCCATCTCTTTCTTCTCCTATTTTACTCTAGGGAAAGATAGATTTTTACACCCAATTGACTGTGTATGTTATTTCCTCTCTGAGCCACTTCTGATGAAACTGAAGGCTCACTCATTCCCCTTCATCTTCCCCCTTCCTCTCCCTTGCAAATGTTTTTTTCTTGACTCTTTTATATGAAATAGCAGTCAGTTCCAACACTTCTTTCTCTTTCTTCCAGTATCACCAGTGATAGGTCTGGTGTGTGTCTAAAATTTGATGAGAGTCAGGTCAAATAGAGACATACATGTGAGGTCATGATACAAACTCTATTGCTTTATTCTTGGATATTCAGACTTTTATATCAAAAACTTATCTCAGGAATGACAGGTTAAATGAGAATCAGCTGCATAATTTCCTGGGTTAATTTACAATATTTATCCTCAGAAGTTTGCAAACTCCCTTATCAGAAAAGCCTCCTAAAAATACTTCCTGGTGTCACAGAATGCCTCAGGTCAGAGTTCAATGGAGAGCCAAGGAATCCATTTAATGAACAAGATTATGTACATATCTCTGGTGGCAAAGGTCACCAAAAATATGTGTAAATCATTCTCAGGAGCTGACCCTCGGCAGATTCCTGCTTCTTAGGTATGCTGAAGCTTTAGATGGTGTGTCAGGAATCTACATTTTGTCCCAAAGAAAAAGAAACATTTGAGACGAATAGGAACAATCACAATATCAATAATAATGCAAAGATACCAGGAAGCATGCTCACTAATAGGTTCATAAAATGAAAAGGATGAAACCTATTAACAAAGTTAAACAAATTATTAATACCTGAGTCCATTGCCATTCTAGGTGCTGATGTAATATCATTAACAATTTTATGCAATTGATTCATATTCATAGTTATAGAAACATTATACCATATTCCTTTCAAGAAACTTTTTATATCAACCCTTGGAATAAGTGATGTATTATATTTTAAAGGAGTAGCACAAATAGCAGAAAATCTATAATCACATTGCAATTGTAATGTCATTTCAATTGCATCCACATGATTGCCTATATTCATTACAGAGGTTGGTAATGCATTAATCAAATGATAAAGATCATTCATTCTCTCCTGAGTCTTTAATGCTCTAGTAACATTTTCTAATAATTCTTGAATGTCTTTAGCTTATATTTTTCCCTTGTTCCCCACTTGTACAGAAATAGTTACTGAAGTAGCTGCTACAATGGCTGCTATGATACTTAATATTCCAAACACAATGCAACTAACATATCTCTCTTGCCTAATTTTCTTTAATACTTTTTTCTAAGAATTCATCAGCAGGAGACATTTACCATCCTTCTATTTTGGTGGATATTATTGCAAATTTCAGTTGTATTATCATGAAAACAGCATCATCATCCATCACTTATTTATACATGTTCGAATAGTGTAATTGTAACTGCTAACATTATCCCCACCCCTTTTCTCTGTTAATATTAACATTTTTGAAAGATCCTATCATGAAAGCAATATATGGTCCTGTGTATGCAGTCATAGACAATTTCTTTTCTGCATACTATATTTTGCCCAACATCTCATTCCATTTTATATACCTTATCTCATCCATTACTGCCATAGCCTTCCATACTTATGAATTAGTTAACCTTATTTCTGGGTATAAAATTGGTTTAATATAACCTGAAATACCCCATGAAATGACTCTATCAGGAAATTCCATACTTGTAGGAAAATATAATGACCATAAATTCTTCTATTTGGGGTGTGACAGGCAACCCAGGGTGGAAAACGTTCATGTTTGAAATCCCAAGCATGTGAATTTAAACAAGGAGATTCTGTAGGAAATATCTGTCTACCTTCAGTATTTTCTACAAATGGAATTCATGATATTTCTAAGGTCCTAAATGTTCCCATGTCACAACCATTTGGATGAGTTGAATGATTAGTTTTACTTAATTTAACACATGGCTCAACAGTAAACATTATACAAAAACATATAGGTGTAATAGTATTTAAACCAAAAAACTATGCCTAACTTCTCTTCTCAGCATATATTCTTTGATATCTCCAGTAGGAACTTTGCATCCCAAATGTATTATCTCAAATAATCTGCAGCTCCCCCCTATTAATACAATTTTAGTCAAACTTTCTCCCCATTGTAGAGTAGTTACCCATGGAGGGTTTTGAACATAAGTCCAATATTCAATTCCTTTTACAGTCCCCAAATTGTTCATGAGTAATGTAAGCACCATAAATTGTCCCAAAAGTCCATGTTGTGCTCTCATTTTGCTTGGTCTTTCCTTCCTTCTCTTATCTTTTCTTTTTCGATTTCTTAAGTGTAAGTTATTCATTTTCTATATTGTTTGATTTGTCTGGTTTGAAATTCCTTTCTTATTTCTGCAAATTTTCTCCATCTGTGGACAAAATAGAAGCATACCCTCAACCCCAGGTTAATAATTGATCTGTTCATTTTCATTGTTGATGCCTTAGGGTCCTTCTATGTAACCATGCCTTTCTCTTCATGTTGCATATCCTTATTAAAAAAAAACCTTTCTGCAGCTGTTAATTGTTTATCATTCAATGTTAAAAAGTCTATGGAATATAAGGCAAGATTTATTCCCCTCTTTTATTTCCCTTTGGTCCTATATAGTCTCCCTTTTTTATACTTCCATAAGTCTCTTAAGATTTTTATATTTCCTTTCTACTATAGCTTGATCCATGGGGTTATAGGGAATACCTGTGATATGTTTTATATTGTAATATAGGCAGAATTTTTTAAATGCCATAGAAGTATATCCAGGGCTATTATCTGTTTTTATGGATTTTGGTATCCCTGCAATAGTAAAACAATAGAATAGATGATCAATCACACCTTTTATAGCCTCTGAACTTTATGCTGTTGCCATTTTATATGAACTAAATGCATCTATGGTAACATCAATGAATTTCCTTTTTCTAAAAGGTGCATAATGAGTCAAATCCATCTGCTACATTTCATTAGGAACCTGGCCTCTAGGATTCTTAGAATAATTCGGAGGGCAGGTAAATATGGAATGCATTGTTGACAGGATTTTACTATATTCCTCACTTGTTCTCTGGTGATTTCAAATTTTTTCTTTAGTAAAGAGGTGTTCTGGTGAAATTTTAGGTGAGACTGCCTAGCTTTCTCTTCTACTAAGTTTATAAGAAGTGGAAGGGTTAATTGATCAGCCCTATGATTACCTTCAAATATAGGCCCAGGCAATCCATTGTGGGAATTTAGATGCTCAATTAAAAAAAGGATTGTATCTATTTCTTATAATTTCTTGTAACTCTTTAAAAAGTTGATATAATTCTTCATCAGTGCTGTGTTTAATAAAAGCTGTTCCTATGTGTCTGATCCCATGATAATTATACTTACTATCTGTATAAATATTAATGGTTTGTGGCTGTTCTTTTAATATCATTAATTGGGCATATAATTTATTCTTTTGTTTGGATTTAAAAGAAGTTTGCAATTTCTTTTCTATTATTACATTTATGCTTGGACCTACAGGTCTAGAATAAGGTCCATCACAATGTTTAAAAATTTCAGGGAACCCAAAGGTTCATAAATTTGGGTATTTTCCCTCATTACCTCTACAAAGCATTTAATCATTAACTCCAGGCTTTAACATCATTACAATAAAATAGTTTATATATTGATAAAACTAGATCATATAACTTTTCAACATCTTCTTCATCAGCAATTTTCAGTTTCCCAATAATTTTTTCAAAGCCTCTCACATTTATTCAGTATTATTGTAAATAATTGCAGTTAAGATACACTTCCCAATCTCTTATACAACCTTCTAAGTTTACCATTTTGCTTCTTTAGAATTAAACATTAGGGCAGCTAGGTGGTGCAGTGGATAGAGCACCGGCCCTGAAGTCAGGAGTACCCGAGTTCAAATCCAGCTTCAGACACTTAATAATTACCTAGCTGTGTGGCCTTGGGCAAGCCACTTAACCCATTGCCTTGCAAAAAAACTAAAAAAAAAGAATTAAACATTAAATTCTTAACTTACATGAAACATAATGTTTCCATGCTGACATCTCATTCTATTAACATTCACCTTATAATTGAATATCTATTACACATAAATTTCTTCCACATCTCTGTTTCATAAGCTTATTTTCCTCTTGTTCAAATATACTCCTATTTTCAAAAAGAAAATAATATTTTCTATGAAATATATATATATATATAATTTTAAAAATCCAATAATCCAATATAAAACTTTTACCAATGCCAGGGTTACAGGATACATATATAATTTCTTCTTCTTAAATAACAGATAATAAATGTTACTTTTGGTATTACATATAAATATTCCCTTTAAGAAACACTAGGTGGAAGAGCCCAGCTTTTAACCAGCTTTTTATCAGCTTTTCACAAACTCTGTGGGCCAAAAAGAACTTGAGAGATATAACCATTGGTAAGGTATTCTCCAGTTTTCTTATAACAAATGTTTACAAAGATGATGAATGATAATTTAATTAATTCATTGTTTTTGTTACACAACCTTAAAGTTTCAAAAAAAGTCTGAATCTGTTCTTATACAATGTTTACTAATCAGACATAACACATTTCAATTTAATGTAAATTCCCTTTACTCCCTAAAACTTTGTAATACATAAAAAATTTATTGAGAACAGATCTTTCTAAAATCCCTTTTAATGATTACAAGATTTTCTTTACAGTTCTGATAATAATCTTATAAATTCCAAAACTCATATTTGAAATTACCTTAAATTATTTTCCTTTTCAAAATGTAAAGGTTTGCAATTTCTTCTTATCTATATCAGAGCTATTCCAACTTCTCAGTACTCTAATTTATAAGAGCTTTCTATCCTCACTGACAAAATGATGTTCTGGGAATTGCAGATTCCTCATATTTTGAGATATCAAGATAGTATGGACTATTTACCTTTACTATTTATCATTCTTTGTTCACCCCCAAACAATTTATACATATATATGAATTAAAGCATATAAGCATATCTTGAATCTGTATAAAAATTATACCTCCCCTTTTTAGCACTTTTAAAACTTGATTAAGAGCACATAGCTCAGAAGCCTGTGCTAACAATGGTCTTAGCAGATTCCCAGCCTCTATCAAAGCTATTATGTCCTTATCTGTTTTAGCATATTAGTTCTTTATAGCTCTGGAGGATCCATAAAACACTGTAATAAAAAAATCTCTTATTTTTCATTACATATATATATATATATATATATAATATATTAACATGCTAACTAAGACCAGTCAAAAATAATTTTAGCAACAATTTCAATTTCTTCTAGGCCCCTTAGAAGTATAATTTGCCATATCAGTAAATAAAATTCTGTTAGTCTATCAGACCAGAAAAGAGACAATAGAAAATAAGAGAAAAATAATGCAACTCCTTCTCCTCCAAAAACAACATGATTTTCAGGAAAATCTCTTTATTGTTGCCCATCATGAGTTTTTGGAAAAACAAGAAGATCTAATTTTGAAAAGAAAGAATGGAAAGAAGATTGGCCAATCAGAACACAGAGAACAGCAGGCCTAACCACACAAAACCAGTTGAGAGAGCTTCACTCTGTTTGTATTTTAAAACAAACACATATAAACATATAAATGGCATCAGAGCATTTAGAACCAGAGAGGTCCCTCAAATCCAGGGAAATCCCCACTCTGCTCTCACACTAGAGGGTTCTCTAATTATTACACAAAGACAAAAGACAACAAGATACCAGATAAATATGCACACTCTGGCAGGAAAACAATAACAACAACAAAGGTGACAAATCTCCATGAAACTAGATGCCTAACTGGAGTATCCCTGTCCCTCTTCAGCTTAGAGTAAACCAAAATAACTTTTTTTTTTAAAGGAACAGCCCTAAATCATTTCTGGAAAGGGAGTCTTCTGTTTTTAAATCCTCAATTGTCCTATTATTTTCTGTAATAATCAAATTATGTACTTTAAAATGGACCTGATTATCTTGTCTTTCTGAAATTTACTTATTCAGTTTTCTTCATGTCAAACAGCATTTCTTTTGTGATTGTTTATTTAACACATACGTTTCTCATCTACGAATTTTCACTATCACTTTCTCTGTTTCTATAGTTTCAAGTAAATTCCCTTTTTAACATTTTATTTTGTCAAATCTTTTTGAAACAATTCTTTCTCTCTTATCTAGTGCTTTTTTTCTTAATTCCTCTCTCAGTTAATTCAAGATCTAGAAAAAGAGCCATGAACAAACTGTCTGATCTCTAACACCCATTTGAACTGCCTGCTGCAGCCTAGCAAGAAATTGTACAAAATTTTCATTAGCTCTTTGTTTTATTTTTGTAAATGAAGTATTGCTTCCTTCTTTTTCAGGCAATTTCAGCCATGCCCTTTTCTCAGCAATGGATATTTGCTGATATGCTTGTAAGCTGTACCCAGTTTGTTTACTTTCTTTTGTCCATGGACCAGTGATAGAGAGCATTTCAAATGTTATCCTTAACCCTGCTGCTTCATTTCTTTTAGCCTGAATAGTGCAATTTTAAAAAATTCAGTTTTCCATTTTAAGTAATCTGGTGCAAAAGCAGTTTTTGCTATCATGGTCCAATCTTCTGGGGCTAATATTTGCCTGGCTAATATTTCTATCATAGTTAAAACAGATGGGTTATTGCTTGTTGCTGATTTTAATTCTTTAAATGTTTCAAAAATTTAAATTATCATATTCTCTCAAAACAATCCCTGGAATCTTTGGATCAGGTCTCTCAAGCACAGGAAAAGAGAACAATAGCTCTGTCATGTCCCATGAAATCTCCTCTCCTTTATCTATTGGTTTTTGAGAAACATTCATATGCCTTTTATCTCTGTTAACATTTTCTTCTTCAGACCATAAAGGAGCAGAAAATGGGTTATTAAATTTAGGAGGTGGTGGCATTGAAGGTAAGAGCCACCACTCTTTTTACTCTTATCATCCTGCTGAATAGTTTGAACATCTACATCAACTTCTAATATACTCTGAGCCAAATGAACATCTTCAGTTGGAGTCAGACAGATTTTTAAAATATTCCACAATGAAAAGACTCCTATGGGAAATGACTCCTGACCTTCCTATTTAAAATGTTCACTCATTTGCTTCCCCACAGTTTCCTGTTTTTTCAGTAGTTAGTACTCCTTCTTCTGGAAACCAAGGACAACATTTTTGTACACATTCAATAAATTCTTCCAATTCTTTTGTTGTTATTAACAAGCTTCTTTCTTTAACTATCTGCTTTAGCACTTTCAAATAATATCCTCTATCCTTAGACTGTCCCTGTCCCATATTAATGCTCTCTGTTTTAGACATGAAAAAATAAAAAGGATATACTTCCTCTGCCTGTTGTCTTGAAGCACTTCGACATGCAGGTGTCCAGACAGTGTCTTTCCTTTCAAGACAGGTCCATCCTATTTTGGGCATCAGTTATCACCAGCAATAGTTCTGGTGTGTGTCTAAACATTTGACAAGAGCCAGGTTGAATAGTGACATACATGTAAGGTTGTAATATAAACTCTATTGCTTTATTCTTGGACACTCGGACTTTAATAACAAAAACTTATCTCGGTAATGACAGGTTAAATGAGACCCAGCTGCATATTTTCCTGGGTCAATTTACTATATTATCCTTAGAAGTCTGCAAACTTCCTTATCAGAAAAGGCTCCTAAAAACACCTCCAGACACCACCAAATGTCTCAGGTCAGCAGTATGCTGGAATGTCAACAAATCCATTTATTGAGTAAGAATGCATACATATCTCTGGTGGCAAAGGTCACCAAATGTGTAAACCACTCCCAACAACTGGTCCTCCACATCCCAGTACATTCCTTTCTCTCCTGTTAACTCCTTCTTTATAAAATATTATACCTTCATATTCAGCTCCTTCTATGCCTTGGTGCCTTGTCTATACATACATACATACATACATACATACATACATATACACACACACACACACACACACACACACACACTCATACTCCTTTTAACTTCCCCAATAAATGAGAAGGTTCATGTTTGTTATCAGTACCACCTTGTCATGCAGGAAAACAAGCAGTTCAACATCATTAAATACCCCATAATTTGCCCTTCTGTCTATGCTCTCAATGTTTCACCTGAGCCCTATGTTTGAAGATCAAGTTTTCTATTCAGGTCTGATCATTTAGCAGGAAAGTTTGAAAGTCCCCCATTTCATTGAATAACCATTTTTTTGCCCTGAAAGAGTATATTCAGTTTTTCTGGGTAGATGATGATTCTTTGTTGTAATCCAAGCTCTTTTTCCTTCTGGAAAATCATTTTCCTCTGAGCCATTAATGTAGATGCTAATAAATCCTGTGTAATCCTGTAGCTTCACAATATTTGAATTGCTTCTTTCTGGCTACTTGTAATATTTTATCCTTGACTTGGGAATTCTGGAATTTGGCTATGATATATTTGGGTTTTTTTAATTTACAGATCTCTTTCAGGAGATGATCAATGAATTGCCTCAGTTTTTAATTTCTCCAAGGCTTTTAGGATATCAAGGCAATTTTCCTGGATAATTTCTTTAGAAATGAAATCTAGGCTCTTTTCCTGGTCATGGCTTTCAGATAGCACAAAATTTTTAAATCATCTCTTCTGCATGTATTTTCCAGGCCAGTTGTTCTTCCAATGATATATTTCTCATTTTCTTCCAGTTTTTCATTCTTTTGGTCTTCATTTATTGTTTCTTGATTTTCCACTAAGTCATCAGTTTTCCTTAGCTCCATTTTGCATTTGAAGGAATTATTTTCTTCACGAGCTTTTGTATTTCCTTTTCCATCTGCCCAGTTCTGCTTTTAATGGCTTTCTTCTCTTCATTGAGCTTGTGGACTGCTTTTTCCATTTGACCTAAATTGATTTTTAAGATGTTATTTTCTTCAGTATTCCTTTGTAAGTCCTTCACCAAGCTGTTGATTTGGTTTTCATGATTTTCCTTCATCACTATCATTTCTTTTCCTAGTTTTTCCTCTATTTCCCTTACTTAATTTTTAAAAATCTCTTTTGAGCTCTTCCATAGCCTGAGACTTATCAGTATTTTTATTAGAGGCTTTGGATATAGAAACTTGGATTTTGTCATCTTCTGAATGTGGATTTTGATCCTCTATGGGACCAAAGTAATTACCAATTTTAGAAATTTTTTCTTCTTCTCTTGTTTGCTCATTTCTCCAAACAATAATTTGATTTTAATTCTTTGTAAAGTTGAGGCTCTGCTTCCATGGTAGAGGATATACTTTCCCAGTTTTTGAGGTTTTTTGCAGCCATTTTCAGGGAATCCCCAGGATCTCAATTCCTTCAAGGTCTTATAAGAGACTTTGATTGTTCTCCTGGTTTGTGCTCTGGTCTGTGAATGACTCTTCCCTGGAATGTGACAAGGATCTCTGCTCCACTATAGCAGTAAGACTCCTTTTTCTGAGACCAGAATCTGAGTTTGGATAAAGCAACAATCCTGCCTCAGAGATGGCAGAGAGACCTCTGCAGTCTCCCCCTGCCTCCTTACAGTCCATGGACTGAGCTCTCTGGAAGCAGTTGCCAAGTGGTTCCCTTCCAGGTGGCTCCCCAAACCTGCTCCTAATTCCTGGGGGCAGGGCTGTGCAGAGGCCTGCAATGTACTAGGCTCCATGCTCACTCTGATGCAGCAGAGTTTTCCTGCTAACCTTCCAAGTTGTCCTTGGAAATCCCATGACTGAGAGGTTTGGAAACCACCCCACCCTACCATCAAGGACCCAGGAACTTTGGGGAGCCCAGTCACCCCAGGAGTTTATCCTGGGTGACTAGAACTAGTTTTCCCTGGCATGACATGGCCCTGGCTGTGCTAGGGCATTCTCCAAACCAGTGCAACAGACCTTTCCCAAAGATCTCCCAAGTTGTCTTGGGCTGGAAAATTGTTTCACTCAGTCTATTTGTGGGTTCTGCCCCTTTAGAATTTTGTTAGATTCATAATTTAAAGGCCTTTGGAATGGTCTGATTTGGAATGGAGGGCTTCCAGAATTTCCTGTCTTTACTCTAACAGCAGACTCCTCTTGGCTACTCCTCTTGGCTTCTCTTTATAAGGTATTATTTTCCTTAACATTTTTGTATCTATTTTACAAAATTGTTGCCTCTTTAATTTTGCTGCATAACTTTCATTTCCTTCCTCACTTTTCCCTTTTCCACGTATTCGATTTTTTTGGGGGGGGGTTTTGTATTAAATGGCTTGACCAAGCCCACACAGCTGGGTAATTATTAAGTGTCTGAGGCTGGATTTGAACTGTTACTCCTGACTCCAGGGCCAGTGCTCTATCCACTGGGCCACCTAGATGTCCCAAAATAGAGCTTCTAATTGATTTTTTAAAATCCATTTTGAGTTTTTACTGGAATTATTTTAGAGTCTGAGACAAATTTACAATTTTCTTTGAAGTTTTAAATATTATTTCAGGTCATCCTATAGGCCCATCTTTGATGATGTGGAATATAAAATAGTAATCACATACACACATCTCAAGGTGTACTGGATCTAGCTTATTCCGGTTTATATGAAATAACTTAAAAATTTAGCATAAGAATTTATACTTCAGATATTGATAAATGCTCCAGATTAGTGCTTAATTTATTGTTTTTTGAATATCTGGACATAAGAAAGTGATGCAGAAAATGTTAGTAAAAAATGCAGTTGATGAACTTAAAAGTCTGTTTAATTCACTTTTATTATTGAGATCTAATTGCAAAATATCATTCACTTGTACAAAAATGACAAGACACTGGGTAGAATATTGGGTTTACAAATAAGAAAATATGCATTTAAAACAAAGTCTTCCTGACACTAAACCCATTATTTTATCAATTGCACTATTAATTTGTATTTTTTATAAAAATAAATAAGATCCCTAAGAAAGAAATAAAAAATAAAAGATCAAGGACAGAGTCATGGAAAGCATACTCTTAAGGGCCAAGAGGAGAATGAAAGCCTATAGGAGGACAGCAAAGAGCAATCAGCCCAAGGTAGGTCACCAACAAATGTAAAAGTAGTTAACAAAAAAAAAGATTTGAGCACTAAATCAGGAGAAAATCGAAGTTGGGGATTTTACAGATCTTTTTTGCTTGATTAATTTGAGAAGAATTCAACACTGTAAGATAAAAATATGAATAAAATTATCCAAACCAGCCACGACATATGAGTGCAGCTCATAGAGTCCCAAGTCAAAATTTATCTTCTATAGCATTTGTTATTCTCCTTTCACTGTCCACTATCTTTGACTGACCAGGATCAGAGTATAATTATACCTATTCCACATTAGGCATTTTGTGGAAGCAAAATCAAAAAAAAAAATAAGAAAAAGAAAGGAGAATTTAGACGCACACACAGAGATAGAGCTAGACATTCAGACACACACACACACACACACACAGAGAGAGAGAGAGAGAGAGAGAGAGAGAGAGAGAGAGAGAATGCTTTGATCAGCATTTTGATTCCATCAGATCTTTCTTTGAGTCTGATCACATTTTTCATCTTGAGTCTTTGGGCTTATCTTGGATCATTGCACTTCTGAGAATACCAAAGTCATTCATGGATATTCATTTTGCAATATTGCTGCTTCCTGTGTACAATGCACTTCTAATTCTGCTTACTCACTTTGCATCAACTTGTGTAAATCTTTCCAGGTTTTTCTGCAGTCATCCTGCTTGTCATTTCTTATAGCAAAATATTATTCCTTTACAATCATATATCACAACTTATTCAACCATTCCCCAATTGTTGGACATTTCTATTTCCAATTCTTAGTCACCATCAAAAGAGTTGTTAGGAGCAATTTTGTACAAATGGGACTTTTGTCCCTTTTTTATTATCCCTTTGGGATACAGACCTAGTAATGGTATTGCTGAATCAAAGAGTGTGCACAGATTTATAGCTCTTTGGGCATAGTTTCAAATTGCTACAGAATGATTGGATCAGTGCAAAATTCCACCAAAAGTGTATTTATTATCTGACTAAAATAAGAGAGAAACTAGTGAAAAACTGTTTAAATGTCCAGTTAAAAAAATTGGAAGAAAAGAAGAAAAGAAAGCCTGCAAAACAGATTCTTCAAGCAAGAGGCAGAATTTCTAAATTCTAGCTACATTTGTAATTGCTTGTATATGTAATTCAATTAAGCATTACATACACATATGATATGTGCATGTGCATGTATATATATACATATATATATATAAGTGCACATCACATATATCCATGCATATGCATAATATGTGTATGGAACTATATGTGTGTTCATATCTGTTGCATATTACAAAATATATAGAAACATTTCTCTTATTTGTGCTTTTTATTTTTACCTGATAATCATTTCTTTTCTTTTAATTTTCATTTTTTCAATGAAAAAAGTATTTATTTTGTTTCCTTTTCTCTTCCTCACCAACTGAACAAAAGAAAAAAAATGTTCATTCCATCAAAACAAATTCTCAGATTAACTGTGTCCAGAAATGTTCTCTTCTAATTTTAGTTGTATTGTTTTGTTTGTTTGTAAACTTTTTAATTTTATGAAATCAATAGAAATTGTTTATTTTGTCTTCTGTAATGCTCTCTGTCCTCTGGTCATGAATTATTTTGTTTTACCTAGTGAAACAAAAGAACATTTTTTTTCACTTTTCTTCATGAAACATTTTTTTCATCTCATATCAGTCATGTATCAATTTGGAGCATATATAAATGCTATGAGATGTTGATGCCAATAGTAAGTCTTTATCTTAAAAAAGGGTAAATTAAAAACAGGACACTAGATTGTTTTACTTCTATATGCCATGTCTCTACTCTTTTCTGCTAATTAACCTCCATTTTTTTTACCACAAATATATTATTTGATGACTTTTGCCTTGTATAGATTCAAAGCTAGTATTTCTAGTCTTCCTTTCTTCTCAATTTTCTTTTATAATTACTTTTGAGATTCGTAAGTTTTTGCTCCTCTCAATGAATTTCCCTGTTAATTTTTCTAGCTACTATATTACTGCATACAAAAATTAAATTAGGCTATTAGATATCATGCTTAATATAGTGTTGTATTCGAATAGAGGAAGATCAATGTTTGATTTCTAACTCAGACAGTTAGTATTTATGTAATCCTGTCACCTAAGTCACTAAACCTCTTTTAGCCTTATTTTTCTTATCTCTAAAGTGTGGGAAATATTAATAGCATCTACCTCAAAGAACCGTTGTGAGTAGCAAATGAAAAAAAAAAGATGAAAATAGTTTTACCAACTTTAGAATGCTATATACAAATGGTAGTTATTACTAGTTTTGTCATTTTATTATACTTTCTTGTTCTACCAAATTAATATTTCCCAAATTGTTCACATATTGTTATTTGTATAAAAATGTTTTTATAGGGTTTCTATGAATTTTGCAGGATGACTCCTAAACATTTTATATATAAAATATCTATGTAAATAGAATTTTTCTTTATATCTCAACCTGATGAGTATGGTTATAATATACACAATTACTGAAGACTTATGTGGATTTGTTTTATATTACCTATATTTGTTTTATAGTAATATTGATTAAGGTATTGTTTCAATTACTCTTTAGCTGACTCTAGAATTATCTATAGTCAGCATGCCATCTTTAAAGAAACATTAATTTTGTTATCTCCTTGCCTATGTACATTTGTTTTCTTGTCTTATTAATATAACCAGCAAAGAAAAAATAGCCGTCTTGTCAAAGGACAATATTGTTTTACCCCTGATCTTAACAAAAATTATTCTAGTTTATGCCCAATATATAATGCTAATTCTTAGTTATAAGAGAAGGCTACTTATTATATTAAACAAAGCTCAATTTATTCCTATGGATTTTGGTGTTATTTCTTAATAGTTTTATGTACTGTGTTTTGTCAAAATTTATTTTTTATAACTATTGTTATAAACTTTATTGTAATTGTTTTTAGTTTGATCTGTTCTGCTTATAATATTCCTTAAATTGAATTATTCCTCCATCCATGTAACACAATATATATACATACATCAATACATACTTATATGTGTTATTTATATACCTCCAACCTGGTCATAGCAGGCAGTCATGTGTTTATGTGTAAAAATTTAGAATATATTTTATCTATGTTCTTTAGGAATATTCATTTATAGTTTTCTTCTGTTGTTTTTCTCCTTTTAGCTTAAATAACAAGATCATATTTGCATTATATGAAGAATTTGCTGTTATTCTATTTTTATTTTCCCTGTTCTTTGTAATATTGAAATTAATTATTATTTAAATATTTTATTAACCTTCCTTCATAAACATGCATTCATCTGGTACTGGGGTTTGAAAGCTCATTTATAGTTCAATTTTTTAGTGAGATTGGGTTATTCAAATGATATTTCTTGCTTAGTTAATTTAAATACTTTCATAAATATATATTACATTTAAATTATTAGTTTTACTGGTATATAGTATATATTAGTTTTTCTGGTATATATACTGGTATACACTGGTATATTAGTTTTATTGGTATATATAAATTAATTTCTTTTATTTCTTCATTAGTTGTGATTTCTCTTTTAAAGATTATCCAATCTTTTACTTATCCTTTTTCTTGTTTCTGCTAAAAAAAAAAAAAGACCTCCTCGTTTAAGTAATTTGATGAAATTTTATTAAACTTTTACATTTTTGGATTTGTATTTTGATGTTTAATGCAAATTTTTTTAATGGTTAATTTTCTGCATTTTTAGTTGAATGCCCAATTCATTCATTTGTTCTTTTTCTCTTTTGTTGATGAAATGACTTAAAGATCTAAATTTTCCTCTAAAGACTGCTTTGACTTTATCTCATAGGTTTCAGCGTGTTTTCTCTTTATTATTTTCTTAGAAGAAATTGTTGACAAGTTATTTTTATGATAGCTATTTAGTATAAATTAACCATCAATTTTTTCCACATTGGCACCTTAATATAATTTTTATTGTGTTGTGGTCAGGAAACAACATGTTTAGTATTTATTTTTCTGTATTTGTTTAAAATGTTCTTATTCCCAGATAAATGGTTGATTTTTAAGGTTCTATGCAGTGTAGAAAAATTTTGTACTCTTTCTATTCCTATTAACTCACCTCCTATCACATGTTTTTATCAGGTGTAACTTTAAAAATAATCTATTCTTCATTTTTTGCATTTTTTCTTTATTTTATATTATCTAGTGATAAAAGGTATATTAAAAAACTTCTTAATATAGTTTTACTTTGCATTTCTCTCAATAAGTAGTTTAGTTTTTCCTTCATGTACTTAGCCATCATTCTGTGTTTGTATATCAAGTACTACTTTGAATTCATTTTATAACTTTTAGCATAAATGCAGCACCCTATTATCTACTTCAATCAAATTTATTTTTACTCTTGGTTTCCACTGTCTTTTTTTTATTTTAGCTTGAAGGATAATAAATTTTTGCTCTATTCCCTTATTTTAATTCTTTTTTTTAAAGGTTTTTGCAAGGCAAATGGTGTTAAGTGGCTTGCCCAAGGCCACACAGATAGGTAATTATTAAGTGTCTGAGGCCAGATTTGAACTCAGATACTCAGGGCCAGTGCTCTATCCACTGTGCAACCTAGCTGCCCCCATTTTAATTCTTTGTAAGTCCTTATATTTCAAGGATATTTCTTATAAATGTCATGCTTTTGAATTTTGCCTTGTAACTCATTCTATTATCCCTTTTCATTTTATGGGTCAGCCTATTTAATTCACATTAACTGCTATACTAATTTATTTTTCTCCATCTGATTAATTTATGCTTTTCTTTTCTCCCTGCCCCCCTTTGCAAGACATAGGTTGGAATGAAGGAGTGTGCTCAGCAAGAATATTCGAATGGTCGATACAATTGGCATATGCTGCCCATTTCCTTTACTCTTCCCCTTGTTCAGATCACAATCACAGGTCTTTAATCTGTATTTTTTTCTCTCTTTTAAAACTTCTTTTCAAGATTCACTCTCTTAGGTTAGGCTTTATTTTCCTTAGGTATAATTCCTCCATAAATCTACATCCTTCCTCTTATTCCTACCTCCTTCTTTGTATTTCCTCTTCTTTTTTAGTTCAATGTATCTCTTCTTTATACTTTTTACAATTTATTTATGTGCTTCACTGTGCATAATCCACCTTCTTAACAACTGATTAAGATGTTATCAGATGATAACAAAGTTCAGTTAATACCAATTTCCATCAATATTTCCTCCTTGTTAATATAGTCTTCTATACTCAGATTATGTGTGATAGTAAATTCCTCTGTTTCTTTCTCCCCCTTCTCTTTGTGCTCACCTTAGGTTTGTTTCTTTATAGACTTTATAAATCTTAAAAATTCATATGCATGTGGGCTGCTAAGTGGTGAACTGGATAGAGCACCAGCCCTGGAGTCAGGAGTACCTGAGTTCAAATCTGTCCTCAGGCACTTTGTAATTACTTGCTATGTGGCCTTGGGCAAACCACTTAACCCCATTGCCTTGCAAAAATCTAAAAAAAAATTCATATGCAGCTTATTGATTCTCTCCTGTTCTATTTTATTAATGCATAGTTATGAAAATATCTTCTCTATAGACTGATTTAGCTCTGTCCTAGATTTTTGGAATGTTGCTCCATCATTTGATAATTTTTACAAAATTAACAATTATTTCTATGAATCAATCCTATGATTCAAAATTCTTTTGGATTTTTTTACAATTTCTTATTAAAGTTTACATATAAGTCTGAGTCATTTTTGTGTACTTCCCAAACTGATAACTATTTTGTTTGCCTTAAAGTATACAAAGTATATTATTACTATTTCTTCTTTTTTAATATATTTTTGCAATATTTATGGTAAAAAGCGTGGTAAAATTCATGGTAAAAATTTCTTGTGGTGCTTAGAAGTATACATATTTTTAGCAATCACACATGTAAGTATTTCAACTCTAGTTTTTAACCAATTCTATATTTTCCCTTTGGTTATTTTTTTTGTTAGATTTGTCCAAAATTGAGAAAGAGGCATTAAAATTTCCTGATACTAATGCATTATGATTTATATCTTATTGTAATTCTGTTAATTCTACCTTTATGAATTTAGATGTTAAGGCATATAACTTTAATATTGATGTTGAATTATTATCTATGGCATTCTACATAATGCAGAAGTAGAAGGTGGAAGTTATATGAGTAAGGAAAATAGCAGCTCAATGGAAAAAGGAGTATCCACATAATGAAAGATGGTTAAAAAAAGAAAGTGAGCTATCTCCTTTGTTACTAGATCACAGAACTCCACAATTGAAAGGTACTATAAAATCAAATAATATTTAAACTGAAAGATTACCTAGTTCAGGAGTCCTCAATCTTTTTTTGCGAAGTGGAATTGTTTGATAATATGGTAAAAGCTATGGAACACTTCTCAGAATAATTTCCAAGTATATAAAATAAAAGACAGGGATTGGAAAGTAAACCAATTAAATTGAAATATAGTTACTAAAATATTTTTTTAAAAACATATTTAGCAACACCAGGCAAATAATCCCTGATCTAGTGCAGTTCTTTCATTTTACAAATTAGGAAAGATAAAGAAAGAGGAAATGAATTGTCCAATGTCAAATAGGTAATAAGTGTCAGAACTTTTTAGCAAAAAAGAACTTTAGGAGGGATTTAGTTCAACCCCCTTTATCATAGTGTTGAAAAACGGATCCACAAAAGGTAAATGACTTACATAAAATCCCTTAAAGTGTTGGATCCAGGATGTAAATTCAACTAGGACTTTTAGTCCAACTGCATCTGAACATAAATCCCCTCTAAAGCATGCTTTACGAATAGCTATTTGTCCTGATTCTAGCACTAGCTTTCCCTAAAATGATATGCATGCTTAACAAGTCCTGTCCCCTCAGAGGGTCTCATTTTCTTATTTTTAAAGAAGGCAGGATTAGGCTTGATTTTTAGACACAAATGTCCATATGTTCTGGGATCCTGTATTTAGTGGGATTTTGGCAGTAACCATTTCCTGCTGGCTAGAGATTTCCAGCTGGTTGGGAAGAAGGAAGGAAAAAAAATGCCTCATTCATTGGGTTTATGTTTTACTTTCTTTATCCAAATGACCATTGAGGAATTTGGAACCTCAGGGAGTGAATATATAACATGTAGCACACGGTGTCCGAGTGGTGGGCTAATACTTACTATAAACAGGGCCTTGCTTAACTGTTGGGTAACGATTCAATAGTTATTTCCAATATTTTGCAAGAAACAATGTCTGTACGATGTTTTACCACCAACAATTTGTTAGTGGTTTCCAATTCCATGCCAGAGGAGCCGCCAAAGGACATAATTTTTAAAACATGGAGTGTTCCCGATTAAAGTCTTGTTCTGTTACTGGAGCGTTTGGATCCACTCTGTTGCTGGCCTTATTTTAAGAGGCAAAAAGCCATATAGGGGAATTTGATGGGATCCTATCAAGTTTTGTTAACCATGCAATTGATTTTTCATAGTATCATATAATCTCAGTGTTGAAAGAGGGCTCAAAGGACATTCAGTATAACCTCTACTTGAGTAGGAATCTCTTTGACAACACATTTGACAAATTGTTAACCAGTTTCCACTTTAAGACCTCCAATATTAGGGAGCTCACTACTTCATAAAGCAACTCATTCTTCTTTTGAACAGTTATAATTCTTAGGAAATTCTTCTTCACGTAGTGATAAAATTATACCTTTGTATAACTTGCCCTCATTTACTGATCCTAGTTCTTCCTCCAAGAGCCATATAATATAAATTAAATCCCTTTTCTATGAAATAGGCCTCTAAAAATTTGAAGACCAGTGTCTCAGTTTTCCCTTCTCCAAGTTAACCATCCTCAGTTCTTTCAACTACACTCTATAGTTTGAGGAGTTCCAAATCAATTTTCCTAAAATATGTTGTACTAGACTCATATAGAGCTGTGGTTAGACCTGTGGAACAATCCTCTCCTAACTTCCTAGTCAGTAAAACAGTTACAATAACTAGTGAGATTTATTTATGGTGTCCCAAAACTTTTACTGTAGCTTTAAGTTAGTTAAAACTGCCTTAAGTCTTTTGGAATACTTTGGAATATAATGCTTTGAAGTTTATAAAGCAATTCTCTCCTCCAAATACTCTTAGAATGCTTAGATCTCTCCTTTTCTCTTTTCAATTTTTTCTCTTTTATTTATTGATTTATTTTTTTACATATGTATTCTACCTCTTTAACAGGAGAAAGTAAACTCCTTAAGGACAGGGGTTGATTTATTTTTCTTTTTTTATTATCAAAAACCAAGATGGTTTCCTTGAATATAGTAAATACTCAACCAAATGGTTGCTGCACTTAAATGAATTTAATTTGTCAAAGATTAATTTATGTCTCCACTTGTTCCTTTGATTATATCCCCTTCTATCTTTATGGCCTTACTCCATTTCTCATGCCTCCTTTTTCATGCTTATTCAATAGCTTTGTCTCTACTAGCTGTTTTCTTTAAGCTCCAAAACATGCTCAGTCTTCCCTATTTTAAGACTTCTCTTATCCCCAATTCCCTCTCTCAATAGTTTGACTTCTTTTATTCACTGCCAAACTTCTACAAAGAATACTTTTTTACTTAATGGCTCAAATTCTACACTTCCCCACTAAGCCACTTTTTGTCATCTTGCAATATGACTCCCATCTCCACCAAATTCTCCTACTTTTCTATTCTAATGACCTCTGAATTGTCCTTAGGTAACCTGTCCTTACCACAATGTTTGAATAAAAGACACTGACAACACAATTATAAATTATAAAAATTATATAAATTATAAATCATAAAACAAACCATGAGAGTGGCAGTGTCATGGAAGACAGGAAGAAGATGTTTCATAGAAAGATATAATACTTGAGAAGGATGCCTGTATTAGTTAGAAGGGTGGATAAGGTCATAGGATCTTAGATTTAAATTGGGGAGGTACTTAGGACTTTTAGCTTGATCCCCTTCATATTAATGATGAGCAATCTGAGGTTGAGAGGGATTAATTTGACATTTATAAACCCTTCTTATTCAAAGATTTTATTTATATGAAGCCTGAATATATATATATATATATATAATATATATGTACATATATATTTTATATATATATATATTCCATTCCTTTTCTAAGAACCAAATTATTGCTACATAAAAATTCACTAAAACCATAACTGAAAAGGAAGCAATACAATAATAGCAGCTTTGAAAGCAAGTGATTTTCAAGCATTTCCATTTAATGTACATGATGGAATAGCAAGCTGATAACTGATTTCTTTGAGAAGAAGTAAAGTAGAAATTTTAGAGTGGATTAATAGGCATAATAATAGGTTTGCTTCCTCTTCCCCATCTACACAACAATTTGTAATAGCATTATCAATTGTTTCAAGGATGTTTTGGAAGCAGCTCATTGGACCTCAAAAGATCCAATTGTTGACTTTTCAGTGAAAGCACATGTACCTTGGAAGTTGGTAAACACTACAACTCAGGACTTGATTTATTGTTTTCTTGAGTGTCTCTTAATATATAGTAAGAGAGAAAATATTACAGATTAAACTTAAAAGTATGCAGTGTATATATATTTTCCCTGGAAATTTGAAAGTTTACCAACATCGCATTGGATCATATCCACTCAATATGGCTGACCAAATCAGTTGAGAAATTCTACATGAGAGACTATGAAGGAAGACTATCTCTAGAACATCAAAAGAAGAAGCTCCAAGTCAACTGGATGGGAAATAAATCTGGTTATAGCTAGACAATTAATACTGATCTCTGAGTTGTAATGTTTTTGCTGTCACTAAATTAATGTAAAAAATTACTTCCTCTTATTGGAACTCTGCTCTCTCCCTGTGTAAACTGAAGCACTAGATGATTTTGTTGCTCTTCTACATCTGATATTCTATTTTCTATGATTTGAAGGCTCCTTCACAATAGGTCTGACTTTCTATGTTATGGATTTAATGTCATCTCCAACATTATATGTTCTATGATTCTTAGGACAATTTTACCTACAATATTATTTGTTTTATATATTTTAAGGTCTTTTAAGCTCTGATATTTTGTGTTCTGTGTCTCCTGCTAACAGATCTATCTGTAGGTTGAGACAATTCTAGGTCACCAATACAGACTCTTGAGTACTAACAGATGAAAGCAAACCTCCTGTTGAAGGAATTAAATTTGCTGGTACAAACAACCATCCAGTACTGCTAGTTCCTTTTCAGATGTGAAACACAAAATTGGAGTATTTGCCAAGAACAAATGGGTGTGGAGCAAGACTCTTAGGGCTTCCATTAATAGTCCTGGCTAGTAGAACAGACACTTGGCAATGCAAAGGAAGAATTCTGGGGAAGCCAGACTAAAGGAAAACTAAACAAATTCTCCCCAACTTTTTGGCATAAGGGGAAAATAAGGTTGTATTAGGGGTTGTAGAAAAACCAGTACTATTACTATTACTATTAGTACTAGTACTATCACTACCACTACCCCCCCACCATTATTGCTGCTGCTGCTATTACTACTTCAACTGTGACTACTACTGCTACTATTGCTTCTACTACTACTATTCAGCAAGGTAGCATAATAGCTAGATACCAGGCTAGTTCAAATATGTCCTCATATACTAACTATGTAATCCTGGACTTAATTTTCTGTTTGTCTCAGTTTCCTTATCTGTAAAATGAGGATAATATTAGCATTTATCTCCCTATTTTCAATCTTCAATTCAGATTTGAGGTCTGACCCTTACTTGGACAAGTCACATTCCCTTGTTGGGTACCAATTTCCATACAAATGTTCTCTGAGGGCTCATTCAGTAAGCAACATACTCCTATAAGAGATATTAAAGTTAAGTATGAACTAAGGCTAGTAATGAATGTTAAGTATGCAAAAAGTTCTTCTGATGGAAAAAAGAGGAAAATGAAAGAAGAGACAGAACCAGGTCATGGAAGGGTGATTATAGTCTCTAGGAAGGCTACTAATTTTACTTCTGTTTTCTACATCAAGGAGGATGATTTTAGGCTGAAGAGAAAAAAGAAATCAACAAGGAGTTAAAATTCAAGAGAGCTAAGAAGAGGGTAGGTGATTATCTAACTGTTTTCAATGAGTTCAAGTCATAAGACCCAGATAAACTTCATCCTTGGGTACTGAAAGAATTAGCCAATATTATTTTTAGGCTGCTATTAGTGTTTTGGAAACAACATGGAAAAAAGTTCAAGAGGCATAAGACTGTAGAAGGGAAAATTTTGTTATAATTTTGAAAAAAAGGAAAAAGATCAATCTTTAAAATATAGGCTACTATGCTTGAATTTGATATGTGGCAAAAATATATGAGGCATTATTAAAGAAATCAGTTACTTTCATTTAGACTGGGAAGTGGTGATCATAATAAAATTGCATTCCAGACAAACCACATTTCTTTTTACTCTGAGTTACTAGAGGAGTAGACCAGGAGAATGTCCTAGAAATAGTATATTAAGATTTCATAAAGGAACTTGACCAAATATTTCATGCTATTCTTGTAGACAGACTGGAGAAATGTGGGCAAGTTGGCAGTACAGTTAGATGCCTGTAGAAATGGTTGAATGATCAGGTCCAAAGAGTACAAATTAATTACTCTATATCAACTTAGAGGGAGTGGGTCCTAACGCTTCAACAATTGTATCAATAGTTTAATTAATGCATATCATCATTATAAAATTAGAACATAATAATAATAATAGTTAATATTTGAATAGCACTTACTAGCTGCCAACGTGAAGCACTTTACAATTATTATCTCATTTGGTACTCAGAGTAGGGCTATGCTGAAGCCAGTAAATTTTCTTTGATAGCATGGTAAAATTTTCATTGTTAACATTTACCACTTAGAGATGGGCAAGCTCAACAAATTAGAGCTTGATTTATTGTTTTGCTGATTTTCTAGAGTTAATAAAATGATGGGAAAAATGTTAATAATGAAGATTAAGTTGAAAATTGTGTCTTAGGCATATTCCTAGCACTCCCTCCCCATCTACTCCCCCCAGAAATGGTTTCTAATCCTTTATTAGCACACCACTAAGTTCCATGTGACTTGCAAGATACATCTTGATTATCATTTATAAATATTAATGAGTTTAATTTTTTTAAATCATAACAAATTATATTAATATTAATCTGGGAAGACCACCTGGAAGAAGTACATTTTGAGGCATACTGAAAAAGGGAGAGGTACAGATAGACTGAAGATAGTACAGACTTATACTAGGCAGAGGGAATGACTTTTACAGGAAAAATGAAGGTAAGGAATGGTATATCCATTGGAAAGGAACGGATGATAAGTTTTTTACTGACTGAGGCATCTTATCTCTATGGGGGGAAAGAATTGCAAGGTACTGAGAAAAGGAATCCTAAGATTTTTGGCTGTTCCTCCTCCCATCTTTGTATAACCCCATTGAATTGATTTAATTTGATCTAATTGTTGGGGCTAGAGTTTGAATACTAGTATAATAATCAGAATTGTACCAAAATTGTGCTTTGACTCAGTGAGCAAAATCACAGTTTGGTCATCTGTGTTCATGGAATGAGAAGTCAAAGACTTGAGGTCCAGGTTCAGCTTCATCTAGGTCAACAAAAAGGCTTACTTTCATGTGGAGATAGTCACCACTACTCAAGGTAAGGAAAAATTTGTGCCTTAGTGAAAGGAAAAATGGGAAATCTCTTGAAGAAGTTCAAGAGAGAAATCCAAGTCTCAGGCTACATAAACAGAAGAAAGAATAAAATTTCTCTCTCCCTTTAAAGTTTGTTGATTGGATAAATTTTCCTGGCTCATTGTCAATCCTTCTATTCCTCCTACCATTTTTATTTTTGTTTTATCACCTTTAATTATTTTTGCTTTTTAATATTTCATTTTTGACAATTTCCCAATTTATTTTTCCAATTGTTAAGATAACTTTTAATATTCATTTTCAAAATTTAACTCTAACTTATTTCCCTTCCTTTCTTATTTCTCCACTCCCTAAGATGATAAAGTTTGATATAGGATATACATATGTAATCATATGAAACATATTTCCATATTAGTCTTGTAAAAAGACACACTAAAAGAAAAAAACATAAAAAAATAAAGAAAGTTAAACATAGCATGTGTTGATCAGCATTAAGTCTCCCATAAGTTCTTTCTCTGGAGGTAGATAACATTTTCATCATGAATTCATTGGAATTGTCTTGAATCATTGTATTGAGAAAAGCTAAATCATTCACAATCAATCATTGTATGGTGATGCTTTTATTTTGTACAATGTTCTCTTGGTCTGCTCATTTTACCTTGTATCACTCCATGTAAGTTATTCCAGGTTTTTCTGAAATCACCCTACTCATCATTTCTTATACCACAATAATTCTATTTCAATTATATGCCACAATTTGATCAACCATTTCCCAACTGAGGCACATCCCCTCAATTTTCAATTCTTAGCTACCACAAAAAGAGCTGTTATAAATACTTCCCTACAGACCTAGAAGTATTATTACTGAAACAAAGGGGAATAGACAGTTTATAGCCCTTTGGGCCTAGTTCCAAACTGTTCTCCAGTTAATTGATCTGAAAATTGCCTTTTCATATTTTTGAGCAGTTATTAATTGGGGAATGACTTTCATTCTTGTATATTTGATTCAATTCTGTA
This sequence comes from Macrotis lagotis, assembly GCF_037893015.1. Taxonomy (NCBI): domain Eukaryota; kingdom Metazoa; phylum Chordata; class Mammalia; order Peramelemorphia; family Peramelidae; genus Macrotis; species Macrotis lagotis. The sequence goes on along the minus strand of NC_133658.1, from coordinate 427,028,414 downwards.
TAAATTTGAGAAAAGAGACCTTTATCAGATACTGTTGCTGTTAAAAATATTTCCCTAGTTTTCTAGCAATGCCCTCTTTCTCTTGTTTAGTCATCAATTCTTCCCTTCTCAATAGATTTGTCAAATAAACTATTCCTTACTCTTCTAATTTACTTTTGATACCATCTTTTATGTGCAAGTCATGTACCCATTTTACCTTATCATGGTAAATTCTTTAAGATATTGGTTTTGTCCTAGTATCTGTTATATTGTTTTTCAATTTTCCCAACAGTTTTTGTCAAATAATGAATCCTTACACCAAAAACTGTGGGTTTTGTGTTCATCAAACACAAGTTTATTATAATCATATACTACTTTGTCTTGCATATCTAAGCTATTCCACTGATCCACACCTCTATTTCTTAGTCAGTGTTAGAGTATTTCGGTGATTTGTGAGATAGTTTGAAATCTGGAATTGCTAGACTACTTTTGTTCACTTTTTTCATTGATTGCCTTGATATTTTCCAAATAAATTTTATTATGTTTTTCCTAGCTCTGTAAAATAATTTTTAGGTAGTTTGGTATGACCAGCATATAATGAATTTAGATAGAATTGTCATTCTTACCATTTTGACTCAATGGCTAGGTCTTTTTTGATTAAGAGCCCTCCTCCTGATGACTTTACAGGAAAAAAAGAGGTGTCTTCATTGTCCCAAAGTTCTTAAGTAAAAGAACTTATAATCCTCAAAATGATTGGGAATAACTCAGCTCAGCTACACTTGTACTTCTTGAGTGTACTGTATTTCAGTTATGTCAAACTCAAATAGAAAAAAATCTCTGTGAATCCTTTTGGGCAGCATATTGACTTTGAAAACCACAAATTAATATCATGTTGCACTGTATTTTTAAATTTGTTTTTGTTAAACATTCTACAATTACATTTTCATTTAGTTCAGATTGCAGTCAAGATTTTTGCAAGCTACTTGGGATAAGCCTACTCATTACATTAGGATGAAGTGGTAAGATTTACAATAAATGTCAGAATAGCAAGGACACTTTGAGACCATCTAGTGAATCTGTTCATTTTGAAGATGACAAAACTGAGACCCAGAGAAGCTATAGAGACTTTCCTAAGATTATTTAATAGTATATTAGAATCTAGGTTGCCTCTTCTAATAAATGTTCTATAATCATTTGTTACTGTAAATGCTTTGTAGATTGACTGATTGATTAGAAGAGAGCCATTATTATATAATCTGGTACTGGGCTAAGTGCCAAAAACAGAAAAAAGTGCATGTGTGTGTGTGTGTGTGTGTGTGTGTGTGTGTGCTTGTTAGTGTACTGAGGGATTATCTATAGCCCTTACTTCAAGGAACTTACATTCTAATTGACAACAAGATTTGTAAATATTTCGGAAATACAAAAAACATACAATGTTTATGAAGGGCACATATGTAGGTGATCTGAAAGAGGAAGGCATTAATCTGACCAGAACAAGTTAAACCTCTTTCAAAAATGGAATTTGAGCTTAAACTTGTGGAAACCTGGGAAATTAGAGGCAGAGATGAGGGCATAGAACATTCCAGGATAGGAGTGAAATAGTGAAAAATGTGTAGAAACTTGAAGTAGGTTAATGTCCCTAAATTGTTCATGAAAGGAAGGTGGAAAAAGAGGCTAGAAAAGTAAGCAGAAGCAAGGAAAGAAGTAATAAAAGAGTTCCAAGAACTTTAAATTTTCATTATGTGCATTTACACTTTAGAAATCATTAAGCATTATAAAGTAGAACTTGAATTATTGTTTTATTGATTATTGAGACTTAAGAAAACCATAGAAAAAAAGTTAAAATGCAGATTAACCTTAAAGGTGTATTGTGAGTTCATTGTCTCCTAGAGCTAGCAGTTGAACCTTTATTAGCACCTCAACAGAGATACTTAAGCAAGGGAATGATTTGGTTCTACCTTTTTTTTTAAATCACCTCAGTAGTTAAGGGGATACCTCTTTTGATTGAGAAGAGTCTTATGATTTATAAAAGCAGGGATGTCAGTTAGAAGGCTATTGCAATAGTCATAAATGATTAGAGAATGTTTAGGAGAGATTTGTGACGGGACAATGGATTGGATACATGGAATAAATAAGAGTAAAGAGTCAAGGATGACACTACAAAAACTTAAGAAGTTGGCCAATAGTAACATCAATGAATAAAAGATATCCTGTTTGGAGTGAAAGGAAAAAATAATGAATTTTATTTTGAACATATTGGATTTGGGATCCCAGAGCTTTTTTCTATTATGTAGTACCACTCCTGAATTAATACGATATTGTAGATGGTGTAGCTCATTTTCTTCTGTCCAAACCTTGCTTCATCAGGCCAGGGAAGAAAGTTGGATTAATCTGGAAAGTTCAAGCTATCTTCTTATAGGTCATTTCTTCAGTAACCTGCTCTTCCCCCTATAGGTGAAGATTATGGATTGTGAGAAGGCTCTTTCTGAGGCTCCATGTGCCTAAGGGAGTCACAGATTGAATGAATCACAGGTTTCTCTGCTTCCAGCACCCACTGGCCAGTCAAACGGGCTCCCTTTCTCTCCACAACTATTTCAGGACTCATTGTTAGTGGTTGGATTTGCACATTAGCTTAAAGGTCAAGTAGCTTCATCTAATGTTGTAAATGAAAACTTTTAAGGAATCACACATGTTTGCCCACAACAAAATCTCCTGTTTCCTCCTTCTACTTGCTTAATGTACTCAATATTATGTGCCTGAAAAACAAGTTAAACTGTCTCTTTTCCTCTGCCTGAAATAACTGAAGCAAAAACCAATTCTATTAATTTCAGAGGAATGTATTGTGGGCGAGAGGTTGTACCTCTTCTAGTTTCAGTGACTTGTAGTTGAATGAATCATATAATACTAAGCTCTGGAAAGAATCTTAGTCCAGAATCATATAAAATTAAAACTGGATGGGACCATTTATTTCAAGCTTTTAACTATACTGAGGCAAAAGCAGATCCAGAAATCAACCAAATAAAAAAACCTAAAAAGACTGAGCTCAATAAAAATAGACAAAAAAAACCTGAGAAAATGACAAACTCCTCCTAAGCTTACATTGAGTTGGGTCAGAGAGAGAACTTTCTAGCTTAAGTAGTTAAGAGTCTTATTGGGAGGCTGGGGGTGGGGGAGAGGCAAGAGAGGCAAGATGATGAAGAAAAGGCAGGAATTTAAAATAAGGTAAGAGAGGTAGTGGAAAAAATTGGTAAGAGAAATGAAAATGATACAAGAAAATAATAAAAAAAAGAATCAACACTTGGTAAAAAGAAAGCATAAAATATATTGAAGAAAATAAAACTTTAAAAAGTAGAAAAAGTAAAATGGAAAAAGTGGTGCAAAAATCCCAAGGGGAGAAGAACACCTTGAAAACAAAATTATCTTTGGTGGCCAGGTGGTACAGTGGCAAAGAGCACCAGCCCTGTAGTCAGGAGTACCTGAGTTTAAATCCAGCTTCATACACTTAATAATTACCTAGCTGTGTGGATTTGGGCAAGCCACTTAACCCCATTGCCTTGCAAAACCCTAAAAAACAAAAAGGAAATAAAATTAATCAATTAGGAAAAAATAAACAAATATTCACCGAAGAGAAGAATTTATAAAACAGAATTGGCCAGATGGAAAGAAAAGGCTCAAAAATTCACTAAATAAAAGAATGTCTTAAAAAGGCACTAAAGAGAAAAGGATGTCAAAAGCTCACTTAGGAAAATATTTCCTAGAAATTAAAATTGAGGTTCCAGCCAAGATGGCAGAGAGAAGACAAGCACAGTTCTAAACTCTCCTGATCTTTCCCCATCTATTATATGAAACAAACCTCTTAACAGAAATATGACCCACAAAATCCAGAAAGAAAAGCCAGGAGAAAGAACATCTACCTCAGGTTATGTCTCCTGAAGCAGCCCTGGGCATATCCAGGCAGGTAAATCTTGATGCAGAGGGCAGATTAGCCCTGGATCAACCAGATTAGCTGCTGAATTGGAGCCTGGGAAACTGAGGGCCAGAGGGACAAGCATGCTGAATCAGATGTGGGGTTAGACCAACGGGGGCTTGAGTCAAGTAGGGAGCAGAGGCATTGGTGTTAGTGCTAACCCTCTGGAGTTTGCCGACAGGGCTGGGAGGAGAGTTCCAGTGCAGAAGACCTGTGTACACCATTCCTGGGCTCCTCTGGTCTAAGGAACTATGAGTCCATGCCTCCATTGCAGCTGAAGCCTCTTCCCAGAACAAACAATAGCAGACTACTTCTGCCTAAGGCACAGGTGTGTGAGCAGAAGAACCAGCCCAGCTGACAATAGGGAGAGGAATGACTTCACCCCAGGGTAAAGCCCACCATTGATTGAAGGTTAAAAGATTCAACAGATTCAATTGCTTCCATCAAGCTAATGGAGAAGGCTTCAATCAAGATCACAAACACCCCAGAGAAAGCAACCAGCACCTCCTACTTCCCAGACAGAGAAATTGCACTTAGTGAGTAAAGCCTCTAGGGATCCCAAACCCGTGTGAACCAGCCCCTCCAAACTCAAGGTCTTAGCAAAATGAAGAAGGGTCAGAGGAAAGGTGGATCCATAGAAAAATTCTGGGAAGGAAAAGACCCTAACTCAGAGATACTTAGAATATATGAGGAGAATATGACCTGGTCTTCAGCACAGAAAGACTTTCTTGAAGAAATAAGGAAGGATATTAAAAATCAACTGGAAAATTTGGGAGAGAAAATTAATACCTTGCCATAAGAAAACAAATCCTTAGAAAATACAATTGTACAAATACAAAATGAAAATAAATCTCTCAGATCCTCAATTGGGCAAATGCAAAAAGAAAATAATTCTTTCAAAACCTCAATTGGTCAAATGGAAATCTCTCTCAGAAGTAGAACTGACAAATTGGAAAAGGAGTTGCAAAAGGTTAATGAAGAAAACTCCTCCCTAAAATAAGAATGGAGTATGCAGAAACTAATGAATCCATGAGACAGCAAGAGCCTGATAAACAAAATCAACAAATAGAAAAAATAGAAGAAAATGTAAAATACCTCATCAGCAAAACCACTGACCTTGAGAATAGGTCGAGATGGGGCAACCTGAGATTTATTGGACTTCTTGAAAACCTTGAAGAGAAAAAAAAGCCCAGACTAAATATTACAGGATCTAGTGATGGAAAATTGCCCTGATATCATGGAACCAGAGGGCAAAGTAGTCAATAAAAGACTACATCGATCCCCTCCAGAAAAAAATCCTAAAATCAAAACACCAATGAGTGTTGTGGCCAAATTCCAAAACTATCAGATAAAAGAGAAAATCCTTCAAGCAACCAGAAAGAAACAATTTAAATATCAAGGAGCCACAGAAAGGACTACACAGGACCTGGCTACATGAACATTAAGGGATCTAAGGGCCTGGAATGAGATATTGAAGAGCAAGGGAGCTTGGAATGCAGCCAAGAATCCACTATCTCACAATGCTAGCCTTCTCATCCAGGGAAAAATTTGAACATTTAACAAAATGGAAAAATTCCAAAAATTCCTCATGAAAAGACCAGAGCTAAATAGAAAATTTGGACATCAAACTGGTGGTTCAAGAGACAGAAGAAAAGGTAAAAGAAAAAAAGGGCAGGCAGGAAAAGGAAAAAAGCTGCTTTCAAATAAGTTGAAATTGGCTATATCCCACCATGGGGAAGAAGATTCTCATAACTATTAAGAATTGTATCTCTCACAGGGATAATATTTCTAGCCAGAAGTGATGGACATTCATGACCTATTCATGCAACTGCTATCCAATGGGATATAACTCACTTTAACCCTGCTTGGGAGAAAGATTCTAATAACTCAAAAATTTTATATCTATTAGACAGAATGTATTTAACTAGAAGTGACAGATACTCAGAATTTTCTATGACTCATATAGAATGATCTAAAAAACACTACATCCCTAAAAGAGGGACAGGAGGATGATGGGAGGAGGGAGGGGATTGAATGGGGTAAATCTCATTACGCTAAGAGGTACAAAATACCTATGGTAATAGAGGGGAAGAAGGGAGGAGATGAGAAAAACCTGAATCTTCTTCTCGTCAGATGGCTTAAAGCCAACTTACACATACATAGTTAACTTATAAAACATCTAACCTTCCAAGTATTAAAAGGGGAAAAGGGGAGGGGGGATGAAGAAAGGGAGAGGGAGTGGGGGAAAGAGGGAACTAACAAAAGGAAGGGAAGGGAAAAGGGAGGGAGTGATATAGGAGGGCAAACACACTGAAGGGGGTGATATTCAGAAACAAAATCCTGGGGAATATGGATAAAGGGGGAAAGGAGGAAAATACAAACAGAGGGAAGGTAGCATGGAGAGCAATAAAAAATTAGTAATCATAAATTTGAATGTGAATGGGATGAACTCTTCCTTAAAATGTAAGTGAATAACAGAATGGATTAAAAACCACAATCCTACAATATGCTGCTTACAAGGAACTAATTTGAAGCAGTGAGATACATATAGAGTAAAAGTAAAAGGCTGGAGCAAAATATATTTTGCTTCAGCTTAAGTGAAAAAGGCAGGAGTAGCAATCCTTATCTCAGACAAAGTAGCTTCAAAAATAGATAACATTAAAAGAGATAAGGAAGGAAACTTTATCCTCATAAAAAAGTACCATAGATGATAAAGCTATTTCAACACTGAATATAAATGCACCCAGTGGGATAGCATCCAAATTCTTAGAGGTGAAGCTTAAATAACTACAGGAAGACATAGACAGCATACACAGCAAACTCTACTAGTAGGAGACCTTAACCTCCCACTCTCAGATCTAGAGAAATCGAATCATAAAATAAACAAGGAAGAAGTTAAGGGGGTAAATAAATTGTTAGAAAAACTAGGCATGGTAGACTTATGGAGGAAATTGAATGGGGATAGAAAGGAATATACCTTTTAATCTGCAGTCCATGGAACTTTTCAATTTTTATATAATTGTCCATGTACTAGGACATAAAAACCTAATAATCAACTGCAGAAAGGCAGAAATAGTGAATACATCTTTCTCAGATCACAATGCAATGAAAGTCATATGCAATGTTGGGCCAAGGGGATATAGACCGAGAACCAATTGGAAACTGAATAACCTCGTTTTAAATAATGAGTGGACCAAACAACAAATTATAAAAACAATTAACCATTTTATCCTAGATAGTGACAATAATCAAACAACATACCGAAATCTATGGCATTCACTCAAATCTCTCAGAGAATATAATATATCTTTTAATACTTACATGAATAAATTAGAGAAAGATGAAACCAATGAATGAAAAATGCAACTAAAAAAATAAGAGAAAGAACAAATTATAAATCCCCAATTAAGTACCAAATTATAAATTCTAAAAATTAAAGGAGAAATGAATAAATTTAAAAGCAAAAAACAACTACTGAATTAATAAATAAAACAAATTTGCTTTTAAGAAAAAAACAAATAAAATTTATAAAACTCCAGTCAATTTGATTAAAAAAAGAAAGAAGGAAAACAAATTGCTAGTATCAAAAATGAAAAAGGTAAACTCACCACCAATGAGGAGGAAATTAAAGTAAAAATTCAAAATTATTTTTCCCAACTCTATACCAATAAATTTGATCATCTAAGTGAAATAGATGAATATTTATAAAAATATAAGTTACCAAGGTTAAATGAAGTGGAGATTAAATACCTAAACAACCCTATCTCAGAAAAAGAAATTCAAGAATCCATCATTGAACTCCCTAAGAAAAAATGTCCAGGGCCTGAAGAATTCACAAGTGAATTCTACCAAACATTTAAGGAACAATTGGTTCCACTTCTATATAAACTCTTTGGAAAAATAGGGAAAGATGGAACTCTGCCTAACTCTTTCTATGAAACCAATATGATGATGATACCTAAACCAGGAAGAGTTAAAACAGAGAAAGAAAATTATAGACCTATCTCCCTAATGAATATATATGCAAAAATCTTAAATAAAATCTTAGCAAAAGGATTACAATAAGTTATCACTGGGATAATACATTATGATCAAGTAGGATTTATCCTGGGAATGCAGGGTTGGTTCAATATTAGGAAAACTGTTAGTATACTCAATTATATCAACAATAAACCTATCAGAAATTATATGACCATATCAATAGATGCTGAAAAATCTTTTGACAAAATACAACATCCATTCCTACTAAAAACATTAGAGAGTGTAGGAGTAAATGGATTCTTCCTTAGAATAATTAGCAGTATCTATTTGAAACCATCAACAACATAATATTTAATGGGGGGAGGCTAGAGGCATTCCCAATAAGATCACCCCCTGGGTGAAACAAGGGTTCCCATTATCACCACTATTATTCAATATTATATTAGAAATGTCAGCTTCAGCAATTAGAGAAGAAAAAGAAATTGAAGGAATTAGAATTGGGAAGGAAGAGACAAACCTCTCACTCTTTGCAAATGACATGATGGTCTACCTAGATAATCCCAAAAAATCATCCAAAAAACTAGTGGAAACAATTACCAATTTTAGCAAAGTTACAGGTTATGAAATAATTGCTCATAAATCTTCAACTTTTCTATACATGTCTAGCAAGATACAGCAGGAAGAGCTAGAAAGAGAAATCCCATTCAAAATAAGCTCAGACAATATGAAATACCTGGGAGTCTATTTGCCAAGATATAATCAGAAACTTTTTGAAAACAATTATAAAACACTTCTCACACAAACTGAATCAGATTTAAATAACTGGACAAATATCACTGCTCATGGATAGGTAGAGCTATCATAATAAAGATGACAATTCTACCAAAACTAAACTACCTGTTTAGTTCCCTACCAATCAAAATTCCAAAAAATTACTTTAATGAGTTATAAGTTAATTCATATGGAGAAATAAAAAGTCAAGAATTTCCAGGGATTTAATGAAAAAAATGCAAAAGGAGAGTTCTTAGCCCTACCTAATCTAAAATTATACTATGAAGCATCAGTGATCAAAAATTGGTATTGGCTAAGAAATAGAGTGGTGGACCAGTGGAATAGACTAGTTGCAAAAGCAGGAGATGATTATAGTAATCTGCTTTTTCATAAACCCAGAGATTCCAGCTGTTGGGATAAAAACTCTCTCTTTGATAAAAATCGCTGGGAAAATTGGAAGTTAGTATGGAAGAAACTTAGATTAGACCAACACCTCACACACTGTACCAAGATAAGATCCAAATGGTTATGGGATTTAGACATAAAAAAATACTATAAACAAATTAGAAGATCAAGGACTAGTTTACCTGTCAGATCCGTGGATATGACTAAGGAAGAGATGGAGAACATCAACAAAAACAAACTATATGATTTTGATTACATTAAATTCAAAAGCTTTTGCACAGATAAAACCATTGTAACCAAGATCAAAAGAAATGTAGCAAATTGGGAAACAATCTTTTCAACTAATGATTCTGACAAGGGAATCATTTCTAAAATATATTGAGAACTGAATCATATTTTTAAAAGAAAAATCCATTCCCAAATTTACAAATGGTCAAAGTATATGCAAAGGCAATTTACAGATTAGGAGAACAATGCAATCCATAGCCATATGAAAAATTGCTCTAAATCATTAATTATTAAAGAAATCCAAATCAAAGCTTCTCTGAAGTCCCACCTCACACCTCTAAGACTGGCCAATATGACCAGAAAGGATAATGATCATGGTTGGAAGGGTTATGGGAAATCTGGGACACTATTATACTGTTGGTGCAGCTGTGAACTCATCCAACCTTTCTAGAGAGAAATTTGGAAGTACACCCAAAGGGCAACAAAAATGAGCATACCCTGAGGAGATGATGAAAAAGGGTAAAAATATCACTTGAACAAAAATATTCATAGCAACCCTGTTTGTGCTGGCAAAGAATTGGAAATCAAGTAAATGTCCTTCAATTGGAGAATGGCTTAGCAAATTATGGTATATGTATGTCATGGAACACTATTGTTTTATTAGAAACCAGGAGGGATGGGAATTCAGGGAAGCCTGGAGGTATTTGCATGAACTGATGCTGAGTGGGATGAGCTGAACCAGAAAAACACTGTACACCCTATCAGCAACATGGGGGTAATGTTCAGCCTTGATGGTCTTGTTCGTTCCATCAGTGCAACAACCAGGGACAATTTTGGACTGTCTGCAATGAAGAATACCATGTGTATCCAGATAAAGAGCCTTGGAGTTTGAACAAATTTCAAGGAATATTCCCTTTAATTTAGGAAAAAAACAGATATCTTATTGTCTGATCTTGTTATCTCCTATACTTTTTTGTTTCTTTCTTAAGGATTTGATTTCTTTCTCATCACACTTAATTTGGATCAAGGTACAACATGGAAACAAAATAAAGACTGACAGATTGCTTTCTGTGGGGAGGTGGGGGGAGGGATGTGATATTGGAGGAAAAATTGTAAAACTCAAAACTCAAATAAAATCTTTAAAAATAAAAACAGAAATTAGAATTGAATAAGCAGAAGTTAATGACTCTATGAAACATCAAGAACTATTCAAATATCATAATGAAAAAACAGAAGACAATGTGAAATATCTCATCAGAAAAACAATTAATCTCAAAAATAGATCCAGGAAAAATAATATAAAAATTATTTGACTCTCTGGAAGTCATGATCAAAACCAAGTCTGCATGTTATTTTTTTTTGTTCTTTAAAAGAATTTATTTCGAGTTTTAAAATTTTCCCCCTAATCTTACTTCCATCCCCCCCCCCACCCCACACAGAAGTCAATTTGTCAGTCTTTACATAGTTTCCAGGGTATACATTGATTCAAACTGAATGTGATGAGAGAGCAATCATATCCTTAAGGAAGAAACATAAAGTAAAAGAGATAGCTAGATCAAAAAATAACATATCAAAGTTTTTTTCCCCTAAATTAAAGGTAATAATCCTTGGTCTTTGTTCAAACTACTCAGTTCTTTCCCTGGATACAGATGGTATTCTCTATTGCAGATAGCTCAAAATTGTCCCTGATTGTTGCACTGATGGAATGAGCAGGTCCATCAAGGTTCATCATCACATCCACGTTGCTGTTAGGTTGTGCAGTGTTTTTTTTGGTTCTGCTCATCTTGCTCAGCCTCAGTTCATGCAAATCCCTCCAGGCTTTCCTGAATTGCCATCCCTCCTGGTTTCTTTTCTTTTTTTTTTATTTTGAGGAGTCTTTTTCTTTTATTAAGATAAATCCAGCAAAATTTCTAATAGTGGATACACATACAGTCAACCTGTCCTTCTGAAATAAACATATTTTGCTTAACAACATGGTTACATTTTACTTTCTTTCAAAAACTAATATTAAAGTTATATTTGGGAAAGATATTTCCAACTCTTAGAATCTCATGAAAATAGCTCACCTTCTTTATAAAATCAATCCACAAACACCCTGGACTTGCCAATGCAAGAACTTTCTATTTGGGACCTCCCCACTTCACTGAATCAAACACGTACCAGGGTCAAAGAAAAATCCAAAGGATGGAAAGGAGAGTTTACACAAAGAAAGGACACAGTGACAAAGTCAAAAGCTACCACCACTTATTCTTCCCATAGATCAAACTATTAACAATCAGAAAATGCAGAGACAATGACATCTTGTTGGTGACATCATATTCAAGTGACCAAGATGGAGATGTTCCAGAATTAACTTCATGCTAAAAAAAACTTGCATTTAGAAAATAGTTGAAAAAATATTCCTCTGTGTTAACAATACAGGATGGAGGTACAGATACCAAACTGACAAGAGATATAGGGCAGTGTTACATATTATTCAGATGTGGCTGCTTTCTCCTCAGGTTCTTCCACAATCGGCACCTCATTAGTTTGGGTCTCTCCATTTTCAGAGTGGTTTTCTTCTTTCACTTCCTCCTGTTTGGTTTCGACTTTGACTTTGGCTGCGGCTGCCACCTTCTTGCCTTTGATTTCCTTTTTATCATTTGTTATGTTCATTTTCTTTGGGGCTGCAGCTTTTTTGGTTTTGGGCTCAGATTGAAGAACAGGCTTAGCAGATAATCTAGGTGACCGTCTCTTTGGCTCATTGTTTCTCTGGCCTTCAACGGCTGCCTTTCTTTTGGGCATAGTTGCACCTGGGCGCGGGCGGCGCGGGAGCGGGGCCGGAGTGGAGCGGGGCGCAGCGGGAGTTCGGAGCCGCGGCCGGCTGCGTGCGAGGCGGCCGACTTTGCCGGGAACTAATTGCAGCTGGCCCTGCACCTCCAAAAATTAAAAGCCCTTTTTATTGCCGACACTCAAATCCCTTCCTGGTTTCTAATAGAACAATAGTTTTCCATGACATACATATACCACAGTTTGCTAAGCCATTCCTCAATTGAAAGACATTTACTTGATTTCCAATTCTGTGCCACTACTAACTGCTATGAATATTTTTATACAAGTGATGTTTTTACACTGTTTCATCATCTCTTCAGGGTATAGACCCAGTAGTGCTATTGCTGGATCAAAGGGTATGCACATTTTTGTTGCCATTTGGGAATAGTTCCAGACTGTTCTCCAGAATGGTTGGATGAGTTCATGGCTCCACCAAGAATGTATTAGTTGGACGTTATTTTTCAAGAAACTATCAAGGAAAACTGCCCTAATATAATAGAATCAGGGGATAAAATAAAAATTGAATGAATCTGCCAAATACCTCCAGAAAGATATACTAAATGAAAACTCAATATACGCTCAATTGGGTATAGAAATCTCTCTCATCCTATGGGATAGTAAGAGGGGCAGAGTATAAATGAAGGGAGTGGTGCTCAAAGGAGGGGGGACAGATTGGAGGAGATGATAGAAGTAAAACATGTTTTAGGAGAGACTAGATGAAAGGAGAGAGAAAAGAACAGACTGGGAGAGGGAAATACCATAATCATAACTGCGAAAAACTTTGGAAGCAAATTTGCTTCTCAAAAATATAGAGAAATGAGTCAAGTTTATGGGAAGAAGTATCATTCCCCAACTAATAAGTTATCAAAAATATGAACAACCAGATTTCACATGAAGGAATCAAAGATCTTTATAGCCAAATGAGAAAATGCTCAGTCAGTACTGATGAGAGAAATGCAAAAAGAACCTGAAATATTACCTCACACCTATTAGATTTGTTAAATGGATAGAAAAGAAAATGACAAATGTTAGAGGGGATGCAGAAAACTGACACACTAATGCACTGTTCTTAGAGTTTTAAACTGGTTCAATCATTATGTAGTACAATTGTGATCTGTGATTATAGGCCTAAAAAGTCATGCACACTTATTGACCTAGCAATATCACTACTAATTGTGAATCCTAAAAGAAATAAAAAACAAGAAGGACCTATATGCACAAAAAATTTATAGCAGTTCTTTTCTGTTGAGTAATGACTAAGCAAAGTTGAAGGAATAAATGATGAGCTAGATGCTCTCGGAAAAATTGTGTAAGACAACTATTACAAAGTGAAATGGATAGAAGAAGGAGGAAATTGTACACAATAAATTACTATTAAGATGATCAACTGTGAATGAATTATTATTCTCAATAATGCAATGATACAAGACAATTCTGGAGGAGTTATGATGAAAAATGCTTTCCATTCCCAGATAAAGAACTAATGAAGTCTAAATACAGATAGAAGCATATTTTTTTTAATTTTATTTTTGTTGTTCAATATTTTTTGATTTATTGTTTCTTTTACAACATAACTGACATGGAAATATGTTTTGCATGATAGCACACATATAATCTTTATCAAATTCCCTGTTTATTCAATGAGGGGGAAAGAAGGGAGGGAGACAATTTTCACTTTTAGAAATGAACATTGAAAATTGTTTTCATATCTAATTGGGATAAAATAAAATACTAAAGGAAAAATAGTCACATATGGTGAGGTAGATAGTGTTATACTAAACCAAATGCAACTAAGATGGGAAGGAATACAGAAAGCTTGGAAATAATTTTCACAGCTCGTGTATCTGGTAAAAGACTCATTTCTAAATTGTATGTGTGTGTATATATATGTATATATACACATATATGTGTGTGTGTGTGTGTGTGTGTTTTATGTCATTGTCATGGCATCACCTCCCTGATATCATGATCTTCTTTGAGAATAAAGGGCAAAAAACAACAACGATATGGAACTATGTTAGACATGATTGCATAATTATATACATATGTGTATATAATACATATTATCATATATCTTATATATATATATAAACTGAGTTAAATTTATAAGAATGAGTCATTCCCCAATTGATAAATGGTCAAAAGATATAGTCTTCAAATTAACAAATTAAAAGTACCTATTGCTTAGATTATTATTGATTAATAAAATGCAAATTATAACAACTCTGAAGTACTACTTCACACCTATTAGATTGGCCAATATGGCTAAAGAGGAAACTGATCCACGTCAAAGGGGATATGGGAAAACTGGTACATTATGGCATTGCTAATAGAATTATGACATGATTTAATCTTTCTTGAGAACAATTTAGAATTAAGTCCAAAGGGCAATAAAACTGTATACCCTTTGACCCAGCAATATCACTACTAGGTTTATATCCCAAAGAAATAAGAATAAAAAGGAGGGGTGTATATAGCAGCTATTTTAATAGTCACAAAAAATGAGATCTTGAGGGGATGCCCAACAATTCTTAAGAAATTATGGTCAGGCACACCTCAGAAAAGCCAGCAAAGACTTGCTTGAATCAGTACTGAGTGAAGTAAGCAAAATCATGAGTACACTGAGCACATTAACTGAAACATTGTATGATCATGAACTATGAAGAACTCTGACTTCCATTGTTGTCAAAAACAATTTTAAAAGACTTGTGATAGAAAATAGAATCCATTTCCAAAGGAAAAAACTTTGGAGCCTGAATGCAGATCAAAGCATACTATTTTAGCTTTTTAATGCATATTTTTTCATTTCTCATGATTTTTCCCCTTTAGTTATAATTCTTCTTTCATAACATGGCTAATATGGTGCAGCTATGTGACACAATGGATAGGGTATCAGCGCTGGAATCAGGAAAGTATTAGCTGAAATCCAGGCTCAGACTCTTGACTCTTACTGTGTGACCTTGGGCAAGTCACTTAACTCTCTGATTGCCTCACATTTAGGAAAATCTCCAGTAATCCTGATTTATGTCTGGCCACTGAATCTTTTTGGCACTGGAGGAGACTGGTGACTTAGCACAGCACCCCCTTACTCAAACCCAATTTATATGCTTTTCATGGCATCACCCCCATGATACCATGATCTTCTTTGAGAATAAAGGACAAAAAACAACAACAATATGGAAATATTTTAGACATGATTGCACAAAATTGCTCACTATTATGGGGAGGGGGATGAAATACCAGGAGTCAGAAAAATGTGAAACTCAAAAGTTTACCAAAACAATGAGTGTTGAAAACTATCTTTACTTATAATTGGAAAAAAATAAAATAAAATAACACGCAGAACCCTTCCCCCACAAACTTTGGTTCAAATCCAGCCTCAGACATTTACTAGCTATATGATCCTGGGAAACTCATTTAATTTCTACTTGCCTCAGTTTCCTCACCTGTAAAATGGGAGTAATAATAACTGTGAAGATTAAATAAAATAATATATATATATATTTAAGTTTAAATATGTAAATATAAATATTTTAGGCTCTTAAATGCTTACATCAGTTTTGGCATATGACAGCAATGGTATACTATTGTACTACATGAAATTACAACAAGTCTGGTTTTGATAAAACTGGGAGATTTACTTGAGCTAATGTAAAGTGAAATGAGCAGAACCAGGATAATGTCATACATAGTAACAGCAATATTGTACAATGATCAACTGTGAATGACTTAACTATTTTCAACTATACAATGATCCAAGACAATTCCAAAGCATTCATGATGAAAAATATTATACATTCCCAGAGAAAGAATTGATAAAATCTAAATGTAGATAGAAGAATTCTATTATTTTTTGTGTTTTAGGGGGAGTCAAGTTGAGTCTTCTTTTACATCTGACTAATATAGAAATCTTTTGTATAGTTGCACATGCAAAACATATCAAATTGCTTAGCATCTGGGGAAGGAAGGAGGATTTTAAAACTCAAGATATAAAAAAATTCTATAGAGAAAAATAAAGTATTATTAATAAAGCCCATTAAGTACTCCCAAAAAAGGAGGGGGGGAAGAAATCATGTTATACCTGAATTTTTATTGATATATTATTTTTCCAAATACATGTAATGAAAACTTTTTAACATTCATCTATATGCATATGTATATTTCTAGGTTATAAATTTGCCTTCCACCTTCCCTTCCTATCCCCCTCCCCTCAGTGGCAAACAGTCAGTTTGATATTATAGATTCACATTTGTTTAACATGTTTACAGATTAGTCGTTTCTGGTATGAGGAATTATGATTAAGGGAAAGAGATACATAAGAGATATTTTTAAAAATTGATGTAGTGTTCATCATATTCTGAAAGATTTTTTTTGTTTGTTTTGTTTTTCTTCTGTATAGGGATAACATTGTCCATAGCTGCCCTAATAAGGTTGTCCTAACTCTGACCTGAGAGCAGCTGGATCCCTCAGGGTTAATCATCTCATAATGTTGTTGTTAATATGTACATTGTTCTCTTTGTTCTGCTCTCTTGCCTCTGCATCAGATCCTGTAATCCATTCCATGCTTTTCTAGAGTCTGAGAATTTATAATTTCTTATAAAATAATAGTATTCCATAATATTCTTGTACTATAACGTGTTTAACCATTCCCCAATTGATGGGCATCCCCTCAATTTCCAATTCTTTGCCACTACAAAAAAAGCTACTAGGAGTATTTTGAAACATGTGGGACTTTTCCCATTATTTTTATGATTTCTTCTAGATATAGACCTAGAATCAGAATGGTGGTATCCAAGGCTATGAACAGTTATACTGCTTTTAGACCATTGTTCCATATTGATTTCCAGAATGGAAATGCATTAATGTCCCAATCCTCCCACAACCTCTCTAACATTGATCATTTCCACTTTTTGCCATCTTAGTCAATCTGATAGGTATGAAGTGACACCTCAGAGTTTTTTAAATTTGTATTTCTTTAGTCAGTAATGATTTGGAGTATTTTTATATGATTTTATATATATTTAATTTCTTCATTTGAAAACTGTCTATTCATATGCTTGGACCATTTCTCAATTGGGGAATCACTTGCAACTTTATAAGTCTGATGCAGTTCTCTATATATTTTAGAAAAGAGACCTTTATCAGAACTCCTAGTTGTGAAGATAGTTTCCCACTTTTCTGCTTTCCTTCTAATTTTGGCAGTATTGATTTTATTAGAGCAAAATCTTTTTTAATTTAATATAGTCAAAATCATTCATTTTGCAATTTGTAATGTGCTCTATTTCTTGTTTGGTCATAAATTTGTCCCATTTCCATAGATCTGATAGACAGAATATTTCTTGGTCTATTAATTTATCTATGTCATTGACCTTTATGTTGAAATCTTGTACCTATATTGACCTTCTTTTGGTAAAGGATGTGAGATGTAGGTCTATGCTTAATTTTTGCCAAACTAGTTTCCAGTTTTCTCACAATTTTTGTCAAATTGTGAGTTCTTAATTCCAAAGTTAATGTCTTTGGGTTTATCAAACAATAGGTTACTGTAGTCATTTACTCATGTTTCTTTTGAACATATCCTAATCCACTTATCCATTACTCTGTTTTTTAACCAGTACCAGGCAATTTTGATGACCACCTCTTTATAGTATAATTTTAGATCTGTTAGAGCTAGGCCACCCACTTTACATTTTTTTTTCTTCAATCCCCTTGCAATTCTTGATCTTTTGTTGTTCCAGATGAATTTTGTTGTTATTTTTTCTATCTCAGTAAAATAGTTATTTGGTAGTTTAATTGGCATGGTACTGAATAAGTAATTTAATTTGGGTAAAATAATTTTTTATTATATTAATTTAACCTATCATAAGTAATTGGCATTTTTCCAAGTATTTAGATCACTTTTTATTTTGGTGAGAAATGCTTTATAATTTGTTCATAAATTTTCTGGGTTTGGCTTGGGAGATAGATTCCCAAGTATTTAATGTTATCTGTATTTACTTTAAATGGAATTTCTCTTTGTATCTCCTTCTCTTGTGCTTTGTTGTTCATATATACAAAAGCTGATAATTTATGTGGGCTTATTTTATATACTGTTACTTTGCTGAATTTATTATTATTATTTAATTTTTAATTATTTCAAGGAGTTTTTTGGATGATTTCCTTATGTTGTCTAGGTATACCATCATATCATCTGCAAAGAGTGAAAGCTTTGTTTCTTCATTGTCAAGTCTAATTAGTTCAATTTCTGTTTCTTCACTTATTGCTAAAGCTAACATATCTAGTGCAATATTAACTAGTAATGTGATAATGGGCTTCCTTGTTTCAACCCTAATCTTATTGAAAATGCTCTGATTTTATCCCCATTACATATAATATTTGTTAATAATTTTGAGTTGATTCTACTTATTATTTTAAGGAAAACTCTTTATTCCTAAACATTCTGGGAATGTTGTTAATAGGAATGAATATTTGTATTTTACTGAAGTCTTTTTCAGCATCTATTGAGATATTCAAATGTTTTCTGTTGGTTTTGCTATTGATACATTCAATTATTTTGAGTGTTTTCCAAAAAATAAACCAACCCTGCCTACCCAGTATAAATCCTAACTGATCATATTATATTATGCTACTAATAACTTGCTATGATCTCATTGATAAAATTTTATTTAAGATTTTTTCATCAATGCTTGTTAGGGAGAGTGGTCTATAATTCTCTTTGTCTGTTTTGGTTCTCCCTGGTTTAGGTCTCAGCACCAGGGTGGTATCGTAAAAAGAATTTGGCAGAACTCCTTCTCCTATTTTTAAAAAAATATTTATGTAAAAAAAGACTTCTGGCCAAGATGGCAGAGAGAAAACAGGCACAATTCTAAAGTCTCATGACCTTTCCCCATCTATGATATGAAACAAACCTCTTAACAGAAATCTGACCCACAAAACCTAGAAAGAAAAGCCAGGAGAAAGAATATCTACCTCAGGATTTGTATTCCACAGCCATGGGTGAGTCCAGGAGCAGAGGGTGGATCAGCCATGGATCAGCCTGATAAGGGACTGGATTGCAGCCCCAGTGCAGGACCTGCTTGATCAGCAGTGGAGCTAGACTGCGGGGGCTGGGGCCTACTAGGGAGCAGAGGCACTGGTCTTGGTGCTGACCCTCTGGAGCTTGCAGACAGGGCTGAGGGGAGGGTTCCAGGGCAGGAGAACTGCAAACACCATCCCTGAGCTCCTCTGGTCTGAGGAACACTGAGTTCCTCACTTCATTGTGGCTGAGGCCTCTTCCAAGAACAAACACAATTACAGACTACTTCTGCCTCAGGCACAGGTGTGTGAGCAGAAAAACCAGCCCAGTTGACAAAAGGGAGAAGAATTACCTCACCCCAAGCTAGAGCCCACATTGATTGAAGCAAAATGATTTAACAGCTTTAACCATTCCCTTCAGGCTAAGGGAGTAGGCCTCAATCAAGGTCACAAACACTCCAGAGAAAGCAAACAGGACTTCCTACTGGCCATCCAGAGAAATTGCACTCAGTGAGTAAAGACTCTAGGGATCCCAACACCAAGCCCTTGTGAACCAGCCTACTCCCCAACTCAAGGTTTTAGCAAAATGAAGAAAGGTCAGTGGAAATGTGGATACATAGAAAAACTCTTGGAAGGAAAAGACTCTAATTCAGAGAGACCTAGAACCTCTGAGGAGAATATGATCTGGTCTCCAGCACAGAAAAACTTCCTTAAAAAAATAAGGAAGGAGTTTAAAAAACAATTGGAAAATGTGGAAAACGAAACTCAAGAGAAGATTAACACCTTGCAACAAGAAAGCAAATCATTGGAAAATACATTTGGACAAATGAAAAATGAGAATAAATCTCTCAGATCCTCAATTGGGCAAAGGCAAAAAGAAAATAATTCTCTGAAAACATCATTTGGTCAAATGGAAAGCTCTTTCAAAAGGAGAATTGACCAATTGGAAAAGGAGTTGAAAAAGATAAATGAAGAAAACACCTCCCCCCAAAAAAAGAATGGAGTCTGCAGAAACTAATGACTCCATGAGACAGCAAGAGCCTGATAAACAAAATCAACAAATAGAAAAAATAGAAGAAAATGTAAAATACCTTATCAGCAAAACCACTGACCTTGAGAATAGGTTGATGAGGGGCAACCTGAGAATTATTGGACTTCCTGAAAACATTGAAAAGAAAAAAAAGCCTGGACTTAAAATTACAGGATCTAGTGATGGAAAATTTCCCTGATATCATGGAACCAGAGGGCAAAGTAGTTATTGAAAGAATACATTGATCCCCTCCAGAAAGAAATCTTGAAAACACCAAGAAATGTTGTGGCCAAATACCAGAACTATCAGATAAAAGAGAAAATCTTGTAGCAGACAGAAGGAAGCAATTTAAATACCAAGGAGCCATAGTAAGGATTACGCAGGACCTGATTGCATCAACATTAAGGAACTGAAGGGCCTGGAACTAGATATTCCAAAGAGCAATGGAGCTTGGAATGTATACAAGAATCCATTATCCCACAAAGTTGAGCCTTGTCTTTCAGGAGAAAAAATGGACAATTAACAAAATGGAGGAATTCCAAATATTCCTCATGAAAAGAGCAAAGATAAATAGAAAATTTGGACATCAAAAACAAGGTGCAAGAGACACATGAAAAGGTTAATAAAAAGAGGGGGTAAAGAAAAAAACTGCTATCCAACAAGTTGAAACTGGCTACATCCCAGCACGGAGAAAAAGATTCTCATAACTTTTGAGAATTGTACTTGTAATAGAGAGAAAATACCTAGCCAGAAGTGATGGGCACTCATGACTTATCCATGAGACTGCTATCCAATGGGGTGAAACTGGCTATAATCCTACTTGGGAGAAAGAATCTAATTCAAGAATTTAACTTTATTAGATAGAATGTACTTAGCTAGAAGTGATGGAAATTCAGAATTTTCTATGACTCACAATGATTTTAAAAACACTACCTCCTTTAAAAAGGGGACAGGAAGGAAATGGTAGGAAGGAGGGGATTAAATGGGGTAAATCTCATTACACTAAAAGTAAAAAATGCCTATGGTAATAGAGGGGAAGAAGGGAGGAGATGAGAAACACCTGAATCTTCTTCTCATCAGATTTGGCTTAAAGTCAACTTACACACACACACACACACACACACACACAAACACACTCAGCTTAAAAATCATCTAATCTTTCAAGTACTAAAAGGGGAAAAGGAGGGGAGGATGGGTAAAGGGAAGGGGAGGGTAAAAGGGAAACTAACAAAAGAAAGGGAAGGGAAAAGGGAAAAGTGGAAAGAAAGGGGAGGGGTGGCTATAAGAGGGCAAACACACTGAAGTGGGTAGTATTCAGAAACAAAATACTGGGGAATATGGATAAAGGAGGGTAAAGGGGGAAAATACAAACAGAGGGAAAATAGCATGGAGGGCAATAAAGAATTTGTAATCCTATATTCGAATGTGAATGGGATGAACTCTCCTTTAAAACGTAAGTGAATAGCAGAATGGATTAAAAATCAGAACCCTACAATATGCTGCTTACAAGAAGTTGATCTAAGTAGAAACATACATACAGAGTAAAGGTAAAAGGTTGGAACAAAATATATTTTGCTTCAGCTGAAGTGCAAAAATCAGCGGTAGCAATCCTTATCTCAGAGAAAGCAGCTGCTAAAATAGATAACATTAAAAGATATAGGGAAAGAAACTTTATTCCCCTAAAAGGTACCATAGACAATAAAGTGATTTCAATACTGAATATATATGCACCCAATGGGATAGCATCCAAATTCTTAGAGAAGAAGCTAAAAGAACTACAGGAAGACATAGACAGCAAAACTCTACAAGTTGGAGACCTCAACATCCCACTCTCAGTTCTAGATAAATCAAATCATAAATTAAACAAGAAAGAAGTTAAGCAGGTAAATAGATTGTTAGAAAAAAACTAGATATAGTAGACTTATGGAGGAAGCTGAATGGGTATAGAAAGGAATATACCTTTTTCTCTGCAGTATATGGAACTTAAACAAAAATTGATCATGTACTATGATATAAAAACCTAATGATCAACTACAGAAAGGCAGATATAGTGAATACATCTTTCTCAAACCACAATGCAATAAAAGTCATATGCAATATTGGGCCAAGGAGACATAGACCCAGAACCAATTGGAAAATGAATAGCCCCATTTTAAAGAATGAGTGGAACAAAAAAGCAAATTATATAAAGAATTAATCATTTTATCTTAGATAATGACAATAATGAAACAACATACCAAAATCTATGGGATTTACTCAAAGCAACTGTCAGGGGAAATATTTTATCTTTAAATGCTTACATGAATAAATTAGAGAAAGAGGAAATCAATGAACTAAATGTACAACTAAAAAAAAATTAGAGAAAGAACAAATTAAACCCCCCCCCAATTAAATACCAAATTAGAAATTCTATAAATTAAAGGAGAAATTAATAAAATCAAAAGCAAAAAAACTATTGAATTCATAAATAAAACCAAAATTTTTATTTATCAATAAAATTGATAAACCTCTGGATAATTTGATTAAAAAAAGAGACTGAAGAAAATCAAATTGCTAGTATCATAAATGAAAAAGTTGAACTCATCACCATTGAGGAGAAAGCTAAAGTAATAATTTGAAATTATTTTGCCCAACTTTATGCCAATAAATTTGAAAATCTAAGTGAAATGGATGAATATTTATAAAAATATAAGTTGCCCAGGTTAAATGAAGAGGAAATTAAATACCTAAAAACCCTATCTCAGAAAAAGAAATTCAAGAAGTCATCATTGAACTCCCTAAGAAAAAAATCTCCAGTGCCTGATGGATTTACAACTGAATTCTACCAAACATTTAAGGAAAAATTGGTTACAATTCTATATAAACTCTTTGGAAAAATAGGGAAAGTTGGAACTCTGACTAACTCTTTCTATGAAACCAATATTGTGCTGATACCTAAATCAGGAAGAGTTAAAACAGAGAAAGAAAATTATAGACCTATCTCCCAAATGAATATAGATGCAAATATCTTAAATAAAATCTTAGCAAAAGGATTACAACAATTTATCACTGGGATAATACATTATGATCAAGTAGGATTTATCCCAGGAATGCAGGGTTGGTTCAATCTTAGGAAAATTGTAAGTATACTCAATTATATCAACAACTAACCAACCTATCAGAAATTATATGATCATATCAATAGATGCTGAAAAAGCTTTTGACAAAATACAGCATCCATTCCTATTAAAAACACTAGAGATTATAGGAACAAATGGACTGTTCCTCAGAATAATTAGCAGTATCTATCTGATACCATCAACAAGTATTATATTCAATGGGGAGTGGCTAGAGACATTCCCAATAAGATCGGGGATGCCCATTATCAGCACTACTATTCAATATCATATTAGAAATGTTAGCTTCAGCAATTAGAGCAGAAAAAGAAATTGAAGGAATTAGAATTGGGAAGGAAGAGACAAAACTCTTAACTCTTTGCAGATGACATGATGGTCTATCTAGAGAATCCCAAGAAATCATCCAAAAAAATCTACTGGAAACAATTAGTCATTTTAGCAAAGTTACAGGATCTAAAATAAACCCTCATAAATCCTCAGTTTTTCTATATATGTCTAGCAAGATACAGCAGGAAGAGCTATAAAGAGAAATACCATTCAAAGTAACCTTAGAAAATATCAAACACCTGGGAATCTATTTGCCAAGACAGACTCAGAAACTTTTCGATGGACTTGCTCATTCCATCAGTGCAACAATCAGGTACAATTTTTGGTTGTCTGCAATGGAGAATACCATCTGTATGTAGATAAAGAGCTGTGGAGTTTGAACAAAGTTCAAGATTATTCCCTTTAATTTAGAAAAAACCCAAATGTCTTATTGTCTGATCTTGTTATGTCTTATACTTTTTGTTTCTTCCTTAAGGATATGATTTCTCTCTCATCACACTCAATTTGGATCAATGCACAACATGGAAACAAATTAAATACTGACAGATTGCTTTCTGTGGGGGGGGAGGAAATTCAGATTGGGGGAAAATTGTAAAACTCAAATAAAATCTTTAATAAAAGAAAAAATTATGTAGAATAGGGATTAATTGTACCTTAATTGTTTGATAGAATTCACTTGAAAATCTATCTGGATCTAGAGATTTGGGGGGGGGAGTTGAAGATTTCTTCAATTTTTTTTCTGAATTGGGGTTATTTAATTATTTTTCTTCTGTTAATCTGGGCAGTTGGTGTTAGTGTAATATTCATCCATTCCATTCAGGTTATCAAATTTATTGGCATACAGTTGGCAAAATAGCTCCAAATTATCTCTTAATTTCCTCCTCATGGATGGTTCCTTTTCCCTTTTCATTTTTGATACTGATAATTTGGTTATCTTCTTTCCTTTTTTTAAATCCAATAAACCAAAGGTTTATCTATTTTATTGACTTTTTCATAAAACTAACTCTTAGTTTTATTTATTAGATCAATGGCTTGCTTTCTTTCTATTTTATTAATCTCTTCCTTGAATTTCAGAATTTCTAATTTGGTATTTAATTGGCAATCTTTAATTTGTTCTTTTAATAGCTATTTTAATTTCATATTCAATTCATTGATCTCCTCTTTCTCTATTTTATTAATATAAGCATTTAGAGATATAGTTTCCCCTCAAAGCTACCTTGACTGCATCCCATAAATTTTGCTATGATTTCTCATTATTATAATTTTCTTGGATATAATTATTGATTATTTCTTTGATTTGATGTTTGAGCCACTCATTATTTTAAATTAAGTTATTTAGTTTCCAATTACTTTTTGGTTTATTTTTCCATGACCCTTTATTATATGTAATTTTGACTTGAGAAGCATTTTATTATTTCTGCCTTTCTGCGTTTGATTATAAGGTTCAGTTCATAGTCAGTTCTAGTAGAGGTGCCATGTACTGCGAAGAAAAAGACATATTCTTTTCTATATCCATTAAGTTTTCTCCAGAAGTCCATCATATCTACATTTTCTAAGATTTCTTAACTTCCTTCTTGTTTATTTTGTGGTTAGATTTATCTAATTCTGAGAGAGGTAAGTTGAGGTCCCCAATTATTAAAATTTTTTTTATTTTATTTATTTAAGGCAATGAGGTTAAGAGTAACTTGCCCAAGGCCACACAACTAGGTAATTATTAAGTGTCTGAGGACAGATTTGAACTCAGGTCCTCCTGACTCCAGGTCAGTGCTCTATGCACTGTGCCACCTAGCCACCCATGCCAATTATTAAAATTTTATCATCTTGTAATTCACTCAGCTTTTCCCGTAGTAATTTGGATTCCATACCCCTAGATGCATACATATTTAATAGTGATATTGCTTCATTGCCTATGGTCCCTTTTAAGAAATGTATTTCCTTCCATACTTCATTTATTTTAGGTTTCTTTTGCAAAGCAATGGGGTTAAGTGACTTGCCCAAGGCCACATAGCTAGGTAATTATTAAGTGTCTGAGGCCAGATTTGAACTCAGGTACTCCTGACTCCAGGGCTGGTACTCTGTCCACTGTACCACCTAGTCACCCCTCCTCATCCCTTTTAATGATATCTATTTCTGCTTTTACTTTATCTGAGATCAGGATCGTTAACCCTGATTATTTAACTTCAGCTAAAGCATAATATATTTTGTTCCATCCTTTTACCTTTGACCTGTGTGTATGTTTCTCCTTCAAATGTGTTTTTTGTAAACAACATATTATATGATTCTGTTTTGTAATCCATTTTGCTATTCTGCTTCCATTTTGGGGGGATAGTTACTCCCATTCACATTTACAGTGAAGATTACTAATCCTCTTTCTTTCCATGCTGTCTTCCCGCATTTATATTTTCTCTTTCCTTTCCTCTTATTCCTCCTTACCAAAACTTGACTTCCTTTCCCCTTTAACTTTTCTTTTAAAATTTAGTTTTCAGTTTATTTTCACTTATACATTTGCTTTACCTTTTCTCAGTCATTTCTTCCCTTATCTTTCCCCTTCCTGACTGACCACTCCCCCCCCCCCATTCCCTATAGAGTAGGATAGATTTTAAAACCCAAGTGAGAATGTATATTATTCCTTCTCTGGGCCTCTGTTGAATAGAATTTACTCAGTGTTCACAGCCTCCCATCTTTTCCTCTAAAATTGTAAATCTTTGTGCCTCTTCACCTGGTATTATTTATCTCTCAAGTACTATTAATTAGATATCATCAATCACAACTTGATTAATTGATTGTTTGGTAAACTCAAAGTGTTATCAAAGTACCATGACAGATTGATTGATTGATTGATTTATTGATTGTTTGATGAGCAGCATTGCCTCCAAGCCACTAAGTACTCTAGCCTCTTCTGGTTTTGTTAGAAGTACACTTAAATCAAGTCATAATAACTTTTACATTCCCTCCTTTTCACCCTCCAAGGAAACACAGTATACATGAGTCAAAGTATTATCCAAAGTCAAATCATTTAATGAACTTTTTATACTGCTCTCCCCAATCATATTTTTTCCCACAATTCCCCCCATTTCTTCACCCATGTACTTAATCCTTTGTTAAGTAAAGTTTTGTTTTAAGTCCAACCCTGATTTAATTAACTGTAAGACACCCCACCCCCTGCAGCTTACTTATCCCCTTGTTAAATAAAGTATGGATTAGGTCCAACTCTGATTTAATTAACTATAAGAATGAAAGAGCTCTAAGTACTGGGGCATTCTTAATGTCTCACTTAAAAACTTTAGAATTGATTGTATGTTATAGGAGACATTGACTCAGGACTATTCAGTATATGATATCTTCATCAGAGAAAGTGTTAAGCTTTGTAAGCACAGCAGAATTTGAGTAGGTCAGAATAAATTGAGGCACTTAAGTTTAAACACTGCTGCTTTTCATCAGGGTTTTTTTTTTGGTCTCAAACATAGTGATATCATCTTAGAGTTCTTTGCTGGAGAGACAAGATCCAATCATATCCATATCCTCTAAATTCAATCTCTTCAATTATATTTGACCCTTTAGTTAACCTAAGAGAAGTACAATTCTCAAGAATTATAAGTATTACCATATTTCGCCATGTATAAGATGCTCCACACACCTTAATTTGTGGGCCCAAACTTTGAGAAAAATGCATTATATAATTGAATATTAAATTCATGTTTTATTAATCATAAAATTCATACAATTCCTCATCAATCTCAAAACTCCCATCCATTAGCCTCATCTGTGTTTGATGATGAATCACTGTCTTAGGAGGAGCTCTGACTGCTACCCTGTGTTCTGATCTGTGGTTGACCACAAGTACTCTCTGGTGCTTGGACACATGCTTGGTCCATTCCATTTCATGAACCTGAATCACCATTTGTGTCTTCCTTTGAAATCAGTAACTTCTTTTTCATCAGCAATTCTTCTTGCCTCATGCTGAACCATCTTTGTGGACATAGGAATTCCCATCGTTCTTTGCTCTTTAGTCCACATCTTTAATTCCCACTCTAATTCAGGCCATTTTACTGACTTTCCTCTCCTGGCCTTCTTTTGCTGGGGCATTTTTAGTAGGTTTCTTCTTCCCCTAGCCAGTCTCTGATTGTTTTTTCAGTTGGAGGAGGACCAAACTGATGTTCAGCAGCTGAATTTCCATTCACTTTTTCAAATTGGATCACTTTGAACTTGAATTCAGCACTGAACAAAAATCTTTTCTGAGCCATTTCTGGGCAGAAAGTGGCAAAACATAACCTAATGTACTGGTGACAAATGTGAAGCCATGAATGCAAAGATAACAAGCACAAAAAAGCAGCAAATGCAAGTAAAGAAAATCTACAACCACTGTATAAGACATTCCCAGTTTTTAGACCTCAAATTTTTCAAAATAGGGTATGTCTTATACATAAGGAAATATGACATATCTTCCCTTTTAGAGTTGTATACAATTTGATGGTCTTGACTAAAATTTGTTTTGTTTTGTTTTGTCCTACTCCTATTTGTTTTCCTTTTTATGCATCTCTTGAATCATGTTTTTGGCAATGAAATTTTCTGTTTAGTTCTGGACTTATTGTCAGGAAATTTTGCAAGTAATCCATTTTGTTGAACATCCATCTTTTACCCTGACTATATGTATACTGAATTTTGTAGGGTAGTAAATTTGTGATTGTAATTCCAGATCCTTTGCCCTTTGCCCCTGTTATTGCAGGCCCTCTAATTCTTCAGTGTTGCAGCTGATAGGTTCTGTGTGAGTCTGTGTTTCCTTTCTATTTATATTGTTTTCTTTTTTTGCTGCTTGAAGAATTTTCTCCTTTAGGTTAGAGTGCTGGAATTTGACTATAACATCCCTTGGGGTATCCTTCTGGAAGGTCTGTGTATTCCTTCAACAACTACATTGTCTTCGTTTTCTAGCAAATTTGAATAGTTTTCCTGGTAATTTTCTGCATGATGTTTTCTGGGTTCTTGTGTTGATCTAGGCTGTCTAGTAGTCCAATGATTCATAAGTTATATCCCCAGGATCTATTTTCCAGGTCATGCTTTTCTAAAAGGTACTTAACATTTTCTTTGATTTTTTTTCAACTTTTTTATTTTGTTTGATGGAATCTTAGACCTTCATCAATTCATTGGTTTCTATTTATTCAATTCTAATTTATAGAGTTCATTTTCTTCAATCAGCTTTTGTGTTTCCTTTTCCTATTTTTTTTTTACTTTTGCCAGACTTGATTTTTTTGGTCAATTTTTCATAATTTTCCTGCCCTTCTCTCATTTCCTTTTTTCCATTTTTCTTCTTCCCCTCTTCTTTGGTTTTTAAATTCTTTTTTAAAGCTCTTCTATAAGCTTTTGAATTTGAGTCCAATTCATAGATTATTTTGAGATTTCCCCTGTGAGTAATTTTTCACTGAGTTCTTCTTCTTACATGGCATTGTTTCATCTTTATCTGCAAAGTAATTTTCTATACTGAGAGCTCTTTTAGCTTTTTTTGCTCATCTTTGTTGTTTTAGTTCTGCTACTGGGATTTAAGGAGTATAGATCCAGACTTTTTATGCTGGGGCTGGGGTTTGATCCCTGACTTGTTGTTGGCAAAGATATTGCCTATGCTGTCTAGGCCTTGCTTTTGCAGAGCTTTATTTCCTCCTTTATGTCCAGGTTCTACCTACACAGTGATTTATTTCCAGCCCAGTCATGTCTTTTGTCCCAGTATTCTCAGGGTTCAGATTTTGTTTGGGGTTGAGCCCCTCCCTGCTGGTTTGTTATCTATCTGTCAGGGACCTATGCTGCTGTCAAGCTGTTGAGACATGGACAGCACTGTTGTTTAAAGCCTTCTGTTGGCTTTAACCCTTTCCAGCTTTGCTTGGCTTTACTTCCCCTTTTCCTGTAAAGAGACAGACCTTCACTGAAGATCCTCCATGATGTCTACCACTGAAAAACTTCTTTGGATCTTCTTTCTTCCTTGGTGCAATCTGTAGTTTTAATGTTAGTACAGGGGCTTCATTTATCTTTGGTAGGGAAAAGCTCTGGGAGCTTGATAACTTTAAGTAGCCATCTGCTCTGGATGGCCATCCTCTATTCATGCAGAATTATCACCCTAACTCAAAACCTACTAGCTCTGTGAATTTGAAGTAGTCCTAGTAATTCTGACCCTTGTCCTCTCACCTTCAATATCTTCACCCAAACCCCCATGCTAATTATTGTTACTTCTTTAGCTTTCAGATTTCATTTATCAGTTCTCCTCTCCTATTTTTCTCTAGATAGGCATTTCTTTTTTATTTTTAATTAGTCAAAAGGGATCAAGTAGATTCCTGTTTCTTCTCCTTCTCTTCAGCTAGTCCTGTTTTTTAGTTTTTAGATTTTTCCTTTTTGAGCCCCTTTCTAAAAATGATTTTTCTCACTTTTTTAAAACTCCATCTCCTTTAACTTTTTACTCTATATCCTCATTCAAGTATTTATGACCCCTATAATTATGTGATTTCTCTGTTTGTTCTTAGTTTTAGATAGATACTATTTATCATCTTAAGAAAAGCACCATTTAGGCCTATGTTTGTCAGTATATTTTTAATAGAAATGGATGTGGTATCTCATCAAAAGATTTCTTATATTTTTTGATATTAATATATGATTTTTATTTTTGTTAATTTATATGCTCAATTGTGCTTATAGTTTTCTTAATGTAGAACTAGTTCTATAATATTAGGAAAATCCCACCTGGTCAAAGTGTATGATCTTTGTGATATATAATTAAAGTCTCCTTGTTAGTATTTTATTTAATTTTTTGTATCAATATTCATTAGGAAAACTGTCTATATCTATTTTTACCCTTCCTGGTTTAAGTCTATATTTTTGTGATTTAGTAAGATTTCTTTAACTTTTAAACTTTTCAGAAAGCATATTGTGAGTTCCATGTTCTCTTTAAATTCTTCAGGGTCCTGCTACATCAAATGCTAGATCATTTCCCTTTATTTTGCAGCATTCTTTCAAAGATACCCAAACTCATTTACTAGATGTGAAGTCATACTTCCTTTTGTTATAACTATTTTTCCTGTTTAGTTTAATGTTTAAATTTAAGTTCTTTGAGATTTCTACTTCCCAAAATTTTTGATACTTTTAGTCTTTTCCCCCTTCTTTATTTCACATATTACTCATTTCATGCCCCCCCACTAGTGGTGTTCTTTGGGGATGGATCATTAAATAATGAGTTTGTATCTCAATAGTTGGGATACTTCAGTTTATATAAATGTATGTTACTCTATAAATTTATTTTTTATATCTTGTGTTCCTAATTGTTTCCACTGGTTGAATTTTCTATTTTTCAACCAAAACCAATTTGCTTCTATAAATTTGTAATATAGTTTGAAAGCTGTCACTGATAAACTCTCTTCCTTCCCAACTTTTTAATTGTTTCTTTGAAATTTTTGTTCTTTTGTTTTTCCTGAAAAATTTTCTTATTTTTTTTACTTCTTTGATGTAGCTTTTGATATATTGCTTAGTAAGGCACTGATTATATAAATTAATTCAGATTGGGCCAACTCTACATTCTTTTCAAGGGCTGATTTCTCCTCATTCTAAAAAATTATTACATATTGTGTCATTTTGTTGTTTTATTTAATAAAATTATTTTTTATTCACTATTTCTATTAGGTCAAATTATTTTGTCTCTTTAAATATGAACCTCTTGAAAACAATAATTGTTATTATGCTACAGCTAGTAATAAATAAGTCTAATATTTCTGCTTTTTTACATTCATGTGTGATGTTTTTGTTTCTACATTTTTGTAGAAATTACAGCACAACTGTCATCATCCAAGATCAAAAATATCTTATATTTCTAAAATTCCATTTTAGTTCTTATCTTTTTTTTGGTTTATTTATTTCTTAGATGTGCCTAGGTGTGAAAAGGGCACAACAATGTCCCCATATATAATAATTATATCTCTCCAAGATTGAATTGACTTTTCCTTTAATTATTTTTGTTGTTTTAAGATTAGGTGCATATATGTTGCTGATGACATTATTTCATAATTAGAAATAATGGTGCAGTGAATAGAATCCTGAGCCTGGAAGATTTGAGTTCAAGTCTTGCCTTACACATTTACTTACTTTGTGACTTTGAGCAATTATTACTTTTGTTTGCCTTGGTTTCTTCAACTATAATGGGGATAATAATAGCACTTATCTCCCAGGATTGTTGTGAGGATGAAGTTAGATTATGTTTTTAAAGTATTTAGAACAGTACTTGGTAGATAGTAAGTACTTGGTAGATAATAAGATTATATTCTCATCACAATCATTATCATCATGATCATCATCAAATTTATTCTATCTTTTAAGCATGCCTATTTTTACTTTCACCTTGTCTTATATCTTAATTTCTACTCCCTAATTTTTGAAAGCACCCCAAAAATAATAAATTTGGTACAAACATTTATTTAAACTGTGTATAAACCTTTTTCATGCATATTTCTTGCAATTCACTCTGCTTCATGGTCCATTTCACTGCTGTCTTCCACTTTATAAGTGAATTCGATTTCTTCACATTCATAATTATGATACTGTTTTCTTCTCAAACAGATGTTCTTAAATTAGATTTTCTCTTTGCATCTTCTTTATTCTCTTTAGAAAGAATGAAGGGATGGAAAAAGAAGAAATGTGATTAACATTAATAATCTTTAATTGAAGAAATCTCTCTCCTTTTTACTACCCTTACTCCCTCCACATTTCCCAGAGCCTGATTCTTATTTTTGTCAATTTCTTCTCCATCTATATATTGTATTTTAAACCCTTTTCTCCCTTTTCCCAGTTTCCACTTTCTTACTGAGCTTAAAATATTTTTATATAAAACTTTTTGTATGTGCATGTATTTTCAACCATTCTTTATATGGTTCTAAAACAAAGGATGTTAATAAGATACCCATTCCTCTCATTCTACTCCATGCTTACACTATTTTTCATTTGAATCTCAATTATGTAATGGTAATCCCCGTCTTCCTCATTTATTCCATAATTTCTTCCTTCCTCTTATTTTTTCTTTCCTCTCTTAAAAATGACAGTATAATATCCTAATGAACTGAAAGAGCATAAAAAGAAAATACTTCCAAAGATTTGCAGGGGACATGATGAGTCTTTTATGGTCAGGAACAATAATTTTATTTATCCATATAGATTTTTCCCAAGAAAAATATTTTATATGTGTTCTTCTGTCTCTTAGAAGAGTGTATCATAAAAATACATGTTCTATTTCATAATGGAGTAATCTTCCAAGTGGCAACAATATTCTCTTTTTAAATTTAATTTTATTCTTTTTTCCAAGTAGCAATCATTTAATTCTTCTTTTCCCTCTTCCTCTGATTAGGAAGGAAGAAAGAAGGAAAGAAAGAAAAGAAAAAACATATTAAGCACTTACTATAAGGCAGGTACTATGTTAATCACATGGCAAATATTATTGCATTGTTATCCTCCAACCAGCCTGGGAGGTAGGTACTTTCATCTCCAATTAATAGTTGAGGATACTGAGGTAAGCAGAGATGAATTAAAAACTTTCCCAGAGTTACACCACTAGTAAACATCTGAGAGCAAATTTGAACTCAAGTCTTCCTGTTTCTAGCCTTAGCACTCTGCATCTATCACACTATTTCACTGTGTTGGTTTTGCCAAACCTGCCAACAGTTGTCATTTTCCTCTCTTGATATTTTCTCACTCTGATAGAGTGAAATAGAAGCTCCAAGTTGCTTTATTTGCATTTGTCTAATAATGATTTGGGATAGCTCGAATTTTTTCCCCTGGAGAAACATAAGAACAAATGTTTTTTGTTACCACAAATATGAATGATTTTCTTATATAGCTTGAACATAAGCTTTCTGCAAAAAGCTGTATTCTGGTGGAGAGAACATGGGGCCTGGAGACAGGAAAATATGAATTCAAATCTGTCTTCAAATACTTATGAGGGGTAGCTAAGTGGTACAGTGGTTAGTGCACCAGTCCTGTATTCAGGAGGATATGACTTCAAATTCAGCCTCAGACACTTAACACTTACTACCTGTGTGATCCTTGGTAAGTCACTAAATCTTGATTGCCTTGCAAAAAAGAAGAAAGATTATCAGGTAAATTTGCCATTTAGATTTTTACACACACATACACACACACACACACACACACACACACACACACACAGAGTTACTTGCTTCCTTTCTAATTTTAATTTCATTTAATTTGTTTATGAAAACAGAGACCTTTACATTTTTATAATCAAAATTATCTATTTTGTTTCTTTTGTTCTCTCTTTTGTGATCTCTTTATTCCTTATTACTTTAAGGCATTTCTTTATTCTCCCCTTAAGACAAAATTGGAGAAAACTCTGATGCAAATTCATTACAAACCATGAAATTTTTTAAAGCAACAAGAATACCCTTTTTACCACCCTTTACTTTCCTCTTTATAGATTCTTTGATTATCACAATGAGAAATGGAATTCTACTTCCAACTATAGCCCAACTGTTGACCTCCTGGATACAACTTGAAAAAAAATCAGCATAATTGAAAGAGATTGGTGAATAGAGGAGAGCAAAAGGAAACTAAACAGACAGACAGACAGACAGACACACACACACACACACACACACACAAACACACACAGAGTTGGCAATGAAATAAACTTCCTGATAAGTTTAGCATCTTTAGCATTTATGTAACTTCACAGGACTGTAAATTAGTCAAGAAGGAAAAATTATAACCTTATTATTTTGGGGGTGGAGTGAGGTGGGTAGAGATGGTTGTTGTCTCTGAAGCAAGGTACCAGTTTCACATTAATCAATATCAGAGATCATTGTATTTTTCTTTGTTTTCTGATAACACCAAGAAGTACAAAGGAATACTCTAAAGGAATTGTCTGGATCAGATATTCTGTTGTTTTTAGCTTTTATCGCCAAAAGGCAGGATGGTAAAAATAGAAAGTGTCTTAAATCAGGAGTCATTGTCCCTCATTTGAATAATCTTTCTTCTGCCTACATTTGCAATCACTTCCACTCTATGGACATCCATTTCTCCTTCTTTAAAATGAAAGATCTAGACCAGTTCATCTTTAATTTTAATTATTATTTTATAATAGTTTAGCATTTTTTCAACATCCCACCTCTCACTCCCAACTTGTATCATATTTAAAAAATCAATATACTGAAGCAAAATAAATTCCCATGTTGATCATGTCTAAAAATGTGTCTCATTCTGCATATGACCTCTCTGTCATAGGAAGTGTAGCATTATTCATTATATGTTCCTTGGAAATAGTGTATTATTGTGTTGTCCAAAGTTCTTAAGTCTTTCAAATATTGTTCATTTTTACAATGATGAAGTTAAAGTAAAATTGTTATCATAATTCTATTCATTTCACTATTCTGTAATTCATACTAGTTTCTAGGCTTCTCTTAAAATGTCATTATTTATTATTTTAATAGCATAATAGTATTCCATTATATGTATGGTTATACAAATTATAATAATAAATATAATAGTATTCCATTATATTTATTATTATAATTTGTATAACTATTCTCCAATTGATGTAATTCTTTAATTTCCAATTCTTTGTCACTATTTTAAGAGGTGCTATAATGATTTTTGTACATATAGGACTTTTGTTATTTCTTTGATTTCTGTGGAGTATAATTTGAGTAATTATATTGCTACATTCAAGAATATGTACAATTCAGTATCTTATGGGACTTGGTTTCAAATTATTTACAGAATTGCTGGATCAATTCATAGTTCTATCTAGAGTTCAACAATATATCAATTTTCTCAAAGCCCCTCTAGCATTTGTCATTTTTTCCTTTAGTAATCATCTTTCTCGTTTCCCTCTTTGTAAAGTAGAAGCTCAGAATTTCTTTAATTTCCATTTCTCTATTAATTTGGAGCTTTAAAAAACTCTGACTTTAGAAGCCATACCTCCAAGACCGAGTCTAGCCCACCTAGATGGTGGAGTAGAGATAGCAACCCAGACAAATTCTCCCAAAAGTTCCCTTTCAAAAGATTTTAAAATAATGCCTCAAATAGAAATTTGGAGTGGCAGGTTCAATGAAATATATCAGGGTGATTTTTTTTGTAGCACAAGACAGTTTAAGAGATCTGAAAAAAATGTTCTCTAAAGTAGGGACTGGCTCAGAGGGATCTTGGAGGTAGCAGGAAGATAGCTTCAGTAATTCTCAGTTCAGAGACAGTAAAGGGATCAGAAAGAGATTACAAGGAACACTTTTATACAGAAAACTTCCATGATATTTTAGATTCAGAGAGAAATAGAAATTGAAAAACACCACCAATCACCCCCAGGAAAGAGATTCAAAAATGAAAACTCCCAGCAATATTATAGTCAAATTCCTGACTTCCCATGTCAAAGGAGAAATTATTGCAAACAGTCTGAAGGAAACAATTGAAATATCATGGAACATTATCAGGATCATATAAAAATTAGCGGCATCTATTCTAAAGGGACAGAGGCCTTGTATATGATATTCCTGAAGGCAAAGGAGCTAGTACTAAAATCAAAAATAACTGATCCAGCAAAATTGAGCATTGTATAATCCTCTAGGGTAAAAATGAACATGTAATGAAATAGATAACTTTTAGATACTTCTGATGAAAAGAACAGAGCTGAATAAAAGACTTGAAACATTCAGACACAAGATTCAAGAGAATGATCAATAAGTAAACATGACAGAAGTCATAAAGAACTCTATAATATTAAACTATTTATAGCACTATAGGGGAAGTGGATACATGTAATTCCTAAGAACTAAAAGCTTTACCATTTTTATATGGGACAGTAAGGATGGATGTGGATCAATTTTGCTGAAATGATCTCCAAAATAATATTAAGGCATGAGAAAGAAGGATACAGTGGGAGAAGAAGGGAGATAGATAGAAATTTGCTCACTTAGAAGAAGTATGCTAGGAAGAACTTTTATGATAGAGGGCAATATGAGAGGTGGGGTGGGCAATGCTTAACACTCATTCTTATCAGAATTGGTTCAAAGATGGAAGAATATATATACACACCCAATGACATATAGAAATCTATCTTATCCAATAGGGAAATGTTGGGGGAGGGAATTACAGAAAGGGTATGATGTGATGAAAGGAAGGAAGAAGGTAGAAGCAAAAATCTTCTGAGAAGGGACAAGATAAAAAAGATAAAATAAAGAAGAAACAGAAGAAAATGGGATAGAGGGAAATACACAGTAATTATTATTATGAATGTGAATGAGTTAAGTTCACCCATAAAATGAAAGCAGATAACAAAATGTATTAAAAATTAGGATCTAACATTATATCATTAATGAAACATTCTTGAAAGAGAAATGCAGATACAGAAAAATATTATCTTCCTCCAAAGAAATAATTGATGAACCCTGAGTACAAATTATAGTAAAATTGTCTCACTTTCTGTACTATTTTTGCTATTTTTATATGTCTAATATGGAAATATATTTTGCATGATCTACATGTATAATGGTTATCACATATTCATTTTTTCAGTGGATGGTGGATGAGCTGGAGGGAATTTAAAAAAGTAATGCTTAAAAAACAAATTTTAAAAATAGAAAAAATATGACTACAGATAAAGTATGTTAATAAAAATTTTTTAAATAAAATACCAACAGGGAGATCAGAGCAATATATCATAAAGATTATGCAATATTACCAAATCAGATTTATACCAACAAATGCTGATTCAATATTAGAAAACTATAATGATTACTAACAAAATCAATAAAAAATAATTATTTTAGCAAGTAATAAACCGAATAATATATGATGCAGAAAAACTTTTGACAAAATACAACACTTATTCCTATTAAAAACACTAGAAAGTATAGGAATAAATGGATCTTTTCTTAAAATGATGAATAGTATGTAAAACCAAGAGTAGGCATTATTTGTAATAAACTAGAAGACTTCCAAATATGATCAGGTTTGGGGGGTGGATGGCTAGATGATGCAGTGGATAGAGCACCGGCTCTGGAGTGATGAGTACCTGAGTTCAAATCTGGCCTCAGACACTTAATAATTACCTAGCTGTGTGGCCTTGGGCAAGACCCTTAACCTCAATGCCTTGCAGAAACTTAAAAAACAAACAAACAAAAAACCCAAATATGATCAGAGTTGGAAAGAAAAAAAAAGTTATAGATTGTTTGGAGATCTTTCCTTAAAACCTATTTTTCAGATCCTTTGATTTATATTCTTGAATCCTTTGATCAATATCAATTTGGAGCATTCATTTTTATTCTTTTGAACAAGTTCTTTAAATATCTTTACTATAAAAACTTTATGAGAGAAATTTTCTGCAAAAATTTGTTTGATTTTTTGTTTTGCTTTTGTTTTTACCAGTTTCCTATTTCCCATGTAACCTTAGCAACATTGGGTTGTTTGTCTAAAAACTATTTAAGTTTTGTTGATTGAAATTTGTCCATTTTATCTTCTGTATTTCTGTCTTTTTATTGGACATGAATTCTTCCTCTAATATAACTTAAGTCAGTCAGTAGACTTTTATTAAGTGAATACTATGTGCCAGCCACTTCTCAAGACCAAAAATACTAAAAGGGGGAAATGCAGTCACATTTCTCAAGGAATGAACACTCTAGTAGGAGAAACAATGAGCAAACAAATATGTCTAAATAAATATACACAAGATAAATAGGAAATAATTAAAAGAGGAAAGGCACTAGAATTAAAAAGGTTTGGGAAAGTCTTCCTGTAGAAAGGAAGGTTTTACTTGGGATTTAAAGGAAATCAAGAGAGCTACTAGGTGAAGATGAATAAGGAGAGATTCCAAGCATGGGAGATAGTCAGAGAAAAAAAGTCAGAGCCAAGAGATGGGGTATCTAATTGTTTCACTGATTTTCTTATTTGTTTATGATGTGACTTTTTTTTATCTAAGTCAAGTAGCCATCTCTAGCTTGACTTAGCATTTAAAATGAGGTTCTGTATAAACTTAATTTCTGCCAGATTTCTATCCAGTTTTCCTAATAGGCTTTGTCAAATAGTGAGTCCTAGACTCAGTCACTAGAGCCTTTATGTATTTAAAACACTAGATTATTTTATGTTTTTCTTACATTTTTGCATCCATATGTTTTGAACTTAATCTGATACTCTCATTGACCTCTCTATCTTAAAACGAAGACAAAATTTTGTTGATGGACATTATAGTATAGTTTGAGATCTGGTCCTCCTACTTCCCTACTTTTTGTTTCATTATTTCCTCTTGACTTTCTCATTATTATTTTTTTCTCGTATCACAAAGTAATTCTTTAGTTGTTTGGTATGGCACCAAATAAACTAATTTAGCCAGTATTGTCATTTTCATTATATTGGCTCAGCTTACCCATGAGAAATGTCTGAAGTCATGATGGTACTTCCTTTTTTACTTGAACTGAAAAATAATTTTGTTCCAATGAGTTATTTTAACTGTATGTAAACATTTACTTCACTTGTGTCTCTTGTGCAATGGAAATTTGACATATGTCCAGGTCATCTAAGATGGAGGCACCCATATGGGAGCTGCCTTGGTATATAGAACTGATATGTGAATGTACATTTTGAGTCAATTTGTTATGTAGTTGAGAGAAGCTTCTTTCCATTTTCCACACAATTGGAAATGGTAGCATCTTTAATATGCAGTCTTTTATAATCTTGATCTCTTTCTATATTTCTCATTCACAGCAAGTGACATCATGCAGTGAGGGAATCAAGATATGATGGTTTCCTTTCCAGGTCATTCTAAGAAATCCCTCTTGAATATTGGC
Organism: Macrotis lagotis; assembly: GCF_037893015.1. Classification (NCBI taxonomy): domain Eukaryota; kingdom Metazoa; phylum Chordata; class Mammalia; order Peramelemorphia; family Peramelidae; genus Macrotis; species Macrotis lagotis. The sequence goes on along the minus strand of NC_133658.1, from coordinate 426,988,982 downwards.
CTGTTTCTTTTGTCTTTTCCAGTTCCAGGTACAGGAAATATTGCCCTGGATCTGAGCCTTTATCCATGGACCCTTGGAGGTCAAGAGTACAGATGTTGCAGACACCCCAAAAAGAAATTCCTTTTTTTAATAAAAGATCTTATTTATTTTAAATTCTACAATTTCCCCCTAATCTTGCTTCCTTCCCTCCATCCCCCACAGAAGGTATTCTGTTAGTCTTTATATTTTTCCCATGGTATACATTGATCTAAAGTGAATGTGATGAAAGAGAAATCATATCCTTAAGGAAAAAAATAAAGTATAAAAGATAGCAAAATTACATGATAAGATAATGTGTTTTTTTTTTAATTAAAGGTAATAGTCTTTGGTCTTTGTTTAAACTCAACAATTCTTTCTCTGGATACAGATGGTATTCTCTGTCACAGATGCCCCAAAATTGTCCCTGATTGTTCCACTGATAGAATGAGAAAGTCTATCAAAGTTGACCATCACCCCCATGTTGCTGTTAGGGGGTACAGTGTTTTTCTGGTTCTGCTCATCTCACTCAGCATCAGTTCATGGAAATACTTCCAAGCTTCCCTGAATTCTCATCCCTCTTAGTTTCTAATAGAACAATAGTGTTCCATGACATACATATACCACAGTTTTTTAAGCCATTCCCCAATTGAAGGACATTCCCTTAATTTCCAATTCTTTCCTGCCACCATCAGGGCCACTATGAATATTTTTGTACAAGTGATTCATAATCTCTTCATGGTATAGACCCAGTAGTGGTATTGCTGGATCAAAGAGTATGGACATTTTTTTTTGCCCTTTGGGCATAATTCCAAATTGTTCTCTAAAAATGTTGGATGAGTTCACAGCTTCACTAACAATGCATTAGTGTCCCAGATTTCCTACATCCCTTCCAACATTAATCATTGTGCTTTCTGGTCATATTGGCCAGTCTGAAAGGTGTGAAGTGGTACTTCAGAGATGCTTTAATTTGTATTTCCAAAGAAATTCCTGAAAAGTCAGGATCCTAGACCTGTTTTGGACTTAGACTTGGGAAGAACAAATGTTATTGTTTGAGCTAAATTGTAAGACTTCCTCTCCTTCCCAGAGAGGGAGATGATATAAAGGGTAGTCTTGTCTTAGGTACCTTTCCAAAAATAATGGTGAGAAAATTTTATATGCATTCTTAATATAACTTTGAAGAAAATATTTCTTTGTAAAAGCTAATTTAACTGTTAGGTCGGCTACATGAACTTCTAGAATTGAGGATTCACAATTATATGGAGCTGCTAGCCAATGACAGAAATGAGAGACCCATTCAAACTATCAGGCTATTAGAAAATTCTGGTGGAATTGGAAATGTAATATACTTGATCCTCAGGAAGTAGACCTAAAATCAATCCATGTTACACTTATAAACAACGTAATATTGATTCTGCTTTCCAATCTATTTTGGATCTTTTTCCATTTGTAGAGGGAATAAGAACCCATGAACAGAAGAGGCAGAGCTCTTGTTCTGGCAAGAGATAGCATAGATTACAGCATAGATAATTGGGAATCCTAGTCTGATCTTCAAGCAACCATATTCTTTCAGCTATGTATTCCAACAATATTAGAATGCTTTCTGTTCATTAAGCATGCTTTGAAGTTTTACCACCTTGCATTTACATATATGTTACTTATAGCTAGAATTTCTTTCCTTACATACAATCTTACCTTTTGGATTGCAATCCATTCCATTTCAAATTATATCTCTTTTATGAAGTCTTTTTTGATCCTCCCAAATGGCAGGAAATTATTCTCTCTTTATACATGATATAACATTTAGGGAGCTCATTTTTGGCTTATTCAATTTCTTTTCATTTTTATTGGGTTAAGTATTATATTTTCTTTTCTGTTAAACTGAACAATTTATATTTTTCAAATGTTCATTCATTTCCATTTCCATTGAGAATTTTATTGGTATATGGTTGGGCAAAATAGCTTCTAATAATTATTTAATTTCAATTTATTTGGCTGTACATTGGGTTCTCTTCTTTCCTTTTAGAAATCAAATTAGTCAATGATTTATCTATTTTATTTTTTCCATAAAACTAGTTCCTAGTTTTATTTATAGGGCAACTATGTGGTTCAGAGGTTAAAGTGCCTGACCTGGACCTTAGGAGGACCTATGAATTCAATCCAGTCTCAGTCACTTATTGGCTCTGTGACCCTTAGCAAGGACCCTTTTGTCTCAGTTTAGTCATCTGTAAAATGGACTGAAAAGGGAAATGGCAAATATTCCAGTCTTTTGCAAGAAAACCCCAAATGGGGTCATAAAGAATCTGATACAACTAGATTGATTGAAAAACAATGAAGTTTATTGTCATTACCTTTAATGAAGTTATTGACCGTTTCTATGATTTATTCTTTGGCCTGTTCATTCTTTAAGATTAGATTTAGTTTCTAATTAATGTTTGATTTTTACTTCAAAAGTCCTTTATTAAATATAAATTTAATTCCATTATGATCTGGAAAAGGAGTATACAATATTTCTCCTCTTCTGCATTGCTTCTGATTTTTTTAAGTCCTAATACCTTATCAATTATTGTGAAGATGCCAAGCTGAGAAATCGGTATTTCTCAATTCCTTCTGTTTCTCAACTCCTTTTAATTTCCATTTCATAGTCTTCAGAACCTATCATATCTACATAACTTTTCCAAAATTCTATTCATCTCCTTAATTTTTTTTGTTTATTTTATGGTTAGATTTATCTAGCTATGGAAGGGGTAAATTGAAATTCCCCCATTAATGTAGCTGTTTGTTTCTCATTCTTGAAAAAAGACATGACATCAAGGAGGTGATGCCAAACCATACACTTGAATTATATTTGAGTGAAGGGGTGTTCTCCTAAGTCACCCATCTCATTTTCTCCTCTAGTGTTATTTGTGTCCAGTGTCCAGATATGGATCAGGATAACTGAAGATGACCCTGGATGTAAGGTAATCAGAGTTGAATGACTTGCCTAAAGTCACACAGCTAGTAAATGACAGGTGTCTGGGGCTAATCTGAACTCAGATCCTCTTGATTTCAGGGCTGGTATTCTTCCTACTTTGTCATGGTCCTCTTACAATAATCTAACTTTTTCTTCAAAAATTGGATGCTCTGATATTTGGTGCATGTATGTTCAGAATTAATATTAAATCATTGTATATGGTATCATTTTAGCAAAATATAGTTTCCCTGATTATCTCTTTTAATTAGGTTTATTTTGTTTGTTCTTTATCTGAGATCATGGTAAATATTCTGTCTTTTTTAAATTTCAACTGACTTGCATATAATAGATTCTACTCCAGCCCTTTATTTTAACTCTATATAGCTATCTGTTTCAGGAATTTCTATTGTAAACATCAAATTGTTGGATCATGGTTTCTAATCCATTCTGTTCTCTTCTGTTTTATATTCATTTCATTTTATATTCATTCCATTCACATTCAGAGATATGGAACCAGATCTCCATTTCCCTGATCTTTCTCTTATATGTATCTTTCTCTTTTTTTTTAACCTAGGCATTCCTCAAGTGTTCTGCTTTTGACCACTGTGTCCCTTAAACTGCCTTTCCTCTTACCTTCATTTCTTTCCCTTAGGCTCTTCATCTTGTATTTCCCTGTTAGATAAGGTGAATTTCTTTACCCCACCCTCTTTCTGTCTCTTTGTCTCTCTCTGACTTTGTCTCTGTCTCTGTCACTCTCTCCTTCCCTCTTAGAAACAGTTTAGATGAGAGGGAGGTTCAGGTAGCAAGTGCTCCCCCAAATACATTTCCCCCAATTTTAGAAATTCTTTCTTGTGAACTTCTTTTCATGAGATAATTTTCCCTATTTTTCTCCTTACTACCTTCAGTGCCACTCTTTTCTCTTTCCATTCTTCTTTTGAGATACCCTCCCCCATAATACTTATCCATGTCCTCTAAGTAGACTCTTTCTAATTTCCCTAATGATGAAAAGGTCTTAAAGGTTACATACATTATTTTTTTTTAGCTTTTTGCAAGGCAAAGGGGTTAAGTGACTTGCCCAAGGCCACACAGATAGGTAATTATTATTAAGTGTCTGAGGCCTGATTTGAACTTGGGTACTCCTGACTCCAGGGCCTGTACTCTATCCACTACATCACCTAGCCGCCTAGTTACATATATTATTAAAAGTGGGACTCTGTTTCCATTTTGCTGAAAGGGAAATTCTTTTTTTTTTTGCAAGGAAATGGGGTTAAGTGCCTTGCCCAACATCATAGAGCTAAGTAAGTATTAAGTGTCTGAGGCTGGATTTAAACTTGGGCTATCCTGACTCCAGAGCTGGGGCTCTATCTACTGCACCACCTAGCTGCCCCCCAGAAAAGGCAATTCTTGGTTGTAATCTTATTTTCTTTGCCTTTTGGCATAGCATATTCAAACCTATTTATCCTTTATTGAGATAGCTGCTAAATCCAGTGTGATCCTATCACGCCATAGTACTTGAATCATCTTTTTTTCCCCTGGATGCTTGTGATGCAGAGGAAAGATGAAGAGAATTGTGAGTGTAGAAATTGGGTGGAGATGTAAATTGATTACCATCTACTCTTGAGATGTAAACTGACTAAAAGTAGAGAATTATGATGGTAATGGAAACAATTTGCAATATGCTCAAATTGGATGGAGATCCCCATTACCACTGATTCATTATTTAAAGTAAAATTTGTATCCTGATCTTAATAGGTTTTACCCTCTACTAATTTTGGGGCCAGTAAGAGAAAGAGAGTTCACCTTTTGCCCTCTAGATGAGAGGCAAGACATAAAAACCTGGGTTGGACTCCAGCTCAGGGCCACAGCATCTGACCATGACCTAGCCAACACTACTTGGCTATTCTTTTCTCTCTCTCTCTCTCTCTCTCTCTCTCTCTCTCTCTCTCTCTCTCCCTTCCTATGTCTTGTAACCTTTTAAATAATTTTTTTTATTTCCACCCTTGCTTTCCTGAATCTGAATAATGATTCCTCCTAGGAAGAACTGAACTCAAGAAGCTAGTGACTATACTAGTGTATTTTCTCATTGAATTGGTATCACTTGGTATCACTTTCGGGAGATGATATATGGAGTCTTTCAATTTCCACTTTTATTCTGGTTCTTAGATATCTTGGAAATTTTCCTTTATAATTTTTTGAGCTAGGAGTTCTTTTTGATTTTTTATTTTGTTCATGATTTTCAGGTAGACCCATTATTCATTTTTTAAAAATTTTATTTATTTAAAGCAATGAGGTTAAGTGACTTGCTCAAGATCGGTCGCATAGCTAGGCAATTATTAAGTATCTGAGGCTGGATTTGAACTCAGTTCCTACTGACTCCAGGGCCAGTGCTCTATCCACTGCACCACCAAGCTGCCCCTACATAATTCTTTTAAAAATATATTTTATTTCTTTATTTTTTCCAACTACATGAAATGGTAGTTGTCAATAATCTTTTTTGGAAGGTTTTGAGTTTTACATTTTTCTTCCTATCTGTACTCTCTTCATAGAGCCATATTAATCATGTTGTAAAGAAGAATCAAAATGAAGAAGGAAAAACCCAGAAATAAAAAAAAACAAAATACCTAAGACAACTTTTTAAAATGGAAGATTACTTTGCTTGCATTTAAACTCCACTGCTTCTTCTCTATAGATGGTATTATCCATCCTTGTAGACTAATATGATCTCTAATTAAATGATCTCTATTTTCCATACCAACTCATTTTCCACTGAGATAATTTATATTTTATTCTCTTGTTTTCATTCCTTTGACTTTGTTTTCTCCTTGTTTTCCTTCTGCCCAACTAGTCATGTCATGTACGTTAATTGTGAGTGTCCTCTGAGAATTTCTCCTAGTCCCTCTACTTTTTCTCTCTCTCCACATATTCTCACCTACTAATCACACCAGTTTCCATGGGTTCAATGTCTATCCCTAAATACATGATTTCCAGATCTACATAGCAAAACCTAGTTTCCCTACTGATTGCCATTTCTGAAATATTGATTGTCCAATGGACCTTTCCAACTGAATATCCTAAATGTAGGCATCTTAATTCAACATGTCCAAAACAGACTTCATTGTCTTTCTTTAGATTCTATAGTCTCTTAATTTGTCTTTTTGTTTAACCTTCTTCAATCCACATTCCATGCCCTTGCTCAACAAACTTCAAAGACTCCAATTACTTCTAGAACTACACATAAACTTCCTCTCTTTTGTATTTAGGTATTTTCATAATCTGACTTTTCCTACTTTTCCAGTTTTATGTACTACTCTCTTCCTTTTAGTTGTTCTTGTAATCCATCTTCCTTATCTGTAACATTGTTTTGGCTGTTTCCCATGTTTGAAACGTACTCCTTCCTCATTACCATCTCTTGAAATTCCTTGTTTCCATTAAGACTCAGCATAAGTGCACTTTCTAGATGTTGTCTTTGCCAATCAGACCTACATTTCCCCAGCTAATGTCTTTACTTTCATAACCAGCCTTGATTCATTATGCTCAGATATGTGCTACATAATCTGAGGTGAGATAAAAGCTAGGTGGCTCAGTGGATAGAGCTCCAGGCTTGAAATCAGGAAACCTTATCTTCCTTAGTTAAAATATGGCCTCAGATACTTACTAGATACATGACCCTGGACAAGTCACTTAACCCTGTTTGCTTCAATTCCCTGATTTTTAAAATATGGAAATGGCAAAGGAAAAGGAAATTGCAAAGCATTCCAGTATCTGCCAAAAGAACTCCAAATGGCATCATGAAGAATCAGAGATGATTTAAAGAACAAGAAAGAAAAAAGAATGAATCTGAAGTCACTATTTCAGCTTTCACTTACAATAATGATTTGGAGGCCCATAGTGCCATTATTATGTACCTTCTGGGATCTTGGAGTAGTTTTGAGGATTGAAGCATGGAGTTGTCCTAATATTATCACTTACAAGCTTTCACCAGTATGTTTCTCTTCATTCATTATTAGTGATATCGGTTAGCTAACTAAACAATTAACTTTTAAAAAGAGAATTTGCTAAGCTAGGAATAAGAAAGCATAGTATATAATATCCCCTCCCCCAAAAATTTTGAAATATTTCTATCAATATATAGAGACCAGGATACGTGTTTATTGCTTAGGCCACATGTGGCAAATGGTATATTATTCTGAGTCATTTTGTTGAAGTCCTCAAGATATTCTTATTCAATCAACAATCACTTATTAATTGCTTACTAGGTACAAGATACTGTGTGAGGTATGGGTAATACAACTAGAAGTAGAAAGAAAGTTCTTGAACTCAAAGAATTTAAATTGAAGTGAACACATAAAAGGGAACTGAAAAGTTAGGGGTGGGATAGAATTAGGGCATGGAAGAGAAAGTAATGGGGAGATGAGTCAGAACTGTAACTAGGGAGATGAAGAAATATTTGGCACAGTCCCCCTCCTTAAATTGGAGATTCTTGGAGGAACCAGCCAATAAGAATGTAAGGCCCCAGGGATAGAGAGTAATTCCTATGTGAAAAATAATGCAGAGGTGGAATGAGCTTCCAGGATGGACAGATTTCTATGGCATGGGTAGAGAAAGACCAGTGAGGATGAGGCAGCCCTACAGTCTAGGGAAGAATGAAGAAATGTGGTCAAGATTTTCAACTAGCTTTTTCCTTTGCTTAACTAGTTTCTCCTCGACTCTGAATGAAGACACAATGAGAGCCATATTAAAAAGTTCAAATTTTCCAGTTCTCTACTGCTTGCAAGAATCTCACTTCCAAACAATTCTTTCTCAATGAAGTCTCGCTCTCTCTTTTCTTCCTTCAGAAACTCATATCTATTGGGTGCTGGACTAACTATGGATTTTACACAAGCCCTAGAGGATATGACCAAGATGTTCATCTAATTGGACTTGAGTTCTCTCCTAGATGAAATGTCTTTAATTGATTCAGAGAAGTCGTCAGACCTTGTTCACACTTACATCTAGTTTTGATTGATTTAATCAAAAAACTGCTCTCACCTGACAAAGATAATTGCTTTTAAGTGGAATGCAATGAGTAATGGACCCTCAACCCTCACATAAATATGTCATCTCCTTTTATTACTCTGTAGGCAGGAAATAATTCCCTTTCTTATTTCTATCTCTAATGTTTAGAATATAATACCTAATAAATTCCTCCTGATTGATTGGTTTTCCCATTCTTTGTTACCACAAATTGTACTATTATTTTTTTGTATTTTATATTAAACCTTGTATTCTGACTTTGAATACATTTGCTCATTAGTGGGATCACTAGATCAAAGGGTATGGACTGTATAGCCTCTTTTCTTGCACAATTTCAAATTTAAACCCAGAAAAGCTGGGATGCTTCCCAGATCACAATGTAACAATATGTACATATATTCCCATAGCTCCTTCATTCCCAAGCATTTTTTATTGTTGCAAGCTTTCATATAATGAAATAAAGTTTCAGAGCTATTTTAATTTACTATTTATATTTCCCTCACTATTGATGATTAATAGTTTCCTGCAGTCATTTGTAGTTTGAATGTCTTTTGAAAAGTTCATATTTTTGAACCTTGTTTATTGGGAAATTTAAGAAATGTTTATCAAGTGAACTAAAGTAATTTGTTTATGTTACATGCCCCACTTAGACTGTGATCCTTATTAGAATAGAGACCATGTACTCTGAATAAAAAAAAGGTTTTTAAAAAATATTGAATTAAATGGAATCACACTGAATTGGTGCTCTATTCACTATACTACCTAAACTGCCCCTGACAGCTTAATAAAATATTTGTTCCTTTCCCTTTAAAGGAATAAAGAAAGACACAATTAGAAATGGATACTAGTTGTACCCAGCTGAAGTACAGTACAGGCCTGGAAAGAAGCTCCACAAGGTCATCATACTTGCTTTTCTCTCACTGATCCCAATGCAAATGTCACTGCTCACACTAAATTAACAATCATAGAGTCCTCTGGCAGTTCAGTAGGAAGTTCTTCTATGTTCTTCCATAGAGACTGCTATTTGGAGAAGATGACTGTAAGATGTTGCTGCAACCCACTACCAAGTTCTATGAATGAGGCTGCCCTATATATTAGGGGATGACCCCATGACCTCCTTTTCTTCTGAGAGATCTTCAAAACTCCCTATGTACTTGACTCCAACCCTCAAGACCCAATCTAACATTAGAGTTTTCATTTCCAAGGATGGGTAAAAATATAATTCTCAATGTCTTTTCATTTGGTTTTGATAATAATCAAAGCTATCATTTCTGAACTGTTTTACAATGACCTTTATAGACATGAACTCATATGATCTTCACAACCTCATGAACTAAATTGAATAGTTATAATTATTCTAAATTGGCAGATGAGGAAATTGAAACCCACTGAATAAACTGGCTTAACCAAGGTATAACTAGAACCAGAATACAGAAGTAGAAAAGGACAGGATTCAAACCCAGGTTTGTTGATGGTAGTGTTCATTTGACAGCTTTATAACCATCTCTTTGAATTCTTTGTTAAGTGCTTCATTTTGTAGAATCTCCAAATCATAAGATCCTAAAGGAACTCAGAGTTTGCCTTGTCCAATCTGAACACTTTTGTCTATAATATTGCTTAAAAATAGCCACTCCTTTTTGCTTGCAAATCTCCAATAATGTCCCAGCTCTGCCATCTATCTGCTATTTGTCATTAAGCAAGCCCCTTGACTTCTCTAATCTATATTTTCCTTATCTGTAAAATGGGGAGGTTGGAGAAAGTAATGTCTAATAAATATTCTTTCCAACTCAACTGTCTTTTCTAGTTTTAAAGACCTTTACATTACTAAAAATGTTGAAAAAATATTCCTTCTCTCAATTTCTGATCACTGTTCATACTTCTGCTTTCTGGGAAACAAGGAGTAATGTGGCATAAAGGTAATTTATGGGACTATTAGCTACCATTTCCTCTAATATCCAGATTAAGCTGTGATAATAGTTTGTACTTTTTCCTGCTTAAACATGTAATCAATGCTAAGGAAAAGGGATAAGCTTATGTATCAAGAAAAGATAATGGAATAATAAGAGCATCAGATTTAAAGTAAAAATATCAGATTGAACACAAACTTGGACACTGAATCACAGTGATCTTTGAGATGTTTTTCATCTCAAGGCCTCATTTTTTTTAAATCTATCAAATAATTAATTTTTACTCCATGACTTTTAAATCCATTCCAGTACTAGATTCTATGAGCCTATGAAAAGTGAGTGAGTTAAGTAACAAACTGATTTCATGGAAGGAAAAATTAATCATCAAAAGAAAGTCTGCAAAGGAACAAAGCCAGGTGACAGATATTCTTTCTGTATCTTTAAGACAATAGGGAAAAGCTGAATCAACCAAGGGTTGACTTTAGAATCTATAGTTCAATTTGGTTAATGATCCTCCTGGAATTAATTTTATCAATACAAGGATGTGGTAGATGGAAGGGAGGAAGAAAGGAGGAAATCCTTTCAAAGGTAAACAATGGAATGAGTAATTAAACAAAGGCAGCCAAGGAACTATAAGGACAGAGTCAATCATAAGTGTTTATTTAGAAAAAATTAAACCTGCTTCAAACACTAGCTGACTGACCACAGGTAAGTCATTTAACCTATGTCTAATGGAATGAGTAATTAATGAACTCTTCCCTATACCTAATGGAAAAGTATATTTTTATAGGAGAGAATCATTGTTGGTTTGGAGAAGGAAACGGGGATAAGATTATGTCACTCTTAGGGACTATTCTTCAATTTGATATCAGCCAACTTTTCCAGATGTCAGTGACATGCACACACCCATACACACATACATACATACGTACACACAAATACACACATACTCACTATTCACTGAATAAAGATTTCTTTAAATAATGTCAACGTTTTTTTCAAAAGTATTTGGCTACTCACCACCTGAGTCAGGGATAGCCACTCTCACAGCCGCTAAAAATTAATATCATCTGGTATTTTTGTTTTTCAGCATTCTTTTGCTGAGGAGAAGAGCCAACAGGGGCTTAAAGCAAATTTGGAAATCATGCAACACCTGGATGCTGGAGGCTTAGAGTAAAAGAATGTCAACAGCATTAGCAATCCTGGTCCATAAGGATTGAGGCCTTCGTATGGAGACAGATCAGTGGAAGTCCATTCGGGCATTCAAGTTGAATGAAAAATAGGGAGGTTTCCAGTTCTTTCATTTTCCCATCTGACAGAGTCTGAAAGAAAATGAGGAGCTAAAGGATAGTAGTAAAAGAGCAAATATGAAATAGGTTAGAGAAGGCTAAAGTGTAAAGCATTTCCTTAACTATTACATTTTTTGCCTAGTTTGAATTCGTTTTTTCTTAGGTTTTTTTCCTAGTTTGAATTCTTGCCTATTATATAACTCTGAGACTTTGTAGCTAAAACCTGAACCTAACTTTTTCAAAATGCCTCTCTTGTAACTTGAAGATTTCTCATATTGAGCTTGGTTCCACCTCTAATATCACCTCTCACCTTAGACCTGACCTTTCTCTTTGACTTCTCAAAAAACCCTGGGTTTGGACTGAGAAAACTTAGATTCACATCTCAACTTTACTCTTTCTTATATGTACTCTTTGGTAAAGTTTCTTGACTTCTCTATGATTCTATTTTCTCTTATGAATAAATAGAGGATTTCATTCTAAGGCTTTTTCCCAATTCTGATGTTTTGTATTCTAATGTTCTATAATTGGCCAGGTTAGAGAATAAGCCCTGAGATGGCCTGTCAAGCAGAAACAGGTTTAAGTATGGTTCTGATGGTGAAATTTATGTCTATGTCCAAGGACCCCCCTGATAAATTTGAAAAAGTTCCTTCCTGAGATTGCTATCACTTTGTGAATTTTCAAGTCATCTACTTAGTTAAAGTATTACAATCTGCGTTGGCAGGAGGCCAAAGACTGATAAGACTGCTTATCTTCCCTACATTTGATAGATGAGGAAATCAAAGATCAGTGAAAAAAATGGTAAGCAGGAAACTTGTTAAAATTTTCTTGCATGGCTCCAATTCCAGGAACCTAGAGATCCCATGGCTCCCTCTATGTTCTCTTCAGTTGTGTGTGAATATCTGAGTAAATCTTGTTGTGCTACACTCCATTCTACTTGAAGTCAGGGAAAGATAGGTTTGACTATAAATTTAAAAAGTCAGACTTTGGACATTTGACAATATCTTCTGAACCCTTTGTCAGAAGGACTTCTGATTTCTTTATCAGAAGTCACAGGATCTAATATTGGAAACTTCATTTTTTTTGGACCACCTCCTCTCTCAAAATTTCCAGGATCCCTCAGTTAAAAGTAACCTCTCCAATCTCAAATTTCCAAAAGCATGTTGCAAGAAAATCTTTGTCCCATTACATTCTGCCTTATATCTTGCCTTTTAGTATCTGTAGTTGTTTCTAAATATTTACATCACTATTATATATGAGGACAGGAATGATGCCATTTATTTTGTTTCTTTTAAACCCTCAGTATTTAGCATTGAGTTTTGAGCAATGAAGATATTTATATATATATATATCTTTATCCATCTATTTATTCATTTATTCATCCATCTATCTATTTACTTATCTGTTTATTTATTTATTTGTTTATTTGTTCATTTATTTATTTATTTATTAGTGCAGCTTAATAGAAACTTACTGGTTAAATTGAATAGAATATGCCATTTCAATACTTAGAAAATACACTGCTTCTTTTCTGGATAAAGTTCTAGTTGTATTTTTCTTGTACATGCAAGAGTACAGTCTTTAAATGTTGAATTATAATGATGGACCAAAAGCACTGAATTTGAAGTTGTGAAATGGGGGCAGGAATTGGCTTTGTCACTTTTTAATCTATATGACATTGAGTTAGTCATTTAAAACCTGTAAGATGATGGGGTTGGACTAAATAATTTCTAGATTCTTAGCCAGCATAAAATCCTTCATTTTGTGAAAAAAATTGAATTGCTGACATTTCTGAACCCCAAAATTCAACTCCGTTTTCTGGCACATTGAAAGTTTGCCCAGATAGATGAGTGGATGTTGCCCAACTAATTGCTTATGTTTTCTGATATATCCTCCACAACCTTAGATACCTAAATCCCTTCATCCAGGTATCTAGTCTAATGATCTGAGGACATTAATGAAGTTTCCAGAGGTCCTGGAAGTTGTTTACAGGTACCATGGCACCATGTGAGAAAGTGACTCAATAGGTCAGAAGAGGACATAGAAAGACACTTCTCTGCATGACCTCCTGACTGTGCACAGTTGGAATACTCTCTTTTTAAAAAAAAGACTTTGTGGAATTTACTGTCAACAAGTAAGAAAAAGTGGCAGGAAAAGTATGATGCATAGTTTTGGGGACTATTTATTTTAACTCTAGCATAAAAGAGTAAGACTCTATGAGAATGAAGTAAACGAACACATTGTAAATGTCAAGATGAACATAAAGTGGAGAAACTTGAAAAGCTGAGAGAGGTGTCTGAGGCGCAACCAAGCATGGAGGGCTGAGAAGAAAACAAACACTTTGAAGTGAGAATTTTGATTTCTTTTATATTTGTTTTTTAAAGATCAAGAATCAGTGAGTCAACAAAAAATCAATGGAGGTTATTAAGTTAACAGAAAATGGAAATTTCCATTCTTGTTTTCCTAGGCTTCCTTAAGCAGTCTTTTCACCTGCACTTAAGTCAACTGCCTTCTGAAGCAAAGAAAAGGCAGAGGCATCTTGATTGCCTTCATTTTTCCAGTTAAATTGAGTTTTGCTACATACCCAATAGAGAGAATGGGAGGCAAAATTTTGGAAGGAACACTAGATTTGAAATTAAATAATCTGAGTTCAAACCTAATCTGTAACTCTGAAATGATTTTTTTGTGATTCAGTTGTTTATTTGTGTCTGTGACACCATAGGCCATAGTATGCCAGGCTCTTCTATCCAACTCTTGAAATCTGTGCAAGTTTCCATGTGGCTATTTATCCATCTCATCCTCGGCTGTCCCTTTTTCCTTTTGCCTCCATTCTTTCCCCAACATCAGGGTTTTTTCCAATGGATTCCAATTTCACATACTGTGGCCAAAATATTTAAGCTTTAGCTTCAGTATTTGGCCTTCTAGTGAATAGCCTGGATTAATTTCTTTAAGCTTTGACTATTTTGATCTCCTTACTGTTCTAAGAGCTGTTAAAAAACATTCTCCAGGATCACAATTTGAAAGTATTGATTTTGTGGTGCTTTTCTTTATGGTACAGAAATTTTAGCCATACATCACACCTAGAAAAACCATAACTTTTGACTATATGGACTTTTGTCAGCAAGGTGATGTCTCTGCTTTTTAGTATACTCTCCAGATTTTCCATAACTTTCCTTCTAAGGAGCCAAGCATCTTTTAATTCCATGGCTGCAGTTACCATCTGCAGTGATCTTAGAGCCCAAGAATATAAAATCTGATACTGCTTCCATTTCTTCTCCCTCTGTTTGCCAGGAAGTGATGAGATCAGTTGCCAAGATCTTAGTTTTTGTTGTTGCTGTTGTTGTTAAACTTCAAGTCAGCTTTTATCCTCTCCTCTTTCACCCTCATCAAGAGGCTTCTTAATCTCTCTTCACTTTCTTCTTTCAGATGGGTATCATCTGCATAGCTGAGATTGTTGATATTTCTCCCAGCAGAACTTAATTCCAGTTTTTGATTTATCCAGCCTGGCGTTTCACATGATGTACTCTGAATATAAGTTAGATAGATAAGATGACAATATACAGAGTTGTCATACTCCTTTTGAATGTTAAGCCAATCAGTTGTTCCATGCTCAGTTCTAACTGTTGCTTCTTGGCCAGCATACAGGTTCCTCAGGAGACAAGTAAGATGATTTGGTATGCCCATTTCTTTGAAAACTTGCCACATTTTGTTGGGCAAATCATTCTAAATGTCCTTGTCTTCAGTTTCTTGATATGCAAAAGTGAGGGGGTTGGATTAGATTACTATTCATATTTATTTCAACTCAAGTCTATGATTCTATTTGAGTATCTCTGATGAATATGGGAATAGTATAATTTAGAATAGAGGCAGCATGATATTGTGGAGATAGACCTGATTCTGTGATCAGGAAGCATTCTATTCAAGTCCTACATGCATCTGACTCATACTGAATATGTAATTATGTGCAAAGTTCTTAAACCCTCTCACTGCTCCAGGTAACTATCCTGAGTCAAAGTAGAAAATTAGTTGCTCCGGGCTGATCTGTAAATATGTACAATGAGCATTTTATTTCTTGCCTTCTCAATGAGTTAGGAATGAAGAGAATTGGAAATTTAAATTTTTTTAATTGAGGAAGAAAACGAAAGGAGCAGATAGGTTGCACAGTGGTTAGAGTAACAGCCTAGGAGACAGGAGGACCTGAGTTGAAATCTGAATTCAGACATTCATTAGCTATGTGATCCTGGGAAAATAATTTAGCCTTGATTCCCCCTCTCACCCCCTCCCCCCAAATATGAGTTGCTGACTCGCATCTATATTGAAATCAGGTCTGAAAAAATAATAATAATTTAAAAGTGAACTCCTGAGTACATATTCCTGAAATCAGGAAGTAGTATTTTTCTAGTTTAGTATCTGAGCTTAAGTCTTTACTGAAAAGAAAGCTGAAGGGTAGTAGGTTTCAGATAAAGTAAGTAATAGTAAAGGAGTAGTAAAAAGAATTGAACATGGAGTGAGAAGATTCCAATTTAAGTCTCTATTTGACCTCATACTTTATATGTCATCATATGCAAGAAGTCATAACCTTTTGTAATTTCAGTTCCATCATCTGTATAATGGAGATGATAATATGTATTAAATAATATGTATTAAAAAGAGGGATTATGATACCACTCCTCAATCTCCTTTGCTAGATCATCATCCAAGTCATGCTCATGAATCAGGTATGTACTTCTAGGGTTCTGTCTTGGGTCCTCTTCACTTTTTTCTCTCTTCTATTTTGGTCAGATATCTAAACAACTTAATTTTCCCATCTGTAAAATGAAACAGTTTCATTAATGAGGCTCTTTGGTCCCTTTCAGCAATAAATCTGCAATTCCATGAGTCTCTTCTCATACAAGATAGTAAGAACAAGAGAATAAAGCTCAAAAGACAGAAAGAAAAGAGAATAAATGAAGATAACAGAACAAAGAAATGATGCAAAATTAATCTAAGAACAAACCCCTAGCAAAATGCAGATCCTTTTCTTCTCCTTAGGTACAGGAAACTGCATAAATTGTTATTTGTGGAGAGTGACTCAGTCTATTTTACTTATTTTTTCCCTTTATTACAAAGGAGAAAGGGCTTTTTGGAAGGAAGAGTTATTGAAGTGTGAGGATAATATAAAAAATCAAAAATGCTTTTTAACAGTAAAGTAATAAAAGCTTACAAACCAAATGATTTGAATTATAGGCTTAAGTAATATAAAGCTCACTCCTGAAAACCTACCCATACTTCTCAAGTTGTATCTGTCTTCAACTTTATGAGTAGCATGTATGCCTGCCATACAAAGGGCATACAGAAGTTTGGGAGTAGTGGTGAGGGATTGGCACAGAAATATTAAATCTACAAACATATTCCATGCTGAATCTTTTTCATGCAGCTTTATTACATGTACATTAAAATGTAATTAAATGTCTACTTTTCTAAGATATTTTCTTCAAAATCTATTCACAAATGGGTCATCTTTAATTAAAGGGTCAGATAATTACATCCTAAAACTGGTAGGGAAACAGGCAACTTGTGTGCCAAACAACAAAACTGAGAGGTCACTATCTGTCATATTTTTTTTATTTTTTAAAGTATATTTAGATTTATTTTTTCCCCGGACACATGTAAAAACAATTACTTTCCTCCATTGAGAAAGCAAGCAGTTTGATATACATTATATATGTATAGTCATACAAAACATTTTCATAATAGTCATGATTTAAAAAACACATAGACCCCCCCCAAAAAAGAATCTTCAAGAAATATAAAGGAAAAATCTATACTTCAATCTATATTCAGACACTATTTTCAGACAGTTATTTCTCTTAGAATGGATGGGATTTTTCATCATGAGTCCTTCAGAGTTGTCTTGGATCATTGTATTGCTGAGAATAACTAAGTCATTTACAGTTGATCATTTTACAATATCACTGTATACAATACATTACTCTTTGCATCAGTTTATGTAAGTCTTAACAGGTTTTTCTGAGAGTATCTTGCTCATCATAGATCCTTTTCCTTTTTGTTTTTTTTCTCTCTTGTGGGATTAGTCTTAGTAGTGATATTGCTAGGTCAAAGGGTATATATGGTTTTATAACCCTATGGGCATAGTCCCAAATTGCTTTATACAATGGTTGAATGAATTCAGAATTCTGCCAACAATGCATTAATATCTCACTTTAATATCATTAATATCTCATTTCTGACATCCTTCCAACATTTGCCATTTCCCTTTTCTGCTCTACTAGCCAATCTAATAGGTAAGAGGTAGTACCTCATTATTGGTTTCATTTGCATTTCTCCAATCAATAGTGAGTTGGAGTATTTTTTCATATATATGAAAAGTTTTTATTACTTTATCTGAAAACTATTCTTTTTTATCATTTATCAACTGAAGAATATCAACCAGTTTTAAAAATCAAAATTGTTTAATATCATAAGTGGAAGTGACCCCAAAGATCATCTGGCTTAAACTTTCAATTTTATTGAGGAGTAATCATAGACTCAATGAGAAGGAAATTGTTTTAAATCCATTGGGTAGTCAATATTAAGAGCTAAGACTCAGAAATAAGTCTTCCAATTTAAGGCCAAAGCTTTAACCACCAAAGATGAATGCGAAAACAAATATCATTGAAGCTACTCCAAGCCTGGACCTCTTATAGAGATGTTTTTTAAGTTGAATATATTTTAATTATAGTGAAGAATCTGATGGCTAAAGAGACACTTTCAGACACTCTCATCCTCAGACATTTTCCATTTCATAACACTTAGAATACATATAATAATTTGCCTTAGAAAGTCCTGAGATCCTCTCATTGGAATTTTTAATGTATTTTATAAATGCAGTTTTGCATTTATATGTCTCAGTCTTTTCAACTCAATTGAACCTGTTCAAGTGACAAAGGAAAATAATCCAAAAAACATAAGACAATGACATGTTCTTAAAAGTCTCCCACCTCCATGATATATTCTCTAAATTATTTTTTTAGTTTGTCCTAGTTTAACTTTTCTCTTATGATCCCTTCAGTTATATTATTGTAGTTATTGTGTGTGTTCTCTTGGTTAAATTTATTTTTCTTTGCGTCAGGTCAAACAAATTTACTATTGATGTCCCTCATATTCATAATTCCTAACTGCAAAATAATGTTCCTTTATATTCAGACACCATTCTTTTATTTGGTCATTCCCTAATCAATGAGCACATTTTTTTTTATATCAAGTTCTTTGATAGTACAAAAGGTGCAACTATGATTATTTGGGGATATATGTACCAAACCTTTATTTTTGTCTTTGATTTCCTAAGCAGAAGGAAAATGGTGTCAAGGATAAGGACAGTTTGGGGATATTCCTTATGTATTTGGAATATTCAGAATGATGGAACCATTCTCCAGTTTCCTAGCTTTACCAGTTCTTATGTCAAAACACCTCCAAAATAGACCATTCTTCTTTTCTGTAATCTTTGCTATTCTTAGGTTAATGGCTTAAAGTGCATTTCTTTTATGTTTATTGATCTATAGCCCATTTTTATATAATCATATTATTTGCAATTATTGTTTTGAACGCTGTTCATATCCTTGACAACTTATCTCCTGGGGAATGAGTTCAGGACTTACATAATATGTGCATTTAAAAAGGCATTATTTCAAATACATGTCAATTCCCTACATAATTTGTATCATAGACTTTTATTAGTTTGTATGTGATGCAAATATTTTCCATTCTAACAATTCTTTTCTAGGTCTACTTCATTGATTTGATTTTTGCAAAAGCTTTTAAACTTTATGTTGTCAGAGCTGCCCTTTACTGTTTTATGACTTTATCTCTTTTAGAAAATTCTTCCCAGAGAGTTGAAAAATTAACCTGATATCATTCTCTTATAATTTTTTAATTATTTGATCTTTTATATTCAAATCAACATTAGTTTTTATCTTTGTGGTATATTATAAGATGCTGTTCTTATGCTAATTTCAACCAAATGATGATACATGCTAATGATAAGTGCCAAGTTGTCTAATCTCTCTTGGTGCACTAGGCACTGTAAGTTACAAAGAAGGTCATAATTTGCTTTAGTAGAGAAGATCCTTAATTCTATTCCTATTCCTTATCAGTTATTTTTTCTTTAACCCATTGTTGACTAGTGAAAATTTGACAAGTATAATCTCACCCCCAGATTATATATGTTTAGATATACACATATGTGTCTGTGTTATGTGTGTGTTATGTATAAATACATATATAATCTGTTTGAACTTTGTTCATTTTTAAAAGTCATTATGCAGTCTTTATAGTTCATTTTTCTTTCTCATTTTAAGCTGAACACAATTTCACTCATTCACTCACCAAGCAAACATTTTATTAAGTGTATACTATGTGCAAGACTCTGGGGATACAAAGAGAACAGTGAATCCTACTCCAAGAGGGCAGTGTGATGGATAGAGCACTGGCTCTGGAGTCAGGAGGATGTGACTTGAAATCTGGATTCAGACACTTAATAATTACCTGGCTGTATGACCTTGGAAAAGTCACTTAACCTCAGTGCCTTGCAAAAGCAATAAAAAAGAATCAAAAAAAGAGATTCACTCCCCAAATAAATTGAATTTTAAAAAAATCTATGGAGCATTCAAAATATGCAAGATAAATGCAAAGTAACATTTTTTTATGGATGGATTTTTGCAAGAATGAAAGTGACTACTTTAAAATAAGTAATGTGTAGTGTAAAATGGAAAAGGAAGTTGGTTAATGAATCCAAAAGTTACAGTTCTTTGAAAAAAAAAGTTTTTGTGGTTCAGTTGTATTTTACTCATGTCCAGCTTTAGTCATGTTCACTTTTCGAGACCCCATTTGGGATTTTCTTCATAAACATACTGGAATGGTTTGACACTTATTTCTTTAGTTCATTTTACAGATGAGGAAACTGAAGCAAAAGGGTTAAATTATTTTCCTAGTTTCACAGACACTTGAACTTAAGAAGATGAATTTTCTTATCTTCAGATACGGCACTATATCAATTGTGCCACCTAGCTGCTCTGAAAAATAAGTAGTACTATTAATTATAAACTCATAGTTTTATTGATCAGTGTCTATACCTATATATAATATAGGTAATAGAGATGATATCATTGGCATTTTATAATGAGGTATTGGAAATCCAATAAGCTCTCTGGTAGGGGGTGGTGGTATGTGCTTATTAATTCTGCTTCTGGGGAGGCTTAATCTGCTGGATGAGTTGAGTTTAGGAGTTCTTAAATATAGTTGGGCCAAGCTAATTAGGTGTTTGCAATAAGTCTTGCACCAAAATAGTGAACCATGGATTGGGAGTGAGATGAGGAAGTTTCTGTTTAAGGAGTTCTCTTTGGGTCTAAAGTTGAGAAAATAATAATTTCTTGACTTTTTAAAAGTGATAATCTGATCTTTCCAAAGGCTAAGAAAACAACAAAAGGAAATTCTTTTTTGCCTGTGATTTTCTATTGGTGAAGAACTAGTAGTTGCTAAGGTGGAAATGATGGAAACCTTTGTGAGAAGTTACCACTTTATCCTATAGTTTATTATAAAGGAGAGGGGAAACAAACTATAGCATGACAGACACCTTAGATTTTAGGGAAAGTAGATTTTAAAGGGTTCTGAGGAAAGACAGGTAGAATTTCATAGTATTTCAGAAGAAATCAACCCAAAAGGAAGAGAACATGCACCATATTTCATGAATTTCAACAATAAAACTTGAAAAATACAAAGGGGAACAATTCCAATAAGGAGGAAAATTGAATTTATTGGAAAACTAAGGGAGATTAATGAGGAAATCACCAAGCAACTTAAGATTTTAAAAGAAAGATACAGAAGATGGAATAAAAGCCAAGGAACAGAAGATGAATGTGAATGTGCCATAGTCTTGGAAAAATAGTGACAGGAATGCTAAAGCTCATGAGTTGAGTTTGGCAAAAGAAGCTAAAAACAACAAAAAGGGCTTTTAAGTTATACTCAGAGAAAAATAAGAATCAAAGAAAAGATAAAGCTTTGCTTAGGGTTTTTCAGATGATAAGTGACAGCAGAAAGAAATGAATGGAAATGCTAGAACAAAAATGGCTTATAAGAAATTGATAGACAAATAAGGAAATAGAGAGTATTCTTGGCTGTCCTTGTTGAATTTAAGTAAACTGGACTGTATTAATCTGGTCCTATATTGTCTGGTTCAATTAGGACCTCATTGATCTAATTGCAGAGTTATTATCATTGATATTTGAAAGAGTCAGGAACACAGATCCACCATGGATCCATCATGGACAGGGTGTCAATAAGTTTTTGTTCCTTTATTTCAGTCATGTCTGATACTGTGATTCCATTTGGGAGATTTTCTTGGCAGAGGTACTGCAGTGGTTTGACATTTCCTTCTTTATAGATAAGGAAACTAAGGCAAAGAGGGTAACATGATTTACCCAGGGTCACACAGCTAGTAAGTATCTGAGGCAGATTTGAACTAAGAAAAAATAAATCTCCTTGACTCCAGACCCAGAACTTTATGCACTGTGCTACCTGACTGCCATAAATTTGGAGAAATACAAAAAGTCCCAATTGTTTTAAAAATGGAAAAAACAGAATTTATAAACTATAAGTCCACAAATATGCCTTTGATTTCTGATACAATTCTAGAACTCCACATTAAAGAGTTAGCTGATAAAGATCTACAAATTAAGAAAGGACCACAAATAGAAAATATAGAGCTGCTTACATCAGATTAAGCTTATTTCCTTTTTTTAAGGTTGACAAAACTGTTGGTTGAGGGGAATAGTTTAGCTGTTTTTTACTTATATTACAGTAAAACTTTTGCTTTAAGCATATCATAATTTTCTTTTAAAGCAGATAAAGAGGTGATGGATTTTTAAGTGCTTGGATTACTAGCCTAAGAACTAATTGTTCATTGTCCAAGTGGCAGAAGATTTTCAGTGTAGCACCCTAAGAATCTGCTATTGGCCCTGGTGTTTAATTAGTTTTTTCACTGATTTTGATGGTGACCTGAATGGCATGGCTTTGAAATGTGCAAAGGACACAAATCTGAGCAAAATAGCTAACATATTAAATAACTGAGTCAGAAACCAGATTAATCTCTGTTGGATAACTTAGCATTGTACTGAATCTAATAAGATGAAATTTAATATTTAATGAAGGTAACCCTTAGGTAAAAACATGATTCCACAAGAATTTGGGGCATGTGGTATGATATAATTAATATAGTATGATATATTTGATATGATAATTATTCATTCACATTGGTAGTATGATGGCAGACAAAAAAAATTAATGATATTTGAGCTGCAAAAGGAGGGGCATAAATTTCTGAAGACATGAGACTATTATATTTTGCAAATGCTCATCTTGAGTAATGTGTTTGTTCTAAGTATTTCTGTTTAAGAAGGACATTGTCAAGTAGAGAAAAATCAGAGGTTGATCACTATTGTGAAGGATCTTGAATTCCTGAAATAATAATGAGAAACTGGATATGTTTAGTCTGGAGACAAGAAGATTCTTGTTGGACTTCTTAGTTGTCTTCAAGTATTTAGAATGGTGTAATATGGAGGAAGGATTAAACTTGATACCTTTAGCTCCATAGAGTAGAACCAGGAATACTGGATGAGATTGATTTAAGTTTCATATCAGGAATGTTTTGCATCCTTAGAGTTTTCCAAGAGTGGGATGGTTTACCCTAAGAAATGGTAGGATCCACCATAACAAAGAGATAAAATCAAGTCATAGGCCAGAAAAAAAATAATCTGATCATAGACAAATACTTTGGTAGTATAGAGGATCAAAATATACACTCAGAACATAACAAGGTCAAAGCTCATGAATCCAAAGCCTCCAAGAAAAATGTGAATTGGTCTCAGGCAATGGAAGAGCTCGAAAAAATTTTTGAAAATCAAGGAAGGGAGGTAGAAGAAAAATTGGGAAGAGAAGTTAGAACAATTTGGAAAATCTTGAAAAGCAAGTCAGCAACTGGATGAAAGAGATACAATAAAAAAATACTGAAGAAAATAGCATCTTAAAAAGTAGTTTGGGTCAAATGGAAAAAGCAATCCAAAAGGTCAATGAGGAGAAGGCCTTCAAAAGCAGAATTACCTAGGTGGAAAAGGAGATTAAAACCTCTCTGAAGAAAATAATTCCTTCAAATGTAGAATGGAGTTAAGGGAAGCTGATAACATTGTGAGAAATCAAGAAACAATAAAACAAAACCAACAGAAGAAAAAAAAACTAGAAGAAAAGGTGGAATATCTCATTGTAAAAACAACTGACCTGGAAAAGAGATCAAGAAGAGATAATTTAAAAATGATTACACTACTTGAAAGTCATGATGAAAAAAGACTTTGGACATCATTTTCCAAGAAATTCTCCAGGAAAATTATTCTGACATCCTAGAAGCAAAGGGTAAAATAGGAATTGAAAGAATCCACCAATCACTCCTGAAAAAGATCCCAAAATAAATTTTAAAAAACTACCAGGAAAAGTATAGCCATCTTTCAGAAGTCCCAAGTCAAGGAGAAAATATTACTAGCAGCCAGAAATAAACAATTCAAATAGAGTGGAACTATAATTAGGATAACATAACATTTAGCAGCTTCTACCTTAAGGGCCCATAGAGCTTGGAATATAAAATTTAGCAAAGCAAAAGAATTTGAATTACAACCCAGAATCAACTACCCAGAAAAACTAAAACATACTCTTTTTTTTTTTGACGTGGCATCCAAGAGAGCCAAGTTTTATTTTATGAGCCAAATAGAAAGGTACTATGTACAGCGGAGATAGGGGACAATCATTTCTTTGTCATCTCCTACTTGGACAAAGTCTTGATAATCTCCTCTTTCTTAGCCTGCAAATGCTCTTCCCAACACTTTTGTGCTTCTTTGGTCTTGGACTGGCAAGCTTCAGCCTGGTCAGCCAAGAGCTTCTTCCGGGCCTTGTCTGCTTTCAGTTTATGAATGTGCTCCATGAGGATTCGCTTATTCTTGAACACATTTCCCTTCACCTTCAAATAAAGGCTGTGGTACATATGGCGGTCAATGTTTTTGGATTCACGGTATCTTTGGAGGAGACAGCGCAGAATCCTCATTCGCCTCATCCAAGTCACCTTCTCAGGCATATGAGCATTGGCAGTACCCTTTCTGTTACCAATGCCCATGTGCCTGCCCTTCCTTCAAGCCAGAGTATTTTTTCGGCATCTGGCTCAAGAATGCACAGTAACAGGCTTAAAGATGATCAGCCCATCTTTAATCAGCTTCTGGATCTGCTGACGGGAATTGACATTGGCAATTTCATTGGTCTCATTGCAGTCAAGCCATACCTTCTTCTTTCCACATCGAAGGACACTAGAGGCAAGCCTCTTCTGAAGCCTGAGCATACTCATGGGGCAGAAAAGGCAGCTACCACATTCTCCCGACTAAGAAAAACAGCCCCAATGTCAGGAAAATGTGGTGAAGACTGATCCAGCTTCGGCCATCACCCCACAGCCCTCCCCAGGCTTGAGTTCACCCTGTTTCACTACTGGGAGCCCTCCCATTCCCCTCCAAGCCAGACTCAAAACGTACTCTTTCAAGGGAAAAGATGGACTTTCAAACTTTTCAAAGGGGAGACTTTCAAACTTTCCTGATGACATGACAAGAGCTTAACAAAAATTTCATCTACTAGTACAAGACTCAGGTGAAACATAGACAGTGTGGGCAGGAAGAGTAAATTTTGAGGGATTTAATGATGTTGAACTGCTTGTATTCCTACATGGAAAGATGATATTGATAACTCATGTGAACCTTTTCATTTATTAGGGCAGTTGGAAGGAATATCTCTATATACGTGTGTGTGTGTGTGTGTGTGTGTGTGTGTGTGTGTGTGTGTGTGTGTGTATAGACAAGACACAGAAAGGAGTTGAATATGAAGGTAAATTTATTGTAAAGAAGGAGTTAACAGGATAGAAAGGAATGTACTGGGAGAAAGAGAAAGGAGTATTGGAACGGACTGTTATTTCGTAAAAAAAAGGCAAGAATAAAAGCTTTTGCAAGGGAGAGGAAGAGGGTAAGATGAAGGGGAATGAGTGAGCCTTCAGTCTCATGAGAAGTGGCTCAGAGAGGAAATAACATACACACAATTGGGTATAGAATTCTAGCTTCCCCTAGAATAAAATAGGAGAAGAAAGGGATGGGAGAAAGGGAACAAGGGAAGGGAAGGAGGGTGTAGGTGATAGAAGAGAGGGAAGATTGTGTGAGAGGATAGTCAGATATAACATATTTTTGAAGTGGAACAGGGTGAAAGGGGAGAGAGAATAGAATAAATAGGGGTGGGGAGGAATAGGATGGAAGGAAATACAGCTAGCAATAGCAACTGTGGGAAAAAATATTCAAGCAATTTCTCTGATGCACTTATGATAAAAAAAATACTATCCATACCAAAGCCTGAGCTGATTTCTGAATACATATTTTTCCCCCTCTCACATTATTTTTTTGAGGTTTCTATTTTTTTGTGGGGGGTGGTATGTTTACTTTTACAACATGACTATTGTAGTGATGTTTTTCATGGCTACACATTTTTAACCTATACCAAGTAAATTGCTTTCTCAATGGTAGGAGTGGGGTAGGAGGAAGGGAGAGAATTTGGAACTCAAAGTTTTGGAAGTAAATATTGAAATTTGCTTTTTTCATGTAGCTGGGAGAAAAAAAACTTGAAAAGAAAATTAAAAAGAAAAAAATGAAGTAATAGAATTACCTCTCCTTAGGGGTTTGCAAATAGAGGCTGAAAAACCATTTTTTTCTAAAGTGTTATAGCATAGATGTCTTTCTATGGGTTTGGAATGAGCTTAGATTCACTTCTAACTCTCAAGTTCAGTTCTTCTGTAGAAAATAATTGATTCCTAATAAAGCTTCTTTTATGAAAAAGAGGATAAAGTAAAAAAAGAGAACTTATTCCAGTTTTACTGAGATATATATATATATATATATATATATATATATATATAAACAAAAATGTTTAGCAAAATATTAGCAAAGACACTATAGAAAGTTTTACAAAAATATATTCATCTTAACCCATCTTTGGGCAGCTAAGTGGTACAGTGAAGAGATAGTTGGGTCTAGAGATAAGAAGATTTGAGTTCAAATCTAACCTTAGATACTTGCTAGCTGTGTAACTTTTGGTAGGTCACTTAACCCTGTCTGCCTCAGTTTCCTCATGTATAAAGTGAGATGGAGAAGAAAATGACAAATTATCCTTTATCCAAAAAATCTCAAAATGAATCACAAAGAACCGTACATGATTGAAAACAACTAAACAACAAACACTTTTACTAGGGATGAAAAATTAGGATAATTATTAGAATAATTACGTTTATAACCTTTATTGAATTACTCACTGTCTCAGAGAGTGGAGAGAGGAAGAAGGGGTAGATTGAATTTGGAAATCAAAATTTTTTTTTAAATAGCTGAAAAATTGTTTTAACATGTGATTGGGGGAAAATAAAATATATAAATATAAAAACTTAATATTGTTGGCAAAATTAATCACATGTTGACAATAAAAACCATATGCTTTAATCAATAGTATACATCTGGCCATTTTACTCCTTACATTAAGCTTCTATAGCTCCCCATTACCTTTAGATAAGAATATAAATAACATTTTGGGGCATTTAAAGCAAACTCAAGCCCAATCTTAATTGATTACATTTTCATTCTCCTCATATGCTACACCTAGCCATGTTGACTTACTTGCTACTTTTGATGCATTGTAAATCACATTCCATTTCCTACCTCTATAACTTTGTATGGATAGTAATTTCTTGTATACATATGTACTTTGTGTAGGCAGCCAAAGTGATACCTATCCTCAAACCTTCATCCTCTTAGTCACACAATCATACAGTCTATGTCATCTGAACTCATCACTCAACTCTTATAACCAATCCATTGATGCTTCCATTAAACATGCATTCATTTCTCCATGTATGTAACCACATCCTTGGTTCAAACCCTTATCATTTCTCCTCTTTATTTCCTTTTTTAGGCTTTATTTTTTGCAAGGTAAATGGGGTTAAGTGGCTTGCCCAAGGCCACACAGCTAGGTAATTATTAAGTGTCTGAGGCCGGATTTGAGCTCAGGTACTCCTGACTCCAGGGCCAGTGCTCTATCCACTGACTCCTTTATCATCTCTCAATTGGAGCATTGCAACAGTCTTCTATAATATGTGTTGTGCCAAGTCCCCGGTCATTCCAATCTATACTCCAATCTAAGACTTCCTGATCTTTGGAATTTAAAGTTTTTCCTTGTTTCCAGTTTTACTTCCTTCTACATGCTTTATAATCTAACTACATTGACTTATCAACAGTTCCTCAGGGATAAATTTCATCCCTCATTTCATTATCCTGACTGACTCTAGTCTGGAATATTCTAACCTCTTTTTTTCTCTCTTAGTTTCTTTGACTTCCTTCAAGACTCAGTTCAAATCACCTGAGACCTTTCACTATTCTCCAGGCCTTATTCTTTCAAATTAGTTTCCTCTTCCTCTATTTTTTATATATACTTAGTTATATACATGATGTTTTCCTAATTATTGTTGATGTTATTATTTGACTTTCTTTGTATCTCCAGCAGTTTTCCTGTCCAAAAGGTAATTGCTTGATAAATGCTTGTTGGCAGACAAATATTCTATACATACCCATATAGGTTCATACACACACAAAAGGTGTTAACAACTGTACTAAGACTTTTGGGACATACTGAATATATGTAATTTATAATTATTATTTGACAACAATAATGATTACTACTGTTACTAACACTATACTGCTTCTTCTACCACTATGCTATCATGACATATTGTTTCATTAAATTTCTATATTAATGTAAGCTATTATTACTTCTACTATTAGTAGTAGTAGTAGTACTACTACTAGCATGACTACTATGATTACTGTGAGTACAACTACTAGTATTTTATATGTTATATTTGTCATATAGAGTATATATTATATCATTACAAATATTATTATTATTTATTATAGCAGCTACCAATTGAACCCTTACTCTAGACAAGATACTATATCACATTATCCTTCATTTAATAATATATTTTCCTGTATTTTTTGAATTACTTCATAAAAATTAATTTAATTTAGTTTCATTTCTCCTTTCCTCTGAATTCTCCTTAGAAATTCTATAGTTTGGGACCTGATATATAGTAGGTGCTCCATAAAGGTTAATATGTGAATATGTGTCTGTGTGTGTGTGTGTGTGTGTGTCCTTTCTTATTAAATTGTGAATTGTGATTATTTTTTCACTTAGAAGAAGATTTTAACTTTATGTTTCCTCTTTAAGGATATGATTTCTCTCTCATCACACTCAATTTGGATCAATGTACAACATGGAAACAATATAAAGACTGACAAATTTCTTTCTGTGGGTGGGAGGGAAGTAAGATTGGGGGAAAATTGCAAAACTCAAAATAAATAAAATCTTTAATTAAGAAGAAGGCTTTAAATTCTTTTACTTGGCCCAAGAGAACATAATCAGAACTAAGTATATAAGAGTTGGGGGAAAAGAGATAGCTTTTGATTCAATATTAGTAAGAATTCCCACATAATTAGAGGTATACAATGATGGAAAAGGAGTAGTAGTTAGATTTCCCCCTTACAGGTCTTTAAAGGAGAACCTAGATGTCATCGTGTCAGGAATGTTATAGTGGGGATCCAAATTTTGGTCAAGGATGAGATCTAAATGACCTCTGAGGTTCCTATTCCAAGATCATATTTTTTTAATGATTTAGCTTTTTTTTTCCTGGCTAAAGTCCCTTCCCCCCAACCCAAAGAGATAAATAAATAAAAAGTATCCTCAACTGTGAAAAGCAATTCAGTTCTGAATTTTTCAGTCCTGAGTTAATTACACTTTTAATTGGCATGTTTACTGATTTGGGGATTTCAAGTTAACAGAATATCCCCACTGTTTTTACAGTAAACCTTATGCAGGCTCCCTGGCTCTCACTTTTGCATGGGCCCACTTGGCTTCTCCCTTGCCAATGAGTGGTCATAACATAAACATCTATTTTCGAACACTATAGAAAATGAGATCACAGATGGTGGGAACCAGGATTCTTGGAAGAATTCCTCTTGTGCTTAACTCAAGCTTCAAAACAACTTCTTGCAAGCAAAGGGTACACAGTTTTCTTTGCTTGCTGGCACACAGACCCCACTCACAGAGAGATAATGGCTCCAGACCAACCTTCAGTGAAGCAGGGCTCCATTTGCCACATTTCTTTATAGCCTGAGTGTGGGTCTATGTGTTAGCACTTGGAGTGTCACATCTCAACACAGTCAAATAGTGACTTAATCTGGCCAGTCTATGACACAGTTTTAACATGTCCACTCTTGCCAGTATTAGAAAGGGTTCCTAGTGCATTGATTACCATAGTGAAGGAAAGGATTCAGTGCATCAGGTTAATAGTAAATATCTACTCAGCCTATCTTCTTTATTATGAGGATGAAGATTTTCAAGTTGGAAGCTGATAGATTATTTTTGCAATTATTCTCAAATAGAATTACCTGATTTTACTTGCCTGACTCTATTTTTTTCTCTATCTTCTCTTAAGCTGGAAAGTATTTGAGAATCATAAAACACAAAATATCAAACCTGGAAGGGACCTTAAAAATCATAGAACATAAGATGTCAGAGAAAGAAGGGAAATTAAGTATTAATTGAATCACTCTCCATTAATATACCAGGAGACTGAATCCAAGTGGTATTAATGGCAGTAATTTCAACTTCTTTCCTGAATTTTCTTTCTTTCATTGGTACTGCTAAAACTGCTGTTAGCTCATATTTGTCTAAAATGTGTCAAACAGAAGGTTACAGTTGAAAATTACTGTGGCAAAATTGGGTATTTATTATTTCTCAGGGTTTCTAATAGCTTCTTAGTTTCTAAGAGCTTCTGGAAGTCTTTCCTTGCCCACAACATAGCATCTATAAGAAAATCATTCAATTAATTGGAGAAAGCAAGCATATCTCCCCAATGCTTCTTCAGTTAAACATCTCCAATTCCTTCAACTTATTCTTCAAATTACCTAGTTTCACCATGTGACAATATATGATGATTGAATTTGCACTAAAGCCAAGGGACAGCCTGTGCCTACACATATGTTTTTATGTAACACATTCATATAAAACATATATGAGGTGTGATGATGACCATGACATCAGGGGTGGGGTGAAACAATGACAAGCAAATGAAGCTTGATTTGAGTGAGGAGTTGTGCTAAGCCTCACTTTCTCTTCCAGAGTCATCTGGGTCCAGTGGCCAATCAGGATGATTGGAGATGATCCTGGATATGAGGCAATCAGAATTAAATGACTAGCCCAATATTACATATCTAGTGTCTGAGGCTGAATTCAAACTCCCTTCCTCCTGACTCCAAGGTCAATACTCAATCCACCATGTCACCTAGCTGTCAATAATATTATACAAAAATCCATTATATATTATGTATCTTGTATGTCATATATGTTTAAGGTAATATACAGAGAGAAAGAAAACCAAAGAGGAAAAAAGGACACAAAAAGACAGAAAAAAAGAGGGAGAGCCACTAAATGATTTGGAAACCTCAATGACACTAAATGCTTGTTCCCTTCAGCTCCTTTTTTTAAAAAACAAGACTGAAAGGTCATATTGCATAACTTTCTCTTTTTATAATTGCCTTGTTTTGCAAGGTCAAAACATGCCCTAACAAAAGCCAACTTTTGTTAACGCCAGATAGTTTTGCCTGAAATGATAGGGTCTAATCTGAAATACCAAATAAGGTTAATATGATAATTTTCACATTTAATGTATTCTGAATATCTGTAAATACAATAAAGTAACTTTTCATCTCTAAATGGGCAAGTTTCCCTTGATGGAGTGCCTAAAATATAAGATATAGTTACAAAAATATGTTTTATCCTATTTGTCTTACTGGAAAAGATGAACAGGAATGATAGGGAAAAGAGGAGGGGGGCAGAGATTTAGCAAAAATCATATGGTTAAAGTTGGCCAATCCTAGTTTGTTAAAAGATGTTAGGCACTCAATAGGAATATTTCAAGGTAGAGAAAAGGTAAAGGAATTAAATTAAGAAAGTAGTTAAATTAAATTAGTTTATTTTACTTATTTTTAAAGTACTTTTTATTTATTTTAAAGTAACCTGGCTAAATTTTGGAGCACTGCTCCCTTTGTGATAAGATAAGCATATAGTAAACAGTTCATGACTTCAGGTTCTAGTACTAGATTAACTTCAGACCTCAGATGAGTCAAGTCTTGCTGAGTCTACTTTCCTTTTCATCTGACTGTAAAACAGGGCAGCTAGGTGACACAGTGGATAGAGCACTGGCCTTGGAGTCTGGAGTACACAAGTTTGTTTCCAGACTCAGATACCATGTGTCTTTGGTTAAGTCACTTAACCCAGATAGCCTCACATCTAGGGCCACTCTCCAGTAATCCTGATTCATAACTGGCCACTGGTCCCAGATGGCTCTGGAGAAGAAAGTGGGGCTGGTGACTTAGTACAGTACTCCCTTCACTCACATCCAATTCATATACTTGTCAAGGCATCACCTCCCTGATGTCAGGTCTTCTTCGAGAATGAAAGACATAGCATCAGCATCAGCATCAAAAAAAGGTATAGCCCATGTTAGAAATAATTGAAAAATCTTTTGGACATGTGCTAATGCTTAAAGCAAATCTTTTGTTGTGTGAGATGGTGGGATGTGTGGGATGTGTGTGAACTCTAACCAAGAGAATTAAGGTAAGTGTTTGATTTGTTTCTGCTCAAGTGTGAACCAAAAGACCAGGCCAAATATATTTCAGAGTTTTTTCAGGGTAAACAAATCTGAGGAGAAGAAAATTCAGAATAGAAGAGATAAAAACTTTTTTTCCATGTTTATTCTGTGCCAAAAATAGGCAATTCCTCTGATGTCATAGAGCTTACAAAGGCATTTTGGGAATAGGGATAGTAAAGAGTATTTTTGTTTGAGAAGTCACAGGAGAGAGGCAATAGCATCAACTAAGAATTACAAGGATGGTGAGTACAGTCAGGATTTGATATGCCTTTTGAAATTTAAAACAAGTTCTTAATTAAATTCCTTTATCTTTATTCTACCTTGAAATATTGATTTTATTATGATTTCAGAATTTCAAGTACTAGTGAAAAGAAGGGAGAGCAATATGTTCCTTCTAGCTGGGAGATATCTAGAAGTTACAGGAAGGGTAGATTATAAGAAAATGGAGAATGTGAAGAATGACTAGGGATACCTGTGTATAGTCGGCCATTTTTCACATCTAACAGTCAACAAAATGCAAACTTTAGGATTGGAATTTCAAATCTCAGAAAGTGGAAACCTTA
The DNA here is from genome assembly GCF_037893015.1 of Macrotis lagotis. NCBI lineage: Eukaryota > Metazoa > Chordata > Mammalia > Peramelemorphia > Peramelidae > Macrotis > Macrotis lagotis. The sequence continues at coordinate 426,956,394 of NC_133658.1, read as the reverse complement.
GGTTCAGAAGAAGATCAGATGATGAGGTTCAATAACAGGATTTCCCCCTTTCTTTATCTTATTTACCTTCATCATCCACAAAAGTTGGCCTTTACCTGAGTATAAAGCAGAGGTGACCTTGGCCTTTTAAATGATGATAAACATAAAAATCTTGTAGGACCTACCCAAATGAAAAGGCTTCACACTTGGTCTCAGGAATCAATTGTGTATCTATTCCAAGAAACAGCCTACCTAATTAGGCTAATCCCCAGAGAGGTGCCACCAGAAAATTGTCCCCCCCTTATCCCAGCCACAGAATCTCACAAATCCAGGTTACCAACTATAGAAGAGTTATACATTAATGAAGAGAATATCCTCACCAATTTTAAGATGGAGAGAAAAATAATATTTGTTTTACATGTCTCCACAGGGTTATTGTAAGAATCAAGAGATGAAGGATTTGAAAATGCTTTGGAACAGTGAAGTTTTATGCAAATGTGAGCTATTTCTATCACAAAGGTAGCAAGGCAGGCTAGTAGAAAATTACTGTGATAGAATAAGACCACAGGAGAAAAATCATGTCAAGCATAGAGAATTCCAATGTCTGACAGTTTTCTCATGTTCCTTGCAATTTTATGATAACAACTCAGGAAGAGACTTTTCTTCAATTCCGGAGATAATTTAAAAATACCAAATAATATGAGATAATATTACAATGCAGTTCTTAGACTGTGCCTCTTTAATGGCCAGCTTATCCATTTACCCCCTAAGTCAGACTGATTTTCTTGGCTGCTTAGTGAACTTGCTTTCAGGAGAAAGGCTGAGTGGTTTCATGGCTCGGGAATCTTCTATATTAACAGAAAATCAGTTGCAATAATAATAGATAGCATTTATATAGTGCTGGAAACCTTTCAAAGAACTTTACAGCTATCTCACTTTATCTTAACTGTTTGAGGTTGTTATTATCACTATTTTATATTTGAGGAAATAGAAGCGAACAAAGTTTAAGTGATTTATTGCCCAACATAGTTTGAAAGTATCTGAGACTGGATTTGAATTTATTTTTTTTCTTGACTCCAGGTCCAATTGTCTATCCATGATTTTCTCTAGCTGCTCTAGGGTATCACAAGTGGGAATGCACAGAATCACATAAAGTAAGATGTTGGATGAACTTTAAAGAGTTCATCGTCATTTTATGGTGAAGAAACTGAGTTGCAATGAGAGAAAAAGAATTATTCAAAGTTTCATGATTGGTACTTAAACCCAGGTCTTCCAACATTAGATTGAGAAATAACCTGAAAATAAAAACTGTTTCTTCCTTTCTTTGTATACTTAGTAGAATTCCTCATACTAATAGACCTTAGTAAGTGTTGTCTGATTGACTCAAAGCTTAGGACTATTTCAGCCAGAGATGACCAAGAATTTTGTCACTATGCTATGCCTTGGAATATATAACCAGAGATATTTCCCATAAAAATACTTAATATAATATGTCTTTTTTCTCTCCCTCCTCTCCCCATTCTCATTTGAGACTCACAATAGAGCACCACTGAAGTAGGGTAAATGTTAAGAGAAATACGTTCTATAATTAATTTGATACCTCTGCATTGACCAAATACCTATCATAGATACTGACCCTTCTCTCCCCGCATCCCTTTCATCCCATAGTACAAGCTAAGAGAACAATGAACTTTTAATAAAGTATCTAATAATAAAGGACTCTATCTGTCCCATCCCTGTCCCCAGACACAAAACAAACCTCAGTCAACAAAATAATGGATCCCTTTCTTAGCTGAAAGTATTAAGTCTTCCACATACTACCCCTCATCTACATATCCTAAATACTTCTTCTTTGCTCTTCCCACCTACAGCTCCCTAAGTCCTTAAAAACCCAATCCTTAGATAAGTTGCTTGTCAAAGCTAACCCACTCTGGGGGAGGGTGATCTCCCACCCCTATGCTCTTCTTTATTATTTATCTCTTGTTGGCTCACAATCGTGTCCTTTGGAGGCAACCCACTCTGAGGATGTATGATCCTCCAATTCTCTTGCCCCTATAGTCTTACAACTTATCCCCTGATGGCTTGCCTTCCTTTCCTTTTTCCCTGTCTGGGGAGTGTGATCCTTCAAATTCTCCCAAACTCTTCTCCATGCTGCTGGATCCATATAATCTCAGTTCCATGTGGCTGGATCTATGTTGATCTAAGCCCAGGCATTTTGTGACTGTTTTTCTTTCCTCCTTAGCTGTTCTCTACAATCCAGTCTCTTTGCTAAACTCACTATCTCTTAAAAAGTCACTTTATTTTATTAAAGAACTTAAACTGTGAACTTTTTATACTAACTTGTGAGATTTTTGTAGTAACCTATGAACCTTTATGAATTAAAGTCTTTGCCTTTTCTTACCCTTCTGTGTCAGTCTGGTGATTTGTCACTCAAAACAAACCACAGCTGTCTCTCTCTGATCTTCCTCTCCAGAGGTACCAAGACATCAGTCAAAGTGAACTACCCTCCAGGCAGTACCCACAGGCTGAATTCAATTTATGTCAAGAAAAGATTGACTGTTCATTTCCTGTTAATCAAAAGTAAAGAGTAATGGAGTCTTCTATAGGAGAATGAGCATAATATTATTCATTCTACCTTTTCTTCAGAGATTCTTATGAAAAACAAAAGCCACACTATGTACAATAGAAAGCAATGTGTGTATGTATTTTTAAACTTTCCAAAGTAATTAATAACAACCAATTTTCTCACATCATGAAGATCTGTCCAATGATCAACTAGCATAATCAAATCTGGCAGATGAGTCCAAGGCAATATTCAGACCCATGTCTTTCCTGACTCCAAGTATAGCAGCCTGGCACTGTGCCTCTCTGCCTCTCATTATTTTTTGCTCGAAGGCCCCTTCCAGAATTGACATTCAGTTTTATGTTAAAGGTCCTTTGAGATTCTAAAACTCCCATAATTAATGTAATTAAGTGCTGTCCCTAGTGTCCATTTGGCATTTGATTATGTTATGATTTTTTTATAAGGTATGAATTCTTGGGACCTATTCTCTTAAGTTATACCAGAACCTCTCTATGCATCATCTATAAAATGATGATTTTGCACTGCAAGACTGCTTAAACTTTTTCATTAATAAATTTTATTACAAAAGGGTTGTAATTTGGGAGAAAAATACACTGGTCAGTTATCACCTCTTTGAGGCATAGTCGCTCATAAAATGTTTTTAATTCAATTCAGCAAAACTTGTCGAGTGCCTTATATGTGAAAAGTCTTGATTGGGTACAAATATTAAAAAAACAAGTTCCTTCTCTGAAAGTTGTTACAATAAAAAAAAATTTTGGAACAAGATAAAACATGATAGACCAAATGAAGAGGCAATATGATGTAGGGGCAAAGGATCCACATTTTGCCTCTTCTCCGTATTTGACCCTCAATTATTCTCTTAAACCCTCTGGATGCATTGTCTGATTTTTCTGAAGTAAATGGATTAGTCTGCCTAACCCATAAGGTCTATATATTTCTAGCTTTGGATCCCATGAAATATCTAAATAAAATGCCTTGGAGAGGAAAAAATGTTCTCTGACTCCCCATCACTTATGTGTGAAGAGGTAATATTCTCAGCTTAGCTTTTTTGAAGCAATATCCCCATTATAAATGAGAAGGGTAACTTAGGTCATGCTGAGTCAGCACCACAATTCTCCCTGGGTTTGGCAGAGATACTCCCAGGTTCTCAAAATTCAGTCTCAGGCAAAGCAAGAACAAGAAGAAAGTTATCCGATTGCCTCCTGCAGGGCTTTCATTAAAGGTCACTTGTGAAGGAAATGTTAGTAAGTTGTGTTGTCCTAATGAGCAAACTATAAACATGTGTCCTGGGGCTTTCAGAACCAGATCCTTTTTGCATGAAACAGACTTTAGTTTCCAAGCTCACAGGAAAGAAAAATAACAACAACAAAATAGAAAATCACTGGAGATTTGTGAGACAGAGTTGTCTTGATTTTCATGCTAAGTCCCCCTAGAAGATGATTATAAGGAAGGGAAATATGTGGTGTCTATGACAATTTCTGCCCTTTCAGACACATCCCTTGGATGATATAGAATCAAAATGGCTTGCTCAAGGTGTAGTATAGGTTATAAGTATCTGAACTAGCATTTGCATTCAGGTTCTCTGACTCTCAATAGAGTTAATGCCTCTCCTATTATACCCTACTGCCCTATACAATGATAGGAGAAAGTTCTGGTTTGGATGTTGGTTCATAAGTTACTGTCTTTTAGGAAACATCTGAAACAATTGGTTTCTATATTTTCTGCTAATGAGGTTTGGGATTGGGTTTGACTGAGACTGTCTGCCTCAATATGAGTCAGAAAATACAGGGTGATGATTGTGAGACACAAAGATGGTTCTGGTGCCCAGATCTAAACTAATTCTAAACCCAAAGAATCAGTTGGTTCAGGAAAGGGGACATACCACAGAAGTCCTCATTAGGCAAAAAGTGATCAATTATTTTGGAGACTAAAAATAACTAAGAAGAAAAGTGATGACAATTAACAGCTTTTTCTAACTCATATTTCTCCATGTACTTTCCATAAGGCCAAGTATACATTTGGAAAATATATGAGGACCATAAGGAAACATAATTGCAATAATAAGAAGCAGGGATTTTCCAAGTTCAATGTTTATTTTTTAAAAATGAGCAGTATAAGAAGATGAGCAAATCGGACTGAGGAAAATGAGTTTAGTAGAAGGAAAATCACTTTTTTTTCCTCAGGTAACTTGAAAATATTATTGAAATGCCTACCTTACATATTTGGCTTAGTAAAGTTTTTTTTCTTTTTTGCTTTTACAATTAACTATTATATCTTGCTTCCTAGGCTTTCTTCTCATGCTTTTGAGGAGTGATGAGAAGGATCCTGAGAGATATTTTTGAAGGGAAAAAACAAAATTTAAGCAATGTGGGTTAGCCAAATCTTCACTTAAACACTTTCCTAGCTCACTTTGAGATCATTAATCTTTTACTCTTGTCCTACACTTTCCCAACAAGAAAGCAGGATTGTCAATAGTCATGAGCTAAGCAGAATTACACTGTCACTGAGAAAGGAAAGTCATTGGGAAACTGAATAAAAGTCATGCTAGATTAGAAATCTGGAGTCCTGAATTCTAGTAACTTATCTGCTACTAACTTCTCTTAAGGCCTTGGGCAAGTCATTCTACAACTTTTTCTCCAATAAAATGACAAAATTGGACAATATAGCCTCTCAGATCCCTTCCAACCCTTAATATTTTATTAATTTTGTTTTCTCTTAAAAGGTTATCTCCTGCTATGACACTCTTGTTCTACAAGAGGAGGTTATTTGGATTATGTTATCTCTAAGGTTTCTTCCAACTTTAAAATATTAGGGGACTGAAGTAAGTAGAGAAGTCATTGATGAAAAAAGCATTCTGCAATCACATATACTATAGACCTATTTAAATATATATTATACCTAATCATTTACAGGTCCTTCCGCCCCACCACCACCATTAGAATGAAAACTCTGAAGGTAAGAATAGTTTTTAACTTTTCTTTGTATCTTCAGCACTTATCCTACTGTCTGGTTCAAAGTAATTATTTAATAAATTGCTTTATTAAGTTGCTGCATACCAGCTATGCTGCATATCATTTTCTGATAAGTTATAGTAACCTACATATTCAAATTACTTTGTGCAAGTAATCATTTTAATATGGTTTCATTTTGTGACAGGAATGATCACAGGATATACTTCTTCTGATTCTAAGCACACTAAAAACACCAAAGTATGACTAAAAGAAATCAGATGGAAAAAGTTTTTCCAATTTTAGTTCTCTATCAAATGAGTGATAAATTTTGTAACATAGATGTAGTGGGTGTTTTTTTGTTGTATGTTATATTTTTTATATTATAATTTTTATAAAATGTGTTTTTACATTACTTCAAGAAAACATGTAAAAATTGTAACTCTAAATGAGAACACTTCAGTAACTATTAGAGATATTGTAGTGTTATTGGTTCAGGGAAACATTCAAAATTCTTGAAGTGAAAAAGGATTATCCCTCCTATTAAAAAATGTGGTCAAAACCTGAAAATCAATGCCAAGAATTAACTGTTTTTGCAATATGATTCATTAATCCCCAGAAAATAAGTAAAACTCTTCTGAGAGTATGGCAATTGAAGAGATGCAATTGATTCTTCTCTAGAGTGAGCTGCTAATTCTTGCCAAGAAGAAAAATGTCATGGACAAGACAAATCAAAGATTTGAATTCTGAAGTTTGAAAAAGATAATCCTTAGTGATAAAACTTTTTTAGTGATGATTTTTTTCATTCAAGGCCATTACAAAGTCACTGTCAGAAAAAATCTAGACATACATGTAAGAAGCAATCATCTTTATCAAAATAAAATATCCCCCCAAAGTGTTTTGGAGATTTGATGTTCCACTGAAGATTGAAATTTGTTGAAAGCATAAAGAAATCAAATAAATATATTGATAGACTAATTCAAAGTATAATTGTTCAAGATCTCAAGTTGAAATAAAATAAAAAATATATAACCTTACATTATACTCCTGTAAGTCATAAAATGTTACAAAATTTATTCAAGAAATGGAGATAAACATATTTTAGTTGACTGAGAGAATATTACCTTTGCTGCTGCTCCTACTACCATTTAATCTAGCATTTATATATTCATTTTGCAAAACATTTTACACATATCACATTTTGTCTTTTCAGAAACTCAAGCAGTGCTGTAGAATAATATAATGTTATTTAACATAGCATTATATGATATGATGTAATGTAATATAATGCAATATGTATTTTAAAATACTATTATAATCCCTAAGAAGGAGACTGAGGCAAATAAAGGTCAAGAGGGTAAGTTAAGGCTCACACAACTAGTAAATGTCTGAGACAAGATGTGAAATCAGGACTTCCTGACTCCAAAACCCAGCACACTATTCACTGTGCCACCTAACTGCCATTAGAAAAAATATTATATGTTAAAGTATGCTTAAGTATTCAATATGATAGAAGTTTGGCTTAATGATAAAGAACTGATATAAATATATATATATATATATATATATGTATATATATACGTATATATATGTCAAAACCTTATGAAATTAATGTTAAATTTGACAGAAGAAGCAATAACATGAAAAAAGAAAAATATATTAGTTATTTAAATAATTTTTAAATCTATAATTTTACTTGTTCCAGGTTATTCACATATAAATAGAAGGCAAGCTTAAAGTGGAAAGCTTTAGTACCTCTGGATGGATGGTGGGATAAATCTGAAAAGAAAAAAATACAATAAGGAGATCAGTCAATACAAAGGCACTAAGATAGAAAAATTGGATGAGGAACAGTATGTAGGTCAATATGAACTATAGAATACTAGGTGAGGGAGTCAAGATGGAAGAGTAAAGGCAGAAACGTATCTAAACTCTCCCAAATTCCCCTCCAAACAACTTTAAAATAAAACACCTCAAAATGAATTTTAGACAACTTAGAAGGTTGATGGGAAAAGTCTATCTTACCAAGATGAGAGTGAAGTGCAGAACAGCAAAGTTGACTAATGTAGACCAACAGTAGACCATACCCTAACAACACAGGGCAGGTTTTGAAGCTGGAAGATGAGTAGGAATTACTTCTAGAATTCTCAGGTCTCAGATGGTAAAATAGAGTAGAACAGAAATTAAAAATGAAATTCCAGAAAGAAATGTCAAAATGAAAACTCCAAGAATATTACAGCCAAATTCCAAAGCTCCCAGGTCAAGGAGAAAATAATGCTAGCTATCAGAAAGAAGCAATTCAGATGTCATGGGTTCACACTTAGAATGACATAGGATTTAGCAGTTTTTACACTGAAAATTGGAGGATTGGGAATATGATATTCCAAATGGTAAAGTAACTAGAATTACAACCAAGAATCACCTACCCATCAAAACTAAATATAATCCTTCAGGGAGAAAATGGATACTTAATGAAATAGATGATTTTCAAGTTTTATTGATGAAAAGACCACTGCTGAATACAAAACTTGATATTCAAATACAGGATTCAAGTAAAGCATAAATAAAATAACTTGAAAGAGAAATCACAGGGGACTTGTTAAGGTTAAAGTATTTACATTCTTCCAAGGGAAGGTGATACTTGTAACTCTTAAGAAATTTATCACTATTAGGATAGTTAGAAATTTACATAAATAGAAGGTATGGATGTGAGTTGACTATGATGGGATGATTTACCAAAAACCAGACATAAGAAAGAGGGATGCACTAGAAGATGGGAAAAGTAAGAGATTGAATAAGATAAATTATCTCACATAAAAAAAGCATGAAAGAGTTTTTACAATATAGGGGAAGATTGGTCATGGTGGTGAAAGGGTGAAAGGCAACACTTGAACGTTACTCTCATCAGGATTGGCTCGAAGATGAAATGACATACACTCTCAGTTGGTACTAGAAATCTCTTTCTCTTCAGGGCCCTAGTGAATGGTGAGGGACGAAAAAAGGATAATAAGAGAAGAGAAAGCAAATTAGGAGAGATTGGGGTCAGAAGCAAAAGAAAGAGAAAAGGAGAGATAGAGACATCAGAGAGACAGAGAGAAAGAGAGAGAGAGAGAAAGAGAGTGACAGAAACAGAGACAGAGACAGAAACAGAGAGAGACAGAGAGAGAGAACTTAGACAGAATGAAAAGAAATATGCAATTAGTAATCATATCTATGAATATGCATGACTTGAACTCACCCATAAAATGGAAGTGGATAGTAGAGTGGATTAAGAACCAGAGTTTTACAATATAGTATTTACCAGAAACACATTTGAAACATGGAGATAGAGTCCATTATGCTTTAGCTAAAGCACAGAAGTTAGGATGGTAATCATAATTTCAAACAAAGCAAAAGCAAAGATAGATCTAATTAAAAGCAAAGAACAAGAAAACTGCTGTTGCATCCCATCTTTTCAGCTGTATTGAACTCTTTATGAGTTCATTTGAGATTTTCTTTGCAAACATACTGGAGTGGTTTGCCATTTCTTTCTCCAGTTCATTTCATAGATGAAGAATTAAGGCAAGCAGGATGATATGACTTCCCCAGGATCACATATCCAGCAAATATAGGTATCTGGATTTGGACCAAAACCTCCTTATCCCAGAGCCACCACTCTATTCAATGTGCTATAAGTAAAGTAACAGCATCTTGCTGAAAGGGACCATAGACAATGATGTAATTAAGCAATACTAAATATACATGTACAAAGTGGAATAGCATCCAAAATTTTAAAGGTGACCTTAAATGAGTTACAGGAGGAAATATAGAGTAATATTGTACCTTTGGGGACCTCAACTTTTCCCTCTCAGAATTAGCTGAATAAGAAACAGGTTAAGAAGGTAAATAAAATTTTGGAAAAGTTATATATGATAGACCTCTTGAGAAATGTGAATGGTAATAGAAAGGAATATTCCTTTTTCTTAGCAGTACATGGCACTTACATAAAATTTGATCATATATTAGAACATAAAAATCTAATAACCAAATTCAGAAAAGCAGAAATGTTAAATTCATCCTTTCAGATCATAATGCAATAACATTACATTCAATAAATTGAAAAATGAATTTGAAATTAGAAAATTCAATAAAATTAAATACTGGTTAGAAAAGAAACAACCTAATCTTGAAGAATGGATGGTTCAAAGAAAAAAAAACAGAAAAAAATCAATATTTACATTAAAGAGAATGATAACAATGAGACAAAATATCAAAATTTTGGGAATGCAGTCAAAGCATTATAAAGAGGAAAATTTATAATTCTTATTGCTTACATCAACAAAATTGTTGGTGGGTTTGTTGTCTGGTTGGTTGTTGTCCTTTATTCTTGAAAAGGACCAAACTGACAGCACTGAATTGAAGTCACAATAAAGTGGGTCCAACTGACTGATCAGACCAAAATGAACTCAGAATGTTCTACCACATATAGGACATAAATGGAATGAAAGAGTCTCTAAATTTGTGCATCTCACATTTCTTTTAAACTATTGAAATTCTACTTTGCTTATAGTGCACAGTGTCTTCTTTGATGAATGCGAGTACTTGACTCATGTGATATCTCTGTAAAATAGATTTTTTTGGGCGATATATGTTTGACATTTGAATAATATGAGTGGTCCATAACAATTGCTCTCTGTAGTGGAAATAAAGTACAAATCAGTAAATTAGACATGCAACTAAAACAAGTAAAAAAGAACAAATCACATATCCCCAGTTAAGCACCAGATTGGAAATCCTGAACAACAAAGCAGTGATTAATAAAATTAAAATAAGAAATCCACAGAACTAATAAACAATACTAAGACATGATTTTATGAAAAAAATAAACCATTGGTAATCTGATTTTAAAAAAGAAAGAAGAATACCAGATTACCAGTATCAAAAATGAAAAGGATGGCATCACCACCAATGAAGCAAAAGCTAAAATAAATATTAGGAGCTATTTCTTCCAAACTCTACTATCCACTTCCATTTTTCCAATAGCTCTAACAATCTGAGTGAAATGGATGAACAGTTGCAAAAATATAAACTGCCCAGATTAACAGGTGAATTCAAATATTTAACACTATTCTTAGAAAAAATTTGAATAAGCCATCAATGAACTTCCTAAGGAAAAATTCCCTAGGACCAGATGATTTCCCAAGAAAAATTCCAAAAATAGTTAAGGAATATGTTAATTCCAAATATTCTATAAACTATTAGGAAATCCTACCAAATTCCTTTTACTATATAAATGTGGTACTGATACTTAAACCAGAGCAAAACTAAAGAAAGAAAACTATAAACTAATTTCCTTAATGAATATTGATTCAAAATTTTAATACTAGTAATGGAATTAAAGCAATATATCACAAAGATCATATACTATGACCAGCTAGAATTTATGCCATAATGCAGGACTGGTTAGATAGGAGAAAAACCATTAGCATAATTGAACATATAAGTAACAAAATTATTAGAAATCATATGATTATCTCAATAGATGTAGAAAAAATCTTTTGACAAAATACAGCACCATTCCTATTAAAAACACAGTAGAAACAAACAAAACTTTCCCTTAAAAGATAAATAGTATCGATTTAAATGCATTAGCAAGAATTATCTATAATGGTGAAAAGTTAGAAGCCTTCCTTATAAGATCAGGGATAAAACAAAAATATCCATTATCTATTAGAATTGCTAGTTATAGCCAAAAGACATTCTAGGAATTAAAAATAGCAATGAGGAAACAAAATTATTACTTGTGCAAATGATAAAATGATATACTTAGAGAATTTTAGAAAATCAACTCAAAAGGAAGTTGAAACAATGAACAGCTTTAGCAAAGTTGCAAGATATAATAAACCTACATAAATCACCAGTATTTCTATATATATTAGCAAAATGTCCAGTAACAAGTGATAAAATAAATTTCATTTAAAATAATTACAGATAGTATGAAATTCTTGGACATAGACCTCCAAGAAAACCTAGGAATTATATGAACATACTTCAAAAACACTTTGCACACAAATATTGTTCATGTGTAGACTGAGCCAATATAATAAAAATGACAGTTCTAAGTTAATTCATTTATTCAGTGTCATACCAATAAAAATACAAAGAAACCTATAGAACTAACAAAATAAATTCATTTGGAAAAACAAGAAAATCAACAGAATTAATGAGGAAAATGTGAAAGAAAATGCCCTCAATGTATTACATCTCAAACTATGTCATAAAGCAGTAATCCTCAAAACAATTTGGTACTGACTAAGAAATAGAGTGGAACAGCGTAGGCATACAATACACAGTAGTAAATTACCATAGTAACCTAGTGTTTGATAAACACCAAGAGTAAACTTTTGGAATAAGAACTCACTATTTGACAGAAACTGGTGAGAAAACTGGAAAATAATAAGACACAAATTAGGCATAGACAAACAATAATTACTGTATATCAGGATTAAAGTAAAAAATAGAACATGATTTAGAAAAAATGGTGATTCCCCAGCAAATTAGGGAACATCGAATGGTTTACCTGGCAGATTAATAGATAAGGGAAGGAGCTACAACTCAATGAGAAATAGAGAGCAATGCAAGATATTAAAAAGGATAATTTTTATTACATTATATTAAAGAGGTTTTGTACAACATAAATTAATAATTGGAAAAATTTATTTATAGGAAATGTCTCTGAGAAAAGTCTTATTTTTCAAAGGTTTGGAGAACTGAGTCAAATTTGTAACAATACAATCCATTCCCCAATTGATAAATCATCAAAGGATATGAAAGGCAGTTATCAGAAAAAGAAATCAAAGTTATCTATAGTTATATGGAATAAACACCCTAAATCAGTGTTGATTAGGGATGCAAATTAAAGCAACTCTAAGGTACTACCTCATGTGTAACAGATTTGTAAATATGAAAGAAAAGGAAGATAATAAATGTTAGAGGGAATGAGGGAAAATTTGGTCACTGATATGTTGTTGGTATAATTGTAAACTGATCTACAGTTTTGGAGATCAGTTTGGAACTTTGCCCAAAGAGTTATAAATCTGTATGTACTTCTTGACTCAGGAAAAACAGTTAAAATCTGTGTTCCAAAGAGGCCAAAGAAAAAGGATAAGGTTTTGTATTGCAAAAATATTTATAACAATAGCAGTTTTTTTGGTGTGTGTTGGTAAAGAGTTGGAAATTGATCAGATGTCTATCAATTGGAGAATGAATGGACAGGTTGTGTGCATGATTATAATGGAATACTAAGAATTTGCAAGAAGGATACTTTCAGTAAAAGCTGAGAAAACTTACATATGATGTAAACAGAAACAGGAAAGCATTACACTTAGTAAAAACAATCTTGTATCATGATTGATTGTGAATAAATTATCTATTATCAGCAATACAATGATCCAAGACAATTCCAAAGGATTCATGATTTAAAATGTTATCTACCTACAGAAAAAGAATTGTTGGAGTCTGAATGCATAACAGAACACACTACTTTTCTCTCTAGTTTTTTTGTGAGGAGAGTTTGTGTTTTCTTTTATAACATGACTAATGTGGAAATATGTTTTATATGATTACACATATATGGTCTATATCAAATTGTTTGTTGTCTTAGGGAGAAAAGAAGGAGGAAAAGAGAATTTGGTTCACAAAATAAAAAAAACCATCATAAAATTGTTTTGCCCTATAACTGGGAAAAAGTAATCATTATTTAATCAAAGGATGCCCAGAAGAGGTTAAAGTATAAAAAACTGAGAAGGCAGTAAGTGGATCGGGTTGTAAGAAGCATTCAAAACTGAACAAAGGAGTTTGTAGTTCATTCTAGGGATGAAAAAGAGTCACTGGAGATAATTATGATTATGTGTGTGATGATAGTATTGTTATAGTGATATAGTTAGACCTACACTTTAGAAAAATTACCTTGGAAGTTATATGGAAGATAGATTCATTTAGGGAGAGACTTGGGGGAGGTGACCTACTAGAAGATTATGTTAGTTCTCTTGGTGATAGGCAAAAAGGGTTTGAACCAGGGCAGTATCTAGTGACTAGACAGAAAGAGGCATTCGTGAGACATTCTGTGACATGATACCATTGGTAATGCATTAAACATAAAGGATGAATAAGTGGTGATGGTAACAATAAAGTTTCGAACATGAATGACTGGAAAGATGGTAGCACATGAAAAAGGGGGAGTTTGGAAGAAGTAGGCTTGAGGTGGAGTGGAAGGGGGAAAGGTGATGAACATGTAGAGTATGAGAAATCTATGGTGCATTGCAATAGAACTATTTAATAGATATTTTGTAAAGGATGACTGTCACTTAGAAGGAAGACCAGAGTTGCATATATAGATTTTGAAATCCCAAAGCAATGATCATTGAACTCTTGAGAATTGGTGAAATCATCAAGTCCAAAAATGCTAAGAGAAATGATAAGGTGGCCTAGGATAGAATTTTGGGGGTACCTACAGTTAGTGTGACATAGATGAAGATCTAATAAAGGATGTTGACAAGCAGTTGTCTGATAAGTAGCTTAGATGTAGCCTAGAAGAAGAGAGAAAATCAGGAGAGGTTATAATCATGAAAATCTGGTAAGAGAATATCTGAGAGGGAAAGTGAGTAATAGTGTTAACTGATGGTTGAGAAACTACTGTTTGAGAATAATTTCAGTTTTTTGAATACCTAATGTGTCTTCATCTCTATGCTCCTCATTTTGCTTATTGGTATGAGAGCTAGACTTAAAGTAGTAGAGTTCATACCCTGGTTCTGCTACTCATTACTTGTGTGACTTCCTTCAAGTCATTTCATTTCCCAATTGTCCCTCTACTCCATATACCTTGCCATTTGTCCTGCTAGTGCCCCCAAGTTTCTCCACCTGAAGCAGTAGCTCCAAACAAAATATCAGAATTGTTCACTCTGCTCCAAAGGGAGCTAATCCATTTAGTTTGGTCTTCCATTATGGACTACAATGCCTTCATTTTGAATGACTCAATTAGTTTACTATGTCTTGTCAGACCTAAATATTGGATCAGATCAAGCTTTGCTTTCCATTCAGTCATGCAATGTAGCTATCTTTTTATTGTTCCTCCATCTGTGCACAAAAATTATCACACCTATCTCCATCAGTTTCTATATCTTTTTCTGGGTTCAATAAACAAATCAATACTAACATATTAATATTCCTAGAGTGGTCATATAACCTGAAAAACCTTATAGATCAAATCACTTTCCTAATGCCTCTCTAGATTCTGTCATCCATGTATTATGTCTCACCCTCTAAGAACATAAACTCCTTGAATGTAAAAATTGTCTCATTTTTATGTTAGCATTTGAATATTGTGCTCAGTACATAGTAAGCATTTAGTATATGCTTTTGTGATATCATTTCTCTGGGTCTGATTTCTCCTTTTCAAATTTTTGTAAATTTGAAGGCTGTAGATTAGAGATTGAATTGAATAATTTCCAATGCCCTTGCTGCCTCAACTTCTGTGATCCTATTATTAGTTAGAATAAGTAAAATATTTTGTAAATCTTAAAAAGTTTCACTAATGTGAGTTATTCTTATCTTTGTATCTATGGCCTAATATCCCTTCTACTCCTAACATTTCATTTTATGATTCTAAGGCTCCTTCCAAGTTAGCATTCTAAGACTCTATGACTTCTGTGTCTGGAAAGAGAATATTTTTACCCTTATGTAACCTCCTCAGTGTTTCAAATTCAGCTCCAAAAAGTCCTATGAGAACACCAACAGCTGAATAAACAGCAGAACTACAGTGTGCAAAGATTACTCATCAAGGTACTAAATATTTGAGCATATGACCCACTAAGCAATGAACTTCAGAGGGGAGAGAGAAATGTAATGCTGCAGATCCATATGGAAAGAGTTGGTAAGGACCAGGAGGATCCTATTAATGACTTCCAGGGAACTGTATGTTGGAAAATAGTGAAAGAGGAGAACACTGAGGGGAGCAAAGCAGCTTCAGGGGAAATCAGGTCAAGTCCATCCCTTAGAAAGTTTGAACTTCATCCCAAGATTTTCATTAGAAATATAAGCAATTTTTCAATAAATAAATAATGCAGAAATCCCACCGAATTTTAAGCTTTGACATGAGCCCTTTGGCTGGGCTTAGGGCATGAGAGGTGAGGGAGAACCCAAAAGATGGAAAACAGCAGGCTGAGTACACATTATGGAGCCTGTGTTTGTGCAAATTGGCAAACCTCCAAGAATGTCCTGGACAGCGGGTGGTCGAATGGTTGTGCTGACACTTCAACATCTGTTGAAGTATGGACTTGGGTCCCCTGCCAGTAGAGTGTTTTGTGTTTTTTGTGGGTTTCTGTGAGTGTATGTTTTATCATCTTATAAAAATATGTGCTAGAAAAAAAATAAAACCCGAGTAAGAAACCAAGAAAGTTAGAATAAAGATCAATGGTTTTGGTGAGGAGAGGGAGAAGGGCAATGAGAGAATGTTCTTCACTCATTTCAGTCACCTCTGATTCTTTATGACCCCATCTGGAGTTTTATTGGCAAAGAATGTTTTGTGATTTCCTTTGCCAGATAGTAAGGAGTTAGGAAAAATCACTTAGAGGAAATCGAGTCCTCTATTCAGTTCATTAATTTCCTTCACCCCAAGATCCTCCCAGGCATTATTGATATTAAATGTTACATACTAAGTGCCAATTAGTAAAGGAAGCAACACTCAGAGATAGACACAGTATAAACAACACCCATCCAACCTCCTTTATCACTAATAATTAAAATTTTCCAAAATGGAATTGTTCCAGGAAGGTAAAAGAATACAACCCGTAATTCCCTCAAGACAAATAAAAAGTCATTACCCATGTTGCCTTTTTCTGGATTAGAGAAATCCTGTACCCCTTCACCAAACACTCTAGCCTCAGCCACATAATTGTGATAGAGATGGTCAAAGAATAAAAAGCTAGCCTCTGCTATGTGCTGTGTGGATTATTGACCATATAACTTTCCTGTCTTCCACCTCTATCCAACTCCCCCTTACAGAGAGGTATAGTACATAGATAGCTATATTTGAAATCAGAGAACATGTCTTTAAATCCAGGTTTAAGTTATTTACTACCTGTATAACTTTAAGCAAGCCACTGCACCTCTCAGGGTCTTGATTCTTTATCTGTAAAATGAAGGGATTTGGTTACATGACTTCAAAGGTCCCTTCTAGCTTTAAATCTAAAATCTGATCAGCTATATATTCCTATGAATATTTCCCTTGTCTTCTAACCAGCAAAACTCTATCTCTTGTTTCCCTAATCTGTCATTCACATTCATCATCTCTTAAGTTGTAGAGCCCTTTGCTTTGCAAGTTGACAACTACTTCTTTACAATTTCTTTTCTTCACCATCTCCCTTTCCATGTATGGTACCCATTGTAATCTTCAGCTCTATCATTAATGAACTATCCTTTTATGTAGATATCTTCACACTTTCCATCTTTTAACATTCTTTAAATTCTGAAATTCTCAGGAAAAATATATTATTATTTGATACCTTCTATAGAAATTCTATCCAATTGTACTCTTTGCTATCTTTATAGTAGACCATTTTTGATACAACAGCAAGCAGCAAGGCATTGGTTGGGTAGTTACCCAGTTGGGTCAGAGGTTGACCTTCAATAGTTTGAGAAATAACCTTGATACATTAAAAAGAAAAAAACCCTGACCAAATAATGTTAATACCATATTACCAATGTTAAAGGACAAATTATAAATAATTTATGTTTTTCAGGTAATGTTCTTTGTAAGAGGGTTTCTTGGATTTTTTTGGAAAATACCTTGTGGGTTAAAAACAAAATGATTTATTAAAAAAGAAATAGCTACTAAGGAATAACCTTAGTAACTGTTTTCATAATATTATCATTAACATTATCTCAAGGTTGTGGCAAATGATGTGATAGATGAAAGAAATTAATATGCTTAATTTGCTATTCACTAATAGGACAAAGATAGTTATAGTAAGAGTATCAGCATTTAGAATTAGCAGGAATGAATTCAAGATAAATAAGCCTCATAGTTCTGGGGAAAGAAACTGGATATGGAGTCAGAAGACTTTAGATCAAATCTCAGATTTGTCACTTACTCTGTGACTATGGATAAGTCATTTAGCTGTTCTGATTCCCAGTTTCTTCATTGGTAAAAAGAGAGCTTTAAATTAAATGACTTAGCAATAATTACAGTAATAATAATAATAATAATAATACAAACACTGAAATTTAATTCTATGTAATTAGTATGGCCAAATTAGCTTTGGAGAAGATGTTTTTGTTTTTGTTATTACAGAGATGGGGAAATACAGAGGTGGAATATTGCATCTGCTGTCAGGACAAGTTGATGTGTTGATTTGTTTTATAGAATTGTCTTCCTGAAAAGAATATGTAAAGGTTTGCCAGTTGATAACTAAGTTGTTCTATTCAATGCTCAGAGAAGAACAGATAATCTGAGAATGGACAATGCCATTGAATATAAAAAAAAACAGAAGAAACGTCTTCTCTCATTTCATGTTCAATAGATTAGAAAAGAAACCAGAGAGAATTTATTCCCATCTAACAAGAATCATAAGAAGGCAATTTCCAAGTGCCATTAATTACTTCTGAACTAATCATCCTACAAATGTCTATTCAGGTTGATTCTTGTTAGGAAGGAGAACTTCTCATTCCTTAACAATAGGCAGCAATGTCTTACCTTATGAATTCTATCATCTACAAGATTAGAAGGTGATTGGAACTATCTCTGTTTTAGAGATAATTTTTAATCAAATGAATCATTACCAGGAAACAAATAAATCACCTTTAGTCAATATGTTTTTTTGTGATTCTATTTCTCTAGCTGGAGCTTAGTTGCAACAGGGGTGCTTTATTAAGATCCTCATTCCAAACCTTGGTGAAAGTAGAAGTTAGAATTCTGCCAAAGATAGCTAGGTAGGAAGGTTTATAATACCTCAGAAAGTCATAGAAAAGAGAAGACTAAAGAGCTTTCCTTGATGTACTGACATAACTCTGTTACCACCCCTCATTTGAGGTTTGCTTCATCTGTCTAGAAGATTTTGTTCCAAGTTTGTGTTACAATTATCTACTATGCTCCAGTTCATTTTACCTCTTTACACAGGGAGTTTAATTACCTAGATGACCATCTTTCTTTCCATACCAATCCCTGCCCTCAACTTTGATGAATGCAGTTTCCCACTGATGTAAGTTTGATACCCTAGAACAGGGGAAGGGAACCTTTTTTCTGCCAAGGTTCATTTGGATTTTTATAACATCATTCATGGATTATATTTGGTCAAATATTAAATTAAACCACCTATAAAAAGTATCTAGATTTATTGAATTTTGAGTCCCCACCTGCAGTTTCTTGCCAACATCAGACCAATATGGTCAGCTGGCCAGAGGCTTCCCACCACCTGCCCTAGACTCACAGTTCGTTAACCTTCTAAGGCTTGCCTGCCTTCAATCTCTGTCCCCCTCTCTTAGTACAATGTGGTGACTTAGATTTTGCTATCAAATTGGAAAAGAAATTGAATTTTGTAGAAATTTGTAGAAAATTTGTAGAAATTTGTAGAAATAGCTACATCTATAGGTATATATAACACATGTATCACAGCTTGCAACAAAAGCTTTTTCCTAGATATCTCCATGATATTTATCTCTTTCATTTTCTTCTCTGACCACCCTTTCTTGTCCTGCCATGCTTCCATCTCTCATTCATGTCAATCCTATTTATTGTCCCCAGCATAATCTCCAGTCTCTACATATCCCCCCCTTAATAATCATAGATACAAAGAATCTTAAAATTCAGAGGAGCTCCCAAGACCTAATCTAAATGGAAAAGGAAAAAATATACCCTCTATAAACATCTCCCAGCAAAAGTTCAATAATCTTTGGATTAAAGCCCTCTAGCCTGTGGGAACCTAATACATTCTGAGGAAGTCTTCCTAATTGTTAAGATCAAAATTAAATTAAAACCTTCCTATCTACAACTTTCAATCATTGTTCCTAGTTCTATCCTCTGTGGCCACGAGGTACAAATTAATTTGTCTTCTTTAAAATTTCCTTAGACACTTAGAAAATTATTATCATTTCCCACTAAATCTTTTATTCTCCAAGCTAAACATCCCAATTCCTTTACTTGACACTCATATAGCATGATTTTAAGACCTCTATTTTATTTTTTCTCTGTTCAATGAATTCAAGCTTAACTATGGATTTAAAAAGCCTTTTTGTCTAGCTTATACAATATACCTGAATAGAAAATATACACGCATACACACACACACACACACACACACACTCACACACACACACTCACACACATACACACACATATATATAGTATTTGCATATATGTGTGTGTGTGTGTGTGTGTGTGTGTGTGTGTGTGTGTGTAATGAGCAAACAAATATGAAGAAAACCAATATTCATGTTGGTTATGTCTGAAAATATATATCTCATTCTCTTAGCCAGGAAATGGGAAATATGATTCATCATCAATATTCCACAGTCATTACTGATCCTTTCATTGATCAGTCTTTCACAGTTTTTTCCTTTAAAATTATATTGTCATTGCATAAATTGTCCTCTTTATCCAGTTTAACTTCTCTGTCTATCAGTTTGCAAGAATCTTACCTTTTTTGAATACATCCTTTGTACCATGAGTTGGTTGTGCACTTTTCAGATAACTGGCAACCTTTTGGTTGGTCAGTGATTTGCTATAATAGAAAATGACTATGAATTTTTTTTTACATATGAGCCCCTTACTTTTTTTTACCTACTTTAGAATGTGCACCTAGCAATAATAATAATAATGATATAATAATAATAATAATAATAATAATAATAATAATAATAAGTCTAAGATATGCAGTTTAATGACTTTTAGGCTATAGTTCCAAAATGTTTTTTAGAAATGACTATATAACATGACTTATAGGCAACTGTTTTTTTTTCTATGACTGCACATGTATAGTCTATGCAAATTGTATAATCTTTGCAATGGGAGGAGGTAAGAGAATTTAGAACTCAAAATTTGAAAAAAGAACATCAAAATTATTTCTGGGGGGGGCAGCTAGATGACATAGTGGATAGAGCACTGACCTTGAAGTCAGGAGGACCTGAGTTCAAATCTGTTCTCAGACTCTAAATACTTATTTAGCTGTGTGAAATAGGGCAAGAAATTTAACCCCATTGCCTTGGAAAAATAAAAAAAAAAGATGTGGCATTTCTGTAATTAGGAATTCTATAACTAGGAAAACTAAAATATTAATTTATAAATTAATATATAAATGCACAACTCTACAAAGTGTATAATTGCATTCATGATCTTTCATAGTCTCCCTAATAATTTTAATTTTCATTTTTTGCCCTATTTGTTGATATGATACAGTAGGGAATCAGTACTACTTTAATTTATAATTTTCTTAGTTTTAGTGTTCAGAGGTATTTTTCATACAGTTCTCATCTACCTAAGATATGAGATCTTTATCAGAGAATGTATTGCAAAGCTTTTTATCTTATTAAGTCTTTCTTCTAATCTGAAAAGAATCAACTTTGTTTATATAAAATTATTTCATTTTTCCAAAACAAAAAATTCCATGATCCTTTCTTACCATTGTTTAAGAACTTATCCATAGTTTGAATTTTTTCTCTTTCTCTTCTCTAATAGGAAGTTCTTAACCACATTAGCTGGAATGCTTGACTTAATCAGACAATTGAGTACTATATTCAATTGCTTCTGAATGTTAAAGGTAATCTGTTTCATTGATCAAATTTTTTATTTTTTTAAAAGCAGAACCAAATAGCTTTAATGATTTTTTTTCTAATATTGTCTGAAGTCTACTACTGTTAAGACCTCTTCTTTATTTCTTTCCATTTTTTTCTTTGAAATCCTTGACTTTTTGTTCCTGTATCTGAATTCTGTTTATTTTTTCTAAATATTTAAGTAATACTTTGTTAATTTGTTTCCTTTGACACAATACTTGTGACAATTCAGGTCATAATCAGGGAACAGGGAAGGGAACAACCTTTGTCCCTCTTAGCACAGAACTTCAAGAGTAGCTATCAAGAAATGCATAGAAGGGAGGAAGCTTATAGAACTAAAGAGAACAGCATCCCAAAATGCTCATAAATAGTCAAAAGGCAGACAGAAAAAGATGTTCTCCAGCAGCTTTGGGAAATTAAAGAGAATGGGAAAATATGAAAACTTGAGTGGAAGAAAGATTTTTCATGCTTTACTAAGTTCATTGGGCTTCTGACAAAACTGTATTCTAGCAAAAATGCATCCTAGGCCAGAGGGATTCATTCCTAAAAAGAAAAACAGAATTCAAAAACCATAACAGAAAAGCCATAACTAATCACAGGAAAGGAAAGAAGTATAAATTCCAGAGAAGGGAGGGGTCTGCATAGCAAAGCTATTTTCACTTCATGGGGATAGCCCATAGCCATGGGGGCTCCACTGGCTTTATTGCACTGATTTTTCTACAAGAAACAATACTTTAGAGCCCATGATTTTTTTCTTCTTTTTCTTGTCAATCTTCTGTAAAGTGAAAGTCTGGTATAATGAAAAAATGTAAAGTCAAGAAAACTGAAAATGAATCCAGGTTTTCTCAATTTTTGTTTGTGTAATCTCACACAAGTTGCTTCAGCCTTCTGAGTCTCAGTTTCCCTATCTGCAAAATAGGCATAGTAATACTTGCAATGTTATTATCAGAAAAGGTCAGTGCTGAGTAAATGTTGAATAGAATTATTCTTGTGAAGAAGAAGAGAACAAGAAAAGTTGCAATTCATCCATTCTCTTTCACTTCTTCTGCATCAGTAAATCCTAAGATAACTATTCAAAGAGAGTAAGACATACAAATCTACGAGCTGTTAAGCCTTTAACTTTAAAGCCTGCTCTTTTGTTTATTACTTTTACTTCTTTGCTTTATATTTTAAAAAGAAAATACAAACTAAGGTATGTATGTGCTTGGAGGAGAGGAAGTATGACTTAGATGGCAGAGAACCAATGACCATGACATAAATCAAGGGTGTGCTGGAGTCACAAAATATATTATTAAATATTTAGCATGAACATCTACACTTTAAAAATCAGCAAATGTCACAAACCAGGGCTTGAGTTATTGTTTTGTTGATTATCAAGACTTAACAAAAATGCAAAATAAACTTAAGATGTTTCCCAAATTTTGTAGAATCAGCACATTCCTTTGTACAAACATATATGGAATGACCTGGCAATGGTTAGTCTGGAAAATAAAAGACCACGGATGAAGAGAAGGTTATTATCAAAAGATTCCAGAGGATGCAATGAGAAGAGAGGATAGGAAGAACATTTACCTCCTTAGTTTTAGAAGAGAATTTAATGTGATTTCTTTGCAAATGGAATATTCTAAGAATATAAGGTATTCTAGATGATACTACACTTAGGTGGATTAATAACAATTTGAATGATTAGATCCTTAAATTTTTGATGAATGTGATTTTAATCTGGAGAACAGCCTCAAGTAGAGAAACCCAGGGATTTAATCTTTGCCATTTGTTGATCCACATTTCTACTATCAGTTATAAAGTAGAATGTAGAAAGCATCAATTTGTCAGGAAAGACAAAGTTGGGAGAAATCATTTACAAACTACATGGAAGAATCAGGATGCAAAAAAGATTATAGGCCAGAACACTGGGCTAAAACAAATATTCAAAATGAACAAAGCTTAAGATGGATAAATGCCCCTAAAACTGAGGATGTAGAGAAGTGGGAGAGAAAGGTAAAAGTTTCCAGAGGATAAACAATATGGATTTTAATGAAATTGATTTAACTTTAAGAAGAGGTAGCCACTGAGAAATAAGAGTAAAAGAAATGTCTGGAAATGGTTAAAATGGACAAGAAGCATTCCAACTCCTTTTTCTGGTCCTATGTATCAAGAGATATGAAAAATTATACAGTCAGTCATAGAGGAAGTAGAAACAGGCAAATTCTCCTTAGGAGAAGCTTAAGTTTCAGTGAGTACCAAAAGATGAAGGAATATGAGAGGGACATCTAAGAGAATGGGTAGTTTCTTGCTAATAAAGGAGTACTCCAGAAGGCAAAATGGAAAGGGAAGTCAAAAGAGGAGAGTGCTGAGATAAAGTGGCTAGGCAAGAAAGTGAGGGGAGAGATTGCAGATGGAAGTGGTTTCCAATAGCTCTGAATTACTGAGATGAGAGAAGCAGAAAACAGAAATTCACTAATAATAGCTCATGATCAGTACCAAATATAAAGATGCTAAATAATAAATAAATAAAGCTTCTAATAAGAATGAAATGGAAAATTCTTCTCCAGGTACTCATTTGGATTTTCTCTTCCCATCCCAAGTCTATCCCCCTGCTATTCAGAAAAGTAACAAAATATAATAGAAAGATCACTGATTTGGAATCAGGCTAGATTATGATTCAAAACTTATTTCTAAACATGCTGGTTATGTAACCATGGACTAATCACTTAACCAATTACCTCATTTAGAAAACACTTGACAAATCCATCATGAAGATCTAATGAGACAATAAATACATACAGAGTGCTTTGAAATATTTAAAGTATTTTTTAAATATCAGCTACCATTACATTGGGGGAAGGTGGGACACAGATTATTTGTTTGGCATGAAACATACCAACTGTTGGCCTATCTATCACCCTTACACTGAATCCTTTTCCTGCAGGGTCCTTCATTCACTGCTCAGAGACCTAAAAGAGAGAGAGAGAGATGTGTGAGACATTTCATACTTCATTTAGTTTATTATGTGGGTTTGTGTTGTGGGGGTGGGAGGGTCAGGTGTCTATTATAATGAGCAAGCCATGCAGGATCATGAGCTGCCTACATTTTGGAAAGTGGAGAGGGAGACCCAAGAAGAGATGACAATCACAAAACTTCAGGAAATCAAAGATGAAAAGAATCAAGGACGTAGCAGTTGAGTGGAGCTTAAAGCACTGGGGATGTTTAGGCTGATGAATCTAATCTTAGAGGCAAATGATTTTGAGGATGTCAAACAGTTTAACTTAGTGCACTTAGTTTGAATCACAGATCTATAAGTCACATAGAGGTGTATTTTTAGTAGATCATTAATTACCCTTAAGGGTTTTTTTTTGGGGGGGGTGAACATGTTTTGGAATCTTTCTGCAGAAGGGAATATATAGCACTTTCCTCAAAGTATTTTTAATTTTACAAAAAATATGTCTATGAAATTGAAATTTAAACTATAATAATCATGTGGAAAATGCTCCAAATCATTATTGATTAGAGAAATGCAAATTAAAACAACTTTTAGGTATCATCTCACACCTATCAGATTGGATAAGATGACAAAAAGGGGAAATGATCAATGTTGGAAAGGTTGTGGGAGGATTGGAACATTAATGCATTGCTGATAGAGTTGTGAAATGATCCATCTATTCTGGATAGCAATATGGAACTATGCCCAAAAAGAAATAAAACTGTTCATAGCCTTGGAGCTAGCAATTCCAATTCTTTATAAATCAATATCCAGGACAAATCATAAAAAATCGTGAAACATCCCACAAGTTCCAAAATATTCATAGCAGCTCTGTTTTGTAGTGGCAAAGAATTGGAAGTCAAGGGGATACCCATCAATTGGGGTATGGTTAAACAAGTTATGATACATGAATATTATGGAATATTATTGTTCTATAAGAAACCATAAATGATCAGGATCTAGAGAAGCCAGGAATGAATTATACAATCTGATGCTGAGTGAAGAGAGCAGAACCAAGAGAACAATGTACACATTAACAACAACATTGTGAGATGATCCACCTTGATGGATGCACCTCCTCTCAGCAGTCCAGAGAGCTAGGGCAACTGTATCTGACTAGTTATGGACTACATCATGCCCAGCTAGAGGAAGAAAAACCAAACAAAACAAAACAACAATAAAAACAATCCTCAGATTCTGAACACTACATTAAATTTTTTAAAAATCTCTTATTCTTTTCTTTCCCTTAATCCTAATTCCTCATACCAAAAATGACTAATCTATAAACATGTTTAACACAGATATGTTTGTGTGATATTAACATGACTGCTTTCTATTGAGGGGAAGAAGGTGGAAAGGAAGGGTGGAAGGAAATTTTGAAACTTAAAAATATACATAGACATATGGATGATGGTTGAAAAACTTTCATAGCATGTATTTGGAAAAATAAAATATTGATAATAAAAACCTTTGTGGAATTGAATATGGTGAACTGGAGAAGGTGAATGAATGGCAAAAATTTAGGAGCAATGAATAAAAGTTACAACTAGGCAGAATTGAGGTTGATATAAAGAAAAATTTCCTAAAAATTAGATCTGTCCAAAAGTGAAATTGACTGTCTCAGTAGGTAGAAATGTATATATGTACATGCTGTGCTATACTGAGCTTTTCTCAATCTCCATTATCCTTGACCTTTCTACAGTCTTTGATACCACTCATCACTCATTCCTCCTTGAAACTGTCTTCTCTCTAAGTTTCTGTGATACTCTCTCCTGAATCTTCTGTTACCTCTGTGAACATTCCTTTGCTGCACCCTCTTCCAGATTCCCTCTAGTTGTAGGAACCCCTCAGGTTGTCCTGTTCTCTCTCTCCTCTCTATATATTGCTTCACTTGGTAAGCTTCTTCAGGTCCCATAGATTTAATATCTATCTCCATGATTATGATTCTCAAATCACCTGTCCCAATCTCTCTTCTGACCTCTAATCTCACATTCTTAGACCCTCTCGAATTTAATGCTTTACCCTGTTGTTTCCTGTTTATCTTTATCTATATTTTTCATATATATTTGTTTTCATGTTGACTCCCCATTTAGTTTGTAAATTCATTGAGACCAGGAACTGTTTTTTTTTTACCTCTTTCTGTATCCTTAGTGTTTAGAATTAGGCAGTTAGATGGCACATTGGATAGAGTGCCAGACATGGAGTCTGGAGACTCATCTTCCTGAGTTCAAGTCTGGTCTCAGACAATTGATCCATAGTAGGCACTTAAATAATCTTTTTGCTTGATTCATTGATTAAAATACAAATTGGACTCATTTAACCTTCAACATTCCTTCCTTGGAAGAATCACACTCTGCATGTGATTATCTAACCCATGTTCTTTGCCCACAAAACTGCTATAATATTACAACTCTACAGCATTCCACTGAGTCCCATCACTCAACGTATGCAGTTATTTGATGTCACACACTAAACACATACATTTTCAGACAAAACCAAGATCCAGGACAATGCCCCAGATCAATGAGGTGGTGTTGTTTTAGCCAGCATCTGATAGGAGGACTAATGAATATGACCAGATTCACTGATTTCATTACAGTAGGAACAACAAATCAAAAATGCATATTTATTCAGTGACAGGAAAACCTTTACTTTCCTTTTTGTTTCTTTTTGGATAGAATGTCAAGGCAGCCCCATAAATGGTTTTGAAGTTGGGCTCATGCTCAGCTTTGGCAAAGGACAAATGATTTCAGGTTTTGAAAAGAACACTTTATAAAACATTTGTTTATTACCATGAGTTCAATTCCCCCACATCTTATCCAAAGTTCCTCAGGGTGAGAGGTTTTCGAAGAAAGAAATAAAATTCAAATTTCCATGAGTGAAAACATGTTTACACCTTGGCAAAAGTAAGAATTGATTATACATATCTCTTAATGAGTTATAGAGTGGGCAGAGGGAGGCCAGGCATGAGAAGAATCAAAACAGGAACAGGGTGATCATTTATTTCTCTATTATTCTATCTCTCTATTTCCCATTTCTGAGAGAATATTTGTATTCTGAGTTACTTTTGGGCCCTCAAGTCTCTCATTTTTGAAAGTAAGAATCAAATGTAGTCATGGGTAAGGGAGAGGAACATAAGAGAAAGGAAAGATGAATCCCATTCAGCATGATATTCCATATACCTGGCAAAACCTCTAAAAGAAGCACTTGAAGGTTAAAGAAAAAAAGACACAATAATGATAGTTGATCTTCATTTGCATAAAATAATTATTGGATCAGATAATAGGTTTAAGGACTTGTTAGGGATTGTTGTGTGTGGGAGCACTGTAAATCATCTTCACCTAGTGTCCTTGAGCACCAGAGCCTTATTTTACTAAATGCCACAGGAATGGGAGTAGATTAAGGGACTGGGAAGGATATTTAAGCTGGTATTTGGTTCAATAAATGGAGAACTTGAAGATTTTGGTGTACAGGGAGAACTTGTCTCTCTTGTCTTCCTTGTCTCCCACCCCTCCAATGCTTGCCTGGGGAAAAGGTAAGAGAGTCCAGAAAGGGACTCAAAATATGACATCTGAACTGGTACTCAACATATATGGCACCCATACAGGGACAGGAAGGCAGAGTTATCTGAGTAAAGTCCAGTATAAGGAAACAGCAGATACAAGCAAGAGAACAAGGGAACATCCCAGAGCAGAGCACCCTAGAGAAAGTAACAGGTAGATTTGTTACTAGGGGGCTGATTTTAAACAAAGAGGCATAAAGAGAAAGTAAGAAAACAATTGGGTATTTAACACTGAAGAGTCGGCAGGAAGTGGAGCCTCCCAGACTCTGCAGCAGGAGACAAAGTTACTCCTCTGGAACAGTAGGTGTAAAATGAAAGTGAGAAGACAAATAGTGTCTAGCATTGAGGAGTCAGCTGGAAGTAGAGCTGCAGGGGACGGGGCTTCCTGCTCATCAGGAGTCCAAACTAGCACCACAAATATTATGCAGAGGACCGGGCTTGCTGGTCCTTTTGGCCGGGCTGCCGGCCTGACTGTGCTATGTGTGTTAAGTACCATCCAAACTCCTAAACCTACAGGCAACTTTTGTCCTTTCTGAAGACCCTGACGGCAGACCCTGAGCCTACAAGGAATTTCATTTCAGAAGTCACAAGTTTCACTTTCCAGCCTATAGCTGGGGGCACTTCAGCCTTTGCTCTGGCACCAGAGGACTGTGAATTGATTTGAACACTAGCTGTGCTGCCTGTGTTGAGAGCAAAGGTGCCACATGCTATTGGACAGTTTATTATGGTGATGGCTACTGTTCATGGGGTGCAACAACTCCAGATTGAACTTCAACATATTAAGTAATTTCAAATGCTTTCTCTCATTCTCTGCTGTTCCCACCCTCTACAGAAGGAAGGGGGAAGGAGAAGGGAAATCTTCCTTTTGGGACCTTCGAAATTCCATCTTATGTCTCAGATGGAATTCAGGCTTTCCTACAAGGAGAAGACCCAGAAATAACGGGGCTCCCATGCCTTCTTCCTGGTTCCAGGAGGAGGGGGGCTTGGACAATGATTATACTTTTCAATAGGTTTTGGATTAGGAAGCTTCATTGTTCATTTAGTTAAGAGAAAAGGGGAAGAAGATTTTTTCTGGGACTGGGAAATTTAGATTTTTGTCTTTCGAATGAAGTCTGTGCCTATGGCTAATATTTTGGTGTGTTATATGTGTATATGTGTGTTTAAACATCTATAGGACATTTTACATCTCTCTATTGGCCTGGAGAGGTCAGAAAATGTTTCTATATTCTGAGATCTGATACTGGCCAGGGTATCAATCTCAGCTTGGTAAATGTGATACAAGAGAGTTGTTTCTATGTTTATGGTACTGTCTAAACTCGTGTGTGTGTGTGTGTGTGTGTGTGTGTGTGTGTGTGTGTGTAAATCAAATCTGAAATAGTTAAATGTTACCTGAATTAAAGGTTACTCCTTTTAGCTTGGATTTTGAATTTGATTGCTTTGAAAGGTTTTTTTTTGTTGGCAAAAGAAAAAACTTTGTAATCTTTGTTTGTAAGTTGGGAATAATATGTATTTCAAGGAATTTGTAAATATTGTTTGACATTTGTTTATATTACTTTGAACTTTTGTTTGCAATTTATGTATGTGGTATTCATTATGCAATAATTTTGTTTCAAAAATAAGGACAAGAAGGGAGATATGTTAGGGAATGTTATGTGTGTGAGAACACTGTAAATTATCTTCACCTGGTGTCCGTGAGCACCTGAGCCTTAGATTAAAGGACTGGGAAGGATATTTAAGCACTGGTATTTGGTTCAATAAATGGAGATGTTGGTGTAAAGGGAGAACTTGTCCCTCTTGTCTTCCTTGTCTCCCATCCCTCCAATGCTCACCTGGGGAAAAGATAAGAAAATTCAGAAAGGGACTCAACATATGACATCTGAACTGGGACTCAACAAGGACTAAATGGGACCCTTATTACCATAGATCATTGAATGATCACAAGAGAGAGTCCTTAGAAACAAAGAACACAGATTGTCAGAGCTGCAAAGGTCTTATAGATAATACAAAATAAAGTATCATAGATGGCCATAGAATAATCAAATATAGAATGCTTGTTATAAATATTGCTAATTATTAATTAGATTATTATTAGAATCATGATTTAACTTCAAAAACTGTAGTAAATTTGGTATATCTAGAACTTAAAAGATGAGTTCATCCATCCTCCTAATCTCATAAATGGGAAAAATCATATATAATTAGATATTATAGATTAAATTATATATAACAATAATTATAAATATGTAATAACATCCTATAGATAGGAAAATTAAGATAAAACAAACTCATTTCCAAAATCATTCAGTTAACAGAGACCAAAATTTTTCAAAGAGGCCTTTGGATGCACAATCATTATTCTTTTCCCTCTACCATAATGAAGTAGAGGAAATATTGGACAGAAAAAATATGTTTTGTAATTAATCTTTTTATTCTGTACTGACAAGTTTCTTACATCTTAGATTGCTGAAAGTAAAGTATACCCCTACTCCTATTCCAGTGTTCAAGTTATTGAACCTTAGTAAATGAACTTTTAGTAAAACATCTTGGCCCTCCCTGTCAAGCTCCTATTAATAAAACAACAAATCTCTGCCCTGAATGGATTAAGTCTTTGATCTATATATTCAAAGGAAATTGATTATGCAGTCAACTCTGAACAATGAGGGTACAGAGTGCTGGTAACCATACACCATGTTTGGAGAATTTCTAGCAACTGTTTCTAATAATACACCATGAGGGGGTTTCTAGCTGCAAAAAAGGATGAAGCTGTTATAAAGGATGGGGGGGATGCAAAATGGAAATTGGAATGACAGACCAGTCTTTGGTGACTGCTTCCTAATGATGAGAGTGATAAAGGACCAAAATCAGGCAACAACTTGATGTAGGGAAATAGGGTGTGGAACAACAGTTAGAATTTTGATATGAGAATTTTTGCAATAGAGGAGGTGATGACCCATTTCCACAAAGGAATAGTGCATCTTTAGAAGCAGTAACAGAAAAGAGTTTTCCGAGTAAAAGGTAGGCAGAGTTTCCTGAAACCAAGGTATATTCAAGTTAAATAGATCTGAGAGAGTTGCAGGGCCATTGGGAGGTTCAGAACCACATTTGTCAGTAATTTAGAGTTCTAGAAATAGCCTTTAACAGTATCATAAGCAAAACTTATGCTGTCAGGGAGAAAGGAAACTTTGAGACAGCAACTGGTTCCAAAGGTGAAGGTGGTAACCTTTAGTGGCTGCTCTGCTGGGATGGCCAGAACTGTATTGTCTGGTTTGGACCTAGAGAACCGTTTGGATAGGGTGCCTATGGATCTCGTGATGTGGGTGATCTCAGAGAGCTGACTATTGATAGATCAAGGCTTTTACAATCTAAGAAGCCTGGAAACAGAAAGGGAATTGAGCATGCTGATGTGGGGGTGGGAAGAGGATATCAAAATAGGGGATTAGGATAAACCATGAAATGTAACTCCCAATTCAGCTAACTCTTGAGGAATCTTTGTAGATTCACAGGGATTTTGCTAGAAAAATTACTGTTACTGTTGTCTTTGAGTCCCAATTTTTCACTCTGGGGGTTATGCAAACAGAATTACCATTTCAGGGTACAGTCAACCAGAAGACAGGCTAAGAAAATGAATTAGTATCATTAGCAGTTAGAAAAAAAGAGGACACAAATGGGAAGTAGAGTAAGGAGCAATTAGGAGGATATGACAAAAGTATATTCACAAGGACCACATGTATCAATAATTTTGCGGGACAAAGTAGATGACAAACAAGAGGACAAGCAGAAACAGAAACATCTGCTAAGAGATCATCAAAGGAAGGAGGTTTCCTCTTGAAGAGAAGGCAAAGGTCTTCAACTTGTGGTCTTTTCCTTGATATATTCAGTTTAGAGTCCAACATATTAGGAGCTGATAATATATTTCAGCAATAGCAAGAAGAAAATCAATAATAGCAATACAGCAAAGTGTGGATAAGAAAATAGTATGCCATGAATTTGGTGATTGATAATTAAGTCAAAGTATCTAGAAAATATTATGAGATAATTATCCAATCCAGACAACATTGGTCTTGTCAGTGTAGGGGAACACTGTGTGATAGATACCAGGTAACATTGTGCACACACCCATTTCTTTCATTGGCTAGGTGTTCTCATTGTAGAAATCTGCTAAAAAGAGAGAAGAAAAATCTGGGAATTGATTAAAACAAAATCAAATTGGTTTTTGGTAACTCTTTCTCTAAACATATATATATATATATATATATATATATATATATATATATATATATATATATATATATACATACATACATACATACAGGAAGATTGAATATCTTTAGCTCTCTTGATGTTAGATCAGTATGACAGTTAACAGTCAGCCATACAGTCATGGCTCAGTATTAAGCAGGTTGGAAACACTCTTTTTCAAAGGAACTTAATGGGGAAACTGAACTAGAAGGAACCTCTCTTGAACCAAGACCAAAGATTCTTCTTTCAACCTATTTATGGACATCTCCACCTCTGACAGTTTAGCTTCACATCTGCTCTGAGTAGGTTTGACAGACAGAAGAAGTTCTTCTAAATAGTATATTACTGACTTAATGATCCATCAGACTACCATGCCTAAAGTCAAAACCTTAAAATAAAATGTATCATAGTCCCAAAGTCTTTTATCCCAAATTGCAAACTCCACCAGTTACAGTTTAAGATTAGATACAGTTGTTTTTTCTCATGGGTTGTTACAAGTAATATGTTTCTCAGTTCAAACATACATAAATTCATTTATATTTATTTTCTCCTTCTGCAGTTTAAATTTGTCCTGATATATAAAAACAAAATTCTAGAAATAATTTCTGTTGCTATTACTGTATATAATGTTTTCCTAGGTCTGCTCATCTCAATCACATCAGTTCATGTAAGTCTTTCCAGGTTTTACTGAAATCATGATTTCTTATAGAAGAATAGTGGGGAGCTAGGTAACCCAGTGGATAGAGAACATCCTGGAATCAGGAACACAGAAGACTGAATACAAACTATGACACTTACTAGCTGTGTGACCTTGGGCAAGTCACTTAGCCCTCATTGTAATACATCCAGGGCCATCTCCAGTCATCCTGATTCATATATGGCTACTGGACTCAGATAATTCTAGAGGAGAAAGTGAGACTAGTGATTTAGCACAGCACCTCCCTCACTGAAATCCAATTTATGTGCTTATCATGGCATCACCTCCTTGATGTTAGTCATCTTTGAAAATAAAGATCAAACATTATTGTTATAGAAGGATAGTATTTCATTATATTCATATACAACAAATTGTTTAGTCATTCTCCAATTGATGGACAGACCCTCAATTTCCAATTCTTTTGCACCACAAGAAGAGATGCTATAAATATTATTGTGTTTACCCTTTTCCCTTTTATACAATCTCTTTAGGATACATATCAGATCTAGTGTTAGTATTGCTAAATCAAAGACAGTATGATTGTCCTTTGAGCATTGTTTCAAATTTGTTTTCTAGAATGGTTGGAACAGTTTACAGTTTTACCAACAATACATTAGTGTTACAATATTCCTACTTCACCAGCATTTATAATCTTCCTTTTATGCCATATTAGTCAACCTGACAGGTGCAAAGGGGTTATATCAGAGTTGTTTTAATTAGAATTTCTCTAATCAAAAGTGATTTAGAGCATTTTTTCATATTGCTATGGATAGCTTGAATGTCTTCATTTATAAACCACCTGTTTATCAATTGAGCACTTATCAATTGAGGAATGACTTGTATTTTTCTAAGTTTGACTCATTTCTCTATTAAACATAATGTATTTTTTAGGGTTTTTTGCAAGGCAAATGGGGTTAGGTGGCTTGCCCAAGGCCATACAACTAGGTAATTATTAAGTGTCTGAGGCTGGATTTGAACTCAGGTACTCCTAACTCCACAACCGGTGCTCTATCCACTGCACCACTTAGTTGCCTCAAGAAATAATGTATTTGTTAAAATTATAAATAATAACTTTACTAAAAAAAACACTGGCTATAAAATTTGTTCCCCAACTTTCTGATTCCCTTCTAAATCTTCCCTAGATGGGGTTTTGTTTAATCAAAGTTTTTTTTTATTTCAATGTAATCAAAAAAGCAATCTTGCATTTCATAATGTTCTCTATCTCTTATATGGTCATAGATTCTCCCCTTCTCCATAGATTTGATAGATTCCTTGCTCTCCTCATTTGCTTCTCATATCATCCTTTATATATAAATCGTGCACTCATTTTGACTTTATCTTGGTTTACAGCATAAGATGCTGGCCTTTCCATCTTTCATCTGAAATTTTTGTCAATTTTTGTCAAATAATGAGTTCTTATTCCAGAACCTGGAGTTTATAAAAGGGATTACTATTGTCATTTACTACTGTATCTATTTATCTAATCTCTATCTATTTATCTATTTATCTAATCTACTGATCCACCACTCTATTTCTTAGGCAGTATCAAATTGTTTAATAATTGATGCTTTATAATATAATTTTAGGTCTGTTATGGCTAGGCAATCTTTCATTAATTCTTGACTTTTAATTCTATTTAATTATATTCTTCACTTTTTGTACTTTCAGATGAATTTTGTTATTATTTTTCTAACTCTGTAAAATGATTTTTTGGTAGTTTAATTGTTGTGGCACACTGAATAAATCAATCTAATTAGGTAGGACTTTCATTTTTATTATAATAGCTTGGCCTACCCATCAGCAACTGATATTTTTCCAATCATTTAGACATGATTTTATTTGCCTGAAAGTGTTTTGCAATTATGTTCATAGAGATCCTGGTTTTGTTTTGGCAGTTAGACTCCCAAATATTTTATGGGGACTACAATTATCTTATTTTTTAATAGTTGAATTCTTTTTAACACATATACATTTATTTGTCTTCTGGCTTGTTGAAGCAGTAGGTAAGACAACACTTGCCACAATAATGTCTGTCAAAATGGCTAGCCATAAAGTTTCCAGCACCACATTCATCACAAAGGCACTCCTGTTGAAGGTGGCTCATGTTGCCATTCTCATCAACCTTGTAGTACTTCAGAACAGCAAGTTTAACCTTCTTCCTCTTATGTTTGTTCTTTTTGGGAGTGGTATAAGACTTCTTTCTCTTCTTGGCACCACTCTGAAGCCTCAGAACAAGATGAAGGATAGACTAGTTTTGTATGTTGTAGTCAGACAAAGTACATCCATCTTCCAGTTGCTTGCTAGCAAAAATCAATCTTTGTTGGGGGAATACCTTCCTTATCTTGTATCTTGGCCTTGACTTTTCAATAGTATCAACCTCAAGGGTGATGGTCTTCCCCATCAAAATCTTCATGAAAATCTGTATCTTGGTGCTGGGTCCACCCATTGAAGGCAGATTTGGAAGAGAGCAACAATTATCTTAAACAGAATTTCTCCTTTTATCTCACTTCTGGAATTTGCTGGTAATATATAGAAATGCTAAGGATTTATGTGGATCTATTTTATATTCTACAATTTTGTTAAAGATATTTCAAGTAGTTTTTCAGTTGATTCCCTATGTATGCCATCATATCATCAGTAAAGGGAAGTAGTTCTGTTACCTATCTTAATTCCTTCAATTTTTTTTCTTCTCTTTTTGTAAAGCTAAAATGTCTAGTATAATAATGAATAACCGGGATAAAATGAATGTTCTTGTTCACTGCTGATCCTATTGGGAAAACTTCTAGTTTTTCCCTACACATATAATGCCTACTGATGATTTTAGGTAGATATCATTTATTATTCTAAAGAAAACTTTTTTGTTTCTTGTTGTCTAGTGGTTTTTTTAGGTTTTTGCAAGGCAATGGGGTTAAGTGGCTCACCCAAGGCCACACTGCTAGGGAATTATTAAGTGCCTGAGGTCAGATTTGAACTCAGGTACTCCTGACTCCAGGGCTGGTGCTGTATCCACTGTGCCACCGAGCTGCCCCTGCTGTATTTTTTTCAAAAGCTATTATTAGGTAGTACAATGGATTGAGCATTGACCCTGTTGTCAGAAGGACCCGAGTTTAAATATGACTTGAGACTCCTCATAATTAACTAGCTGTGTATCCTTGGTCAAGTCATTTAACCCCATTACCTTGAAAAAATCAATAGGAAAAAGAAAAAGTTATTATTTCATCTATTGAAACAATCATGATTTCTGTTAGTTTTGTTTATGATATGGTTCATTTTCCCAATACTTTTCCTAATATTGAAACAATCCTACATATTCCTAACTATATCATATTACTATATTATACTCATGATAAATTATTGTAGTCTCTTTATTTATATTTTATTTGAAAATTTGGTATCAATATTCTTTTCTTTTTTAGATTTTTCAAGGCAATGGGATTAAGTGGCTTGCCCAAGGCCACATGGCTAGGTAATTATTGTGTCTGAGGTAGATTTGAACCCAGGTACTCCTGACTCCAAGGCTGGTGCTCTATCCACTGTGCCACCTAGCAGCCCCTTGCATCCATATTCTTTAGGCAAATTGGTCTGTAATTTTCATTCTTTGTTTTGATTTTTTTTTGGTTTAGGTATCAGTACCATATTTATGTCATAAAAAGAATTTGGCAGGAGTCCTTTATTTTTAAAAATAGTTTACATAGTATTGGAATTAATTGTTTTGTAGATGCTTGCTACAATTCAGTTGTAAATCCATCTGGACCTGGAGATTTTTTCTTAGGGAATTCACTGATGGCTTATTCAATTTCTTTTTCACAATTATGATTTCTAACTGTGCATTTCCCTCTATCCTATTTTTCACATACATTCTTTATTCTGTATTTTCTCCTTTTACCCTTCTGTCTTGATCAGTGTTTTACTTCTGATCACCACCTCTCTTATTCTATCCTTCCTTCTATCAACCCCCACCTTTTATCCTTTTCCCATCCTTCATCTGATATCCCTTCTGCCCTTCCTTCTAACAACACCTACCTCTCTTTTCTTTTTGCTTTCCCCTCCTATTTGTGTAAATGGTAAGATAAAATTTCTATATTCAACTGGTGTATATGTTATTCTCACTTTGAACCAAATTAGATGAACCTTCTTTTCTTCTACTGAAATAGGTTTTTATACCTCCTTATATAATGCAGTTTACCTTATTTGGTCTCTTCTTTTCCTCTTGTCCCAATACAATCTTTTTTTTTCCACCCCTTGTTTATCATCACATCAAAGTCAACTTGTATCCACAGAACTTTTCTGTGTATACCCCTTCTTACTCCCTTAAGAGTTACAGTTCTCAGGATTATAAGTATCATTCGCTTATGTAGGGATGTTAACAGTTTAACCTTATTGAAAAACATTTTTTTCTTTCCTATTTACTTTTTTTATGCTTCTCTTGAGTCTTGTATTTGAAGATCAAATTTTCTATTCAACTCTAGTCTTTTTATTAGCAACATTTGAGGGGCGGCTGGGTGGCACAGTGGATAAAGCACTGGTTCTGGAGGCAGGAGTATGGAGTACCTGGGTTCAAATCCATTCTCAGACACTTAATAATTACCTGGGTGTGTGGCCTTGGGCAAGCCACTTAACCCCATTTGCCTTGTAAAAATCTAAAAAAAAACATTCGAAAGTATATTTCATTGATGTCCATTTTTCCCTGATTATGGGGATTTTTTGCTAGACAGTTGATTTTTGGTTTTAATCCAAACTACTTTGCCTTCTGGATTATCATTTTACAAATCCTCCAATCTTTTAATGAAGAAGTTGCTAGGTTCTGTGTAATCCTATGACTCATTTAAATTGCATTGCTTGCAGTGTTTACTTCTTGAACTGATAATTCTGGAATTTGGATCCAATAATCCTTGCAGTGTTCATTTTGGAATCTCTTTCATTGAATTGTTTCAATGGCTATTTTACCATGTTGTCATAAGATATCAAGGCAGTTTTCCTTGGTTATTTCTTGAAAGATGCTTCCCAGGCTGTTTTTTGATCATGGCTTTTAGTCTAGTAAGCTTAAAATTAATTTTCCTGGATCTCTTTTCTAGGTAAGTTGTTTTTCCAAAGAGGCATTATATATTTTCTTTCATTATTTACTTTATTTTGTTTGACTGATTCTTTGTTTTAGTTTTTTTATTTTAATTAGTTAATTTATTTATTTATTTTGAATTCCACAACCTTTCACCTAATCTTGCTTCCCCACCCCCACCCCACAGAAGGCAGCCCTTTATATTGTTTCCATGGTATACATTGATCCAAGTTGAATGTGATAACAGAAATCATATCCTAAAGATAATAGTCTTTGGACTCTGTTCAAACTCCACAATTCTTTATACATTGCTAAAATATTCTTGTTTAAGAGCAAACATAATACCCCCTCCCCCACAAAAATATAGAATTTCATGAGAAATAAAGCAAAAGAAAGAGGACAAAAGTGTGTTTCAGTCTGTGTTTTGATACCATCAGCTCTGTCTTAGGGGGATTGCATTCTTCATCATAAGTCCAGTTGCCACTGCTGACTGTAACTCCCTCCATCCATTACTCTCCATTATCATATACCATATTCTCTCTCTCCTTTGACCCCATCCCTCTTCCAAAATGTGCTGTAGGGCAGCCAAGTGGTGAAGCGGACAAAGCACTGGCCTTAGGGCCAAGAGGCCCCTAATCCCACATACCTCCCCAGAAACCCAGCAAGTACCCAGCCCCGTGGTCCCAGACAGGTCACCTAATCCCAGCACCTTGCAAAAAATAAAAAAGATAATGCATTATATCTGACTATTCTCTGCCATTATCTACCCTCTCCTCCAAGACCCATAATCCCTCTCTTCCTCCTGTCCCCCTTCTCTCCTCCTTACTCCAGAAGTCTATACCCTATTGAACATGTATGCTGTTTCCTCTATAAGCCATTTCTAATAAGAGTGAAGGTTTCCTCTTTCCCCTTTTGCCTTCCCCCCTTCCATATCATTGCAAAAGCTCATTGCAAAAAAAAAGGTCTTTTATATGAAATCTTAGTCTATTCCACTTCTCCTTTCTCTTACTCCCAGTACATTTCCCTTTTAGTCATTAACTCCATTTTTACATTACATCTTCAAATTCAGTTCTTTCTGATGCTTCATCTATAAAAGTTCCTTCTACCAGCCCTACCAAATGAGGAGTCTCATATAAG
This sequence comes from Macrotis lagotis, assembly GCF_037893015.1. Classification (NCBI taxonomy): domain Eukaryota; kingdom Metazoa; phylum Chordata; class Mammalia; order Peramelemorphia; family Peramelidae; genus Macrotis; species Macrotis lagotis. Next base: position 426,917,411 of record NC_133658.1, on the reverse strand, counting down.
CATTATCAGTATCATCTTTCCATGCAGGAATACATACAGTTCATCATCATTAAGTCCCTCATAATTTACCCTTCTCCACTCTCTATGCTCCACCTATTTGAAGTTTGGACTTTCTGTTCAGCTCTGGTCATTTCAACAGGACCATTTGAAATTCCCATATTTCGTTGAATGTCCATCTTTTCCCCTGGAAGAGGATGTTCAGTTTTGCTGGGTAGTTGATTCTTGTTTGCATTCCATGCTCTTTTGCCTTCTGGAGTATTATATTCCAAACCCTGTGATCTCTTTATGCAGTTGTTGCTAAATCCTGTGTGATCCTGAATACAGCTCCACAATATTTGAATTGTGTCCTTCTGGCTGCTTGTAATATTTTCTCTTTGAATTGGGAGTTCTGGAAATTGGCTATAATATTTCTAGGGGTTTTGGGGGGGGGATCTCTTTCCAGGGAGATCAATGGATTTTCTCAATTTCGATTTTGCCCTCAGCTTCTAGGATATCAGGGCAATTTTCCTATAGGAATTCTTTAATAATGAGGTCAAGGCTCTTTTCATGATCATGACTTTCAGGTATCCCAGTAATTTTTAAATTATCTGAAGTTTCTTCACTCTGGTGGGCCACCCCTCTAACCCCATGGAATATTTTTTCCACTATTTTCCAGGTTACCTTAGGTTGGAAAACTGCCTCACTGGATCTTTCTGTGGGTTCTGTCTCTCAAAAATTTAGTTAGAGTCATATTTTTTAAGATTTTTGAAATATTTTAGAGAGCGCACTTAGGAGAGGCTTTTCCCCTTCTGCTATCTTGGCTTCTCTCCTCTGTTATCATTCATCAAGTTGTTAACTTCCACTTACACATTTCTAATTTTTAGGAACTATTTTCTTCAATGAGCCTTTGTACGATTTTTATTCTATTTTAGGAGTTATTTTCTTCAATGGATTCTTTTTTGTAATTTGGGTAATTATAATTTTTAAGCATTTGCTTTCTTCAGTCAGTTTTTGTACTTCCTTTTTACAATCTGTAGACTCTCTCTTATTACTTTCATTTCTTTTCCTAATTTTTCTTCTACCTATCTTATTTGATTTTTATAGTCCTTTTGGGGCTTAAAACTAATTCATATTCCCATCTGAGGTTTCACATAAACATTTTGGCATTGCTGCCTTCTGAGTTTGTATTTTCTTCCTCTCTATTGTCATAGTATCCATCTGTGGTCAGGTCCTTGACTATTTTTTTTTGTTGTTGGTTAATTAGTAGCCTATTTTAAGACTTTTAAAGTTGAACTCAGATTCTGGGACACAGGGCACATTATCCCACATTTTTGTACTGGTTTTCTCTGCTGGTGCTTCAGATATTGATAGATTACTTACTGGGTTGGCCTATTTGTACCTGTTGTTCCAGGGGTTCTGATGCTGGCAGTGTACTTCCTGTACATGGACTGAAGGCCTCACAGCTGACCTACTATGCCACTGGTCTGCTGAACCAGGATCTAGGTGGTCTCATTTGTTGAACTGTGCTATGAAAAAAAGTCTCCCCCTGACTTCCCTGGACATCATCAGCATGGAACCATGCTCCCATTTTACCCAAGTGGGACCAATCTTTACTAAAATCCATCTAAGTTATCTTAAGTTGGGAATTTTTTTCACTGTGTTTTTTTGTAGGTTCTGTTGCTCCAGAACCCATTTAGATTCTTGAATTATATAGTTTCCGAGGAAAATAGGGGAGAGTTTAGGCATCTTTCTGGCTTTTCTTTGATATCTTAGCTTCACCGCTCCAAAAAAATTATTCTTAAAACAATAAAATTGAGCAAATGGAATCTAATACCACCATGGAATTTCAAAAAGCAATCAAAATCAAAAGAAAATGAAAAAAATGTTCAATATATCCTCAAGAAAATGACTGATAGGGGCCATTGGGTGGTGAAGTGGATAGAGCACCAGGCCTGGAGTCAGGAGGACCTGAATTCAAATCTGGTCTTCTGATTACCTAGTTGTGTGACCTTGAGCAAGTCACTTAACCCCCATTATTTTGCAAAAAACAAAGCCAAAAAGAAAAAGAAAACAACTGACCTGGAATACAGATAAAGGAAAAATAATTTAGATATTATTGACCTATATGAAAGTCACAATCAATAAAGGAACCTAGGTAGTTATATGAAATCATAGATAATCTTAGATCCAGGGTATAATAGAAATTCAAAGAATCCACTGACCATCTCCTGAAAGAGTTTTCAAAATAAAAACTCCTGAGAATTTTCAGAGCTCTTTGTCAAGAAGAAAATATTGTAAGCAGTCAGAAAGAAACAATTCAAATATCATGGAACCATATTTTCTTTTAACATGGTAGTCACTAAATCTTGTGTGATCCTGACATACAAGATATATTGACTACCTTGTTAAAAAAATATGGCTGCAAATATGAAATTCTAGAAAGAAATGGAGCTAAGATTAAAATCAGTAATAGCATGCCAGGAAAACTGAGTATGATATAATTTTACAGAATGGGAAATTGGTATTTAATGAAATAGAAAACTTTCAAAATTCTTGATGAAAACACCAGAGATCAATAGAAAATGTGGTTTTCAAATATGAAATTCAACAGAAGCATAAAAAGATAAATATAAATGACAAATCTAAAGGCTTCTATAAGATTAAATGTTTATATTCCAAATGGAAAGATGACAAATGTAACTCCTAAGAATTTTAGCATTAATGGGACAGTCAAAAGGAGTTTACAGAGAGGAAATAGGTATGAATTAGGTATGTTAGAATGATCTCAAAGAAGGAAAAAAAATAAAGGGGTGAAAAAGGGGGAGGGAGAATGGGAAAAGGGGTAAGGGAGAGTTTGGAGTGAGAAATTTTTCTCACATAAAATGATCTATAAGAAAGACATTTAATAGTGAGTAGAAAATTTGGGGAGGTAAGAATGACAGAAATCTAATTCTCATATGAGAAGATAAAAGGGAAGCAGTGGTTAGAATCAAAATAGACATTTGAGGAAGGACAGGATAAAAGCAGAGAAGGAAAGCTCATTCTCTACTTCTCTCATTGTTCTCCCTATCTTTACCTCTCTTCTTCTCTCTCCCTTCTTTTCTCTTATTCTTTTCATCTTTTTCTTCTTCATCTCTTCATCATCATTATGTTCATCATCATCTTTATCATGTTTTTCTTCTTTCTCCTTTTCTTCTTTTTCCTTCTTTCTTCTTCCTCATCTTTCTTCCTTTCTTCTTCTTTTTCTTCTTTTTCTTCTTTTTCTTCTTCTTCTTCTTCTTCTTCTTCTTCTTCTTCTTCTTCTGCTTCTGCTTCTGCTTCTGCTTCTGCTTCTGCTTCTGCTTCTGCTTCTGCTTCTGCTTCTACTTCTGCTTCTCCTCCTGCTCGTTTCCTCTCCCTCTCCCCATATGCCTTGCCTGGTGAAAAACCCTGTGAAGTGTCCTGGTACTTCTGTCAATCACTTCCAGCACCTCTCTTCCTTAATTTATTCTCAGAGTTCCAAGCCTTCCAATCTGGAAATGATAGCTGAGGCTATTCGACCCATCCAGTAGTAAAATTAGCATCCTCAGATCCCCCACAAAAGTCCATCATGGATGAGCTTTAAGAGGGCTCCAGTTAGGGGAGCACTAGCAGCCCATTCCACATGTTTACCCCTCTAAAAAACATTAAGTAAGACCCTAATGATATGGGACATTAGAGGAGAGAGTAAAGATTGAAAAGCAAAGAAACTATAACTTCCCCCCCAGAAGGAATGTAATAATAAGTCATGGAATCCTAATCTATTTCATGTGTAATATGACATGAGCACCCCTTAATCCTGAAGTAGGTAAATAGGCAAGCTTTGGTACCATCACTGAGGTGAGCAACCCTCATGGAGAATGGGCTTGACATCTCTGCCAACAGTAGAGATAGAGGGAAAAACATAGTAATATAACAATCATAACTGTGAATGTGAAGGGGATGAACTCACCCATAATATGAAGGCATAGAGCAGAAAAGATTAGAAAACAGAATCCAATAATAGGTTGTTTACAAAAAAAAACACTTGAAAAAGAAAGACACACAGGGTTAAAGAGCTAGACGAGAATCTAATGTTCTTCAAAGGAAATTAAAAATAAAAAGACAAGTCAAAAAGTAGAATTAATTGAAAGAGATAATTGAAAGACATTTTGCCAAGTAGTATCATGTACAATGAAGTAATACCAAAAAAATTACAGCAAGTTTTTTTGATAAAGACCTAATTTCCCAAATTTAAAGAAAACTAAGTCAAATTTTAAAAAATGAGAGCTTTCTTAATTTATAAATGTTAAATGATATGAATAAGCAGTTTTCAGGAGAAGAAATCAAAACTATTTGTAGCCATATGAAAAAATGCTCTTAAATCACTATTGATAAGAGAAATGTAAATTAAAACAACTCCATTTCACATCCTTTAAAAATGGAATGCTGGAAGAGAAAAGGGAAAATAGGTACACTAATAAACTGTATGTGAAGTAGTGAACTGGTCTAGCCAATCTGGAAAAACAATTTGGAACTATACCCAAAGGAATATAAAATTATGTATTGTCTTTGATCCAGAAATACCATTACTAAGTTTGTATCCTAAAAAGTTTTTTTAAAATAGTATTTTATTTTTCCCCTATACATACTAAATTTTTTTTAACTTTGTGGGTTTTTAAGTTCTGAGTTCCGAATCTATCTCGCTTTCCTTCTCTCTCTCCTATTTCCATTCCTAAGAAAGTAAAGAATTCTTTTGAAAGGAAAAGGACCTATATGCACAAAAATATTTATAACATCTCTTTTTTTGTGGTAATAAGCAATTGGAAATTAAGGGGCTTTTCATAATTTGACAAATGACTAAACAACTTGGGACATATGATTGTGTTGGAGTACTATTTTACTAAAAGAAATGAAAAAGGGGATGGGTTGTTTCAGAAAAAAACATGTTAAGACCTATTTGAAATGATGCAAAATAAAGTGAGAAGATCCAGAAGACCATTGTGCTTGGTAATAACCATGTTGTAATGGTGATCAACTGTTAAAGACTTGGCTACTCAAATTAGTACATCTTCCAAGTCAATTCCAAATAACTCATGTTGAATAAAATACTGTCCATCTCCAGAGAGAGAAATGATTATCTCTGAGTACAAGTAGAATATAATTTTCTCATTTCATTTTTCTTTTACTCTTGCAATATGTATAATATTGAAATACTTTGCATGATTTCATGCATATAATTTAAACCATATTCTTGCCTTCTCAATGTATAAGAGGATAGGAAGAAGGGAGATAATTTGGAACTCAAAATTCAAAAGGAAAAGATTGCTGAAAATAAATAATATATTTTATTTTAATATTTTATTTTTCCCCAGTTACATGTAAAAACTTTAACATTCTTTTTTAAAACTTTGAATTCCAAATTCTCTCCATTCTTTCCATCCTAGTTTCCGACCTCACTGAGAAAGTAAGTTATTTAATATAGTTTAAAAATGTGTAGTCATGTAAAACACTTCCATAACAGTCATGTTGTGAAAGGAAACAGCACCCCTCCCTATGAAAAGCAACTTCAAGAAAAATAAAATATAATAAAATATAATAAAAAGTATGCTTCAATCTGTATTCAGACACCAGCAGCTCCTTCAGAGTTGTCTTGTGTGACAGAATTGCTGAGGAAAGGTAAGTCATTTACCATTGATCATCCTATATCATATATATATATATATATATATATATATATATATATATATATATCCATCCTATACTTTGTATATTATATATTTTCCATGGCATCTGCTCATGTATGTCTTTCCAGGTTTTACTGAGAGCATTCTGTTCATCATTCCTTGTAGGAGAATAGTGTTCCATCATAATTACAATTTATTTAGCCATTCTCCAACTGATGGGCATTCTCTCATTTTCCAATTTCATTTTTTTAGGTTTTTTTGCAAGGCAAATGGGGTTAAGTGGCTTGCCCAAGGCCACACAGCTAGGTAATTATGAAGAGTCTGAGGCCAGATTTGAACTCAGGTACTCCTGACTCCAGGGCCTGTGCTTTATCCACTGTGCCACCTAGCCACCCATTTTCCAATTTCTTGACACCAGAAAAGAATTGCTATAAATATTCTAATACATATTGGTACTTTTCCATTATATTTTTCATCTCTTCTGAAACACAGACGTAGTAGCAGTATTGCTAGGTCAGAGTATTCATATTTTTATAGCCATTTGGACATCATTTCAAATTGTTCTACAGAACTGTTGTTAATTACCTAGCTGTGTGGCCTTGGGCAAGCCACTTAACCCCATTGCCTTAGAAAATCTAAAAAAATAAAAATAAACATAAAAAATAAATAAAAATTACTTGTTCAAAAAAAAAGAACTGTTGAATCATTTCACAACACCTCCAGGTGTATTAATGTCTTATTTCTACTACATTTTCTCCAACATTTTCATTTTCCCTTTCTATCACAGTAGTTATTCCAAAGGTATAAGGTAGTACCTCAGAATTATTCTAATTTGTAATTTTATCAATCAATAATGAATTTGGACTTTTTAAAAATATAGTCATAGATAGCATTAATAATCTTATCTGAAAACTGTTCATATCTTTTACTCATTTACCAATTGAGGAATGACTTATTTTTTTAAAAAAATTGATTCATTTTTTTATATTTGTGAAATGAGCTCTTTATCATAGAAACTTGTTTCAATATTTTTTCCCATAGTTACTATTGCTAACTGAATTTCCCCTCCCATTTTAATACTCTCAACCTCATTTATTCTATTCTTTCTCCTTTCCCTCTGTCCCTCCTCAAAAGTGTTTTGTATTTGGCTACCTCCTCCCACAATCTTCCCACACTTCTATCATCGCCTCCTTTCTCCCATTTCCTTCCCTTCCTACTTTTTTCTAGGGCAAGAAAATTTTCTATGCCCAATTGCCTGTGTATGATATTCCCTTTCTGAGAAAATTTCCAAGCTCTTCCTCAATTCCCTCGTTCTCCCACTCCACTGTAAATGCTTTTCCTTGCCTCTTTTATGTGAAATATCTACTCCATTCTATCTCTCCTTTCCCCTTTCTTCTAGTACATTGTTCTCATCACTTAATTCATAGTTTTAATATATTATCACTTCATATTCAACCCCTACCTGTCCCTGGAATATATATGCTCCTTCTAACTGCCTAATAAATGAGAAAGTTCATATGATTAACAGAATCATCTTCCTATACAGGAATATATAGGCAGTTGCACATCATTAAATCCTTGTAAATTACATTTACAATTTACCTTTTTATGCTTCATTTGAGACTCATATTTAAAAATCAAATTTTCTGTTCAGTTCTGATGTTTTCTTCAGGAAAATTTTAAATTCCCCTCTTTCATGGAATGCCCAAATTTCTCCTGAAAGTGTATGTTCAGTTTTGTGTGGTAATTGATTATTTGTTCCAGAATATCACATTCCAAGTCTTACAGTCACTTAATGTAGAAGCTACTAAATCTTGTGTCATCCTAACTGTGGCTCCACAATAATTGTATTATTTCTTGCTCACTGCTTATAATATATTTTTCTTAATCTGAGAGCTCTCAAATTTGATTATAATAATTCTGGCAGTTTTCATTTTGGGATTTATTTCAGAATATGATTGGGAGATTCTTTCACTTGCTATTTTATCCTCTGCTTCTAGAATATCAAGGCATTACAGAAGCTAGAGATTCTGGCCTCAAATCAATTCTTGAAAATTTCTCAAAAGATGATATATAGGGTCTTTTTTTGATCATGGCTTTCAGATAAACCAATAATTTTAAAATGATCTCTTCTAGATCTATTTTCCTAGATAGCTGATTTTTCCATTGAACCATTTTCCATTGTTGTCTAGTTTTTCATTCTTTTAGTTTTGTTTTATTGTTTCTTGAAATCTCACAAAGTCATCAGCTTCTCTTTGCTCCATCCTATATATTAGGTAATTATTTTCTTCAGTAAGTTTTTGTATCTCTTTTTTTATATAGTCAATTCGACTTTTTAAGGCATTCATTTACTCATTGACTTTTTGTACTTCTTTTTCTATTTTATCCAATGTGGTTTTTAAGATGTTATTTTCTTCTTTATTTTTGGGGGTCTTTCACTAAGCAGTTGACTTACTTTTCATGATTTTCCCTCAACACTCTCATTTCTGTTCCATATTTTTTCCTCTACCTCCCTTACTTGATTTCAGCCTCCTTTGTAAGCTCTTCCATAGCCTGAGACCAATTCACACATTTCTTGGAAGCTTTGGATTCAGAAGCTTTGACTTTGTTATGTTCCAAGTGTGTATTTTGTTTTCCTTATCACCATAGTAACTGTTTCTGGTCAGATTTTTTTCCTTCTGTTGTTTGCTCATTTTTCCAGCCTATTACTTGATTTTAACTCTTTGTTAAGGTAGGGCTCTGCTTTCAGTAGGGCAAACTGTCCTCATTTTTTTTTTGGTTTCTGCAATGGGTTTAAGTGACTTGCTCAAGGACACACAGATAGGTAATTATTAAAAGTCTGAGGCCAGATTTGAAGTCAGGTCCTCCTGACTCCAGGGTCTACACATTGAACCACCTAGCTACCCCAGGTGTTTTGTTTTGTTTTGTTTTTTAGGTTTTTGCAAGGCAATGGGGTTAAGTGGCTTGCCCAAGGCCACACAGCTAGGTAATTATTAAGGGTCCGAGGGCTGATTTGAACCCAGATACTCACTCCTGACTTCAGGGCTGGTGCTCTATCCACTGTACCACCTAACCACCCCAGGTGTTTTTAGTAGTTATTTTCAGAGATACCTCAAGGGACCTGCAAGTTTTTAGTCGTTTCAGGGTGTCATGATTTAAGGAGAGGTTTTTACTACTCTCCTGATCTGTATTCTGTTCTCTGGGTGATTAGAAGCACTCCTTTCTACCCTGGAACTAGTAGGAAGGCTATCTTCCCCTGGGGAAGTAGCCTTTGTTGTGCTACTGTTCCTCTTCTTCCTATAACTGGAACTCAGGCTGAGACCCCAGATCTGACTCAGATCTGAATATGAGCAAAGCAACAGAGTTCTGCCTCAAATAGATAAGAGATCCCTATAAGCTTCTTCTGACTCCCTTACTGTCTGTGGACCAAGAACTCTAGACATAGCTCTCTCTGTTCATTCAGTAACTCCAAGAGATTAATCCTGGTTCCCTTGGACAGAATCTGCTGCGGTGGACTCTGCACTGTTGATACCTGTGCTGGTTAGTGCTCTACTCTTACCCTGGTGGAGTGGCAGACTTTTCCTGCTAACCTTCCAAGTTGTCCTTGGCAGGCTCTTGACTGAGAAGTCTGAAGCCAGTGACCCTGTTACATGTTAATGGATTGTTAGGATGGTTTGCTCTGGTGTGACCAAACTGCCCTGTGTTCCTCTCTCACCCTGAGGCAAAAGACCCTTCCTGCTGTCCTTCAAGTTGTCTTGGACTGAAAAATTGCTTCATTCGGTCTTTCATGGGTTTTGCTGCTTAGAATTTTAGTTATATTTAAAGGTATTTGGAGTGGTTTGGAAGAACTTGGGAAAATACTTGCCTTTACTCATGTGGTTCCCCCAATATTATTTATATAAAAGAAACTTGAGATCAATGAACACACTATTTACTAGAGGAATTTAGTTGTATTCATCTTAATGATGTAACTATAAATAAAACAAGACAAAAATAAATTATGAATAAATGAAAAGAAGGTTCTCTAGGGTCTTTATGGAATGGTAAGTAAAGGAAATGGTAGAAATGGTTTAACTGTGGGTCCAAAATCAATAGGAATAATCAATTCAAGATATCTTTGATCAACTACTACAAAGTTGATGCAGCAGCTAGAGTGCTGGGCCTAGAGTCAGGAAGAACTGAGGTTAAATATTACCTTACTAGCTGTGTGATCTTGGGCAAGTCACTTAACTTCTTTCCCTCACTTCCCTCAGTTATAAAATAGGGGATAATAACAGCAGCTCCACACCTGTGCTGTGAGGATCAAATGACAAAAATGTATGTAAAACATTTAACATGGTGCCTGACAAATGGTAGGTTCTATATAAATGTTTTTCCCCTCTTTCCCTTCCTCTTTCTGAGAACTGCATAGTGCAATTCTTATAATAAGTATTCAGAAAAGAACACCATGAAAATAATGACAAGTTATACATCATTATCCATTATGGAGGAAGAAGTGGTAGAAAATTTCTACTAGTATTCCAAATTAAATCAACACAGACATTAATGTAAAAGTTACATGAAATGAAAGTAGAAAAAAAGATCATAGGTAGGAAGCATGGATCAGGAATAAAGAATGAAAGAGCAAAAGACTTGCAAACTACAAAGAAATCTAGTACCTATAAATCATGAATAGTGAGAAAAGACTTAGAACAGGCCCAGAAGAGCTAAACGATTGGACACCCCTGAATTAGAATGTGCTAGACAAGACAAGATCCAAAATACATCACATAAAAAATAAAATTGACTATGTTTTAACAGATGGAGAATGACTTGATATTAATGTGGGAGTTATTCTTTAATCAGTTGTCTGTGTACCATCAGATTCTTAACTTGTTAGAGAAATGATCAAAATTATTTTGAAAATGGAAGAAACTAAATAAAAAATGTCAAGCAATTAAAACAACTAGAACCTGATGTACTTGAACAAGTCATTATATTTTAAAAAGGAATATGGTCAGAAGAAAAGACACATCAATTACAATAAAAGCATATTTAAGTTTAGATAAATCATTACTCTAAAGAGATAATCAAAAAAGTCCAGAAAGTATCTTAGTCAGAAAATGCTTGACTAACTTGCCAAGTGGGAATATATCACAGTCAAACAGTACTAGTTTAGAGTAACCACATTTATATAATCTTAAATAAAAAGATCATATGTCAAAAAAGTAGTAGCATCTCACAAAACAGAAAGAAGTTAGAGAAGGGTAAAATAAGTTTAAAGGAAGCTTTTTGAGAAACCCAGATAAGCAAAATTATCCTTGTAAAATATAAGGATTAACATGGTAGAAAAACAACAAACTTTACTGTCAAGTAAAGTAGAAGAATTTTAGAAGTTTAATTTCAGAGTTCTAATAAGTCTAAATAGAAGGTTAAGAGGAAACAAATAAAGAACAAAAACAAAAAAAAAAGCATTTGTACAGCAACAAATCTAATAGAAGAAATTAGTGCTGAAGATAATACACCTGTGAGGATATTAGAAGATTAGTCCACAAGGTATTGTGGGAAAATAAAAAAGAGGGAAAACAGCAAAGTTTTAGGGAAATATCAGACCAAAATAATACCAAAAAATCCTCATTGAATCACAGATTTAGAGCTGGAAGGGATATTAAATTAATTGAGTCCAACATTCACATTTTAGAGAGGAGGAAACTCAAAAATAATAATTAAAAAAAAAGATTAACTTGCCCCGTGTCACAGAGATTTTGGGAGACCTGAGATTATCAAGAGGCCATTAACAACCACTAATCTGTATCCCTACTTTGCTTCCTTATAAAATTTTATGTTAATAATACAATCACATTGATATAATCCTTGGTTAGGTGCATAAATAATAGTAAGAGTATGATAAGAGCATGAGTATGAAATAAGCTTTCACAAGGGATATTCAATATTAGACTACTTGTTTACCACTGCACAATTGCATAAAAGATGTGTAAGACAAAAGATCCAATTGCACTTCTTAAATTCTAATTACTAACAAGCTTTTTATTCTATCAAGGAAAAATTGAAAGATCTTTCTCCATTGAGTTTCTTGTGAACACATGAAAAGGATATAACTTTCTTGGAAAATATGACAGCAAAGATAAACTTGACAGAGAAAACATAAAAAAGGGACACATATGCTGACCAAATTTGCTTGATTTTGTCATTGAAATGATGTAGGATAGAGTACATGTTGAAGAGGCATTCTTGATAGATGATAAGATTTTGCAAATACTTTAATTGGTGAGTGATGTTGTGATGTTGGCATCAAGATTTCTAAATCTAAGGGACTATTGGATAAGATAATCATAATGAACCTTTATATAGCAGTTTAATAAAGCACTTTGCAAATATTATTTCATTTAATCCTCACAACAGCCCTGGGAGGTAAGTAATATTATTATCTATATTTTAAATATAAGGAAACTGAGACAGACAGGGGTTGAGTTACATGCCTAGGAACAAATAGCTAGTAAATGTCTGAGACTGGATTTGTACTCAGGTTTCCTATCACAAAGTCTACCACTCTATCCACCAAATCATCTAGCTACCTTATAATCTGTCACATGAATCCGCTAAAAAGAATTTGGAAGAAAACATTATATTGAAATAAAACTGTCTGAAGAGAATATTCTTAGGTAAGATATTATATACATGTTTTATATAAATATGTGTATATATATATATATGTATATATACATATATATATATATATATATTCTTGCCTTCAGATATATGTATATATGTCTATGGATGGCAGTTCAAAATAATATTGTTTTGAATACCAGAATAAACATGAGGGAAAGAGGTGATTGAATTACTTTGGTGTAGTTAGAAAAAATAGCCCCAAATATTTCCCTAAAGCAAAGACTCATCTTTTTTGTAAAACTGACCATCATGGCCCCCACTGTTGGAAGCTGAGGTATTTCACCCCACCCACACTACATGTTGATCTCCAGTGTCTTTTTTTTTTTGAGTTCTGAGTTTTACAATTTTTCTCCCAATCTTACTTCCTTCCCTGCCCCAACAGAAATCAATCTGTCAGGCTTTATTTTGTTTCAGTGTTGTACATTGATCCAAATTGAGTGTGATGAGAAAGAAATCAAATCTTTAAGGAAAAAAACAAAAAGTATAAGAGATAAAAAGATCAGACAATAAGATACCTGTTTTTTTTCTAAATTAAATGGAATATTCCTTGAAATTTGTTCAAACTCCACAGCTCTTTATATGGATACAGATGGTATTCTCCATTGCAGACAGCCCAAATTGTCCCTGGTTGTTGCACTGATGGAACGAGCAAGTCCTTCAAGGTAGAACATCACCCCCATGTTGCTGATGGGGTGTAAAGTATTTTTCTGGTTCTGCTCATCTCACTCAGCCTCAGTTCATGCAAATCCCTCCAGGCTTCCCTGAAATCCCATCCCTCCTGGTTTCTAATAGAACAATAGTGTTCCATGACATACATATAACACAGTTTGCTGAGCCATTCCCCAATTGAAGAACATTTACTTGATTTCCAATTCTTTGCCACCACAAACAGGGCTGCTATGAATATTTTTGTACAAGTGATATTTGTACCCTTTTTCATCATCTCTTCAGGGTATAGACCCAGTAGTGGTATTGCTGGATCAAAGGGTATGCACATTTTTGGTGCCCTTTGGGCATAGTTCCAAATAGCTCTCCAGAAAAGCTGGATGAGTTCACAGCTCCACCAATAATGTAATAATGTGCTAGATTTCTGATAATGTCTCTAGGCTCTCCCCATTGAATATAATATTGTTGATGGTTTCAAACAGATACTGCTAATTATTCTAAGGAAGAGTCCATTTACTCCTACACTCTCTAATGGTTTTAGTAGAAATGGATGCTGTATTTTGTCAAAAGCTTTTTCAGCATCTATTGATATGGTCATATAATTTCTGATAGGTTTGTTGTTGATATAATTGTGTATACTAACAGTTTTCCTAATATTGAACCAACCCTGCATTCCTGGAATAAATCCTACTTGATCATAATGTATTATCCCAGTGACAACTTGTTGTAATCCTTTTCCTAAGATTTTATTTAAGATTTTTGCAGCTACATTCATTAGGGAGATAGGTCTATAAATTTCTTTCTCTGTTTTAACTCTTCCTGGTTTAGGTATCAGCACCATATTGGTTTCATAGAAAGAGTTACACAGAGTTCCATCTTTCCCTATTTTTCCAAAGAGTTTATATAGAATTGGAACCAATTGTTCCTTAAATGTTTGGTAGAATTCACTTGTGAATTCTTCAGGCCCTGGAGATTTTTTCATAGGGAGTTCAATGATGGGTTCTTGACTTTCTTTTTCTGAGATAGGGTTGTTTAGGTATTTAATCTCCACTTCATTTAACCTGGGCAATTTATGTTTTTATAAATATTCATCCATTTCACTTAGATTATCAAATTTATTGGGATAGAGTTGGGAAAATAATTTTAAATTATTACTTTAATTTCCTCCTCATTGGTGGTGAGTTTACCGTTTTCATTTATGATACTAGCAATTTGGTTTTCTTCTTTCTTTTTTAATCAAATTGACCAGAGTTTTATCGATTTTATTGGTTTTTTTCTTAAAAGCAACTTTGTGTTTTATTTATTAATTCAATAGTTTTTTGCTTTCAATTGTATTAATTTCTCCTTTAATTTTTAGAATTTTTAATTTGGTATTTAATTGGGGATTTTTAATTTCTTCTTTTACTAATTTTTTTAGTTGCATGTTTAGTTCATTGATTTCCTCTTTTCTCTAATTTAATCATGTAAGCATTTAAAGATATAAATCCTGTGAGAGCTTTGAGTGAATCCCAAAAGTTTAGGTATGTTGTTTCATTATTGTCATTATCTAGTATAAAATGGTTAATTCTTTCTATAATTTGTTGTTTGGTCCACTCATTATTTAAAATGAGGTTATTCAGTTTCCATTTGGTTCTAGGTCTATATCTCATTGGCCCAACATTGCATATGAATTTCATTGCATTGTGATCTGAGAAAGATGTATTCACTATTTCTTTTCTTTCTGCAGTTGATCATTAGGTTTTTATGTCCTTTTATATGGTCAATTTTTATATAAGTCCCATGGACTGCAGATTAAAAGTTATATTCCTTTCGATCCCCATTCAATTTCCTCCATAAGTCTACCATACCTAGTTTTTCTAACAATGTATTTACCTCCTTAACTTCTTTCTTGTTTATTTTATGATTTGATTTATCATCTTCTCCTCTAAGAATTTGGATGATATCCTAATGGGTGCATACATATTCAGTATTGAAATAACTTTATTGTCTATGGTAACTTTTAGGAGAATAAATTTTCCTTCCTTATCTCTTTTAATGCTATCTATTTTTGCAGCTGCTTTGTCTGAGATAAGGATTGTTACCCCTGCTTTTTTCACTTCAGCTGAAGCAAAAAATATTTTTCTCCAACCTTTTACCTTTACTCTATATGTTTCTCTCTGCTTCAAATGATTTTCTTGTAAGCAGCATATTGTAGGATTCTGGTTTTTAATCCACTCTGCTATTCGCTTATGTTTTATTGGAGAGTTCATCCCATTCACATTCAAAGTTATGATTACTAATTCTCTTTTGCTCTGCATGCTATCTTCCCTCTCTTTTTATTTTCCCCTTCCCCCCTTTATCCATATTCCCCAGTATTTTGTTCCTGAATATCACCCCCTTCAGTGTGTTTGCCCTCCTATATCACCCCTCCCCTTTCTTTCTCCTTTCCTTTTTTCCCCTTTTCCCTTCCCTTCCTTTTGTTAGTTAAACTTTTTGTCCTCACTCTCCCTCCCTTTCTTTATCCACCCCTCCCATTTTCCCCTTTTCCCCTTTTAATACTTGATAGGTTAGATGTTTTTTAAGTTAACTAAGCATGTGCAAATTGACTTTAAGCCAAGTCTGATGAGAAGAAAATTCAGGTGTTTCTCATCTCCTCCCTCCTTCCCTTCTATTATCATAGGTATTTAGTACCTCTTAGTGTAATGAGATTTACCCCCATTCAATCCCCTCCCTCCTCCTGTCTCCTTCCTGTCTCCATTTTTAAGCAAGTAGTGTTTTTTAGACCATTCTGAGTCATAGAAAATTCTGAGTATCTGTCACTTCTAGCTAAGTGCATTCTATCTAATAGAGTTCACATTCTTAAGAGTATTAGAGTCTCTCTCCCAAGTGGGGTTAAAGCTAGTTTCATCCCATTGGATAGCAGTCTCATGGATAGGTCATGAATCCCCATCAATTCTGACTAGTTATATTGTCTCTCTTAGAGTTATAATTCCTCAAGATTTATGAGAATCTTTTTTCCCCATGTTGGGATATAGCCAGTTTCAACTTATTGGGTAGCAGTTTTTTCTCTTTTATGCCCCCCCTTTTTATCTTTTCATGTGTCTCTTGAACCTCCTGTTTGATGTCCAGATTTTCCATTTAGCTCTGGTCTTTTCATCAGGAATTTTTGGAACTCTTCCATTTCATTAAATGTCCTTCCTTTTCCCTGGAAGAGAAGGTTCAGCTTTGCGGGATAGTGGATTCTTGGCTGCATGCCAAGCTCCCTTGCTCTTCGAAATATCTTGTTCCAGGTCCTTCGATCCATTAATGTTGATGCAGCCAGACCCTGTGTAATCCTTACTGTGGCTCCTTGATATTTAAATTGTTTCTTTCTGGCTGCTTGCAGGATTTTCTCTTTTATCTGATAGTTCTGGAATTTGGCCACAACATTCCTTAGTGTTTTCATTTTAGGAAATTTTCTGGAGGGGATCAATGTATTCTTTCAATAACTACTTTGCCCTCTGGTTACATGATATCAGGGCAATTTTCCATCACTAGATCGTGTAATATTTAGACCATGCTTTTTTTCTCTTCAATGTTTTCAAGAAGTCCTGTAATTCTCAGGTTGCCCCTCCTCGACCTATTCTTGAGGTCAGTGGTTTTGCTGATGAGGTATTGTACATTTTCTTCTATTTTTTTTTCTATTTTTTGATTTTGTTTAACTGGCTCTTGCTGTTTCATGAAGTCATTAGTTTCTGAAGACTCCATTCTTTTTGGGGGGAGGAGTTTTCTTCTTAACCTTTTGCAACTCCTTTTGCAATTGGTTAATTCTACTTTTGAAAGAGCTGTCCATTTGACCAATTGAGGCTTTGAGAGAATTATTTTCTTTTTGCATTTTCCCAATTGAGGTTCTGAGAGAATTATTCTCATTTTGTATTTGTTCAGTTGATGATGTGAGAGATTTATTCTCATTTTGTATTTGTCCAATTAAGGATCTGAGAGATTTATTCTCATTTTGTATTTGTCCAATTGTATTTTCTAAGGATTTGTTTCCTTGTTACAAAGTACTAATTGTCTCTCCCAAATTTTCCACTTGATTTTTAAACTCCTTCCTTATTTCTTCAAGGAAGGCTTTCTGTGCTGAAGACCAGATCATATTCTCCTCAGAGGTTCTAGGTCTCTCTGAATTAGAGTGTTTTCTTAGAATTTTTCTATGGATTCACCTTTCCACTGACCTTTCTTCATTTTGCTAAGATCTTGAGTTGGGGAAGGGCTGGTTCACAGGGGTTTGGGATTGCTAGAGGCTTTACTCACTGAATGCCATTTCTCTGGCTAGTCAATAGGAGGTGCTGGTTGCTTTCTCTGGACTGTCTGTGACCTTGATTGGGGCCTTCTCCCTTAGGTTGATGGGAGCAATTAAAGCTATTAAATCCTTTTGCCATCAATCAGTGGTGGGCTTTACCCTGGAGTGAGGTCATTCTTTTCCCTATTGTCAGCTGGGATGGTTCTTCTGCTCACATACCTGTGCCTGAGGCAGAAGTTGTCTGCAATTTTTTGTTCTGGGAAGAGGCCTCAGCCATAATGGAGGTGTGAACTAAGATTTCCTCTGACCAAAGGAGCCCAGGGATGGTGTCTTCAGCTCTCCTGCACAGGAACTCTCCCCCCCAGCCCAGTTGGCAAGCTCCAGAGTGTTAGCGCCAACAGCAGTCCTCTGCTCCCTAGATGACTCAAGCCCCCGTGGTCTAGCCCCACTGCTGATCCAGCAGGTCTGTTTCTTGGGCTGTCAAACTCCCTGGCTCCAATACAGCTGCTAATCTATCTGATCCATGGCTGACCTGCCCTCTGTGCCCAGACTCACCCACCCTGGATTCACCCCAAGGCTGCTGCTGGAGACAAATCCTGAGGTAGATGTTCTTTCTCCTGGCTTTTCTTTCTGGTTTTTGTGGGTCAGATTTCTGTTAAGACATTTGTTTCATAGGATAGGTAGGGAAAGATCAGGAAACTTTAGAACTTTGTCTGTCTTCTCTCTGCCATCTTGGCCAGAAGTCCCCGATCTCCAGTATCTTTAAAAGGGATTTCAGGTTTAGATTGTCTGCCAATTTGCCCACCTCAAGTGTTGGAATTCCCATAACTGTATAGGAGCTTTCCTATACCCCAGGTCCATTTTAACACTTATAATGAGATTAGCTTTTACCTAAGAATATTTTCTTCAGAGAGTACAATTACAACTATACAAACACTTGGGAAGTATAATTCCTCCTCTCTTCCTTAATTATTACAGTCCTTGGGGAGTGTAAGGGAATTAGATTGATAGCTTAACTCAGGTCCTAAAGAGCTTGATTCTACTTCCAAGTTCAAACCCACCTCAGGTTTGAATCCCAGGTATCCTGGCTTCTCTGAGTTTTCCTTTTGATTTGGCTGGTTTCAACTTCCCACCTGGAATCCTGACTCCACCATAACTATTATTTCCAGTGAGTTTAATGGGAATCACCATTAATACCTAAGCCTGAGAAATATAAATGAACAAAGACATAAGACCTTTTTTTACAGAGCCAGGGAAAAAAGAGAGAACAAGGGATGGACATTCTTCCCTTCTTACTTGTTGATTTCATTATGTCCTTCCTTTGGATAAGCTGTAATCTTTACCTTTCAACATAAGAAATACTGTGAGTCAGAGAAACATAGCATTAAAAAAGAAAAGATCATTTAGAAAAAGATGTGCCACCTTAGTCTTGTTGTTCAGTCATTTAGTCATGTCCAACTCTGCATGGCCTGAATAGGGTTTTTCCTTGCAGAGATACAAGAGTTGTTTCCCATTCCTTTCTCTAGCAGTTTGAGGCAAATAGTTAAGTGTCCTGTCCAGGGTCATACAGCTTGTGAGTGTCTAAGGTTGAATCTGAACTCAGGTCTTCCTGACTCCAAGTCCAGTACTCCATCACTGAGTCACCCAGCTGCTTCTTGGCATACATCGTAATCTAGTCAGTCTTAAAGATGACTTCTAGCTCTGGTTATGCAGTCAATCATAGCAGGGTACACTTACCTTCACCATTGAAAGAGATCATAGCATTTTTCCAAGCTCCTTCTGAGTATTTTCATGTTAGAACACCTTGGAAGAATATTGTAAATTACAAAACAAATGCTTTGGATTACATTAAATTTAAAAAGGTTTTGCACAAACAAAACCAATGCCATAAAAATTAGAAGGAAACCAGAATATTGGGGAAAAAATTTATAGCCAGTGTTTCCTGATAAAGGCCTAATTTCTCAAATATATAAAGAACTGAGTTAACCATATAAGAATACAAGTCATTCCCCAATTGATAGTCAAAGAATATAATCATATGAAAAATTATCTAAATGACTACTTATTAAATAAAGGCAAGTTAAAACAACTCTGAAGAACCACCTCACTCCTATCAGATTGACCAATATGCTATAAAAGGAAAATAATAAGTGTTGGAGAAGATATAGGAAAATTAGAACATTGATGCATTATTGATGAAACTTTGAACAAATCCAATAATTTTAGAAAACGATTTGGAACTATGTCCAAAGGGCTATGAAATTTCACATACCCTTTAATTCAACAATACTACAACTAGACCATACATATACCAAAAAAGATCATAAAAAGGGGGAAAGGGGTCACATATCCAAAAATATTCATAGCAGTTTTTTTGTAGTGGCAAAGAATTGGAAATTGTGGGGATGCCCATTGCTTGAGGTATGACTGAACAAGTTGCGGAATATGAATGTAATGGAATACTATTGTTATATCTGAAATGATGAACATTTCTTATATAACCTGGAATATCTTGCATGAACTCATGCTGAGTGAAATTAGAACATTACATGCAATAATAGCAATACTGTACCAAAATCATCTATAATAGACTTAGCTCTTCTCAGTAATCCAATGAGCAAAGAAAGTCTCAAATGATTCATGATGGAAATGTCACATGCAACTAAGGAATAAACTATGGAACCTGAATGCAAATTGAAGCATATTATTTTTTATTTTTTCATTTTTCTTCTGATTTTTTCACAACTTTATTAATATGAAAATGTTTAACATGATTGTACATTTATCTCAAATTGCTTGCTATCTTGAGAGGGGGTTGGGAGAGGGAGATAAGGAGATAAATTTGCAACTTAAAATCTTACATAATTGAATGTTAAAAAATCATCTTTACTTGTAATTGCAAAAAAATCACTTTTTTGGGTGGAACTTCTAAGAGTCTTTCTATTTTTTTCCATTTTAACTGAAGCTTTAGGCTAACAGAAATTCCCAGTGATAATAATAACTCAAGAAATGCAGGATAGTGTATATGATGGTTTGATACTGTGCCATTAAGTGGGACAAATGTTTTCACATCCCTCTTGAGATATTTACTCGCTGTGTGTTTTAAGTTTTCCAAATTCTAATTTTATCTTCACAGTAACCCTGGGAGGTAGGCAATATTACTATCCTTGTTTTAAATATGAGGAAATTAACACAGAGAGAAATTAAATGATTTACTCAAGGTTAAAGAGCTAGTAAGTGTCTGGGGCTGAATTTGAACTAAGGTCTTCCTGACTTCAGATTCACTGCTGGGTCACCTAGTTGCCCCATATTTTTTCCCATTGGAGCCTCATAAGGTGGGTACTACTAGTACTGTTTTCTTCATTTTATTGATAAGCAGTGATGTAGTTGACTAGTATGTGTCCCAGCCAAAATCCACACCAAATTTCTCAGATTTACAAATCTTGGTCTCTTTAAACTAAACACTGATACTGAAAATTGTTGGGAAGAGAGGATGCATAAAAGTTGGGCATAAATATGACAAAATGAGCAGAGTTTTGTTCCAGAACATCACAATTTAAGGAACCAAAAAAATGTAGCTCATTCAATAATGTAGAAATAACTGATACTAGAACATAAAATTGGAACATGCTACTCTGAAGGAATTATTAATGTATCACCTGTGAACTGTCCATCATAACTAATTATTGCTTTGATCAATTATATTTATCTTAATTACTTGTTTTCATGTCATGAATAACAAAGGTAATTTGAAGATTCATTTCATACAACTCTCCCTGGGCTCTAAAATGACTAGTTGCAGTTGTAGTTAAATGATCACTACTTAGAGATGTTGGTAGAGGTTCTGTTTAGATATGAATCAGATTATAGATGTTTTTAGATATTCTTTCTATTTCTGATAGTCTATAAAGGTACTGGAAATGAATCAATGGCCTTGTATGAAGAATAGTTTGCAAAAGCAAGAACAGTTCCAAAAGTCCCAGAAGACATATTACATGAGAGTAACTGGGGCTATGGGATTGATGTTCAAAAGAAAACTTAAGAATTTCAAAGGAGTATTATTTGAGTTGTCAGCCTACTTGGAGGTTACCCTTGTCTAGGAGGGTTGTTAGAGATCTTCTCTTCTTAGAATACAATGTGTACATTTGATTAGAAAATGGCAGAACTGCAGAAGACTTTGCAGGTAGATCACTACCTACTGATAGCTAAAGTCAACTTCAGGAAGGAGTGTTATGGAGGGTAGAGGGTGGAAGCAGTGATCAAAGGCAATGGCACAGGAAGAGCCAAAGAAATAAATGGTCATTTGAAGATGTGGAGGAAAAAAAATGTTCGAAAGCAAACCTCAATTGATCACTGTTGATACCTTACACAAGAAAGTACTATAATTCACTGAGACTCTAGTCATCCCTTGGAGGTAGAGTTGCTTCCTGATGGGAAATTTTTGCGAGCTCAATTGTTAAAACTATCTGTTTTCATTTTCTTATAAGTAAAGTCATTTATGTTTTAAAACTTGGAAGCCTGTGTATTTGAAAAGGGAGCTTTCAGCACCCTTGAGGTGTGTCAATTGATAAAACTTCATTAACTAAATGGAGAAAATAAATCAAAGAAATAAGAATTCCCAAAGTATACATAAGACCCTTGGTATCCAAAGAAAGTTCTGCCCTCAAAAGTAAACTCAACAAGTTCATTTCTGTAAATGTTCAGGCTTACAAAACACCTTCTTAACAACAACCCTATGAGGCAGAAAATGAATATTATTGTTCTTATTTTTTAGAGGAGGAAAACTGAGACTCAGGGTGGTTATAGTGATTTACCCATACTCCTTGCAACTAGTATCAGACCTGGTATATTAATCCACAGTTCTGAACTTTAAACCTAGTATCCTTTGAATGAGCATGTGCTGCCTTTCTAGGAATTGGAGATAATCTAGGACCAGTCCATGTTGCAACATGACATTCTAATTTCACACAATAGAATCTAAATATATACTAGTAAATCAGATTTCAGGATTAGTGCTACCTCCTACATGAGATTTACAAAATACTTCTTTTGTCTATCTTGGTGTATTTTCTTTGGCTTTCAATGTTTTTCTATCAAATTTCATTCTCTGGCAATAGAAGGTCACCTTCATGTTGGATCTATCCATGTGTAATTGAATGCACACTCTGATTATGGGAAAGCATTCTTAACATAACTTTAAAATGTAGTAGACTTTTATTTGGAAAATTTCCCTTTCGAAGAAGTGTCCAAGAAGGTTGGCACAGTAAATAGGTGGCAAGGCAAACCTGGCATTATTTTTTATTGATAGTGCCAACAGCTTATGGTAATAAGAAGAACAACTTCCATTTATGTAGTGGTTTGAGCACTTTTTTGCACAAAATTCTCATGAAGTTATATTTTATAGGTAAAGAAACAAGTAAAAAGGAAATTACTTTCTTGGACCACACAGTTGGTACATGTCAGAAACAGCCTTGGTCTCAAATCTGGAATTCTTTTAGCTATTCCAGGTGGTCTTTTTTGTGAGAATAATCTTATCTGATCCTTTCATTGACTCAGTCTGTTCCAAAGAGTTTTCCCTTGCTATTCCAGGTCTCATGACACCCCTCCAGTAAATGACCTATGATACTTAAAATATGTTTCACATAATTTAATAATGAGTTTTATTTAATTCACAAAATTTCTGAGATGGAAGGGAAGTCAAAGAGAATTCTGGAACAGAAATCACACCTTAAATCATGTCAATGACCCTGTATTTAACCAACTAATCCTTCAAATAACAAACATTAATTCTGCATCTACCAGCAGCCAGATACTAAAGTGTAAATTGGGTTTAGATCATCATGATAAGAACAGGGCTAGGCAGAAAATTTAGATGTAGTTTCTGTCTTCATTGATTTTATAATTAAATAATATGTCTATTGCCAGCACAGATTATTAAAACACAATATTCCATGATAAATGCCTTAAAGATGTGGGAGGTAGGGTGGCAGAGGTGTCCTGCTGTAAACTCCACTTATGAATAGAAGGAATCAAGAAAGATTCCCTAGGGGAGCTAGGATTTTGGTATCACTTTAAACATTAGGTATCTATTCAACAGAAGGAGAAGTAAAGGAAGATGCTGGAAAGCAGAGCAAGGGCATGAAGTAAGGACCAAGCAAGGAAATTCTAGAAAACATGACATTGTCCAGTTTGGAAAATGTCCACAAATTTAAATTTGCATCTTGCATTGTCACTTTTTTAGTAGATAAGGAATGACAAAAAAGAAGAGGAGATATTTATTGGGGCAATTTGCTTAAGAAGATGAGAGAGGATGGCATTAAAGGCTAGCTTTGGTAAGGAAAAAGTATAGCTCTTTGTCAGAGACTGAAGTAAAAGAGGAGATAGTAGAAATTGAAGTTTAAAAAGTTGTTATATATACAGAAGGGAAAAGATATAACATGGCAAATGTTCTCCATTTTCTCAATAAAGTTAGGAAGTATATTCCTTATCTATGAGGACAGAAAAGTGGTAGGAGGGGCTAGAGGATAAAAAGAGGCTTTAAATGATCACTGTAGGGAATAAGATAGAAAATTAAGGAGGAAGAAGCATTATCTGGCT
Source organism: Macrotis lagotis (assembly GCF_037893015.1). NCBI lineage: Eukaryota > Metazoa > Chordata > Mammalia > Peramelemorphia > Peramelidae > Macrotis > Macrotis lagotis. The sequence continues at coordinate 426,893,552 of NC_133658.1, read as the reverse complement.
GTATTATAGAATTAATTGACATTATTTAATATAAATTTTCAGTTTATGAGTAGGAGAGGATTTAAAGTGTGCAAGTAATGCAAGTTGAATGAAACCTGATAAGGAACAGGCAGAGAATGGGGAGCAAGAAATTTAAGAGGAGAGGAAATATGAAATATAAATGATTAAAAAGTTAAGATGGGGAAGAAAAAGTGTAAAGTCAGAGTAAGGTTACTGACATGGAGCAGTACTGAGAATGGAAGGATCAAAAGGCATGGTGTGGAGGAAGAATGAGTTTAGGGAGATTAAAACATATGGAGATCTTAGCATAAGGAGATCTATAAAGATCAGAAATGAAGATTAGAGATTTTCAGAAGATTTGCATATGGAGTTATTGTGGGTGATGAACAAAGGAAAAGGGTATTATCATATCATGTGACAATCTTTAAAAAATTAGAGCTAATGATCATGTGTAATACATATGTACATATACATACACATACGAATTGTATGGATGTATCTAGTCTCTAGTCCTCTCATCATCATTTATACTCTATTATGCTCTCTAGTTATTCAACATTCTAAGATGTTGTGATTAGAACTTAACAAAATATTCTAGATATTGACCTGACTGCTACAGGCTACAGTGGAATTATTTCCTTCCTGTTTATAAATCCTTTTTTTAAAATCTCATTTTGTATTTCTTGCCAACTTGTCACATTATTCATTCACATCAAACTTATATTCCTCTAAAATTCACAGATTTTTCACAAAGTGCTTTCCTTATTCTACTTGGTGTATTTTTTTCAAATTTAATAATATTTTATCTTTATCCCAAATTACATATCACAAAATTTTTACTATTAATTTTTGCAAGATTTTGACTTCCATATTCTTCTTCCTCATTTCCTCATCCATCTCATTTTCTGAAGATGAAAGGAGTTTGATATTGTTCATCCATGTGCAATTATGTAAAAATATTTTGAGTTTAGTTTCAGTTATGTAAGAAGAAACATATCAAAAGGAAAAACTATCTTTAAGAAAGAATGAAGGAATTGAAAAAATATGCTTTGATCAGTATTCAGAGTCCAGCAGTTCTTTATTTAAATATGGATAGCATTTTCCTTCATCAATCTTTTGTGTTGTATTTTTCAGAAGAGATGGGTCATAGTTGATCATGGTTGATATCATACAATTTTACTAATACTGATTAGATTAGTTTCCTGGTTCTGCTTGTTTCACTTTGCATCAGTTTGTTTAAGTCTTTCTAGACTTTTCTGAAATCTGACTGTCCATCATTTCTTGTCACACAACAGTTTTCCATTGCATTTATATGCCTCAACTTGTTCAGCTACTCTCCAACTGATGGGCAGACTCTCAATTTCTGATATTTTGCCACTGTGAAAAGACCTGTTTTAAATATTTTTATACATTTAGATCTTTTCTCCTTTTCTAATGATCCCTTTGGAATACAGACCTAAGGTATGCAGTTTTATAGTTCTTCGGGTATAATTCCAAATTGCCTTCCAGAATGGTTGAATAGGCTTATAACTCCACCAACAGTGCATTTGTGTAACAATTTCCCAAATTCTTTTCAACAGTTATCAGTTCAACAGTTCCTTTATTGTCATATTAACTGATAGTTGTGAGTTGTTTTAATTCATATTTCTCTAATCAGAAATAATTTAGAGCAATTCTTCATTTGTCTATAGACAGTTTTGATTTCTTCATCTTTAAGCTGCCTATTCATTATCAAAGGAGGAATGGCTAGTATTGTTATAAATGTGACTCATTTTGTTTATATCATTGAAAAATAAAGTCTAATTTGTTTATAGTATGACATTTTATGTCTAATTCATGAATGAATTTTGACTTTATTTTGATACACCAAGTAAGATGCTGGTTTATAACTTCTTTGTATCCTGCCCCCCCCCCCAGTTTTTCCAGAAGTATTTGTAAAATAATGAGTTTTATAGCAAAATCTGGGGCCTTTGTGTTTATCAAACAATAGGTTACTATGGTCATTAACTACTGCATAATATATTCTACTGATCCATCACTCTATTTCTTAGTATTCAATTGTTTTGATAATTTCTACCTTAAAATATAGTTTGAGATCTGGTATTGTTAGCTCACCTTCCTTTCTATTTTTTTTTTAATTCCTTGATAGTCTTGATGTTTTTTCTTCCAAATGAATTTTTTTGTTATTTTTGACCAAGCAGTTTGATTGATATGATACTCTATTACCAAATTAACTTAGGCAGAATTGTCATTTTTATTATATATTGGCTTGGTCTTATCCATGAGCAATTGAAATAAATTCAATTATTTAGATCTACCTTTATTTGTGTGAAAAGAGTTTTGTAAAGTTTGTAAAGTGTTTGTGTGTTTATAAAGTTCATGAGTTTATCTTGGTAAGTAGACTTCCAAGTATTTTACATAGTTTGAAGTTACTTTAATTTAAAGTTACTTTTTTCTCTTTCTATTTCTTGCTGCTAGGCTTTGTTAGTATTATAAATACTGATAATTTGGGTGAGTTTCTCTTATATCCTGCTAGACTGTTAAAATTGTTAGTGATTTCAAGTAAGTTTTTAGTTGGTTCTCTAAGTATACCAAATATCATCTGCAAAGAGTAATTTTTTATCTATTTTCTCAATGCCAATTCTAATTATTTGATTTCTTTTTCTTCTCTTAAGATTTCTAGTATAATACTGAATAACAGTGGTGATAATGATCATTGGTGTTTCACCCCCAATCTTACTGGGACTGCTTCTAGCATATTCGCATTATAGATAATGCTTGCTGATAATTTTAAATAGATACTTCTTATTGGGGTTCTTTTTAGGTTTTTGCAAGGCAAATGGGGTTAAGTGGCTTGCCCAAGGCCACACAGCTTGGTAATTACTAAGTGTCTGAGACCGGATTTGAACCCAGGTACTCCTGACTCCAAGGCCAGTGCTTTATCCACTACACCACCTAGCCACCCCTGCTTATTGTTTTAATGAATATTTCTTTTATTTCTATGCTTTCTAGTGTTTTTTTAAAAAAATAATATATTATTTCCAGTGTTTTTTAAAAAGAATGGGTGCTGTATTTTTTTTTAAATCTTTCTCAGCATTTGAGATAATCATATGATTTCTGTCAGGTTTACTACTGATATGATAAATTAGATTTCTTAGTATGGAATTAATCTTGCATTTCTATTATGAATCTCACTTGGTCATATTATATAATCCTTCTGATAAATTGCTATAATTAACTTGCTAGTATTTTGTTCAAAGTATTTGCATTAAGATTTTAGGGAAATCGATTTATAATTTTCTTTCTCTGTTTTGTCTCTTCCTGGATTAAGTATCAGCACCATATTTGTGTCATCAAAGGAGTTTGGTAGGATTCCATCTATTTTTCCAAATAATTGCTATAGTATTGGAATTAATTGTTCTTTAAATATTTCATAGAATTCACTTGTGAAGCCATCTGACCCTAGAGGTTTTCTTTTCCTTTGTCTTTCCTTTTTCTTTTTTATAATCCCAACTATATGCAAAAGCAAGTTTCAACATTTACTTCCAAAACATTGAGTTCCCAATTCTTTCCCTTCCTCCTACCCTACTCCCCCTATTGAGAAAGTAAGTTACTTGAAATAGTTTAAATATGTGTAGCCATGAAACACATTACCACAATCATCATGTTGTTAAGATAAACAGAACCCCCACTCCCATCCCCATTCAGAAAGAGAAATCTCAAGAAAGAAAAAGTGGAAGAAAAAAGTGTGCTTCAGCCTGTATTCAGACACGATCAGCTCTTACTTTGGGATAGATAGTGGTCTTTATCATACGTCCATCAGAGAAATTGCTTAAATATGTTTTTATTTCCCACAGTTGCTATTACTAGTTGTATTTCCCTCCATCCTATTCCCCCCACTCTCATTTACTCTATTTTCTCTCTCTCCTTTCACCCTGGCCTCCTGAAAACTGTTTTGTATCTGATTACCCTCTCCCATGATCTTCCCTTGCTTCTATCACCTACACCCACTACCCTTCCCCACTTATCCCCTTTCTCCTATCCCTTTCTTCTCCTATTTTCCTTTAGGGTAAGATAAAATTCTATAGTCAATTGAAGTGTATGTTATTCCCTCTCTGAGCCACTTCCAATGAGAGTAAAAGCTCACTCACTTCCCCTCATCTTCCCATTCTTCCACATCTTAAATATTTTTCTTGCCCCTTTTCAGTGAAATAACTTGCCCCAATCTACCTCTCCTTTCCCTTTCACTCAGTACATTTCTCCCCTCCCCACAACTCCATCATTTTAATATATTAAACCTTAAAATTCAACTCCTTCCAGTGACTTATCAATATATGCTCCTTCCAACTTCACAAATAAATAAGAAGGTTCCTATGAATTATCAGTATCATCTTCCCATGCAGGAATACAAGCAATTCAGCATCAATAAGTGCCTCATAATTTATCCTTCCCATTCATGCTTTCTATACATCACCTGAGTCCTGTACTTGAAGAATAAATTTTCTGTTCAGCTTTGGTCATTTCATCAGGAAAGTTTGAAAATCCCCTTTCATTGAATGTTCATCTTTTCCCCTGAAAGAGTATGTTTAGTTTTGCTGAGTAGTTGATTCTTGCTTATAATCCAAGCACTTTTGCCCTCTGGAATATCATATCACAAGCCCTGTTGAGGCCTTGATGTAGAACCTGCCAAATGTTGTGTTATCCTGACTGTAGCTACACAATATATGAATTGATTCTTTCTGGCTGCTAGTAATATTTTCTCTTTTACTTGGAGTTCTGAAATTTGAATATAATACTTCTGGCAGTTTTCATTTTGAGATCTCTTTCAGGAAATGTTTGGTAGATTCATTCAAATTCTATTTTACCTTCTGCTTCTAGGATATCAGGGCAATTTTCTGGAGAATTTCTTGAAAAATGAAGTTTAGAGTATGTTTTTTGTCATGACTTTCAGGTAGCCCAAAAATTTTAAATTATCTCTCCTGCATCTGTTTTCCAGGTAAGTTATTTTTCCAATGAGATATTTCACATTTTCTTCTAGTTTTTCATTCTTTTGGTTTTGTTTTATTGCTTCTTAATTTCTCAAAGACATCAGCTTCCTTTGGCTCCTGTCTACATTTGAAGGAGTTATTTTCTTCAGAGAGTTTTTGTTTTTTGTATCTTCTTTTCTATCTGACCAGTTCTGTTTTTTTAAGGCGTTCTTCTCCTCATTTTCTTTTGTACTGTCTTTTTCCCCATTTGACCCACACTGGTTTTCAAGATATAATTTTCTTCAGTATTTTGTCCTAATTCCTTACTTGATTTTCCTTTTTTTGATAAGTGTGGAGACCTTTATTCCCAGGGACTGCCTTGGGATGGAATATCCAAATCAGACAGTACCTGAGTGTTCAGAGGATAGGGTTTTTATAGTGTTTGGGGGGGATACTGAGAGCAGACAGGATACAGAAGCAAAGATCATCTTATCATATGTAAATATGGGTTTCCCTACAGACAGAAAGGGTCTTTGTTTGAACATATTTCCTGAGATAGGAGGAGGTACATATTCATGAGCTTCCCACAGGTTTGAGGAATTTAGTACATTATTGTTCCAGTCACACCTGGTGAAGGGGGAGGAGTCCTGGAATTTAACAGCTACAGCAAGATAATTAGGCTGATGAAGGTGCTTTGTGATTCTTCAAAAAATTTAATGCTATATCCTGGCTCCCCAGGTCAAGTACTTAAGTACTTGATTATTTTGAAACCCAAAGGCACCTGGCCAAATTTATATTTCTAAGGAATTCCTCAGGGCCCAGAGGATGTTGGAGACCCCTTTCCATACAGGGATTTCATAAACATTGATACTGTACTTCATTCCTCACTTTTTTTTCAAAATGACTCAAACCCTTGAGTTATCATCTTCATAACCCGGACAAGCATGAACTATAAGCATCTTTACAAAGGATCCAGGTATCATCATTACATCTCAATCCACATATCTCTTTAAGTTGTACAGGCCAGCTAAATCAGAGATAAGACTCTCCTTAGATAGGATATAAACATACCACCCAATAGTCTCCCTCCTTTTCTTTCAATGGAGAACATTTGCACCCTGCCTCTCCTCTTCATAAGGGGAAGGGCATAAGTTAGGGGTGTCCCACTTACAGAATCAAGGGGGGGCTTACAAAAACAGATCCTTTCACTATACAATGTATATAGGTGAGAAATCGTAGAGATGAACTGGTCCGGTGTCTCTCCTTTCTTCTCTTCTCTCCTGGAGAGTTCCAATGTCCTTCTGCATCTTCTGAATTTGTTCCAAAAAGTCCTTTCCAGCTCAGCTGACTAGTTGAGACTTTGTCTTCTGGTAAAGAATCTGCTTAACATTTTACTCAGATCAAAACACATGTTTTCCTCACAAGATAATGAGATTTTGGAGCTTATTGCAATTTACATTTTCCCTTATTGCCATATTGATGCACATACTTAACTATAACACAATAAACTTTCATTAGTGTTTTACTATATGAGCAAACTCCCAATGAGAATTGTCATACTGACCTAAGCTTGTAACAGACATACAACAATTATCTTAGTTCAGAGTACTCCGCATATAGTTTAAAATAAAAAAAAAAAAAAACTTTGCTCTTATTACAATAATGGCTCAAACATCCTTAACCAAAATGAAATTTTTCAAAATGTTCTCAAATAGACCATTGATTTTCCTTTTCCTGATATACCTATATGACTCACATTCCTTTCCTTAAGCTAGACCTTAAAAATATAGCTATCCTTCGAATCTCCTATTCTTCTTACCTAAATACCCCTTCTAAAAATTAAAGAAACTTAATTGCTATCTTAACATTTAGCTGTTAGCAGGTGTCAGAGTCACACACCTAATACCCCTAACTTATCTCTGGCTATTAGATCCAATTCACCTAAAATTTCTTTTTCTACTTTGCCTAGTAACTATAAAGATACAGGACATTTTTACAGATATAAGTATTAAATGTCAGTGTCCAGGCAGAGATCACATGGGTAAGTCAAATAACTTAGGCCATATTTATTCTTCCAGGTGAGATATTATCCAAAAGTCATTTTGGGGAAATCAAGTCAAAGGGGTCCAACCTCAGCCATACTTAGAAGCCGCAACTTTGGCTGCCCATCCCAGTCACCTGACATCTTGGCTTCCTCAGCTGCAAGAAAATGACATTTACCCAGTAGCATTTCCTTTTGCTTACCATCCTGGTATCTGTTATAAAAAGAAAATTCATTAAAAGTCCCATGATCTAAAAATGCTCCCTTCCTTATACACATATCACATATATGTACTCTGAGTGTCCCTGTCATTGGAATACATTAAATAGGGTTACTTTCTAAACATTCAAAAAACAGTCAAGTTCTCCCAGTATCTGGAGTATTCCTTGAGAGATTTTAGCTGTAAAGGCAGGGCCATTGTTTGACCTGATTCCTAGCAGAAGGTCAAATCAGAGAGGGGCTCCTTTAGAATTTTTAAACTACTTCCAAGGCTTGTTTCATTAGATTCTACCCATTCTGACAATGTGACAAGAAAAACCAAGAGATACTCAAAACCTGCTGCAGGGGATTTTATTGTCTCTCTCTTTCTATTGTTTTTGAGATAAGAATGTTTCTTCCAGTTCACCACCATCCTCCTGCTACCCTCTTCTCCCCTTTTTATTCAGGGAAGGAACCTTTTGAGGAGGGAGTAGACTGGTTCAGGGGGAAAGGGAGACAAGTCTAGGAATGTTGATTGAATTCCCTGCTTTCCTTTTCCCCACTTTTGATCTAGCTAAGGAATCTTCCAAGGAGGAACAGATGGGACCTGGTGATGGGGGAGGGGGGGAGGGGGTTTAGAAATTCAGGGGCTGAGGTCTCTAAATTTAACAAAACAGTAATAAGTGTAACACATTAAAAACTATATTTCACAAAATAATCTTTCCATTATTACAGTATACCTGGACCTACAGATCTAGAGCAAGGTCCAACACATCATTTAAAATTTTGGGGAACCCAGGGGGTCATGCTTTGATAATTTCCATCATTAACAATCATTAATTCCAGCTTTGACATCATTACAGTAAAATAGTTTACATTTCCATAAGCAGATCACATGCCTGACACCGCCCTTCAATTTTACTTATTGGTAAGTCATCTAATTAGGGTTACATAATTTTCAATTTTCTAATCATTTTCCAAAACCCCTCACCATTATTCAATATCATTGGAAAAGGTATCTTGCAGTTAAGAAATAATGAAAACATTAAATTCTTAACCTACATGAAACATAACATGCTGACATCTCATTCTCTTAAAGTTAACTTTATAATTATCTTCTACACACAAACTTGTTCTGAATTTTTTGCTTCATAAGCTTTTTTTATCTCTTCTTCCAAATCCACTTCTATTTTCAAAGAAAATAAGATTCTCTATCAATGTTAGTTTTATACAATAATTTCAAAAGCTCAATGTACACTTATTACCCATGGCAGTGTTACAGTTATATGTATAATTTCCTCTTTTTAACAGATAATAAACTACATTGATCTCACATATCAATATTCCCTTTCATAAACATGAGGTGAAAAACAAAGCCTTTCACAAATTTTCTGGTCCAAAAAGACCTTTGAAAACTATAATCCATTGGCAAGGTATTCTTCTAGTTTTCTTTCTCATAACAAATCTTTAAAAATGTGATAGATGAAACTTCAATTCATTCATAATTTGTTATTACAAAACAATTTTAATGTCTCAAAAAGTATAGCTTAAATTGTTCTTATACAAAGTTTACTAATTGTACACAGCATATTTCAATTACATGTATGCTTTCTTTACTCCCTAAAACTTTAAAAATACAAAGAATTAAGACCAATTGTTGCTTTAAAAATCCCTTCTTATGACTACAAGATTTTCTTCATACATCTCTTAAATTCCAAAAGTCATATTCAAATTAGTCTTAAACCATTTTCTTTTCAAAAGCCTAAAAAGTTTGCAAATTCTTTTTATCTTTATCAGTGAAATTCTAATTTCTCAATGCTCTCACTGATAAGAGCTTTCTATAATTACTGACCAACATTTCTTAATATTAGAATGTGCTATGTTCTGGGAAGTGGAGATTCACTACAGTTTGAGATATCAAAGTACTATGTACTAATTCTTTACCTTTACTCTTTATTATTACTCACTCACTCCAGATTTTTCCCAAATACATGAACTACATTCCAATCAGTGTAAAATATTACCTTCCCCTTCTTTAGTTATTCTAAAGTTAACTCGCAAGTCTGTCCTGACTCCCATGACTCTGGAGGGTCCATAAAACATCAGAATCCAAACTCAAGCATATTTTTCTGAACCCCTTAATTCAATTTACATGTATCTTTAGATTATCACATTATAGGAACAATAATAACATAATAAAATTAACATTTACCTAGCAATTGCTTTCATATCAAACTTTTCACTTTATGGGGTTTATTACTTTTTCATTCAATTCATTGCCAAACATTGCAAAAAGTACCAATTTAATGCAATTTTTAAATCACCCCAACCTCATATAAACACAAATCTCCCTATAGACTTATAGTTCTATACTTCCTTTTTTTTCTTACAATGATTTGTAACCCATTTTCCAAAGTTCCCCAAATCCATCTTTGGTGTACAATGTTAACCCTGCTCAAGCCTTCTATCTACATGCTTTTACCACTTTCCATACTTAACAAATGGTTCAAAAGCCCCAATCGTCTTCATGTCTGGATTTTCTTTCCAGTTCTTTCCAAACCTCTGTCCCAGACTATACAGCTTAATATACTGTTGCACCATTCCTTTTCATTAGCTCTTCTTAACCTTAATTCATACTGTTCTGAACTAGAGTCACATAGCTTTTACAGCTATATAAACCACAGATATGCTTTCACTTTTCACAATACATTTTCCATTCCAAGGTTTTAATATTTAACATTTCTTGATTATAACTGCTAAAATCCTGGAGAAGGCAAACAGTCATTCAAAAACTCCTTAGACTAATTAGAATATTCCCTGCTCCCCTTCTTCAAATAGAGTAAACTGAATAACTTTTATAGAGAGACTATCCTAAAATCTTTCTGGGGGGGGGGCTTGATCTTCTATTCTTCAACCCTTACATGTCCTATAATTTTCTGTAATAACTAATATCTGAATCTACATTGATAAACTCCTGAAGTTCTAATGATGCCATGTCATTCTGGAAAAAGACTATTTAGTTTCCCCTATACTTATTCAAAATAAGGTCCCTTTTAACACTTTACTAATTGTTCCTAAAGGAACTCTCTCTCTCCTGAAAGGGGGAGGGAGGGGGAAACACTAGGGCAGCACAGAATCAAGGAGAATGGGAAAGAGAAGGGAAAATAAACAAGGAATAGGGGGCCCTTCTCATAATAGTAAAATAACATGGTGAGTCATTTGGCCTCAATCAATTTAACACTAAAATCCATTCCTTTTTTAAATAAAAATTTTTAAAAATCCCTCTAGGAAGTACTCAAGAGACAATGCAGGGGTGAGGAGGGAGGGATCATATTACCCACTGTAACACAGGTAGAAAGCTGGTTCAAGGGCATTAGATGAATACTGCCTAGAAATAAAGAGCAACAATTTAAATGAAGCAATCCAAGGAAATTTTTAGGGGAACTTTTCTCCCCATTTAACAAATCAATAGAAGAACCCAAACACACACATAAATAGACAATCTAAACACATAAAGAAAGATGAGGCACAAGCACAGATCACAGAAATGCAACAGAATTTTCCAAACTGACAAGCTCAACACATATCTACAAACACAGGCCAATGGCAAATTCCTGACATCTCAGGAATTCTGTGAGGGGAGATTTCAGCATTGCATCTGACTAGCTCTCCCTCCCAAAGGCTGACCAAATGTGTTCCTTGCTGTTTGTTGTAAGGAGCACCCAAAAGACGGGACCTGGACATCACATGTGATACAGAATTCCCCTGCAACCCAATGTCTAGACTCAGAACCAGAACAAGCTTACCTCTGGAGGTATAACAGGATCTCCACTTAAGCTGAATGGGGGATTGCAGTCAAGGAGAGGTCCATACTAAGACTATGTCTACCTAGTCCTGGGGCCCTGGAACATCCTCAGGGGCCAGGTCCCATAGGAAAGGGAGAGACAGTCCATTCGAACCTAAACTCAAGGCTCCCATGGTCTCCTTTGGTGACACAAAACACCAAGATCTCTCTGGGGCCTCCAAATGTTGAGCGAGATGGAGACCAGAGTTTGATAAGTGTGGAGATTTTTATTCCCAGGGACTGCCTGGGGATGGAATACCCAAATCAGACAGTCCTTACTTGATTTTCAAAATCTTTTTTTGAGCTCTTCCATAACCTGAGACTAATTCTTATTTTTCTTGCAGATTTTGGATATAGAAGTTTTGATGCTGTCACAATCTAAATGTGCAATTTGATACTCTATAGGAACATTGTAATTGTATATGATCAGATTTTTTGCTTTTGTTGTTTGCTCATTTCCGCATCCTATGACTCGATTTTAAGTCTTTATTAAGGTGGGGTTCTGCTTTAGGGCAGGGAGGGGGGAAGAGGACTCACTGTTGCAAGCTTTTGAGGGTTTTTGGAGCTATTTTCAGGAACACCCCCTAGGAATCTCAACTCCTACAAGGTCTTATGAGAGACAGTGACTGCTAGAAGAACGGGCCTGTTTTCTGATTAGTGGATAAACACAAGACTTCCCCTCTGCCCTGGAACTGTGACGAGGGTCCCTGATCTTCTTTGACAGAAAAACTCCTTTTCCTGAGACTGGGGCCCCAGGCTTTGATTTGGATCTGTGTATGGACAAAGAAACAGAGTCCTGACTCTGAGAGATCAAAAAGACCTCTGCAGACTCCCCGATCCCCTTACCATTAGTGGGCTGAGTACTATGGAATCAGTTGCAGGGTGACTCCCTGCTGGGTGTCTACCAGGTCTGCTCCTGGTTCCCCCAAGGCTGGAACTGTACTGAGGCTTCTGCTGGACTAGGCTGTGCTTTCACTTTGATGTGACAGAGTTTTCCTCCTGAGCTTCCCAATTATCCTTGGCAATCCTTGGACTGAGAAATATGGCAATCACTCCAGCTGCCATGCACTCAAGGACCCCAAGGGACCCTGTCCTTAAGTATGTGCCTGGATGCTGGTACCAGTATGCTCCAGTACAGTCTGGACTGCGCTGTGGACCCTTTCTGACTATGGTTTAACACATCCTTTCCATGGATCTTCCAGATTGTCTTGGGGTGGAAAATTATTTCACTTGCTCTTTTTTGTGGGTTCTGCCACTCTAGAATTTGGTTAGTCTCATTATTTTAAAGGTATTCAAAGTGGTCTGGGGAAGAATTTGTGGGAATTCCTGCCTTTACTCTGTCATCTTGGCTCCATCTTCAGTTTCTTTTTTCTAAGATGGGATCATTTAGGTATTTTGTTTCTTGATTTCTTAATCTATGCAATATATATTCATATATATATATATATATATATATATTCATTTATTTTCCACAGGTTGTAGATGTATTGGCATAAAATAGGGCAAAATATTTCCTAATCATTGGCTTAATTTATTTTTCATTAACAGTCATTTCATTCTTCTCATTTTTGAAATTCAGTATTTGGTTTCTACTTTCTTGTTTTAAATCAAATTAGTCAATAATTTATATATCATTAGATTTTTTTTGTATAACTCCTAGATTTATTTATCTGCTCAATAGTTTTTACTTCTTTCAATCTTATTAATATCATTTTTGATTTTGCAGGATTTCCAAATTGGTGGTCACTTGAAGTTTTAATTTATTCTGTTTCAAGTTTCTTTTATTTCCATGCCCAATTCATTCATCTGTTCTTTTTGTATTTTGTTGATATATAAATTTAGAAAAATGAATTTTTCCATAAGTACTGCTTTGGTTGCATCACATAAATTTATTTAGTATAATTTTTAAAAACTTAAATACAAAATTTCAGAGTTGTTCATATTCTATTGTTGTAGCCCACAGAACTCTTTTGTAATCTTAGGATTTTCTTGGATATGCAAATTTTGTTTTACTCCTACCCTTGTCAATCATTAGGGATGTTCTAACTCTTAGTAGCTGACCCAAAATAGGAGTCTTTGTGCTTTCCCACAAACTGTATTTTGTTGAGTTAGGCAAAGAATTCTATCCTGGATGAATCCATTTGTCAAGTTAATATGTTTTTGGTGTTTTGTTAGTATAATGAGTAGAACCATCATCCAAGTACCCATGTGGAAAATAACACAATAGTACATATAACTGGGTCACAAGCTGTATTTCTTTAGAATGAAAACACTTACTGGGAAAAATTGTCAAGATTTTATTTCCCTTGAGATTGCATGTATACAATGTTGGGTTATTGTAACATAAGGAATTCATAGGAAGAGAACTTTGGTAAGGCAGAAGCCAGGTTTTAAGGTCAGTGCAAAGGCTAGCTAAGACTACAATGGTTTTAATATAGGAATCAAGAAATCCCAGAATGCACCAGAGACCCTATAGAGCAATCAGCCAGTTTTGAGAATGGCAAGATGAGTCAGAAAAGTATGATACCAGCAGATATTGTCTTCAAGCAAGTATGATTTTGAATATTGAATGTGTATATGTGTGTGTGTGTGTGTGTGTGTGTGTGTGTGTGTGAGAGAGAGAGAGAGAGAGAGAGAGAGAGAGAGAGAGAATGAGAGAGGATTCCTATTTTTCAGATATCCATCTTGAAAAAGTCTTATACTTTGCATTATTTTAAAAATAATTTTGTTGTCACTAGATCTTTGAGGTATTTATGTCTTTTATTTATGTCTTTCTCTTGGAGTTACGATTTTTCACACTGGGTAATCTTCACTTTAGCCCCTAGTTATCCTTTGTTCAATAGCATAGTTTTCTAAGATAGTCTTCTTTGCCCAAAAAGAGAGAATTTGTTTGGAAAAAGCCAAGCTGATGCATATCACAATGGTGTGATTTTAGGCATAGAAGCACCAAAATCCTAGAAATGGAAGGGTCATAAGAGAAATTAGCCCAGTAGACCAGGAATTTTTAATCTGGAGTCCATCCATGGAGATTTCAACTATCTTTCAAGGCAAATCTTTTCTAGGAAAGACCATTCCAGACATAATGACTTCTGCATTCCTATAGTTCCTATACTTCCTGAGTTCCTTTTAAATTTAGCAGTACTAGAAAATGTCACAGGACAAATTCTAAACAGGTTTTTTGCATATTTATTGCTCCCTCCCTTGCTAAAAAGTAAATTCCTGAGAGCAGGATCTGTTCCTAGCCAGCTAACCATCTATTCTATTCTATGGAAAAACTCTATAGTAGACTTTTACAAGTTGGTCAGCTGTGACCTGTATTCCTCCAGAAACTACATTTGTTTTGTTGTTTGTTGGGTTTTTGTTTTGTTTGTTTTGTTTGTTTATTTTAAGGTTCCTTTCCTTAGCTTTTATCCAGAAAATTAGCTAACAAATATTCAATTTGGCTTAATTAACTGTATTGCAGAAATAGAGGCCTGAAGTCAACTGACAGATGTGATAATTACTGGTAGAGAGAGCTGCAGGAAAATGTTGCTGTTATAAATTAGTCTTAGTCATTTCTAGAGGAAAAAAAATCTTTGACAGCCAAAGGGGGTGCTAGATTTACACCATACATACAAATTCACAAGTATGAAAAATGCTCCTGAGGGAAGAGGACCAATGCATAAATGCAAGGAGGGAAGGAGGGAATGTTTTAACTAGATTGTGAATCATATACATTAGTATATTGAATTAGAGTTTGCAAACGTGGTGGAAAGAAGAGTCAAAACAAAAATAACCTGAATTTCTATAACACTTTAAGTTCTACAAAACTCTTTCCTCACCAAGATCCCAGGAGGGTATTATTGCAAATATTATCATTCGCACTGAAAAGATGAGGAAACAAGAGCATCAGGAATGCCTGTCAGGCTTAGATAAAGAATGGCACTTGAAGAGGGAGAATAAGAGAAGAGATTTGACTGGGGTGGGGTCAAATGCTGAGAGATGCTGAGAGAAAATAAACCATGCAGTCTCTGATCAGTACACTCACTTTATTTTTTCTAACTAGATTTTACCCCACCTCTATCTTTTGTTTTAGTTTTTTTTGAAAGGCAATGGGGTTAAGTGGCTTGCCCAAGGCCACACACCTAGGTAATTATTAAGTGTCTGAGGTGGCATTTGAACTCAGGTACTCCTGACTCCAGGGCCGGTGCTCTATCCACTGTGCCACCTAGCAGACCCCATACCCCTCTATCTTTATCCATTTTTCCTTTCTTCTTTTTACAAAACTGTTCACACACTTCATTCCCTTCCCTCCCATCCTCTTCCATTCTCTCCTCTTTTCTTCTCTCCTCTGCAACTTTTACCACCTAAAAACCCAAAAGAGAAAAGACTGTGGATTTGAGATGTGTATTTTTTTTTCAATAGAAAGCTGCAGTTATGGTACTGCAGTAGGTTGAAAATAATGATAATAAGACATATTTTATATTTTTATATAGTGCCTTCAGATTTGCAAATACATGATTTCATTGGAATAACCAAAAGAACAGACACTGTACTAAGGAGGCCTATTGTTAAGTCTAGATAGATTTTGTCAGCAGCTAGTTCTAAGACCTTGGGAAATTATTCCTTTTCTCTTTGAGTCTTACTTTTCTCCTTTATAACTTACCCTTGTCTGAATTGATTCCCACCACCCACTTGCATTTTCCTGTATTTTTTAATTAGTAATTATAGAGCCAATGGTCCCAGGAGATGTTACCATAAAGGTCAGTTGTCAAAGCTGATCAAAAGCACTAATTAGTGTTTCTGATGGGCCTTTAAAAATGAGATACAGTGCCTTATGGCATTCATTTTATTGGCATTCATGCTTTCTACTTGTTCCCTGTCATTCAGACTCCTGGATACAGCTATGACTTAGGGAGAACATAAGGAGCATGGGTTACTTTAAAGGGAATTTTCTTGGGTCAGACTATGAAATGCTGGGTATCAAATTCACTCTCACACTTCCATTGGATATGAGAAGAAAAAGTTGACTTTTAATGATTGACTCTGGAGACAGTTTGCTATATCAGTCATCAGCTATACCTGGCTTCTAGCAGTGAGGCAGTCTCTCTAAGAGTAGGGTCAGTTTGATACAGCAGGGGAACATGATTTTCCTTACTCTCTGTCATTCAATCATCAAGAATTTATTAGCTGTTCATTATGAGCCAAATGGAAGTGATTAGATGGCTCAGTGGATAGAGGGTTGGGAATAGAGTCAGGAATATCTGAGTGCAAATCCATCCTCATATACTAACTAACTGTGTGGCCTTAAGCAAGTCAATTACTTTCCCTATGAAAAATAGCCCATGTTACTGCTAGGTTTCCTTAAAAATACATTAATATCCACATTAATATGTATATATATTTTTGTCCCTAAATTCTTCTGAGCCACAGTTGATCTTTTAAGTGAATTCTTTCATGTTTGCTTAAACCCCTGAAACCTTTAGTAAAGTGTGATAGGGATATGTCTCCTGCAGATGGTAAAATTTGACCTAAGTCAAGAAGAAAGGGAAATTATGAGAAAGAGATAAGGAGAATGATTCTAAGATGTGGGGGTGAGGGGATAGCCCATCATATGTTCTCCCTCATACACACAGGCCCAAGGAGATAGTCTTAGCTCATTAGCAAGGTCAAAAGATGGGAAAGTTTCATGTGCAAGGAATAGAAATTTGAGCAATATAGTTAGAATGTGGAAT
This sequence comes from Macrotis lagotis, assembly GCF_037893015.1. Lineage (NCBI taxonomy): Eukaryota > Metazoa > Chordata > Mammalia > Peramelemorphia > Peramelidae > Macrotis > Macrotis lagotis. The sequence goes on along the minus strand of NC_133658.1, from coordinate 426,876,788 downwards.
GTGTGCAGGGCAGTAAAGTATAAGAAGACCAGAAAATTAGGAAAGGTATGGGTGATGAAGAGATTTAAATGCTACACAGAGAATATTTTTATTTCATTATGGAGAAAATAGTGATCAGTCCACTGTTCTAACTTATAAAGATGTTTTCATCTTCCAAATATGTTATTAATAAAGTTGTTCCCATCCAGAAGAAAACTACTAGAATGGTGGCTGTAGTGGAACAATGCTGTTGAATGTGGGAAAAAGAAGATTGAGACTGAGACCAAAAATGCCTAGTAAAACAACTTTTAGGTCATTAGTTTTACCATAAAAATTCAAGGACAAATTACAGAAGACAGGCTACAGATATTGATTGAAAATTAATACTATACCATGGTGAGGGCAGTTTCCCAAGACACTATGATGTCAGTGCTATGAGTGCTATCATTTTTACCATAGTATAACATTTCAATCTATGTGCTGATTGAGTAAAGGGGAATAGAGGTGGGAGAGGGAAGGAAAACTAACCAAGAAGGGAGGTGATTTGGAATCCAAATTGATAAGAGAGCAGAGTCAAGACAATTCTGATTAATTTTTATTAAAATATCCTTTCCACTTTAATTTAAAGCAGAGAATTCAGGAGCCCTAGGAAGGAAATAAGCTATTTCTTTCAGATACAAAAGTTGAAAATGAGCTAGCATTGCAAATTTCAAGAACTACCTATAGGCATGCATCCTGTTGCTATAAGCCACACCTTCTAGGAGAAACACCAATTCCCTACACTGAATGCCAAACTCTGTATGATAAATTGACCAGGTTAGTTTTAAGTTCCTCTCATTCCTGATTTTCTATGATTTTATAGTTAGGAAATGAAAACTGAGCAATTAGTTGGTCCTTTGAATAAACCAAACTTATATATCCATTCTAGCATCAGTTTCTTGCCAGTCTTTGTCTCCATCAATCACAGAAAAAGGTCAGCATTGCTCATCTCCCAAAGATGGAAACCAGAATGTGAATAAAAAGAGACTGATAGGACCAGATGTTTCTTTTCTACAGCTTTTCCCTTCTCACTAAATCCTCCTCTGTCCCTTATGCTGGTTTGAGTCATTGAACTCCACCAATGAGGAGAAGATTCCATATCAATGGATTTTGGGTCTTGGGTTACACTCAGATCAACTCTTCCAATTCTATAAAATATATTTACATAAGGAGGAAAATGTTGCTATAGAGTTATTTCAGCATTTGAAGGAGGAAAGTTTGAAGTTTTGTATAAAATTTGCTTTGATATAAATTATTAAAGAAATGAATGAATCAATGAATCAATAAATACCGAAACTATTACAATTTGAAGAGTTCTTAGAAAAGAAATGTTACACCAACCCAACAGAGTGTGTTGGAACAAACCAAAGATAGAACTTTAAAAACTGAAAAGTGTCTAAGCATTTTGGAAACTTTTGATATAACTGCATTCATGATCAATGTTAGATCTTTGGGAATTTTAGCATGCTATTATTTTATGAGACAAATGTGTTTAGCTACAGAAGGTTTTGAAAATAGGCCAGGACAGGCAAAGACCCAAATGATTATGAAGTCATTTGGAGAGCAAGAAAATTTGGGATTGAGGCTGACTGACTTGTCCAGGCAAGTTGGGCCAACTTGAATACACAGAGGCAGTATGAGATTGGGGTCTGTAAATAATTCAATTTGGCTGGGTATTATAGTATAGGGATGTAATGCAAGATAAGGTTAAGAAGGGAGTTTGGAACCCGGTTTTAGAGGGCCTCATAGACTCAGAGTCTCAGAATTAGAAGGAATATCAGAGTCATCTAGTACAATTTATAGGTGTCTATACATAGGTGTAGATATACATATATATCTCTTGTAAAACATCCCTGACATGGGGCGGCTAGGTGGCGCAGTGGATAGAGCACCAGCCCTGGAGTCAGGAGTACCTGACTTCAAATCCAACCTCAGACACTTAATAATTACCTAGCTGTGTGGCCTTGGGCAAGCCACTTAACCCCATTGCCTTGCAAAAACCTTAAAAGAAACCATCCTTGACATGTGAGTTTCCTCTTGAAAATCTCCAAGGGATTGGAATATTCCTTTTAGAGTAGTTCTTTCTACCTTTGAACAGTGCTAGTTGTTCATCAAATTGAAGCTCAATATACTTTCTCTTTAACTGTCAGCCACTGGTTTTCATTTTGTCTTGAACTCCAAACAACAATGAGGGAAAGTCACCTGATTCTACATACTGGCGGTTGCAAGGAACCAACATGTAATCATTATGGGGAATAACAACTAACATCAGAGCTTCAAGAGCTGATGCATGTTTGAGATAGTATGGACACTATCTCCCTGCTTAATTAAGCTGTGACTAAGATATCAAAAAGATCTCTAGTCAAGAATTACTCATTGGAAGACAAATTTATCTTTCCAAGATGTCTGATACGAGATCTACTTTTCTTTCTTTGACGTTTCAATAAAAATTCCCTTCTCAGATTTTGTCAGGTGTTTTCTTACTTGTTGTGTGACCCTGAGAAGGTTACTTAATCTGTGTGTCTGAGACAGCTCTCTAAAATTATATTAAAGGGAGATTGTGAAGAAAGAAGTCTCATCCTTAAAACAGGGTCATCTTTGCAATGGTAGAGAATGGGGAGAGAGAGAGAGAGAAAAGAAAGGGCTGTGTATATATTTTCCCATTTTCTCTAGGATCCAAAAGAATAGGACAAAGTCTTGAAATATGTAACACATGGATGACACTACTTTTAAGATTATTATTTTTGGCATCAGTTTCACTTCCAAATATGTCCAAGCTTTCCCTTGAAAGTCATCCCTTGTATCAAAGAATAAAATTAAAAGAATTGAGGAAAAATATCTATTTGGCAAAAAGTAATCATACAACTACAAAATCTGATAGCATGCAATTTTACAATTTTCTTAACTGTTAACAGGACAAAATCTGGTCATACTAGTGCATTCAATTTGGAACTCATTTTTATTATTTTACTGTAACATTTCCATTTCCCTATTGTTGTATCCATATGTTTTGTCTTTCTGGTTCTGTTAACTTCACTTTGCATCAATTTATATGTCTTCCTTGTTTCTCTGAATCATTCATTATAAGCTCCTACAGCTCAGTCACATTCTATTGGATACAATAATTTTATGATTTTGATCTCTCAAGACTCTTCTAGTTCTTAAATCATATTCCATAATTATCAATTTTTAATCTTTCCATTCAATTTGTTAGTAAATTTATTTGACTGATCCTTTGACTTTGATAGGGACTCATTTGTATTGAATATAGGAAAAAAATTAAGTTCTTCAAATAACTTGTTCCTCTTTCCAGTCTTTAGACCTAGATCTTAAAAAAAGAAAATCCTCCTAGAATCGTGGCATGAGATATTGTGTTGTATAGGTAGACTTTTAAATTTACAAATACCCAGGACATGAGAAAATAATTTCACAATTTTCTAAAAATTATTATAGTTCATACTCTAAAGTAAACCACTGTTTCTTAAGGAGAAAATAATAGATTAAAAAATTCTAAAATCAGTAGCTTTGGGAAATGGGGGGAAGGGGCAATTTTAAGAAAAGGTAATCACTTAATTTCTTAAAGAAATATTTTTAATGCCTAATAACTCACATATCCCCACTAAATCTGTGTTTTAAACATTTTGTTAGCTATTCAATTCAACTGTCAATACTTTGTAATCACTTTGATGCTTTGCTTTGACACAAGAAACTTTCCAACAAATGCCCAAAGAAATCTCACACAAACTATAAATTCCCCAAATAGTTATTGAATCACATACTGCATGGACAATGGATAATGTCATAGTTTAATGTTTAAGATAAAGGAAGAATTCTTTAACTGTAATCATTTAGTATGATGGTGATCCACCATCTTTAAGATGACTCAAATTCTGCTGCCATTTTAATATTGCTTAGTAGTGGTGGTAATTAGCAGTAGTAGGAATATTCTTATGTTCCTATTATGTGTCATGCTCCCTGGTGGTGCTTGAGATAGAAGAATGAAATAAGATGGCAGCCCAGTTCTAAGGAAGCTGGCCTGAGTGTCCTAGATTATAATTACACAGCATTGTGTCATCTATTTAGAGCTGGAAGTGGCCTCACCAAGCATCTAATCCAACTCCCTAACTTAATGGATTTATAGTCATATAGTCAATTTTATGGAGCAATTCAGTTCTGAACTCATCTCCTCCAAGTCCAAGATTTTTGACTCTACCATAGATTAAAACAATGTTTCTTGATCTATATTCCATATAAATGATTTTTTCATGGAATAAAAAATAGCTTTAAATACCTTTTTTTCTCCAGATGAAATTATCCCAAATCCCTTGAATCCTTCTCCAGAAACCTTACTTTGTCATTTTGAAAAGACCTAAATACCAGTTGCCATTTCCAAGAAGGAGGTGATGCAGGATGTCCTTCTCTTTGTCAAATGAATAAAATGAGTTTTAGGGGGAGATGATGTGTACAATTAAGCAGGTGGTGATAAGTAGATAAAAGATGAGGAGTCAGAAAAACTTGAGTTTAAGTCTGGACTCAGACACTTCCTAGCTGTGTGATATTAAACAAGTTACTTAACTTCAGTTTACCTCAGTTTCCTTATCTGTAAAATAGAAATAACACCTTCCTCACAGGGTTGTTGTGATTATCAAAAGAGATAATGTTTACAAAGCATTTAGCATAACTCTTAGCATATGGACAGTACTTAAATACTTATTCCTTCTACCGTTCTTAAAAAATGTCATGAGTGCATATAAGTAGCAGAGTCAGGATACATACATGCATACACAGATATATAATGTCAAATATGTATGTATATATTTGTGTCCCTAAAGAAAGGTATCAGGAGCTCATCAGTTTCTAAGGTTTAGAACTATATCATTCAGGTCAAACTTTTCATTATTATTATCATTATCATTGCTGCTACTGTTGCTGCTGATGCTACTACTACTAATTTCTGAACCTAGTTCCTACTACTACACTACTACTACTACTACTACTACTACTACTACTACTACTTACCCAAAATTTTGTTTTTTATGATAATTTCCCAATCAACAGCATAGTATCATAGACAAAATATTTTAATTTTTTTCTAATTTGTATAATTATTAACTGAATTTCATATTTTGAAGTGACTTTGCTGCTTTTGCTAATTCTTCCCTTTTAAAATGTTGATTGATTTTTTTTACATAACTTCATTTCTGAATTATATTCCTTCCTTTTGCCTCCTCAGCTAGAAATCTCTGAAAGAAAGAGAAAAGAAGGAAGGAAGGAAGGAAGGAAGGAAGGAAGGAAGGAAGGAAGGAAGGAAGGAAGGAAGGAAGGAAGGAAGGAAGGGAGGGAGACAATTTAGCAAAACTAGTCAGACCATCTATTAGACCTGACCAGTTCAAACTTTTCATTTCAAAGAGGAGGAAATTGAGGACCATGGAAAAGCGATAACCCCCTTAAAATTATTTAGGAGTATTATTTGAGAGTCAAGATTTCAAGTCCACATACCAAATTGAGTGCTCATTCCAGCATGCGATGTTTGTTTCTCTCAAAGTAAACTTAAAGTGCTATATAAATGTGATTTAACATTGTTATTATTATTTAAAAGAAAAGACTCAAAGTGCTTGCAATTGATTCCCAAATCATATGGAGTGAAGGTTCTTAGGGCCAAACAGCTGTGATTCCCATCACCCGCACGCAACCTGTGTAAACTTACATGCCACTGATATTTCACAGAAAATGTTCATTTTCTCTCCACCCCTCATGGTATACTCATGCAGTTGTTTGTATTCAAGTCAAATTCTTTATGTATTGGATACAGATGTCTCGGCTCAGTTTGCATTTAGTTGTCTTTGTTTCCATGCTGCACTATCCTCTCCATAGACATCAGAATGCTTTTTCTAGGTTAGTAAGGTTCAAGGGGCCAGAAGCTGTGTTCTGTCAGACTTTCTCCATTCAAAAATAACTCTTCAAGATGGGGAAGTGGAGAGGTATAGGCCAGTGTGTTTAATTAAGATAGTTACATGGCTCTCCCTAGAACTTACTGCTGATTCTTCATTATGAATAATCGTGAAAGCTGAATCAGTGGAGGATAAGTTCTGGTAAGCTCAATCAAGGTAAAATAACTTCAGCACATTGAAGAGCTGTATGTCTTCCTTCTGACAACCAGACTAGAAGGCTGTCTACAGGTTGTCCTCCATAGGACTGACAACCAGGTATGAATTCTTTTTTTCCATTTAGAGCAATTCATAGAATCTCTGGTTGCTCTTCATCCTCAAAGAGGAGGAAAATGACAACCCTATGTCAGGGTCAAAATACAATGTGTCCAACTGTGACTGATCATACTAGCATAAGTTCAGAACATTCTACCATAGGTCAAGCACAAATTGTCCATCTGAACATTTTAAACGGAGATGTCTAAATTTTCATTTCTCATGTTTCTTTGGAGCTACTACAATTCTGCTTTGCTCATAAAGCACAATGCCTTTTTCATGTAGGCACCCCATGCTAGATGGTTCTTTGTCAGTGTCTCCCATTTCTCAAATCAATTCTAAACTTCTTCAAAGATTTTTTTGGGGGGAGCATCCTCATATCATTTCTTCTGACCTCCAAGTGAATGCTTAACTAGTGTGAGTTCTCTGTTAAAAAGTCTTTTGGGCAAACACATTTAGCATTCAAAGTGGCCAGAGTTGGACTCTTGACAGCAGTGTTTATGCATAGATATTTTTATTTATTAACTGAGCAATGATTCTCATTGATTTAAGATTTGCAAAGTGTTTTCCTCAACACAACTTTATGAAAGAGGTATGTAACATTAGTATCTCCATTTTATAGCTGGAGAAACTGAGATTCAGAGAGGTTAAGAAAGTTGTCCAAGGTTACTAGATAACAAAGATCTGTATTAGAGATATCTTTTAAGACTCCTTATTATATGTCATATAATATATATATATATATATATATATATATATATATTTGCCACCTTTATGCATTACACATTTTCAAGTTCCATTGATTCTCAAAATTACATTTCCAAGTATTGAATAAAACTTATTTTCAAATGCTTCAAAACTCAAAATTAGTTTCAGAGAACCAAGGGAAAAGATAGCAATCAATGGATCTTGTTACTCAGTTGGCCACTTCATTTAAGACCTCATTATAGCAGCTGGTTCTTGTTTATCCACACACAAATATACACATTGAATATATAAATATATATATGCATTTTATACCATATACACACATATACATAATATTTCCTTATACGATCTCTTTTATTTTACTAATTATTAAGTAATAGAAACAGAAACCTCCTTCCATTTTCAGTATAAGAAATAGTTATATATTAACAAATAATATAAACTCAATTGCTTGTTTGTAAATCTATTTTCTTTCCAGTTTTCCCTCTGCTTTCCCTTACCAAACTCTTCTCTTTGTCCACACTATGATCTCCAACACTTCAACCCCTCAGCTCTTTACCAGACCATAACTCCTTCACTTGCCACTTTTCTTTAACCCATATTGACCCCTTAGTGAATCAGTTCAACTCCACTCTGTCCTAATCACAACCTTCATTTTGGATCACGTCTACCATTTGGCACTTTTTTTTGGCAACAAGTATAGTTCATTATTGGGAAAGTATGATCATCCTGCAAGATCCTATCAGCCTTTCTGCTTCACCTCATCATTTCCCTCAGTCCCTCAGATTGAAGAGGGGATCCAAGAACTCCAAGCCTTCATTTAAGTAAAGAGTTCAACTTTAGAATATCTCATTTCTCATTTACCTGCACTACTTTGGAACTTCTATAATTTTCCCACCATGCTTTAGAACGTTTCTACCCCTCAATCCCCTTTCTAGGTACAGTTTATATGTTCTTTTCCTCCATTAAACTGAAAGCTTCTTGAGGAAAGAATGACATTCTTCCATTCTATCTTTCTTTTCTCTTTCTTTTTTTGTTTCTTTGTTTCTTTTTTCTTTGTTTCTTTCTTTTACTTTCTTGTATCCCAAGTGTTTAGCACAGAACCTAGAACATGGAAAGTGATTAATATTTATTGATCTAATGATTTATCTTACATATAACTTGTTTTCTTATTGCCTCCTCCATTAAACTGTGAATTCCTTTAAGGTATAGGTTATATTTTGTTCCTTAATAAGTACTTTTTGTTTGACTTATTAAATTGCCAGTGTCATACCCTGTTTTGAACAAGTCTTTGTTTACAGATATGAGCTTACATAGATAAATAGTCCTCATCCATTCCCTCCAAAATATCTCTTCCATCATTTTCTACTCAAATTAGAAATGAGAGATATTATTCTCAGGGAATATATTCTTTCCCAAGTACACTTTTATTATGATCATAAATTTATTAGTGAAGAAATATGTATTTTAAAACTCCATCTGTTTGTTAGAGTTCCCATTTCTCTCTATTCTCTCCCTTCCTTCTGGGAAACCGTCTTGCTTGTGGACACCTGCCTAACAGAGAAGAAAAATAAACCCCTGGTGTGTAAAAAGGAACAGAGTTTTTAAAAATGATTATTTAATTTTCTAAATTAAAATTGGGATAAAAAGCAATATCTATTTTAGTTAGAAAATATGCATATATGTGCATATGCATATTTTCATAATTTTCTATAAAAATTAATGGTGACTTTATTTCCCCCTGGTTGAAATAACCAATGCCTTTTTAAGGCTCTCTCTGTCTCTTTCTATCTCTTTCTCTTTTGTATAATTTGGCAATAGCAAAAGGATCTAATATATAAACTGTCAATGTGTAATTGCTAAGATAGAAATTTTGCAAAAGCGTTATATGATGGAAATGTGTGGAAAGTGATATCAAATTACTCACTGTCATGGGAGGGAGGGGAAAGAGGTAGGAGGAAGGAAGGAGGAAGAAAAATTTAAAATTCAAAAGCTTACAAAAAGATGAATATGAAAAAGTAAATGAAATAACATTCAAGAAAATATTATATGAAACACCACCTGTATTTCTGGTCTGGGTAATTATTTTCAGTAGAACTAGAAAGTGCTTATTCTGTGTAGCTTTAATACCTTGCTTCTTTTAAATGTTCCAATAAAGCCTTTGCTCTCTGCATTTGGATTCCCAAATTAAAGTTTTAGCTTCTACTCTGAGTCCCATAAGATATAGATTTTTAAATTGGGAAAATTGTGAAACAGAGATCTATATCAGAGATGGAGCTTTTCCTGTATATGAAAGGAAAATTAAAAAGTCATCTTTTCATCTTCTTCCTTAAAGCTGGAGACATTGTACTTAAGTTAGGGTAGGCTCACTGTTGAGGGTAAAAACTGGAAACCCCTCAAGTTAAATAAGGATCACTCTCAAACTTCAAAGGTCTAGAGGACCTGATCCTTTTGGGGATTTTAATACCCTCCAAAACATTTTGACTAGAGTTTCACAAATTTTGTTCATGATCTGCCTTTCAGTTTTCTGTTATATAATTGGCTTAACACAAAAATCACCCTTTTAGAAAAGTATTTCCTAATAAAAGGTAGGGAAAATACACAAAAGAGTCTGATTGTCACTCTCATTCTCAGTAAGTCCCTGGACTCTTAAATTAGAGTTGTTTCAGAGTTTGGGCTGGAAGCCAGTGACTACAAGTTTTCTACAATACCCCTTGCACTAACAAAAGGCACATTTCTTGACACTATCTTTGAATTCAGTTTTAAAGCAGTTTCTAATATGATTGTTCATATTTTTTTCAGAATCCATTTCACTTCCTTTATATAAAAAAGAAATTTCTTGAAACAATATACCACCTAAATATTCTCTACAGCAATATGAGTCTACCTTCCCAGTATTCCTGTCCCTTTTAGAATCCCAGCTTCCTTTAAGGCTTTAACTCAATGACTGCCTTATATTTCTTTATCTCTCTGACTGTTTGTGCTTCCCTTACACACACACACACACACACACACACACACACACACACACACACACACACACACAAATACATCACCTTGTATTCTATGATAAATACCTCGTATTGGTTGCATGTATGCTCATGTATTATTTTCCCAGATAAAATGCAAGCTCTTTGATGACAGGGATTTTTGTCATTATATTGCCAGTATTAAGCAAAGGAACTGACTCTTAGTAAGTATTGAAGAAATACTTTCTCATTGACTGACTAGGTCTACTTAAAATGCCCCAACATTTTTCTAAGCTCCTAGAGATAATGGAGTACTATGAATCAAAGAAATGGAAGAGGGTGCAGGAATCACTGTGTACAGCAGGAAGATCCTGTCACCCTGAAGCTGTCATAGATAACTGAAAGGAGTAGTAACTAATTCCTCTGGTACTTCCTTCATCTTACTTAGGAGGACTTGATAATAGGAAAGAACTGGTTTCTATGGAATGAAACTAGCTGTAGTGTTGTGAAGAGAGAAAAATCCTATGATAAAAATTATTGGAGTATAGAGGAAGGAAACCAGTACTGGAAGAATTACTCATGTTACCTTGTGCTAACAGGAGGCATCCCTGTGTATTATGATAGCAGGGGCATGATGTTTATTTAGGGTCTCATGCTGTTCCAAAACCAACACAAAACAAATAAATTATAAAGATAAGAATGATGATGGAAGGATCCAGTCTAGTATCACCTGTCTGAATGGTACCACCTGAGTTGTTTTCTGTTTTCCTGTCTGTGGAGAAGGGTGCTGGTTATGGACATCACACTATCACACTATTCTCAGGGTGAGAGCTCCCTCATGAGTTTAATAGCTAAGGGGAAAAATTCTATGTTAGGAGACAAGGGAGAGAGAGAGAGAGAGAGAGAGAGAGAGAGAGAGAGAGAGAGAGAGAGAGAGAGAGAGAGAGAGAGGTGGAGGTCATGCCAAAGTCTATGTGAATGTGCCACCTAAAAAGTTTGCCAAGAAAGACCATCTCTTTTCCTCTCTGTGGTAACAGACTGGCTCAGTGGTGGGGTTGTTGGAGGGAGCAAAGGGGGAGGGTGTCTCTGTCAATGTGGAGGTGTCCATCACATGGTCATGGGAACAGCAGGACCCTTTTCTCTGGTGCTGAGTCTGGAGCCATTGATTCAGCACATTGCTTGGCCGTGACTTGGACAGCTTTTGGGAAAAAGCCCCCTCTCCTGGGCTACCATGCAGAAGAGACTGTATCTTGTTGAATGGAGTCCATGTAGGATTCCTCCTTTGGTATTCCTCACCCATTCATCAGAGTGCCCGTTCCCAGGAATCAGAGGGGACGGAAGCCTTTATCAGGGCCCGTGCAAGGCTAAGCTCTGTTTTGCTGTTTCTAAAGAAGCTTTATTGTCTTTGTTCTCAGCACTGAACAGTGTAGTGTGGTGGAAAGGGCATGGGACTGAGAGTCAGGAGCCATGGTCTCCTAGTCCCTGTTCTGCTAACTTGCTATGTGTAACATCGCATAAGCAACGCCTTTCAGCCTTTCAATCTCTTCTCCTAAAAAGGAGGGAGTTATACAAGAGCATCATCTTCCATCTTTAAAATTTTGTCTTTCTAAGAGGGTAGAAGATTTCCCATTCTGCATTCATGTCACACCCTAACAGTCCCACGACCTTAACTCTCCCAGTGTCCCCTTCCTTGAGAGCCTGCCACTGCCTTCAGTACCAGCCATGAAAGAGTGGGGATGGGAGGTGGGTTTGGGAGGGAGCAAAGTTAAACATTCGTTTCTAAAGCTTTAGTAATGACAATAAACATTCTTCATTATTTCAAGGAGAACGGGCTAAGGAAGAACTGTGACTTCTCTTTGGACACAAATATAACCCCTTTATCCTTTACTAAATGGTTTCATGGTTAGCCGTGGACCAGAAATATTGATCCTCAGCTCACCAATCTTCTGCAGAAGGTTTTGTGCACTTAGATGAGCAGGTCTTCAAACTGTAAATGTCATCTTGCCCAAGGGGGAAACCATCAAAGTTTGTTGAGAACCTGGAAAGATTATCCTCTCATAGCCTTTAGAGTTAAGTCAAATTAGTAAATGTTTAATAAAAGCCTACTGTGTGCCAAATAAACTATGAGGTAATGAAGTCCTTTTTGTAAAGGAGATGACTAGGAGAAAGAAGTGGGGTAGAGAAATAATAAGAAAGAGAGGGAAGAGAAAGAGGAATGAGAGAGGAGGAGAATAATATAAAAATATTTTTGTTGTTGTTGATATTTAGACTTGCCATTTCACTGGTGTAGAGAGTGCCCAGCATGAAAAATCTTTCCATCAATGTAGAACAATGGCCTTTGTGTAATATATAATTGAGAGTTTTCTGTGCATACTAATATATTATATCACTAACCAAGGGTTACACAGCTAGTGAGTATCAGAGTAATTACTTGAATCTAGGCCTTTTTGACTCCACTATGCTATAAAAAAGGGTGGCTAGGTAGTGTAAGGATAGGTGCTGGACCTGAAGTCTGGAAGAATCTTCTGCCTGACTTGAAATACAGCCTCAGACACTGGGCAGCTATGTGATCCTGGGCAAGTCACTCAATCTTATTGGCCTCAGTTTCTTAATGAGCTAGAAAAGGAAAGGGCAACCCACTCCAGTATCTCTACCAAGAAAACCCCAAATAAGGTCAAAGTCAGCAATGACTGAACAACAACAAAAAGCTACAAAAACAGATGAATTTATTTGTATCACACTTTATAGAACACTTTACTCCCAAAAACACTATTAGGGATATAGTGCAGGAATTATTTTCACTTTATAGGTGAGAAGATTGAGACTCAACAAAGCGAAGGACTTGTCCAGGGTCACTTGGCTAAAACATATCAAAATCAGAGCTGGCTCTTTCTACTAAATTGCTCTGCCTCTTCAGCTAAGGATTGGAAAGAGGGCTTTCTGGTGACTATGTATTTTGGATGGGATTTGAGCCCCCGCCCCACCACAACCTATTACAGACCTCAAAACTGACTCATGCATTTGCAAAAACAAACAAACAAAAAAACAACAGCAAATCATTTTGGACTCAGCTATAACAAGCAGAGCCAGGTGCCTGTTCTGAAAGACAAAGAAGCCTATTCCTCAAAAAAGTGACATTTACAATAAAGAAAGGTCCCATCAATTAGTATTCTGCCTTGAGGCATAGATTTATTCCGCAGTGTTTACCTATGCCTGTAGAACTTAAGAATGTTTGAATATGACATGGACATGATGGCTCAGTGCTAACCTCCGTCTGAAAATGAGAGGACAACTCAGCAAATAGCCCCAGAGAAATATCACTGGCATAAGATATGTCTCCAATGCAAGTCTTCAAACTCCAGAGTAAATAAAGAAAGAATTCTGGAGAGAAAAGTGTTGTATATTTTGGCAGAGACCCCTCACTTTTGTGTAAAAGGCAACATGCAAACTCATAATTCCACGAGGGAAGGACATGAAGACAAAAAACTCATTTAGCCTGGGCACAGTCAAATGAACCTTTTCTGTGAAATTTCAGGGCAGTGATGTTTGCCAGAAGATTTTCCAGGAATTATTAACCTCTGAAGACTGTAACCACTATTTCTCCCCATCTGCCCACGCCAAAATCATCCTCCAAAAGCCATAAAATGAGAGCCTAAAAAAAATCTGCCTGAAGAGCACTGGGCTTTTTTCCCCCTTTTTTTAAAAGGGAATTTTTTTTAAGTCTCTAAGCTTTCCAGGAGAACCCAATTAGAGGCAGTGGAGGCTTTTCCCTCCTTGACCTCTAAGGACTACAGGATAAGTAACAAGTGGCATTTTTCCATTTGGGTGGTTCCAGATGGTCAGTGAAACAGAATTAACTTTCACATATTATTCAAGTATTTATAGCTAATTTTATCCTTCTATTTACAACTAAAAGAGACATTAGAGATCATCTAGTACAGCCCCCTCATTTTACAGATGTAAAATGGAGACCCCAGAGAGAGGGAGATCAAAAGGAGAGTGACAACACAGTCACAACCAAACAAGGGCAACTTGGGCTTTTTCCTAGGACACTGAAATTAAAAGACCTCTGACAGCACCTGTACTGCTTTACCAAATAGAAACAGTAGGGATTATTATCCAATAATCAATAATAATTAATAAAACTAGAAAGCTACTAGATGGCATGCTTAACTTCTCTAACCACAGCCATCTCCCTCCTACCCTAATATTCCAGATGAACTTCTTTCCCACTTGGTCCTTTGCCTGCTTCCTAACTTAGTGACCCTCTCCTCACTCTCAAACCCTGTCCCAACTTTGTCTTGAAAATGATTGAGTATCCTTCTTAACCCCAGTTTGTTTTATCTTGTTGATTCCAGGAACCAGAATTAATTACTAACTCTTCTTCTGAGTGGCAGTGTCAGAATTCAAACCATCATTTTTTGACTCCAAAATGGCAGCTAGGTGGCCTTGGAGGTTGGATTCTGCCTCACCCCACTTAACCCTGATTGATTGGCATCCAGGGCCATCTCCAGTAGTCCTTATTTATATCTGGCCATTGGACCCAGATGGTTCTGGAGGAAAAAGTGAATTTAGCACAGCATTCCCTCACTCAAATCCTACCATGTGCTTCATATAATGTCATGATCTTTTTAAAGATCAAAGGACAAACATTATCATCATCATAATCATCATCATCATCATCATCATCATTAAGTGTGCTTTCTAAATCATGCAACATCCTTCTCTGCCATATTTTTTTCCTCTCTTTTTCTCTTCAAATACCTCATTGTTGAAAGTAATGCTCAGTGTAAGCTTCCTTCCTCCTCTCTGGGATTCCAAAGTCAGAGCATTAACCAACACAGAAAACCTAGCATCACTAAATATTTAAATATTTAACAGTTTCCTGAGGTATGGATGGACTACAGTTTCCATTTGTAGAGGAAGGAAGGATATGTGCTGATGAAACCACAAACCTACCTCTTCCCTTATAAATTATTAAAGAAAATAGATTGAGAATGAAGGTATTTTGACTAGCCCAACTAGCCCAATACCTGGGTCACCTCTGTCCTTCTTCCTACCTTCCTGTCTTCCTTTCTTCTCTAACTTTTCTCCAGTCGGGGGAATGAATATCAAGGAGCATATATTCAAGGAAAGTCTGCTTTGCCAAGAGCTCAAGGATCTGGTATTGAATATTCCATAAAATTATTCTTAAATATTTTAGGGGAATAATTATTATTAGTGAAAAATGCTTATTTATACTTTTTGATATTATTTATAATATATTTATTTTATGTTTATATTATTTATATTTATTTATTTTAATATGTATGCAATAATATATAATATTATTATAATTATTATACAAATATTATTTATTATTCCTATTTATTGAACAATAATTATATAAATGATATATACAGCTGTTAAATATTAATTTAATATTGATGTTATTTATATTTTATATATTCAGATATAAAAATAAATGCTTATTTATAACTTCATTCTCAACATCAGGGGAGGTGATAACATGACATTAACTTGAATTGGATTTGAGTGAGGGGTTGCTGTGCTAAGTCACCAGCCTCAATTTCTCCTCCGGAGCCATATGGGTCCAGTGGGCAGATATGGATCAGGATGATTCAAGATGACCCTAAAAATAAGATAATCAGATTTTAGTGACTAGCCCAAGGTGACATATCTAGGAAGTGTCAAGTGTCTGAGGACAGATTTGTATTCAGGTCCTCCTGACTCTAGAACTGGTGCTCCATCTGCCCAGCTGCCCTTTATAATTTTGTAGACCTTCAGGTTTTTTTTTCCATAGGCCTTTAAACCTTCATAATGATTTACATATGTACCTTATTTGCCTTGATGTTATTATTGTTCAGTTATGTCAGTCATTTCAGACTCTTCATGACTTCATTTGAGTTCTTGGCAAAGATACTGAGTTGTTTGCCTTTTCCTTCTCCAGTCATTTTACAGATGAGGAAACTGAGACAAACATGGTGAAGTGAGTTGCCCAGGGTCACCCAACTAAAAAGTGTCTGAGGCCAGATTTGAATTATGATCTTCTTGAATCCAAACCCAATACTCTATCCACTACACCAATTGGTTGCCCCATTTTGACTACCCGTTTTGCCTATCTTTCTAGAAATGCAGATGCAAAAAAGATAAATGTGGACCTAGATCTAAATAAAGAGTCAAATGCACAGATTTGCATCTTTACCAACCCATCAATCCCATATGAGAAAAATTACATCCACTAATGTAAGTCAATACCTTTTCTGAAATGCATAATCTTAGAGAGCTACTTAGAATAGAGAGATTAAGTAATTTGTCTAGTGACATACAACCTTTGTGTGTGAGAGGCATGACTTAAACCTAAATCTTCAAGGCTGGTCTTTTTAGTCCATTATGTAATTCTGCTGATATAGACAAAGACATAAAGATATATGTGGTATCCTTTCTAGACTCACTCTCTCAAATTAGTTTCACACCAGTAGTTTGGCTTTGTCTCAGGGTTCTAGGGTATTATTCTGGACTGCTGGATCCTAACTACCAGGTACCATATTATCAGTCAAGTTCTATTAGCTTTTTGAAAAGACATTTGCAGAAAAGGTACATCAAATTGTTATAGAACAATATTCCAAACCATACACACACACACACACACACACACACACACACACATATATATATATATGTATATATACATATATATATGGTTCCATATATACATACATATATTTTTGTGTATGTGTATGTGTAAAAAGAAAACTCAGCTTTTGATCCAGGAAGTCTTTTTCTCTCTTTATGTCCCTTCATGAAGCCTTCATGAAGCTCCACATAGCTCTCTGCCGGTCTTTGAGTATATATCTGCCTTTCTGGATTTTATAGCTAGCTTTTCTGATCTCTGAAGCTGCTGCAATCTTTGTCTTTAGTAGATGTTCTTTCCATATCTGTCTACAGGCACTTTCTCTGTTAGCCTCTACCACAATGGTGACTTCTACTATTACTTTCAGTCAGTGGTGGGAAGTCTTCAAGAATCTCAGTGTCTCTCAAACTCTCACAATTATTTGGTCATTCCTTTCTTGAAATATTCATTCACCTAGGACCAAGAAAAAAATATAAGAAATAGTCACCATGTGCTCACAGATACACAGTGACCATAGGGGGATGAAACCTACTATTCCTCCCCTATCCAGTAGCTCACAACAATCCTTGTCTTTCCCAGTACCAAGAAAGAAAAGAGATCAAGAGACAGTCAAGTCAAATCTTTTGTATATGCCATGTTTTGGCTCAGTAACTCTTGAAACAGGTTGTTCTGCTGCCATAACCAATGAGAAAAATCTTCATCACTGTACAGTACCATTCCCTCAGTCACACATGTCCACAAACAGATATTCTTTGTTGGATGTGAATCAGGCAGGGAATATCTGCGAATGTTCTATTTAACCCTCTGGAAATGGTAAAAACAAGTATATATGTCTTTAGTTTAGCAGTTTCCTCCCTATCCTATTGTATAAATATAAATTATGTAGACATGTTATCAAGAGAGAAAGATTATATAGAAATAACTAAAAATAAACTGAAGTCCATTTTTTAAAAAAAATTATAACTATTTTAAAATAATTTATTTCCTTTGTAATACTCTGAAGTTTATTTTGCATATTTAAAAACATTATTCTGAAGAGTCCATGGGCTTCTACTACTTCCACAGTGATCCATAATCCTAAAAAGGTTAAGAATTCCAGATACAACTATAGATAATATATAGTTATGGATTCAGGTACAGAGAGGAATATAGGTATATTCACTTGCAGATTCACTTTTGCATGTAATAGGAGAAATTTTGAGAGAAGAGAGAATGGTTTGAACCTAATAGGGAAAAGAAAATTGTATGAGTCATTTGGAGGGATTTGGAGTTGTGAAGGATAACAGAAAATAAATTTTGTGATGAGAAATTTTAAGAAATCTGGCTCATATTGAAGAATATTTAAAGGACAAAAATCTCCATATCCTGATTCTCTTCCTGTCTTCTTTAGGAAAAGATTGAAGGAAGAAGAGAGGGACATAGGAGAATTCAGGAAAATTTGCAAGTGAATATCTGATGAGAAGGTCTCAAGAAGGAGATATAGAGAAGGAAAAGGAGAAGGGAAATCCCAAGGAAAGTAAGAATGAGATGAATATAGCTACGCTGGTAGATAAAGCAGGTTTGGAGAGTGGGGCAAGTTGGCAAAACCGCAGATTGATATAAGGGAATGGAAAGTTTGAGTTACAATTATGGCATTTCTGAGACTAAGAAAATGAAGTTGTATGTAGCCATCAAGTAATTTGGAAGTGATAATGCATTATAAAAGTTTTAAATAGATTTTGTATGTAATGTTTACACAAACTACCTACAAATAGTTTTAGGAAAAAAAACTTAAAAGACAAGGTTCAAAATCTCCTTCAGCAGGGTGAATTTTATATTGTCTTTCAATATGCTCAATATTTGCACTTTTACCACAGTCAAATTGTTGCCATTTATGTTTTAAGTACATACATATCTCTCTCCTTAAAAAGAAGGTGAAGGGATCCTATAAACAGCTCTCCATATTTCAAGTTATCAAAAAAAATGAAATTCCAAAAGAAACTAAACAAAGCAAACAATGACACAACCAGAAAAAAAATTCACTTTGGGCATAAAAGGAACCTGAATTGGCAAAGAAGAAAAATTATTTTTTTCAAGAAGTTGGAAAGTAGAATATCACATAGAATATGAAGGGAGGAGAGGACAAATGTACACCTGGAAATACAAAAGCCAAAGTTGAGACTATTTCTGAAGATGAGAGAGCTGAATACTCTTGAGAAGAAGTGGCTTCTTGCCCTGTTAGGAATGATGGAGTAAGACAGAAACATATGAAAGAAACATATGAAGAAGATTTTACATACACACACATATACATGCACACACACATACATACAGTGTATTGGAGATATTAACATCTGGCTAAGAAAGTGGCATCTGAGAAAATAGTAGGATAATATGCTTTTGGTCAAAAATAAAGGTTATCTAAGGAAAGTCGTGAAAGTATATATGCCTGACGTTTTACATCTCTAAATGTCTCTAAACTAATAAGGACAAGAGAAAACTATTCAAGTTTATCTAGCAAGTTAGAAACCATATAGACTAAATTGAAATAGAGAGGATAACAGTTGAAATTTTTCAAAGTAAATGGGAGATAAAATTTAAGAAAAGGATTCAGAAGTAAAATCCATGATCTCAAATGCCTGTACAAATTTTCACTATTTAAAAACTAAGAAAGAAGAATCTGGGGTCTTAGTGCAAAGCGATGTAACTAAGATATGTTGGGATAAAACACATTCCTGGAATAGAGTATAAAATGGTTATCCTTTTTTTCAAAAGTAACAGATAAGCAATGAGAGTGTAGTAGTATTGTATTATTAAGAAGACATAATTGCAAGAGTAAATCCAAAAACTAGAAGGGAATGTGTTATAGAGAATGTCGGGATATAATTTAATTTAGGGAGGAATATAAGAGTTTTGACATCAGAGTACACTTCAGGTCACCTAGGGAAAAAAATCAATGAGAATTGGGGAATAGATCACCAGTCTAGTAGAGAGGCATGCAATAGTAGCACATACAAACTTTGATTATCTAGATATCTCTGGGATCTTCCTACCAGAACAAAGTAGCTAAAACCTTCTTTTTCATTAATTAATTTTCATCCATATGCACGTGAATACTTTTAAGTTACAAAATTTCCTTCTACTCTCCCTTCCCACCCCCCTCTCCTCAGCTGTGAACAGTAAGGTTAGCATTTTACATACATATATTTGATAAACATGTTTACAGATTAGCTATTTTCATAAGAGGAATTAGAACTAAGGGAAAGAGATTCATAAGAGATAATTTTTATAAAGTGTTCATCAGATTCTGAAGGGTTGCGGGGTTTTTGTGTGTGTTTTATGTTTTGTTTTGCTTTTCTTCCTCTGGATGGGGATAACATTGTCCATAGCTGGTCTCTAATACCTTCTTGAAATATTTTAATGATAACTTCATCCTTCAAAAGGTAGAGTAATCAGCAAGGAGAATACCAGATGTGAGTTGAATTAATGAGAACAGTTTAAAGCATAGAAATGATTGAAACTTTTCACTCATTTTTGGAGAGTTGTAGAGAGTGTGATGAGAAATGATTACTCCTTCTTAGAATTTGTAATAGAAGAGAGGAAATCTAGGTATACTATGACCTGTCCCTATAACTGAGAAAAGTTGATTTTAAACGTTCAGAAGAAGGTTAGCATTCCAGGTACTACATTTCTGAAAGAAAAACAGTCCAGGAGAGATGGGAAGCTCCCAGAATAAAATTATGAAAACAAAAATTGAAATCATTCTATTGAAGAGGAAATGTAGGAAAAAGCTGAAGAAATCACTATAGATGTAATTTGAAGTCACCAACCACGCTATCTTTGTAAAAAAAGATTTATACAAAAGATAAAAGTAAGAATGGATAACAGAGGATATTCTAAAACAAGTGTAATGAGTACTGATGTTGAGGATAGGCTGAGGTTCTAAAAAGAAACTAAGGACAGCAAAAAAAAAATTGGTTAAAGTTCTAATGGGGAAAACATGAAGTCTAAAGAAGAGTGAAGATTGTTTCTTAGAGTGAATGGGATGGTGATAATTTGGTAACAGGGAGAAGACAGAGCTGTTAATTTTTGTTTGTTTTTGGTCTCACACCCATCCCCACCCTGCCAAGGTAAATAACTTTTGATCTGTAAATAACAAATATGACTAACAAGGAATTGATAAACAAGGTAAGTAAGAAGAGTATAAGAGTTAATTAATTAGTTTTGATGAATTCAAGACACTTGACCCAAAACTTCAGATATTAGAAGAACTTGCAGATATGACTGAATAAGCCACTATTAATGAGAAATGAAAGATCAAGAAAAATGGGAAAGGGGCCCACTGGTATAGTGAAGGGCAATTTTTAAAAACTTGAGAATAGAATCTGTTAACTGTAACCAATGAGTTTGACTTTGATTCCTAGCAAAATTCAAGAAGAGATCATTAAACATGATTTTTCTAATTTTGAAGCTAGTCTTTTAGCCACTTTTTGATACTACTATAGAAGAGAGAGATAGATATAAATATAAACATAGATAAAGGTAGCTTTAACCTTACTTGTCTTTATGTCCTCTACAGTACCTCTCCTCTTTTTCTCTCTCTCCCTGTCTCTCTCTCTCTCTGTCTCTTTCTCTCTCTCTGTCTCTGTCTCTCTGTCTCTCACACACAGACACACAAACACACACATATACACACACAAACACACATACACACACCTATCAATCCATCTATACAATTTTCATTTATCTATATTGAAGCCACACATCTGTCTCCTTATCTCTACCCACATCTATATACCTCTGACCATGAGAATCTCCTTTCAAGATCTTCAGTTTCCTATCTGTAGAGTAAAAGGATTAAACTAGATGCTCTCTAAGTTTCCTTTTAATTCTAGAATCTATGAGCCTATGATCTATATCTGGAGTGTGTATATGTGTACATAAACAAATATCTGAGTATGACCAAAGAAAACTCCTAGAGCAATTATGTGCTTGAAATATTGGAACTGGTGCTAGATGTTTCCTATGTGGCTGTTTTGCCTTCATTTTAATTTTTTTCTATTTTTTTGCCTGCATTTTTACAACTCTTTTAGAAACACCAAATAAAAGCAGTGTGGATGATGAAATGCCCTCCAATTGCTGAAAGCGTTTGGGAAACAATACAAAATGATTTTTTATTTTTTTAAGGAGCAAGATTCAGGTTCAATCAACTCTGAAGTCTAAGCTTAGGTTGGCTAGGGTCCAGTGACTTTTGGAAAGCCACAAGGAAACACAAGGTGGGAGGAGAGGAGACTCACAGGAGACTTGGTCAGTCTCACAAGTTCTAGGAAAATGGGAAGTTTTCATAACTCACCCAGGAAAAAAAGATGTAATTCAAATAGAGTTGTATATTTTGTGGTCGAGCTGGAAAGAGGCAGAGTAAGGGCTCCAGTCTATGCATTTGCCTTAGCCAAATTTCTGTGCTACAAGTAGAAGGATATATTGGTAAATTTTCTCTCAATTTTGGCTTTTTCAGAGGACCCTAGAATTTTAATTTAACCATAGTTATAATAAAGATATAGTTTAAAGAGCACAGGTCAGGATTCTTTGCTCCCCAAATCTCCCCCTACTCTCAATCCTTTAGTGGCCTGTTTACCCATTTCCATTTTACCTCAAAGTTTCTTAAGGATTTCCTTTGTCACAACCTTAGGAAATATGGAGAGCAAAGATTATTTTGTAAATTACTTTGTAAATGAAGAAACAGAGCAAGTTAAGGAAACTCTTTAAATAACAAAGAGCAAGGAAATCAAATCCAATTATAATAAGGATGAAGGAGTTGTACCAGAAAGAGTACTTGCTTTGGAATCTGTGGATTAAATCTTGACTGCTAATTACTATGGTTATGCTGGAAGATGAGTCTCTACTTCTCAAAACCTCAGTTTTCTTAATTAAATAATGAATAGGGCACTTACTATCTCATGTATGGTCGAGAGCCTCTGCAGTCCCTCCCAGCTTGAAAGCTGAGACTATGAATCCACCCATTTTACAGATGAGAAAACTAAATACTTAGAAAAGGGAAATGATTCCACAAATGGGCTTTGAACCCAGATCTTCTTTTTTGTTTTTAGGGGTTTTTTTTTGCAAGGCAAACGGGGTTAAGTGGCTTGCCCAAGGCCACACAGCTAGGTAATTATTAAGTGTCTGAGACCGGATTTGAACCCAGGTACTCCTGACTCCAGGGCCAGTGCTTTATCCACTACACCACCTAGCTGCCCTGAACCCAGATCTTCTAACTTCAAATTCAGTGTTGTTTATATACCAACCTATTTCCTAATTTTCCCAGAATCTGGACTCCAACCCAGATTTTTTAACTTCCACTTTATATTTACTTCCCCAAATCCTTCCTTCTTAATAATTCTATGAAATAGGGTACCATTAACAATTCTTTTTCTGAGACATAAAGGCTCTTCAGTCTCTTAAGAAGTTTCTAAAAGTTGATGTGACTTGACATCTTAACAGGCATCAATTCATATCAAATTTAAAACAAGACCTTCAGGGAATGTGACACAGGATACACTGAGGGGAGAGAGGATGGAAAACTGGAGGTTGTGGAAGGCTGCCAAAAGCTAGACTGTTCATAATTCACAATTATGCCAAGGCTCCAGCTGTTTGCTGTCTCATTTACTGGAAGATCCCTGATGTCTGAGTACAAAACTGTTGTTCATTGATTCATGTCTTTCCCTTTTCAATGCTGGAAAGTGATTTTACTAGACAAATCTATTTCATCCAACTCATTTCAAAGGAAATTTTTCATTTCCAAAGGAGAATGAGAATCCTTGATCCTTGTGGTTGGTGTTATTCTTGCTATTGCTGAAATGATCATTTTCTCTATTAACTGTCAAGCTTTTTATCTGTCAATAAGATAGATATCTTAGCATACTAGAATATTTACCATATTAGAAATGAAACATATTGAGATTATTCTAAAAACATCAAATCTAGCAAAGTCCCTGAAATGTTTGCAGAGATCTTCACTGATTCTGGACCACATTTTGAGAAGACCTATTCTAACACTTTCATTTTATAGAAAAGAACATAAGACCATTTATGGGAAATGACTTGCCCAATGACATAGTTGGAGAGCAGTAAAACAGGGACTAGAACCCAGATCATATTATACTCCATTGAATGCTCTTGAAAAAAAAATCCCTATACTATTTTTTGAATTTTAGAACTGCTTTGTTTATATGACACTAAAATAACTAGCCACTTAAGTGAAGGGAAAAAATGCCTTTTAAAAAATCTGAATGTGTATTGAGTCAATAGTATTACTATACAGAACTGAACAATTTTTAGGTTTCATATTTTACACAGTGACTCTGTCTGTAGGGAATTTCCATTCAGCAGCTCAGACCGCTTCCATAAGAGCAGCAGTACATGTCCATTTTCAGAAATAGCCTGTTAGAATGGGTAAAAATAGCACTTACTTGTCTTAGATTCAGAAGCCTTTAGTAATTTGGGGCCCTTGGATGCATTCCATTCTAAACTCAGTTTTCTTTTGGATTAAGACCTGGCTTCCCAATTTCCCTTCATCAAACATTAGTTTTCCCTAAAAATTAACAAAACTATTCCAAAGAAGTTGATCAACTAAGGACATAAAATGTTTCAACCACATGGTGTCAGATCTCCTCCAATATGATGGATCTTTGATGACAATAGGAGTCACCATAACATCTACTGATTAAGATACATTTCTCTAGGAGAAGGGAAGGTAGGTGGGGAAGTTGGGAGCAGGATATAAATGTATCTATAAAAGTTATGTGTCCCACTGTTCTTTTTGAATATTTTTGTTGTCTTAGGACAAAATAAATCTTTTGTTAACTCTTCAATAATGTGAATGCCTCATTCCAATCCAACACTGAACTTGAAGTAAAAAGGTGCTGATGTTATGCTCAACCCTACCATGTGGGTACTACATCAGGATGAGATGGCCTCATGGATCATATCTGGTTGAGCTAGGGGAAGGGCTATGCAAATGTGGAGTACAGTATGATCAGATCATGGATCACTGCTTGTCACTTCATTATAAGAGTCATCTAATCATTTGTAGGAAATTTTCTCTTTGGTATAGGTTGTGACAGTGAATTTGGGTGGTGCCACCCAAATATCATGGTTCTTTAAGTAAAGAACTCACAACTAACCCTGCAAGTGGGAAATGATAGATTTTATTCACAAGATTGCAAGGTTCATCACTGGGCCACAAGGCACAAGTAATTCACAGACTAAACTTAATCTGGAGAGTCAGCAAGTTATTTGAGGATAGACTGAATAGTTTCATTGAAAGAGAGAGAGAGAGAGGTTTAGAAAAACATAAATCTAGGAAAGAACTTTGGGAAAGAAGGGAGAAGAAAATGATACATAGTTCAGGAGAGGAGAGAAGAAAACTGTGGATCAATATAAATTCAGTCAAATGGAGTTGGGATCCTATTGCTCCAAGAGCACAGCCCACAGCATGCTGTACTGGCTTTAGAAAGAGAGAGAGAGAAAGTTAGCAGCCCTGCCAGAAATTCAACAAAGAAAGATCCTTCCACCCTGGAAGAATTTGCTTAAATGAATTTTCATAGTGGGTAGGACAAAGTTGGTGCTTGAGGAGTGGTTTAGCACCTGGTTTGCATTCTCCCATGGGTATGCCATAGGGTGGCTACCAAAGAATGATTAAGACAATACTCATTACTCTTCGATGATGGTTCTATGCACTAGTCTTTCCTGCTCCATATGGCATAAAACCTTCCAGTCTAATTTGCGCCTTGCTTCATAGACATTGAGTTCTCATTCATACAGGTGATTAATTGGATAGTTGCTGGAGAAAGCTTTCCAGTAGAAATAAAAAAAAAATCATCAAGTCCAGTATTCCATGTCTATTATTGGCTGTCCTGAAGAAGCTGTACTGACTGCATAATAAGACTGAAAGTCAACAGGATTAGAAATTCAAAAACTGGAGATAGAGCTTTCAGCTTTGAGTAGTCATGCAGCAACAATCAAGTATCAACTAATGTAAGTAGTGGTCACACAAATGAGGGAATCTTTTTCTATTTTTTTCTTTTTTGTGGGAGGAGACAATCATTCAATTTTTGAGTTCCACATTCCCTCCATTCTTTCCCTTTCTTCTCTCTCCTTCCTTCCCATTGTGAAGGCAAGTATTATGATACAAGGGATCTTTTCAAAAGATGGGGAAAAATAATAGGCTGCAGACAGGAACTCACCTAATGGTTCTGGTTTCCACTGAGATTAGATCCATGAGTTGGGAGAATGAGGTTGGAAATAAGGAAAACCCTATTAAATGTCCAATGATGGTTACAAAAACAAACAATTATATAATTACTTCTTCAAGGAGGAAGTCAGTTCATTGCATGAGTTCAAACACAGGAGTCAATGCTTAGAAATTTTCTGCAGTTGACTGGAATAGGATGGGAGAGATCACTGAGATCTTACTTCTGCAAAGTTAGCTACATTTATTAGAACCTCTAGAAGGAGACTATCATTTATCTCTATTTAGGTGACTTAAATTAGGAACTATTTTTATCTAATCCCATAGAGATAATTTCATGTCTGGCTACAGGAAAAAGGGTGAAGTTTCAAAAGGAAATGAATTTTATAGAATGAGTTTGTATAGTCTACCTCTAACTTTCAAGTCCTGCTATAACAATGCCCAGTCTAACTCTAGGGCAATTAGGTTCAATCTTGTGGGTGGAACCCCATAAGAATGACTTCAGACTTTAGCTATGGGTCTGCCCTGCCCCACAATTGAACAGGTTTGGATGATTAATTGGGGAAAGTTGAGTAGGATGTGGGGACAGATTTAATTAGTATGAATAAGAATTTTGGAAATAAGAAAAGTCACAGAGTCAACTGTACAGCTCAGGCAGAAAGCAATGACACTATCTCATAGAAAGAGATCCTAAAACATGTTACTGATAAGAAAGTAGCTGATAGCCAATCCATGGGGTTGCTCATAAAATTGTACAAGGAAATTCATCACCAGAGCACTTTGGTTCCTGCAGTTCCTTCCAAACCTAAGGCATTCTTAAAAGCCCACCCTATTTGGATCATTTAAGTGATATTCTACATGGAAGACTTGCTATTGTTTTTCCTTCATTCTCTTGAGAGTAGGAAGGTGATCTCATGACTTGCAAGTGAATTGGATTCACGTGAGGCAGGGATAATAAAATGGAAACCTATAGAAAGAAGGGGAATTATGGGTTCAGTATCTGGGTGCCCTTTTAGCATCTTCCATGCATGCTATTGTGAAAAGCTACTGGAAAAGTTACTAAGAGCATGTTCCTAAGAAGAAGAGGTAAAAGGTATTTCTTTTCTAGTGAAGGAAAGAAAAGAAACATTTATTATAGCAACTCAACTTACAGCCACTCTGTGTTACCCTGAGGAAAGCAGATAACACCTGGCAGCTTACAATGAACTACAGGAAACTGAAAAAAAGATGTCAGGTTCATCACTTTAATTCCTCCTGATCTTGGCAATGTTGTAGACCAGTTAGTCCAGACCCAGAATCAGCAGTATGAAGCTTACTGACCTCATCAATGCTTTTTTAAAAAATCTATTCTCATGGTTAAGACTACTCAGGAAGGGTTTGCTGCTAAATGAGGGATCCAATATATTTTCTCCTTTCTTCCCCAGATTTTCTTGACATTTTCTTCATACTGCCACATTATGGGGTGAGAGGCTTGAAAGAAATCTCTTTTCCTGAGCATTTCAATGAACCCCTGCTACACTGGTGATATAATTATGATTGCCACAGTGGCAGAGATCATAGATCAAATGGTGGTCCATAGGAGGAATAAGCGTTGAGAGTTAAATCGTTTCTGCTGATATAAGTTTCATGGGTTAAAAAGATTGTTTCACCTCATCTTTTTTCCTAATTCTGCTATTTTGCTCTGCAAAATGCTTATTTTGAGTTTCTATGTGTTTGGAGGTAAACATAGGAGAGTTATGGAAACATACTGCTTACTCCACCATCTTGGCTCCCAAAAGTCCTATCTTTCTTTTTGCTTTTTCTCATCCCTTCCTACCTTGCTTCTTTTTCCTGCCTCTCTTAAATATTCTTCTTACTGAGAAACATAAACAGCTAAGACCTGAGGGAATTATAGCTACATATAATAGTGATAAAAATAAAAATGAGGAAAGAGCAATAAGATCATTTCTAAGAACTGGTGCCAACCTAAATACCTATATCCTTCAAACTACAATAACAAGAAAAATTTTAAATATAGAGAGATAATAGTTGAAATCAAAATCTTGGAGGAATAGAATGAAGTACATGCCATTTCTGTTTTCCTCTCTGCTCTTGGGCTTCATCCCTAAAAATAATAATTACTTTATTTTCAAGTCTAGATTAGATGAAAGTGAGAAAATACTGAAATCTGAAGACAGAAAAGTTGAAATAATTGAGTTCATTGAAAATCCTTTTTTTTTTTGAAGATAATTTTAAACTCGATTATTTAGAAAGTTAAGTAGTATGGTAGCTGGAATATGGGACATGAAATCAGAAAGACTTGAATTCAAATTCATACTCAAATCCTTACTTGCTGTGTGATCCTGGCTAAGTCACTTAAACTGTCTACTTCACCTGTAACAGATAATTAATAATAACATCTACATTCTAATGTTATTGTGAGGATTAAATGAGGTAATATTTATAAAAAGCTTTGCAAACTTTGAAGTAGTCTATTAAATATTATTAACAAAATCTTCAGGAACTAAGCACAATACTGAAATGAACATTATCTGTACCTCAAAAGAATTTGAAAATGATCTGGTCATATTTTTAGTGTGATATTGAAAAGCTCCTTTTGAATTTGATTATATGAATCCAACTAACTGACCTATTATACCCAAAACAGTCATTTTTAAAAAAAACTGGCATTTTCAATAATTCCCAGATATGAATACCATCTCCCACAATATTTGAGAGAAAATAAAATATTTCAAGACCTGAACAGCACATTCAGAATCAATCATTACCATTAGAATTGTCAAAGAAAGACACAGCTCTCATGGAACATCCATTCAAAAAGGACATCAAACACTATGCCTACATTAGAAATTTGGGAAAGATTTTGAAAATATTCAGAAAGCCACTGGACAATATCTATCTATTATTGAAGGAGTAACCTTGACTATCATATCATTCTGTTAAAGGCAACAATGACACAAAAATTATGTTGAATGGAATCTGGTAAGCAATATTGAAATTCTAGTTTCCCTTAGTCACTGTTTTAAAAGAAACTTAACAATTTAAGTTTTTAAGGCAGTACAAAGAGTCAGAGAACAAAATAATTCAATAGTGATTTTGACAAAGTGAGATATGGAAAAATTTGGTTTCCTATATGATCAGAGTAGTCTAGAATAATAAAAATGCAAGTGAACAAAATTCAAACAGAAAATTTATGTACCCTTCATATAATGAGTGATAGAAAATTTACGTCAAAAGAAGTTACTGAAACTTTAAGCTTTTATGAAATACTGAAAAGTGTCAGAATAATGTATGAATTATTAGCAAGGGACTTAAACAGCTTCTCAGAAGTAAGCCTAATCACATTTTTCTTAATAGAAGGCTTCACATACATAATTTCAGTCATTCAAACACTAATGAAACCTCCAAACCCAGGAAAAATACATGCATGTGCTTTATACAAAGCATTCATATCTTATATTACTAAAAAAAAATCTACATTTAAGAAACATTATATTGACAGAGAAGCAAAAATGGTGTGCCCAGAAATCCCATGACTGAAAAGAGTGACTTACTATCAATTTGATAATTATTGAACAAGCTGTCTCAAAGAGACCTACCATGTATAATGACTATGGATTATTGAAAAGTCTTTGAATCAGTTCCATACTCATGATTTATTCATGTAGTGTAAACATATAAAAGAGACCAAATTATAGCAAGAATACTAGAACATTTAATTTCTACATGGGGTGGGGTGGCTAGGTGGCATAGTGGATAAAGCACCAGCCTTGGAGTCAGGAATACCTGGGTTCAAATCTGGTCTCAGACACTTAATAATTATCTAGCTGTGTGGCCTTAGGCAAGCCACTTAACCCCATTTGCCTTGCAAAAACCTGAAAAAAGATAATAATTTCTACATGTGAATCTGTTTTTTATTTAACATAACACTGACACAATAATGCCAAGAACAATTAATGATTCGTAGCATATTCCAGGGAGACTTTCAGCCTATATTGATTCTGCTTTAAATCCATGATCATTTCTAATAAGTATAACTAAGTGTGGCTTCTACATCATTGAGGAAATTGAACCAAAACATATTGTTAATCCTCTATGACATCAAGATATATATACCTTTATCAAAAAACTGTACTAAAAAGTTTTTTTTCAAATGATATCAAGATGTCATTTGAGAATGATTCTAACCAAATCCTAAAGTGACAGAACCCACAAAAAGATAGTGAAACAATTTTCCAGTCCAAGATATATGGTAAGATGCCTGTGAAGGATCTGTTACACTGAGGATAGAAAGGACCTACAGAGCAGCCCAGATCATGCTAGAGGGAACCAGCTTCAACTTTCCAAGAACAGACCATAGGGTGCCTAGGTCAGCAGCAGCAGTGGCAGATTCCAGACCTTTCAGCCAAGGGAATTCCAAGGACTACTTGGAAGGTAAGCAAGAAAACTCTGCCATACCAGGGTGAAAGAGGAGCCCCCAGTTTAGCACAGACCTCAACAGCAGACCCAACTCCAGTGAACCAGGAACAGGCTTCAGGTGCTACCTGGAAGCCGCTTCCTGAGCCCTCAGTCCACAGATGGTAAAGGGATCTGAAGGAGATTACAGGAGTCTCTATACTATACTTGAGGTGGGACATAGTTGCATTGCCCACACTCAGATCTAGTTCACAACCTGGGACCCCAGTCTCAGGCAAAGGAGCAGAAGCATAACAGAGCTTACTGCCTGCAGTAGAGCAAGGACTTTTCCCCACAGATCCAGAGCCCAGACCAGGAGAACAATTATAGACTCTCATTAGATGTGGGAGGAATTGAAAACTTGCAGGTCTCTGGAGTAGCACTGAAAACAGCTTGAAAAACCTTTCAAAAGCTTGGGGAAGTATGTCTCCACTAAGGAAGCAGAGCCCACCTTAACAAAAAGTTAAAATCAAGCCATAGTCTGAGAAAATGAGCAAGCAAAAGAAAAAAAAAGATTATAGACAATTACTTTGATCAAAATACACAATCAGAAGATGACAAAGTCAAAGCTTCTGCATCCAAAAGGTCCAAGGAATATATCAATTTTACTCAGGTCATGGAAGAGCTCAAAAAAAGACTTTGAAAATTTAGCAGGGGAGGTAGATGGAAAAATGAAGAAGAGAAATGAGAGTGATACATGATAATCATGAAAAGCACATCAACACTTTGAAGACATAGATACAAAAAACACTAAAGAAAATAACATCTTATAAATCAGTTTGGAGCAAATGGAAAAAGTGGTCCAAAAGACCAATGAGGAGAAGAATGCCTTAAAAAGCAAAATAGGCCAAATGGAAAAGAGATATAAAATTGCTCTGAAGAAAATAATTCCTTAAAATATAGAATTGAGGTCTCACTCAGTGGTAGCCGGCAGCACTTGCAGGCTACTCCAGATGGCCCCCCAATCACCCCCTCTCTCCCCTGGCTCTTGGTTCTCAGACTTGGATGCTGTG
Source organism: Macrotis lagotis (assembly GCF_037893015.1). Lineage (NCBI taxonomy): Eukaryota > Metazoa > Chordata > Mammalia > Peramelemorphia > Peramelidae > Macrotis > Macrotis lagotis. The sequence continues at coordinate 426,845,562 of NC_133658.1, read as the reverse complement.
CAGTCTCAGATTAAACAAAAATGGAAGAAGAAATTGCTGCTCTTGTGATTGACAATGGCTCTGGCATGTGCAAATCTGGCTTTGCTGGGGATGATGCTCCTCAGGCTGTGTTCCCCTCCATTGCTGGATGCCCAAGACACCAGGGTGTCATGGTGGGAATGGGGCAGAAGTACAGTTATGTTGGTGATGAGGCCCAGAGCAAGAGAGGTATCCTGACTCTGAAATATCCCATTGAGCATGGCATTGTTACCAACTGGGATGACATGTTGAAAATCTGGCATCATGCCTTCTACAATGAGCTTCGTGTAGCCCCTGAAGAACACCCTGTTCTGTTTACAGAAGCTCCTTTAAATCCTAAGGCCAACAGAGAGAAGATGACACAGATCATGTTTGAGACCTTCAACACCCCAGCAATGTATTCAGGCTGTGTTGTCTTTGTATGCCTCTGGTTGTACCACTGGTATCATCATGGACTCTGGTGATGGTGTCACCCACACTGTGCCCATCTATGAGGGTTATGCCCTTCCCCATGCCATCCTCCATCTGGATTTGGCTGGCTGTGATCTGACAGACTACCTCATGAAGATACTGACAGAAAGATGGTACAGCTTCACCACCACAGCTGAGAGGGAAATTGTTCATGATATCAAGCAGAAGCTGTGCTATGTTGCCCTGGACTTCGAGCAGGAGATGGCCACTGCTGCTTCATCCTCTTCCCTGGAGAAGAGCTATGAGCTGCCTGATAGCCAGGTGATCACCATTGGCAATGAGAGGTTCAGGTGTCCAGAGGCCCTCTTCCAGCCATCCTTCCTGGGTATGGAATCCTGTGGCATTCATGAGACCACTTTCAATTCTATCATGAAATGTGATGTTGATATTCGAAAGGATCTATATGCCAACACAATATTGTCTTGTGGTACTACTATGTACCCTGGTATTGCTGACAGAATGCAGGAAGAAATCACAGCCCTGGCACCTAGCACAATGAAAATTAAGATCATTGCTCCCCCTGAACGTAAGTATTCAGTCTGGATTGGTGGTTCTATTCTGGCTTCTCTCTCCACCTTCCAGCAGTAAGCAAGAATATGATGAATCTGGCCCATCCATTGCCCATCGCAAATGCTTCTAAATGGACTGCTAGAAGATGCATAGCATTTGCTGCATGAGTATTCACAAAGTAAAAATTTGCCCTGGCAAATATACACCTCATGTTAGCCTCATGAAACTGGAATAAGCCTTCTTTGAAAAGAAACTTGTCCTTGGGGACGTTTGTATCTGATATTAGACAAATATCAGCACTTTTTAGATTGTTGAACTGTTACTGATTTGACCTCATATTCAAGTTAACAGTTGTTCCCGTGGTGTACATTTTAGCATACCTTGTACATATCTTTGATCTAAACTCTGATACAAGTCACTTCATTTTGACAGGTAAGGCTAAGAGTTAACTTCTATAGAGAATTGACCTGATAATACAGCAATATAGTATTTGGCTGGTTGACATTCAACAGCTTACAGTTTAGTTCTATTAAGCATCAGATCTGTACAGGGTATCTAAAGGTCAGATTTCCAGCATCTAAAAGAGCTGACTAGCAGAATTTCTGTCCTATGGCTGGCAAGAGTTATTAAATGTGTGTTATATCTTGCCTTCATCCTAGTGGGAATACATATTGAATCCAAGCCTTAGGAACCAGTTTTTTTTCTTAACCCACTGTTTTCCCCCCAATGTCATGGGGCTAAGTTACTCAACCTTGAGTTGCAAAAGTTTGCATTTACAACCTGTAAATTTGTGCATCTAGTTAATTTATGTAAGATTTTTGTACGTTGCCTTAATGTTCTCACATGACAGTAGAATACCAAAATTTGTAAGTCATCCTAAGAGTTGAGAATTGTAATGCCCAACACATCATTGTGTAAGGAAAATAAAAGTGCTGCAAGTAAAAATAAATATAGAATTGAACTAAGGAAAGTTGATAACTTTTTGAGAAATCAAGAAACAATAAAATGAAAACAACATGATGAAAAATTAGAAGAAAATGTGATACATCTCATTGGAAAAACAACTGACCTGGAAAACAGATCCAGAAGAGATCATTTTAAAATTATTGTACTACCTGAAAGCCATGACCAAAAAAAAAAAGACTCTAGACTTCATTTTTCAATAAATTATCCAGGAAAACTGCTTTGATATCCTAGAAGCAGAGGATAAAATAGAAATTGAAAGAATGTATCAATTACCTCCTTACAGAGATCCCAAAATGGAATTTGGCCAGGAATATTATAGCCATATTTCAGAACTCCCAAACCAAGGAAAAAAATCCTACAAGCAGCCAGAAAGAAACAATTTAAATACTGTGAAGGCAGTCAAGATAACACAAGTTCTAGCAGTTTCTACATTAAAGGATTGTAGTTCTTGGAATATGATATTCAAGAAAGCAAAAGAGCTTGTATTACAACCAAGAGTCAATCTTCCAGCAAAACTGCTGGACATGCAATGAAATAGGGGATTTTCAAACTTTCCTGATGAAATAGCCAGGGCTAAATAAAAAACTTGATCTTCAAATATAAGACTCAAGTAAAGTATCAAAAAAGTAAACAAGTGGCAGCTAAGAGGCACAGTGGAAAGAACACTGACTGTAGAGTCAAGAGGACCTGAATAAATCCTGCCTCAAACATGTAATAATTACCCAACTGTGTGACCTTGGACAACACTGTTGGCTTGCAAAATAAGGTAAATCATAAGGGACTTAATGATGCTGAACTGCTTAGGGCAGTTAGAAGGAACATATAAAAAACAAGCCATTCCCCAATTGATTAATGATCAAGAGCTATGAACAATTTTCAAATGAGATAATCAATGCAATCTATGTAAATCATCTTTTAAAAATGTCCTAACTCACTATTGATAGAAGAAATGTGAGTTGGAAAAATTCTAAGGTTATACCTTATACCTTTTAGATTGGCTAATAGGACAGAAGGAGAAAATGACAAATATTAGAAGGGATGTAGGGAAATTGGGACATCAGTGCATTGTTGGAGGAGTTGTGAAATGATTAAAATATTCTGTAGAGCAATTTAGAACTATGCTCAAAGGACTATCAAATTATACTTACTCTTTGACCATCCAGAAAAGATGAAATATGGGAAGAAAAGAATCTATATGTACAGGGATATTTATGGCAGCTCTTTTCTGGTGGCAGGGAGTTAGAGATTGAGGGCATGCCCAGTGATTGGGGAATGACTGAACAAATAGTGGTATGTGATTGAAAAGAAATGCTATTCTATTTTGGAAAATGTTGAGCAGGATGCTCCAAGTAAAAAAATAAAATAAAACAAAAATTGAATAGATGAAATGGGAAATGTTCTTTATATAAACTAACAGCCATATTGCAGAATGATCAGCTATGAATGACCTACCTTTTCTCAATAATACTGTGACTCAAGAGAATTCTGAAGGATTTATGATAAAAAATACTATCCATTCCAAAGATAGAGTTGATGGTGACTGAGTACACCATTTTTTCATTTTAATTTTCTTGAGGTTTCTCTTTTTTTTAGAGGGGGGGATTATATTTACTTTTGCAACATGACTTATAGCAATGTTTTTCATGACTACACTTACTTCAACTGGGGAAAATTGAATCAAATTAAATTTTTAAAAAGTTATCATTGGAACTAGATAAGTGTGAAACTCTTAACACACAAGGAAAGAGAAAGATTGAATGTTTGAGCTCGAAAAGTAAGACTTTGTAAGATAAAGGTAAATATGATAACAGCTCATTTATACAATGTTTTACATTTGGTCAGATATTTCATATATATTCTTTGCTCCTCACAGCAACTCTATGAAATAGGTTATTAAGTATTATCCCCATTTTATAGATGAGGAAACTGAGAATGAGAGATATTAAATAACTTTCCCAAATCATAAATTTTAGTGACAGTTTTCAGGTTCAGATTCTCATTGCTTCAGCTTCAGAACTTTCTCCACTATACTTCAATCAAAGAAAACTGGGCATAAAAATATCAACAAAAAGAATGTAACTGAATATTTAGGAGAGTGATTTCAAACTCAAATAGAAACAAGCATCACTTATCTTTGCAAAAGGATTCCTTCAGACCACATATTGACATAGTATTAACAGTACTACCTATATCATAAACCAATGTTATCTATAGTTTCTTAAATTTTATTAATTTTGTTAAATATTTACAAATTACATTTTAATATGATTCATACAACTTTCAAGAGTACTGTGGGTCACATGTGTCCCACAGACTAAATATTTGACTTCTCTTCCTTAGAAGTTTTAATCATGTCCTCAATCTAAAGCTGAATAGGAAGAACACATTTAAAGTAATTTATATATTTAGATATAATGTATATTATATATATATATATATATTTATATATATATATATGAAATACTGGCCTTAATATACACTTTTCGAATTATAAAAAGGACCTTAACAGTTTTGGGAATCAACATAATGAAAATATGCACTATGTTAAGGAAATACAGAGTTTATCACTCCATAATATCTATAAAAAATTAATATATTGCATCAAATTGAAGAAGATTCATCAATATTCTTAGAGTATATGACAAAACAGGTCAAAATTGCTAATTTTAGATTAAGCACATATTTCTCCTCTAGGTGCTACTGAAAGCTAATAGAATTTTATTTGTTGAATTTACCTTAAAATGGATTTATGAATGGAATCCATAAAATTACTAAGGCCCAAGAATGGACCCCATTTCTGCATTGCATTTACACTAACTTTTATCCAACAATATATTGACAAAGAAGAGTCAGGAAGATCTGTTTATGGAAATAGAGAAGTTTATAATGGCAATTCACAGCCAGTTCACGGATACCAGTTATTATAACAAGTATGTGCTTATTCAATTATATCATAATGACTGAAGTATAGTATGCAAAGAAATTGTGGAGATGGAACAACATATCATTGTAGGTAAAAAATATTGTAACTATAGAATACCTGGAAAGACATGAAGAGGTTGCTGGAGGTGTTTTTAGAAACTTATTTTCTTCCAAAGACTGATAAATTCCAAATTTCTATGCTACAAATAGAGAATTCTAAATGTCATGGAGAACTCAAATCACTAAACTTTACTAGAACTGGACCATCATCACAGAATGAACTCTAGCTCACAATTGCATGGATATAACACTGATTCGTAAGAACTGAAGAACTTACAAATTTTTAATAGCTATCAACATCTCAAATAGGTAATCAGCTATGGAAATAATTTTATCCAACTATATAAGAGCATGTAGAATATTGAACATAAAGGAACAATAAAAAGCAAGTAAGTAACTTACTCTAGCACCATTTCTGTCTGTACTTCAGAAAAATTGATAGAGAACAATATAAAAATCAGAGGAATTCATTGATACTTTAATATTTTCTCCATTTCTCAGTATGTGCCAGTGTGGCTATCTCATTTATTCTTCTGATAGACCATTGAAAATGGCTAACAAAAAATAATTCCTTCCATCTATGGAAGGAACTTTTTAACATAGAACATAGATTGTTGGGACTGGAAGAGTATTAGAAGGGATCTATATCTATACCTATGTCTCTTCAATATACCAGACTCTTCAAAGCTTTTAAAAGCTATTGAGTAAATAATGTGCTCTTCTACATGGGGGAAAGGGTTAATGCGTAGGAAGCTGTAAATGTGATTTTACAATGGCACAAACCTATTTCTTCAGGGAATATTCACTGTTGAAAAATGCTTTCTTTATAATTTCTCACATTTCAGTAGCTTCTTAAATTTTACTGAACTTTATAATGTCTTTGTTCACGTCCATATCCATATCTGTTTTTAATATACTTAAAGTTGTATATGTGTACACATATATGAATATACTCATGTATATAGATATATAGATCCCTAATAGACACTGTAATCAGTGTTTTATATGTATACATATATATATATATATGTGCCTAGTATAGACCTAGTCTAATATCTGTATATGATCTCTATATTCTCTGTACACCCACAATACTGTTTATTTCTGCTGCAACTTCATTTAAAAAAGGGCATTCTGATCTTCATATAAACCAGACAGAGTGTTATGGAAATTGCAGCTCGGAGAACTAGAGGTAAAGTTTCTAGTCTGCTTTCTCCATGAAGATACTTATATACATTTTATAGGTTTTGATTGGAATTATACCAAGATCAAGATCAGATGCAGACAGCTCAGCATGTTGAAAACCTGGTGCCATTACCTTTTTCTTTATCATAAAAAGACTTTTACATCTGCAAAAACATGACAGACTCTTCAAAGCTTTTAAAAACTATTGAGTAAATAATGTGCTCTTCTACATAGGGAAAAGGATTAGTGCGTAGGAAGCTGTAAATGTGATTTTGCAATAGCACAAACCTATTTCTTCCAGGGCATATTCATTGCTGAAAAATGCTTTCTTTATAATTGTCCACATTTTGGTAGCATCTTAAATTTTATTGAACTTTATAAGAAATTATTGTTGAGGGAGGAGGAAAGATGGCATTCTGTAGATAGAGAGCTGGGTGGAGAAGCAGACTCATTAGGTCCTAGTTAAGAAAAAGTGATTCCCTGTGACCTCTCAGGTTTGTGGAAGAAAATGCTATTTTGGGAATTCCCTATATTAAAATAACAAATCTTTCCCAATGTTTGGTTTAGAAGAGTATTAGGGTCATGCTTAACAGCTACACCCTATTAATCAGGTCTGATGTGATGAAATGAGGCATTCAAAGTATTAGAGCAATTAAGAAAAGGTAGATTACTTTGCCCTAATATAGCAAGATATTTAAAAAGGATCATTCAGCACTCAAATTCTAGACACTTGTTCTCCTTGTTTCCATATGCAAGCAATGTGTAAGCAAAGCAGAGTATAGTGACTCATGTGATCTTAAGATATTCACCAAGTTGGATGGACCCCAATACCACAGAGTTTGGATTTTTTTTACTTAAGGCTGCCAGTAAGATGTGTCAGTGGAGACAGAGGCCAATCAGTTCCCAGGAATGGTTCTGTTGTCTTTTGGGGAAAATTAATTCCTGTTGTGGGAAAATGTCTTATCATAAACCACAGCCAAAGTGACAAAGTCCTAAGGCTTTGTTATAATGTTTTCAGGGCTTTTACTGGATAATCACTACCAAGTGTAATAGAAACAAGAAAAATATATTGTATGCTCCTTTCCCAAAAAATGTTTCCATAAAGAAAAAGAAAGAAAAAGTAAGGAAGATTAAAAAAGCCAAAAATATTAGTCTTTTTTCCTCTCCAAGTCTCAGATCTCAAATATCTTTTCCATTAGGTAGATAATGTGAGATTTTTGCAGTTTACACTGTCTTCTAATGTAAGGTAGTGATGATGAGTAAAAGAGTTGATGAACCTGCTCAGCATTAAGAATATGAGGACATAACACAAATGATGACTTTAGCCTGACCAAAAATTCTTTAAATCAGAGTCATCTGCAGATAAGTGGTGAGGTTAAAAATACTGGATATCCTGAATCGCCTGAGGTTCTTCCAATTCCTCTACTTATTCAGCAATCCTTGGTTCACCCATCAAACCACTATCCCCTCCTTAAGATTCACATTAGTGGAATGATATACCTGATCCTTTAGAGACTTATATGGAGATGTTGCCTCTTCACAGAAGTTGAATAAGGTTTCTTTTTCCCTCTCTACCCTTCCTCAAGGAAATTAAGAATCACCAAAAAGCAAATTGAGGGATTTCTTTTCTTTCAAGTAAATAGAGATTCACCATATTTCTATAGCAAGAGTTTCACCTTTTTGGTAACTCAAATTTTTAGAAAGTAAAGCTCTGTGCATTTCCAGGAATCAAGATGGCAGAGTAAGCAATAAATCCCCATAACTCTGCTACATTCATCTCCAAACAATCAAAAAGAGTATCCCCAAACAAATTCTAGAATAGTAGAACCAAAAAAAAATAAAAAGTACTTATGTACGGCTGCCTCTCTTGAAAATATATATTTCATAAATGATTTGGCATTGATTATTGATATTTTAAACACAATTTCTCTTCTTTCAAATGCCCTACAAGCAAGAAATATAGATGTAATAAAGGTTGAAAAATTCATGATAAGATCTATTAAAGCATTTCAAATGTTTGGAAAGGAGAAAGGAGAAAGGTCCATACAAAAAAGTTAATTCATTAACTACTTCAGAAATCTTCAAAAATATAACATTTGCAGAAAATCATTGATCTGTTGAGCTTCCTTGGGAAAGACTTTTAGAAAGCATCTTGATGAATTTGAAAAAAAAAAGGCCAGTGGATTATGAATGTTTAAAAGTAAGTTGTAGCCAGTTTCAAGATAGTAATAAATTATAATTTCTCAATTTTTGGAGCCAGATTACAAGTGGAAAGCAACTGAATAACAATTGCTTGTTTTTAATGATGAATTACCAAACTGATATGAATGATTATCAAGATTTTGTAGAAAGTTTTTTTTAAAGTCCCCATAACTATGTAATTTCTTAAAGTGTTCAAAGAGTTAAAAATATTGTGAGAACAATTGCTGTAAGTTCAAGAGAAGCAGAAAGAGGTTTTTCAAAGTTTAATATTATATGTTCAGAGAAGAGGAGCTGCCTGTTTTAATATATTAAATACAATGATTATTAGTCTAATTGACCTACTGCTAAAGGTGTAGAATCCTACTCCTACAGTAAAAAGATGGTTAAGATAAATCACACAGTTGATCATGCTTGGATAAAAGTGAAAAAAATTGCAAGTGAAGATGTCAATCAAGAAGCAATATGAAAATTTCTTAAATAACGGTTTTTTTGCCAGGTGTCAATATTTTTATTAATTTTAAAAACTTTTATGTATCTCTTTTATTATTCTTATTTGAAGAAGACCACATCAGGGAAGTGATACCATCACACGCATGTGAATTGGATTTGAGTGAGGGGGTGCTGTGTTAAGTCATCAGCCTCACGTTCTTCTCTAGAGTCACCTGGTCCAATGGCCATATTTGAATCTGAATGACTGGAAATGGCCTTGGATGTGAGGCAATCAGATTTAAATGATTTGCCCAAGGTCACACAGTAAGAGTCAAGGATCTAAGGCTATATTCAAACTCCCATCCTCCAGACTCCAAAACTAGTGCTCTATTCACTGCACCACCTAGTTGGCCCCCTCTTATTTGAATATTAAATTCATGAAATATTAAACTATCTTTGGTATGTCATTTTGTATACTTAAAATGGTCTTTAAGGCAGAAGATCAATTATTAATTTATTTGAATCCCACCACTGCATAGGAGGCTTGCTGGTAGAGCCCCAGCATGCTGGGAAAGCTCCAGCACAGATACCCAGAACTTCCATTCACAGTGAAGTTGGTCTAGATGCCTGACCCAGATGGCAATCCCCTGGCATTCCTAACCTAGAGCCCCTGATGCTCCTGGAGCACCTGTTATTTCTGCACAAACAACTCAAATACAGCCCTAGATGTTCACACATACCCCAATGAGGGAGTGGGAGACAAACACCCCCCACTGTTGGTCCAGAGACAGCCCCTGACATTTCAAACCAGGACAGCCTAGTCCAGTGACTGTGCTGCTTAACAGCCCAGAAACTGCCCCAGGCATCTCCAGCACTCCCAACAGTCCAGGATTGGGCAAGTGACATCTCCAACACAGACAGTTCAGAGAAAGAGTCCCAGTTGTTCCTTACTAGTTTCTCCACTAGTTTCTGGAGGAAGGGGAAGACAGAATAGGATATATTACATTATTGAAGAGGTACAAAGGACCTGTTTCAGTAGAGGGAGAAGGAAGGGGTAAGAATTGCTATAATCTTATTGCAAAGTAAGGAGTCAAAGAGGGAACAACACATATGTTCACTTGGGTTTAGAATTGTATCTTACCCTTCAACTATTAGGAGGAGAAATGTGGGAGGGAAAGGGAATGAGGAGTTGACAGAAGGGAGGTAAAGAAGAAGGGGGAAAGGGGGAAAAAAGAGAAGAAAAAAGGAGGATGACTGATAAAAGGAGGGGATTGACTGAAGGAGGCAGTCTTCAGAACTGTTTACTGGTGAGGAGGCATAGGGTGAAAGGAGGGGGGAAATATACAAACAGAGGGGAGATAATGTGAAAGATAATAAAGAATTAGTCATTTTACTGTGAATGTGAATGGGATGAACTCTCGTGAAACTTGAGTGGATAGCACAGTGGATTAAAAACCAGAATCCTACAATATGTTGTTTACAAGAAACTTATTTGAAGCAGAGAGATACAGACAATCTAAAGGTAAAAAACTGAAGCAAAATATATTATGCTCCAACTGAAGTGAAAAAAGTAAGGGTAGTAATCCTTATCTCAGACAAAGCAAAAGCAAAAATAGATCTCATTAAAAGAGATAAGGAGGGACATGACATCCTTCTAAAAGGTCCTATAGACAATGAAATAATTTCAATACTAAATATATATGCACTAAATGATATAGAAACCAAATTCTTAAAGAAAAGCCATAGGAAGACATAGACAACAAAACTATACAAGTGGGGTGCCTCAAACAACCTATAACATAATTAGAAAAATCTAACCATAAAATAAATAAGAAAGAAGTTAAGGAGGTGAAAAGAATGTTAGAAAAGCTAGATATGAGAGACCTCTGAAGAAAACTGAATGGGAATAGAAAGGAATGTACCTTTTTTCTGTAGTACAAGGTACTTTCACAAAAATTGACCATGTATTAAGGCATAAAATATTTGGTCTTCATTTTCAAAGACCATGACATCAGGAAGGTGATGCCATGACAAGCATATGAACTATATTTTTGAGTGAGGGGTATACTGTGCTAAGCTACCAACCTCATTTTCTTCAGAGCCATTTGGATCCAGTGACCAGACATGAATCAGGATGACTGGAGATGGCCCTTGATGAGAGACAGTCAGGGGTTAAATGATTTACCCTAGATCATACCGCTACTAAGAGTCAAGTGTCTGAGGCCAGATTTGAACTCCTGTCCTCCTAACTCCAAGGCCAGTTCTCTATCCACTGCTCCACCTAGCTTAATAAATGCTTATTGATTGATTCAGGTAATAATTTAAATTCTGTATAGTTGATTTGAATTTATAGCAACATATAACAAGTATAAATTTGATTAGGTGGGATTTATACCAGGAATGCAGGGTTTGTTCAGTGTTGGGAAAACTACCAACATAATTGACTATATCAATATCAAAACCAACAGGAATCATATGCTTATCTTAATAGCAGCAGAAAATCTTTTGACACAATACAGCATATGTGCTAGTAAATCTTAAAAAACTAGAGACCTAAAGAATAAAGAGATTGCTCCTTTAAATGATAAGATGCATTTGTGTAAAGTTATTAGTATGCATTATCTAGAATGGAGATAAGTTAGAAGCCTTTCCAATAAGATCAGGGATAAAGTAAGGATGCCTGTTTTCACCACTATTTTTCAATGTAATACTAGAAATTTTAGCTATAAGAGAAGAAAAAGAATAGAAGGAATTAGAATATGCAATGAGGAAATAAAACTCTCTCCTTTTGCAAATGAGAAGATAAGATAAACCCACATAAGTCATCAACGTTTCTTTTATATAACCAGAAAAGCACAGTAGCAGGAGACAGAAAAAGAAATTCCTTTTAAAATACCTGTAAGCAGAGGGGACAGAGTCAAGATGGCGACAAGAAGGGATCCAGTCTTAGGTGCTCTCTGATAAAACTTGAAACTAAGGACTCTAACTAAACCTTTGGGAGACAGAACACATAAAGCGACCCAGTGAGGCAGTTCTCCTACTCAAGGTAACCTAGAAAAGAGCATAAAGGCTCTGCTTCCCGGGGTCGGAGGGGCGGCCCACCAGAGGGGTGGCCCACCAAAGCAAAAGAACTTCAGCCACCCGGAGGCAGCCCCAGGGCACTGGGAGCCGTGGCTCACAGCAGCAGGGGAGTCTCCTGAGCTGCACCCTGGGGAGCACTGGGCACAAAGTGGGGGAACAGCGGGGGGACCTCTGCCAGAGTGAGCACATGGAGCCCAGCCCTCAGGTCACACAGGGAGCAACTTGGTCTTCCACAGCACAGATCCAGAAACAGAAGCAGGCAGAGCCAGTAAGCAGGAGCCTCCAGGGCATGAGCCCATTGAGCTGAGGGAGGGGAGTGAAGAGAGACTGCAGAGCTCTGTCCTCTGCCTCTGGAAAAGGACTCTGGGGCTCTGACCACATTCACATCCTGAATAGAACATAGAACAGCAGTGCCCCCCCACCTCAGCCCAGTGGCAGAGAGGGGCGCTTATGGTCATTCACAGATCAGGAGGGAGGACAGAGCCTCACACACTGAAACCCTTGTGGGAGAGTCCTAAAAGCTCAGGAAGCACCCCAAAACCAGGCCCAGGCTGGGAAAATGATCAAGCAGAGAAAAAAGAGAAAGATCATTGAGAAATATTTTGCATATGAGCCCAAGACGGATCAAAATACTCAGTCTGAAGATGAGAAAACACAAGCTCCTGCATCTAAAGACTCCAAGAAGTCATAGAGAAAATATTACAAGCAGCCAGGACACAATTCAAATATCATGGAGCTGCAGTCAGAATCACATAGGACGTAGCAGCAACGACATTAAGGACTTGTAGGATTTGGAATATAATATTCCCAGAAGGCAAAAGAGCTCAGAATGCAACTAAGAATCAACTATCCAGAAAAACTGAACAGCCTCTTCCAAGGGGGAAAAGTTGGACTTTCAATGAATCAGGGAAATTTCAATTCCTTCTGTTGAAGCAACCAGAGCTGAACAGAAAGTTTAATCTTCAAATACAGGACTCAGGTAAAGCCTAAAGAATGGAGGAGAAGGATAAAATATGAGGGACTTAATGATGATGAACTCCATGCATTCCTGAAAAGAAAAATGATACTGATAATACTCGTGAACCTTCTTATTTAATAGAGCAGGTAGAAGGAGCTTTTATAGATGAAGCACAGGAGAGAGCTGAATTTGAAGATATAACATATTGTAAAAATGGAGTCAATGGCTAAAAGAGAAATACAATGGAAACAAGAGAAAGAAGAGGTGGAATAGGCCAAGATACTTCATATAATAAGATTTTTTAATTGCAACGAACTATTGCAATGTTATGGAAGATGAGGGGGAATGAGGGAAACTTCACTCTCATCAGAGGTGGCACAGAGAGGAAACAGCATATATACTCAATTTGATATAGACATCTAGAGTAAGAAGGAAATAATGGGAACAGGGGGATGGGGGATGTGAGTGATGGAGGAGAGGGTGGACCATGGGGGAGAGTGGTGAGATATAACACATTTTCTTTTTTACTTCTTGAAAGGGGCTGGGATTGGATGGCCTGTAAGGGACAACAGGACTGGGTGGGTGGTTGCTGGGCATTAGAGGTGGTATGTGTGGGCTCAGGACTTCTTAGCCCCAGGGCCAGTGATCAATCTGCTGCACCACTCAGCTACCCTACAGCACATTTAAGAAGAGGGTCAGAGTGAAAGGAGAGAGAGAAAATATAGTATATGGTAGTGGGAAGGTATGAATGGAGGGAGTTGTGATCAGCAATGGCAATAGGGGAAAAATATGGAAGTAGCTTTTGTGATGGACTTATCATAAAGAATGTGATCTACCCCAGATAGAGTTGGTTGTGTTGGAACACAGACTGAAGCAAATTGGTTTTTTTTATTTTTCTTTTTCCTTTATTGCTCATGAATGTCTATATTTTGGGGGGCAAGTGGGTATTATATTTACTCTTTTTTTCTTAGATTTTTCAAGGCAATGGGGTTAAATGGCTTGCCCAAGGCCACATGGCTAGGTAATTATTAAATGTCTGAGGTTGGATTTGAACTCAGGTTCACCTGGCTCAAAGGCCAGTGCTCTATCCACTGCACCACCTAGCCGCCCCATTATGTTTACTCGTAAACAAGAATATTTTAGTAATGTATAAAAAACATTATTTGTACAAAAATAAATAAACAAAATACACACACCCAATACTGCATGCTGATTAACTATGAATGTCTCAGTTATTCTCAGAAAAACAATGATCCAAGTCAAATACAAAGTATAAAGACCTTTTTTTCAAATTTTGAATGCATATTGAATCATAAAGTTTTTCACTAACTCTTTTTTTTTTTACTTTTGATCTGTTTCTTTCACAATGGCGACTATGGAAATATGTTATATAATATATGATAGTATATGTATAACTAAATCTAATTGCCTACTATTTTAGCAAGAACAGAGGGGAGAAAGAATGGGAGGAAAGTTTACACTCAAAATCTTGTAAAAATGAATGTCAAAAATTGTCTTGACATGTAATTATAAAAAATAAATATATTATAAAGGACAAAAAAGTGTTTACACACTTTATATTTGAAATTTCTGCCATCTAATTTGCCAGCCTAGGTCCAAGTTAGCATTATAATATAAAGAATCAAAAACCATATTGTTGTCCTAACCAAAGTCACTACTGTGTACACTATTTTGAAAATTCATTGATCACCTTTCAGTTTATTTTACAAAATGCAAATCTAAGGCAACTGTACACTATGATAAGGAGAATCAGATTCATCAATAATCTCCAGCAGGGTTAGCTGTCTTATTTAAAGCCCCATTTATAGCACTATTAGGAAGCTGTCCTCTGATATTCAACTTAGTAAAAAATTCAACAGTCTCTTTCTGTTCATTATTCCTCTACTTCACCTTCAATCCATTGTGTGTGCAAGAAAATCCTATAAAGGAAAGGAAACAAAAGAACATATGTGTATGTGTTTTAATGTGAAAAAAGAAAGAATTAAACATTGCAAATATTTAATATAGGGATTGACACTAGTCTTTACTCTTTTGCCACATGGTATGTGAAGAATCTAGAGAGAAGAGTGGGTGTTTAATAACACTCAAGTGTTGACAGTGTCACCCTCATTCCTTCATTTGCTTTCAGCACATTTCAGCATATTGACACTTATGTGTGCCCAATTAAGTGAATTTAGTAATTGCATTTACTAGTGCTATCCCTCATAAAATGGGCAAGTATTTTTTAAAATTCTTACAAGAATCATAGATGAAAATGATACTAATAATGTAGTGACAAAAAAATGGCAGAACTGGTGCTTCTGCTTCATCAGTGAAATTATAAGACTAAAAACAATGAAAATCCCATCAGATCTGGCAGGGAGTAGACCTTAGAAAGCTTAAATATGTATTTATCTTTACTATAATTAACAATAAAGCTGGGGTTGGGGGCCAAGATGATGGAATGAAGAAAGCATTTCCAGGAAACTCCTTCCCCAAAAAACTCCAAAAATCATCAAATTATGATTCTAGCCAAAATTTAGAGGGTCAGAACCCACAGAAAGACTGAGTGATACATTTTCCCAGTCCAAGATAACTTCAAAGTTCCACAGGAAAAGTGTATTTTACCAGGATCAGGGGTTAGAAAAAAGCCCCTGGCCAAGCAGCCCAGGGCAGCCCAGCTCAGCTCAGGGATCACTTGGAATAGCTTGAAGGGACAGTGAGAGAACTCTGCTGCACCAGAACACATGTGGATTGAGGAGCACTGGCCTCACAGCAGCCCTTTGGAGATAACCTGCAGCAGGAATAATGGAAAACCAGCCTGCACCTCCAGAGCACAGCCCACAGACTGTAAGGGGATCAGAGAGACTGCAGAAATCTCTCTGCTCTCGAGATTTTGAGGAGGGCGGAGCCAAGATGGTGGCAAGAAGGGATCCAGTCTTAGGAGCTCTCTGATAAAACTCTTCAGCTAAGGACTCTAATTAAACTTTCGAGAGACAGAACCCACAAAGGGACCCAGTGAGGCAGTTCTCCTACACAAGGTAACCTGGAAAAGAGCAGAAAGGCTCTGCTCCCCAGGATCGGAGAGGCAGCCTGCCAGAGGTGTGGCCAGCCAGAGTGAAAGAACTTCAGCCTCCTGGAGGCAGCCCCAGAGCGCTGGGAGCCACGGGTCACAGCAGCAGAGGAGGCTCCTGAGCTGCACTCCGAGGAGCCCTGAGCACAAAGTGGGGGAACAGCGGAGGACCTCTGCCAGAGCAAGCAAGTGGAGCCCAGCCCTTGGGGCACACAGGGAGCAGCTTGGTCTTTCTGCAGCCCAGAGCCGGAAACAGAAGCAGGTGGAGCCAGGAAGCAGGAGCCCCCAGGGCATAAGTCCATTAAACTGAGGGAAGGGAGTAAAGAGAAACTTCAAGCTCAGTCCTCTGCCCCTGGAACAGGACTCTGGGACTCTGACAACATTAAGATCCTGATCGCAGTCTAGGCCTCCCCATAGAACAACAGGGCCCCCCCACCTCAGCCTTGTGGCAGAGGGAGGTGCTTATGGTCATTCACAGACCAGGAGGGAGGATAGAGCCTCACACACTGAGACCCTTGTGGGAGTGTCCCAAAAGCTCAGGAAGCACCCCCAAACCAGGCCCAGGCTGGGAAAATGAGCAAGCAGAGAAACAAAAGGAAGACTATTGAGAAATATTTTGCAAATGAGCCCAAGAAGGATCAAAATACTCAGTCTGAAGATGAGGAAGCACAAGCTCCTGCATCTAAGGACTCCAAGAAAAACAGAAATTGGGCTCAGGCTATGACAGAGCTCAGAAAAGACTTTGAAAATCAAATGAGGGAGTTGGAAGAAAAACTGGGAAAAGAAAGGAGAGAGATGCAGGAAAAACATGAAAATGAAGTGAGCAGCTTAGTCAAGGAAATCCAAAAAATTGCTGAAGAAAATAGCATGCTAAAAACCAGCTTAGGTCAAATGGATAAAACAGTTCAAAAAGTTATTGAGGAGAAGAATGCTTTAAAAAGTAAAATTGGCCAGATGGAAAAAGAGATAAGAAAACTCTCTGAGGAGAACAAATCCTTCAGACAAAGAATAGAATTCAGGGAGATTAATGAATTTACCAGAAATCAGGAATCAATACTTCAAAACAAAAAAAAATGAAAAATTAGAAGAAAATGTGAAATATTTCTTTGAAAAAACAACTGATATGGAAAACAGACTTAGGAAAGATAATTTAAAAATTATTGGAATATCTGAAAGTCATGATCAAGAAAAGAGCCTTGACATCATTTTCAAAGAATTACTACAGGAAAATTGCCCTGATATTCTAGAAGCAGAGGCAAAATAGAAATGGAGAGAGCCCACCAATCCCCCAGAGAAAGAGATGCCAAAGAACCAACCCCTAGGAATGTTATAGCCAGCTTCCAGAATTCCCATGTCAAGGAGAAAATGTTACAAGCCGCCAGAAGCACACAGTTCAAGTATCATGGAGCTGCAGTCAGGATCACACAGGACTTGGCAGCAAATACATTGGAAGCTCATAGGGCTTGGAATACAATATACCGGAAAGCAAAAGAGCTTAGAATGCAGCCAAGAATGAACTACCCAGCAAGGGTGAATGTCCTCTTCCAGGGAAAAAGATGGACTTTCAATGAACCAGGGGAATTTCAAATGTTCCTTTTGGAATGGCCAGAGCTGAACAGAAGGTTTGATTTTCGGGTACAGGAAACAGGTGAAGCATGGAGATTGGAGGAGAGGGGGGAAATATGCTGGACTTAATGAGGATGAACTACATGTATTCCTGCATAGAAAAATGACAGTGATAATACTCATATGAACCTTCTCAGTTAATGGAGCAGGTAGAGAGAGCTTTTATAGTTGAAGTGCAGGAGAAAGCTGAATTCAAAGATAAAATATGGTGTAAAAATGGAGCCAATAGAAAAAAAGGGAAATGGAATGGGAGAAAGAAAAAGGAGAGGGGGAAGAGTCCAAGATATTTCACATAAGTTTTTTTTTTTATTACAATGAGCTATTGCAATGATATGGAAGGGGGTAGGCAAGGGGGAATGAGGGAACCTTGCTCTCATCAGAGGTGGCTAGGAGAGGAAACAGCATATATACTCAATGGGGTATAGGCATCTGGAGTAAGAATGAGGGGGGGAGCAGGGGGAAGGGGTGGGGATGTGAATAAAGGAGGAGAGGATGGACCATGGGGGGAGAGTGGTCAGATATAATACATTTTCTTTCTTACTTCTTGCAAGGGACTGGGATTGGAAGGCCTGCCCAGGACCATAGGGCCAGGTGGATTCTGGGCCTAAGGGGTGGTATGGGGGCTCAGGGCTTCTTGGCCCCAGGACCAGGGATCTGTCTGCTGAGCCAGTCAATGACCCTACAGTAGAGTCAGAGTGAAAGGAGAGAGAAAATAGAGTACATAGTAGTGGAGAAATAAGAAAGGAGGGAGTTGCGATCAGCAATGGCAATGGTGGAAAAATATGGAAGTAACTTTTGTGATGGACTTATCATAAAGAATGAGATCCACCCATGACAGAGTTGTTGGTGTTGGAACAAAGACTCAAGCACATTTTTTGTTATTATTATTTGGGGGAGGGTGCAGGGCAAGTGGGGCTGGATGGCTTGCCTGGGGCCACATAGCGGGGTGATCTTTGGGTGTCTGGGGCCGGATTTGGACCCAGGTGCTACTGGCTCAGGGGCCAATGCTCTGTCTGCCACCCAGCCACCCCTACTATTATTACAATTTTATATTATTTTGGATCTTTTTTTTTGTTTTTTGGTTTTTGCAGGGCAGTGAGGATCGGGTGGCTTTCATGTCACATGGCTGGGTGATTGTTGGGTTTACAAGGCTGGATATGGGCTCGGGTGCTCATGGCTCCAGGGCTGGTGCTTCATGCATTGAGCCACCTGGCCATACCTACAATTATTACTATTGTTTTTTTTTTAATTTTAATTTTTTTCTCTCCCCTTTACTTTTTTCACCCAAGCAAGTCTATCTATATTCATGGGGGAGGAGGGGTATTTTGTTTACTTGTAAACAAGAATATTTTATTAATGTAAAAAAAACATTTGTACAAAATAAGAATAAAAAATAAATTTAAAAAAAAAAAAAAGAAATCTCTCTGCTCTCCCTAGGACAGAACTCTGCTGTTTTCCCACACTCAGATCCAGGTTGCAGTTTGGTCTTCCATACTAAAATAGCAGGAATCCTCCTCATAGCTAAAGGACAGAGGGAAGTGGCTGTTGTCATCTACATATCAAAGCACAGGCAAGAGAGAAGACCTTGGAGAATAAAGGTCCCAGTTGGGTGTCCCAAAAAAACTCCAAAGTCTTGGAGTTGCTTAAATTAGTCTTGGGCTGAGGAAATGAGTAAACAACTGAAAAAGATGTATCTGATCAAAGAAAATTACTTTGGTCCCATGGAAGATCAAACCACATACTCAGATGATGACAAAAATTGAAGCTTCCATATCCAAAACCCCCAAGAGAAGTAGAAAATGGGCTCAGATTATGGATGAGCTCAAAAAAAGACTTTGAAAAGCAATTAAGGGAGGCAGAGAAAAAAATTGGGAGGAGAAATGAGAGTGATGCAGAAAAAAATATTGAAAACCAAATCAGCAGCTTGGTAAAATAAATACAAAAAAAAAAAAAACTGAAGAAAAGAATATGTTAAAAACAAGTTTAGGCCAAATGAAAAAACAAAACAAAAAGGAAATGAGGAGAAGAATGTCTTAAACAGCATAATTGGCCAGCTGGAAAAGGAGATAAAAAAGCTTGCTGAAGAAAATAACTCCTTCAAATACAGAATGAAACTAAAGGAAGCGGATGACTTTGAAAGAAATCAGGAAGAAATAAAACTTCTTCAAAAAAGGCAAAAATTAGTAGGAACTGTGAAATATCTCATTGGAAAACCAACTGATCTCAAAAACAAATCCAGAAGAAATAATTTTAAAATTACTGGGCTACCTGAAAGTCATGACCAGGAAAAGAGCCTAGATTTCATTTTTCATTAAATAGTACAGCAAAATTGCCCTGAGATCCTAGAAGCAGAGGGTAAAATAGAAATTGAAGGAATTCACTGATCACCTCCTGAAAGAGATCCCAAAAGAATATTATAGCCAAATTCCAAAACTCCCAGATCAAAGAGGAAACACTAAAAGCAGCCAGAAACAAACAATTCAACCACCGTGACTATGTAGTCAGGATTACACAGGATCTGGCAGCATCTACCTTAAGGGCTCATAGGGATTAGAATATGATATTCTGGAAGGCAAAAGATCTTGGTTTACAACCGAGAATCAACTACCCAACAAAACTGAACATCTTCTTTCAGGGGAAAAGATGGACTCTCAATGAAACAGGGGACTTGCGAACTTTCCTATTGAAACAACCAGAGCTGAACAGAAAGTTTGATTTGCAAGTACAGGATTCTGGTGAACCATAGAGGGAATGGATGAGAACTAATGAGAAATTTAATGATATTGAAATGTTTGTATTCCTGCATGGGAAAAAGATACTAATAACTCATATGAACTTCCTTATTTATAAGAGCTGTTAGAAGGAGAATATATAGACAGGGCACAGGAAGAAGTGGAATACAATGGTATAATATAGTAAAAAGATGGAGTCAATGGGAGATAAAAGGAATTACTGGGAGGAAGAGAAAGGAGAGGAAGATGGAGCTAAGAAATTTCACATAAGGGTCAAGAAAAAGCTTTTTCAATGGAGGAAGATGGGGGAAGGCAAGGGGGAAAGAGTGAGCCTTCATTCTCATCAGAAATGACTCAGAGAGGAAATAACATACACATTTAATAGGGTATAGAAATCTATCTTACGCTAGAGAAAAATGAGAAGAAATGGATGGGATAAGGAGGAATTGGGAGAGGGAAGGGAGGAATAGGTGACAGAAGAGAGGGAAGATTGTGGGAGGGCATATTCAGATACAACACACATTTGAACAGGGAAAGGATGAAAGGAGAGAGAGAGAGAATAGAATAAATGAGAGTGGGAAGAATAGAGTAGAGGGAATTACAGCTAGTAATAGTAACTGTGAGAAAAATATTGAAGCAACTTCTCTGGTGAACTTATGATAAAGAAGGCAACTCACACCAGAGACAGCCATTGGAATCTGAACCTAGACTGAAGCATATTTTTTTCTCTCACTATTCTTGAGGTTTCTCATCTTCTTAGGAGGGGTGGGGAGTTATGTTTGCTCTTATAATGAAATTATTCTAATAATGCAAACTAAATAAACCAAAAAAATCAAAATAAAGAAAGTGATGGAGAAAATGTTTTTAATGCAGATTAAATTTTAAAGAATTCCAAAAAAAAGCAGCACAAGAGAACAAAGGAATTAATTTGATGTTCCTTAAAAGAATGAGAAGTATCTATTTAAAACCATCAACAAGAGTTACATGTACTGAGGAGAAGCTAGAAGCATTCCCAAAGTATGGAAGGACTTAAATGGACTGATTCTGAATGAAATAAACAGAACTGGAAGAACATTATGCACATTAATAACAACATTGTTTGATAATCAGCTGTGATGGACATGTTCTTTTCAGCAGTCCAATAATCAAAGACAATTCTAAAAGATTTGTGATTCAAAATACTCTCCACATACAGAGAAGGAACTGTACAGTTTAAATGCAGCTTAAAGCTTATTATATTCAATTAAAAAAATCTTACCCAAAATGCATATTGTGCCCTTAAATATAAGCAAGTCATAGTATAAAACCAACCCTTCAAATCAAGACATTAAAAACTAAGCTTTTGTTGTCAAAAAAACATTGTGTATTCACTATAAAAACTCTCAGATCTGTATTCTTGAAGACCTTGGAAACAATTTTCTAGCCTGTTTTAACATCTCTCAAATGAAGAGTTTCAGTAGGCTTTAAATTCCTTTATTAAAAACATTTAAAAGTAAACAATTCCTGATTAATTTGCCAGAACAACTAATTGAATCTGTGAAAACAGAAATTTACTAACATAATTTCAATAAGAACAAGAACCATTTTTCATAGTGGGCAGATGTCATTGATAGAGTATCATGATTTAATAATCACAATATTACTGCTTATATATGCATTTATGAATTTTTGAGTTATTTTTCAGCTATATCAGGCATTAAAAGCAATTATCACCATAAAATAAAATTAGAAATGGAACTTTATTAAATGATTAAGCATATTTTATCATACTGTTCTCAGTAAAATATGATTGTTAATATTTGAATGAGAACAATAATTTTTATATATTGTTAACATAAAAATATTTTTGAAATATTGTTCACTTCATCTTCACCTCATCCTTTTAAGTTACTACTTGAATATGTTTTAGATGTACATTATGTCCAATAAAACATATAACTAATAAATGTAATGAATTATCTGAGTCTTTATTCAAACTTTCTACTCACACTGATAAGTAAGTTTATCAGAACTTAATCTCTTTCAATCTGTAGTGGTACTTTTGAATGATTATAATGTTTTGCTAGCACTATAGATCATGAGCCCTTATGGAAATTTTTATTCCCTAAAGAGTTATAATGAGAATAGGTTCAAAGCATTCCTCTCTCAAAGTCTGTTACATATCTCCAAACCAGTAGTAAATCAGGACATCCAGCCAAGAAAGTGAGCTCAAGTTATATGGCACTTATGACAAAGGGGTAACTTATAATCTCTAGTTGTTGGAAGCCCTTTTATTTTCTTCATTAGATACTCAAGAAGTCTCCCTTTGCTACAGTATAGAAGTTTTGCTGGATTCCTTGTGGAGCCACAAATCTGTATAGTCAATCTATCCTTAGGTCCCAATGCAGACTCTTACACAGACTGATTTATGGGTTCCATTAAAACACTAAAGATAATGTGGGAAATCCAAAATCTTTGGGACCCTTTGAAGCTTGCAAAATCCTCCTCTGAACAAAAGAGTTTGAGTTGAGAATACCTAGACAAAGGCCAATCCTAAAGTTTCTCCAATTTTTCTCCACAAAACAGTTTCTTCTTGTTTTTACTGGAATGTTATATTTCCTACAGTCTGGAATTCTAAATTTGATTGATATTTTATAGACAAACTCTAAAGCATGACCAAATTTTCTTTCCGCTTGCAACATCATCCCAATTCCAAGGACTTTACAATTAGCCTAAAATATATGATTGAGAAGTAATATCAATTCTAAACATATATGCAACAAATGGTAAGCATATAAATTTTCAGAGAAGTAAAATGAGTTACAGGATGACATGGATAGCAAAACAATTAATGGGAGATCTCAATCTCACTCTTTCAGAATTAGATAAATCTAACCACAAAACAAAGAAGAAAAAATTGAAGTGAATGGAATTTTAGAAAAGCCAGATATAATAGATAGCTAGGAAAACCTTATAGGTAATAGCATGGAATATATATATTTTTTTCTCAGTGGTACATGACACCTACACAAAAACTGACAATGTATTAAGGCATCTTACAAAAAAATGCAGAAAGGCAGAAATATTAAATTCATACTTTTCAGATCATGATACTTTAAAAATTATAGGTAATGAAAAGATAGACTAAAAATAATAAGAAATTAAATATCCTAATTTTAAAGAATGAGAGGATTAAACAACAAATCATAGAAACAATAATTGCCTCCATGACAATGACAATAATAACACATCATAATAAAACTTCTGATGTGTAGTCAAAGTAATTCTAGGGAAAATTTTATATCTCTAAATACTTATATGAATAAAATAGAGAAAAAGGAGACCAATGAATTGGGCATGAAGTAAAAAAGCTAGAGAAAGAACAAATTAAAAATTCCCACTTAAATAGAAAATTAGAAATTCTGAAAAATCAAAGGAGAAATTTTAAAGCTTTGCAATTAAGAAAATTATAGAACTAATAAATAATACAAAGATTGGTTTTATGAGAAAAAACAATAAATTAGGTAAATTCATGCTTGATTTGATTGATAACAACTGAAGTGGGGGAATTCACCACCAAAGAAGTAGATGCTAGTTGCAATTTGGGACTATTTTGCCCAATTAAATCTAACAAGCTAAGTGAAATGAATTAATATTTAGAAAATTACAAGTTTCTCAGATGAACAGAGGAAGGAATAAAATATTTAAATAATTTCATTCAGACAATGAAATGGAACAAGTCATTAATGAAATCCCTAAGAAAACATCTCCAGGAACATATGAATTTACAAGTGAATTATACCAAACATTTAAAAAACAGTTAACCGTAATTCTATATCAACTGTTTGAAAAAACAGGGGAAGTAGTCCTGCCAAATTTGTTTTATGACACCAGTATGGAGATGATATCTGAGCCAAAAAGTACAAAAACAGAGGAAAAAAATTATAGACCAATTGCCCTAAAGAAAAATTTTAAATAAAATATTTGTAAAAAGATTACAGAAATTTATCATATAAATTATATATTAGGATATGATATTTGATATTTGTACAATATGGCCAATATGGTTTTTGTACCTGGAATATAGGGTTAGTTCAATATTAGAAAAACTGTCAGCATATTTGGCCATATCAATAGCAAAACTACCAGAAATCATACGATTGTCTCAATAGATACTGAAAGAGTTTTGGACAAAATATAACCCATTTCTATTAAAAACACTAGTGTGCTAGGAATAATTGGAGTTTTCATTAAAATAATAAGAAGTATCTATCTAAAAATCAGTAGCAGCCATTACATGCAGTGGAGAGAAGCTAGAAGCATTCCCAATAAGATTAGGGGTAAAACAAAAATACCTGTTGCCAATATTATTATACAATTTTGTATTAGAAATATTAAGTGTAGCAGAAAGAGAAAAAAACTGAAGGGATTAGAATAGGCAATAAGGAAACAAAATTCATATTTTGCAGATGATATGAAGGTTTAGTTAGAGAATCCTAGAAAATCAACTAAAAACTACCTTGAAACAATTAACAACTTTAGAAAAGTTGTAGGATATCAAATACTCACATAAATCATCAGAATTTCCATTCCTAATAAAACCTAGCAGCAAGAGATAGAAAGAGAAATTCCATTTAAAGTAAATTTAGACAGCATAAAATACTTGAGAGTCTACATTCCAAAACAAACCCAGAATTTATATGAAGACAATTACATAACATTTTTTATACAATTACAGTCAAATCTAAGCAATTGGAAAAATGTAAATTTCTCATGAGTAGATAGAGCCAATTAAATAAAAATAAAAATTGTACTTAAGTTAATCTACTTATTCAGTGCCAGACCAATTAAACTACCAAAAAGAATTAGTTTATAGTGTTAAAAAATGATAACAAAATTCATCTGGAGGAACAAAAGGTCATGAATAATAAGTGAATTAATGAAAAAAAATTAAAAGGATGGTGGCCTAGCTGCACCAGATCTAAAACTATATTATAAAATGAAAATCTTTAAAACTGTTTAGAACTAGCTAAGAAATAGAGTGATGGATCAGTGACAACAGAAACAATAGTAAATGACTATGGTAATCGACTGTTTGATAAATTCAAAGACTCTAGATCTAGGATAAGAACTCACTATTTGACAAAAATAAAATTCTGAGAAAACTTGAAAATAGTAAGGCAGAACCTAAGTATAGACATACATCTCACACTTTATACAAAAATAAGGTCAAAATGGGTACATGATTTAGAATAAAGCTTGATACCATAGATCAATTAGAAGAACAAAGACTAGTTTATCTACCTCATCTATAGAAAGGGGAATAGTTTGACCCAACAAGAGATAGAGAACATTATAAAAGGCTAAATGAATAATTTTGATCACAAAAATGTCTATACAAATAAAATCAATGCAAGCAAGATTAGAAGGAATGTAGAAAGCCAGAAAATAATATTTATAGTCATCATTTCTGACAAAATATTAATTTCTAAAATATATAGAGAACTGAGTCAATTTAATAAGAATACAAGTAATTCTCCAAGTAATAAATGTTCAAAAGATATGATCAGGCATTTTTCAGATGAAGAAATTAAATCTCTCTAAAGTCATATGAAAAATGCTCTAAATCTTTATTGATTAGAGAAATACAATTTAAAACAACTCTGAGGTAACAACTCATACCTATCAGATTGACTAATAGGACAAAAAAGGAAAATGAAAAATGTTAGATGGGATATGGAAAAACTGGAACACTAATGCATTGTTGGTGGAGCTGTGAACTGATCCAATCATTTTGGAGAGCAATTTGGAACTATGCCCAAACAGAAATAAAACTATGTATATCTTTTGATCTAGCATTATCACCAAAGAGATCATCTATAGCCCAAAGAGATCACAAGAGACAGTAAAGAAAAAAAACTCACATATGTAAAAATATTCATAGCAGCTCTATTTGTATTGACAAAAGATTGGAAACTGAGGGAATGCTCATCAATTGGGGAATGGCTGAACAAATTATGGTATATGAAGTGTGATAGCATGAAATTTTTCTGTAAGAAATCTTGAGCATATGGATTTCAGAAAACCTGGAAGGACTTACATGAACCAATGCTGAGTGAAGTCAACAGAACCAAGACATGATTGTATATCTTAATAGCAACATGGTATGGTGATCCATTATGACAGATTTAGCTCTTCTCAGCAATATAATGATCAAAGACAATTCTAAAAGCCTTGTAATGGAAAATGTCTTTCACATCCAGAGAAATAACTATGGAGCCTGAATGTAGACCAAAACATACTATTTTCATTTTTTTAATTTTTATTTTGTTTTATCTTTCTTATGACTTTTCCCTTTGTTCTGATTCTTCTTTCATAATATGACTAACATGGAAATATGTCTTACATGATTGTACATGTATAATCTATATCAAATTACTCACATAATGGGAGAGGGGAAATGTAGAACTAAAAATTCTTGCAAAAATGAATTTTGAAAAATATCTTTGCATATAATTTAAAAATAAAGTCTATTATTGAGGTTAATTGATTGAAACTTGTTACCACCTTATTGATGTTTGGGGCATATTGTCACTTACTCTAAGTGAAATAAAATGACTTGGTTGTTTTAGTAATCATCCCATCCTCTTTTAAATTAGTATAAATATATTAGAGTGCATGATCAAATTATTTTTATTGCTAGAAAAACAATACGGTAAAAATACAAAATGATGAAAATATTTACACATCACTATATACAGGATAAAGTCAAAATTTTATAACTTAGAATTTAAGAAGCTATAACCCATGGTTACAAACCTCCTTTACTCTGATATTCCCTTTGAAAATTCTTAGTTCCAACAAATTACTTATTGTTGCTTGAACACACAATTGTTTGTCTTACTCCTGCCTCCAAGAATAGCATCTCATCTCCCAATTCTAAGCTTCAACCCCTGATTATCTCCACAAATTGAGATGGTATCCATCCTTCAGGATTTGACAGAAACATCACCTACTCCATGAAGCTTTCCATTATCCCCAAAATCATTAAAAGGTCTTTAGTAGATATCTATAGTATTTTATTATTCTTCCATATGTACTTATCATATTTTACTTGTTAAGAGTTATTCAAGTGCAACTCCTATCATAGTGTAAGCTCCTTGAGGGCAGGGACCATAACCTATTCATAGAAAGTGCATCAATGATGCTAATGAGTTAAGGGTTAGAGATACAAAGAAATATAAATAAAGGAATACATACTTTAGTAATAACACAGATCAAAGTATTTTGCTACCTTAGGTAGCACATTTGGATCGTTAAAGGAAAAAAAAGATTTTTGAATGGAACACAAATTTTAAAAATATTTTCATTGAATAAAAGACTGTTCTGAAGACTTGGGGGAAAATGTATCACAAATGTGCTGAAGTGCCTATTTTAAAGGCAACAATGGCTGCAATGCATTGAAGAACTTCAGTATGACTCATATGGCTGATTCTGGGATCTTGAGCATCACAACTGAGAGATGATAAATGAATTAATTGATTGGGCCCTTGGGAAAATTTAATATTATTGAGGTCATCATTGAAATAAAGTTGAATTTTTTAAAATTTCCCATTATAAGGTAGAATTGAGACATTAAATGAAGCATATTCCTAATCTGAGAGAGAAGAAGCTTTGTATACTGCTCTGGCTTATGAGAACCACTCATCACTAAAATAACACTTTCTCAGTGATCTGCCAAGAGTGACTGAGTGCTAAAAGAACTTCACATTGCATCAAAAACCCAAAATTGATAGAAAAGCAGGGGCGGGGTTTGCAAGACAATGAGATTAAGTAGCCCAAGATCACACAGCTAGGTAATTAGTAAGTGTCTGAGGTCAGATTTGAATTCAGTTCCTCCTGACTCCAGGACTGGTGCTCTATACACTGCATCACCTAGCCACCCAGAAAAACAGTTCTTAAGAGATATGGTATTTGATGAGTCACAGCCATAAAAGATGATGACAGGAATTTCATTTATAAATCATAAAATTTGACTGGTTTTGTGATTCCCTAAAGGTAATTCAGCTTTTTACACTTCCTGTTCAATTCTATGTCAGTTCATCATCTATTCCCAGTACCTATATAAGGTATGTACACTAAACATGATCTTTTCGTGAACTCATTGGTTTTCCATAAAATCACATATCACAGTTTATACAATGGACACATTTTTATCCATTTGACTTTTTTTTCCTATGAAAAGATGAAGCAAGAAGGATGGAAAATATATACTAATGGAAAAAATCTATAAGATTTTAATAACAAATGCTTTTCATGATCAATACCAGTGCAGTTACTACATAATGATCTTTCTCATGGTAATGTATAAATGATATTTAAGGGGAAAAAAGATGAGACCATTTGGATTAAACAGAGGATCTTGATCCATGTTAGAACTGACACAACTTTAAGGGATTTGAGATATCTCAAAGAGGGAAGAATAAAAGAAAGAAAAAAAAGAAATTATTAAAATCTTGGCATTTTTTAATACTAAAAAAAATTCCTTCAAGAATATAAAGGATTTTCAAAATATATATGCTTACTTTCTCATGTATGCAAATATTTTTCTAAAAATAATCTTATAGGAACCAAAGGTATCCTTGAAGAAGTTATGAGAATGGGCTAAGAAATCTTTAGAAATGTATACTCTAGGGCGGCTAGGTGGCATAGTGGATAAAGCACCGGCCCTGGAGTCAGGAGTACCTGGGTTCAAATCTGGTCTCAGCCAGTTAATAATTACCTAGATGTGTGACCTTGAGCAAGCCACTTAATGCCGTTTGCCTTGCAAAAACCTAAAAAGATGTATACTCTGTCACAAAATAAAGATGTAGTCACACAACTGACAAAGATGAATAAAATAAATGATTCTATCAAAGTTATTATCTATTAAAACATTTGATCTGGTTGGACAAAACACTACCTTAAAAACTCTCTTCCAAAATGATGTCCTATGCATGTATCAAAATAATATAAGATTATTTAGCATCTCAATCAAAGAAGATAACATTTTGAGCAGCCCTCTGATTACTAATATCAAGGAAGACATGAACTATGTTCACCAAAAGTGAACATACTATAAGTATATTTAATAAAATATCTACATGGAAGTGATATCCTGCCTAAATAGTGAGGTCCTCTGAACACTACTATTGGAAGATGACAGTGTTTTATATTTATCAAATAATGTAAAATTTCAATAAATGAAATAGTTCATTGTTTTTCTCTCATTATCCTTCTCCCCCCCCCAAAAAAAAGTGTAAACCAATAATCTAAAAATTTCAGCCCTGGCAGGAGCTTTAAATAAGAGGACATTAGAGATTGAAGAGTCCTTGGAATTATGAAATATAGAATGTCAAAGCTGGGAGGCTCTTAGAATCACAACTGAGTTGGAAGGGGCAATCTAGATCCTATAATCCAATGCTTCTTAACCTAGGATTCATGAGTTTATTTAAAAAATATTTTGATAACTTTTTTTCAAAATTATTGGTTCAACTTATAATTCTATGTCTTATTTTATGCATCCAAGAATATTATTCTGATAAGTAATCCCTTAGTCCTTACCAGACTGCTAAAGAGGCCCAATACATAAATGTTTGCGAGTTCTTGCTTGTCATTTAATAAATGAGGAACCTGAGGTTCAGAGATGACAAGGCATTTGGTCAAATTCACATAGTAAGTTTGTGACAGAAGTAGAAAAGAATCCACTTTTTGCATCTCTACACCATGAAATTAATTCTCTCAATAGGTCTGGATTTTTCTATCATTCATTTCTTTGGGATCTTTGGATAAGATCAAATTTATTTTATTCATTTAGGGAATGGTTTCCTTTAAGGAAATTCCCTCTTATTCATCAGAACTGCCCCTGCTTTCTACTTTATCTTCTTAGAGAATTTTCTGGTGTAGTGAGGGGTTAAGTGACTTGTTTGAGATCACATAGTATGTGAAAGTATTGAGGCATGACCTGAACCTAAATCTCCCTCACTTCAATGATGTTCTAGCTCTGCAATGTCATTTCTACTTTTAACAAATGTTAATATTTTTCTTCAATACTTTTAAAATTCCATTCTACTTTTCTTTTTTGAAAGATCAATTGAAAATTTTGACATTTTTAATCTCAACACCTCCACCCTTTTCTCCCAACAACCTTGTCTGATTTCATACTTCATATAATTAGAAGTTCTTTTAAGTAATTTCTTTTCCTGGTCATCCCTGGGTCTTAATAACCCATTCCTTTCATGGTAAAGTCAATGTTGGCTCCCAGGGATACATTCCACCACTCCACAGGAGGAGG
The DNA here is from genome assembly GCF_037893015.1 of Macrotis lagotis. Taxonomy (NCBI): domain Eukaryota; kingdom Metazoa; phylum Chordata; class Mammalia; order Peramelemorphia; family Peramelidae; genus Macrotis; species Macrotis lagotis. The sequence goes on along the minus strand of NC_133658.1, from coordinate 426,815,017 downwards.
TTTTTGATAAAATGTCTATGAAAACAAACTTACTTGGTACCAAATATCCAGCCCTGGCATGTGGAGCAGCGCATTTATTTTTGCAATGCTCCAGCTGACATGAAAGCTGCTCATTGTCATCTGTTACAAATAGAGATGGGACTTAGCAAAGTGGCTGGAGGTTTCACAACAGTTGGTGACCAGCTCCCTGGGGCTGCCCTTGGAATCTCAGTTAGTTCCTTTGAGTAGATCAGAGCCAGAATTAAGTAGGGGAATGCTCTCCACATGCTTGCCAATGCTCTCTACAATCTGGCGCCAGTCTACCTTCCTAGCTTTATTTCACATAGTCTACATTCCTGATAAATCAGACTATTCTCTATCAATGATCTCATTCTGCCCTTTTCCCATTAGGGACTATGTGCACTAATGGGTACAAGGAACTTTCCCTTTAACCTCTTGTTTTTATCTATTGAAGTTCTTTCCCTCCTTTAAAGTTTTATGTGGATTCCATTGCTTCCATGAAATATTCTGGAACCCCCAACAAGTTCAAGTAACCTCACCTTCATCAATTTTCTCCCTGGACTTTTCCTGGACCACTTGTTATAGTTTCATTGAATATCAAACCTAGAAAGGATCAGTTCAATCACTCACATTTAAGGATATTGAGCCCCAAAGAAGAGAAGGGACTTGCTTAAACTCACTTAAGGCAATAAGTAGTAAGACTGAACAACAATCCCAGATCCACTAATTCTGAAATTTAATGTTCTTTCCAATATATTACAGTCTCCTTTGGAATAACAATTATTATTTAGGTAGAACTTAAAGCTTTTGCTTAATGTTTTTTTAACCTGATTCTTTTCACAGCAATGCTATGAATAGATATCATGACTACCTTCATTTTGTAAAGGAGAAAACAACCAGAGAAAAGTTAAGTCACTTCTCCAAGCTCATTTAACTAATGAATATCTGAGACAGAATTCAAAATCAAGTCAGCACTTTATCCACACTATGGTATTGTTTTGCTTTGCTTTTTTGTTATACTGCTATATGGATCCTTAGTTTCTGAACTTTGCTGAATTTAATAGTCAAACTACTTAAACAGTAAATATCACAGAATCTCAAAATATTAGAAATTGAAAGCATATGAAAGTTCATTTAGTTGCATTCCTATCAGGGAAATTCATTTATTTCACCTCATAAATTTTCATATCTACTATGCAAAAGGGCATACTAGGTGTAAATATTTGAAAATGAAAAAAATGCAACAATTCTTTTCCTCAGGGAATTTACCTTCTGATAGAAGGAAACTGTCAGTGACAAGCTGAGAAGTGATATTGTAGCATTTGATTAAAAACTTCAATTTAAGGAGTACCCACTATTTCCCATGATAGACTTTCCATGTTAAAACAGTTCTTATTGTTAGGAACCTTTGAGTTGAAATTTAAATCTTGGAAAATAAAATTTCTTCTATTTCTGCAATCCAGGATGAACAAGATAAGTTAAACCATCTTGAAGTCTTTTAAGTACTTGAAGGTCTTTATCTTCTCTAGATTGAAAAACTCCAATTCTTTTTTAATCCTTTTGATACTTTTCTGATCTAGTTGATCCTTTTATAGCATAAGATCCAATTTCTATCCATCTGGTCATTCTTGCCTACACAAACTCCAATTTTTCAAGCTACTGTAAAAGAAGTAACAATACTTTGCCAGTACTCTGATACTATAATATAGCCCAGTTGTCCTTTTTGCTTCCTGGAATATACAAAATACATAGACCAGAGTAAAGAAAAATATTTACACAAAAGGGAGACCTTATTAGACCAGATGAAGCATAATTGATGATACAGTCCACAATATTAATCCTTACTGAAAGCATTAAAATATGGGCATCAATGACAGATGATGCTATGGCACTAAGTGATGAAGTCAAATTTAATAACAGAGAAAGTATGGAGGGGAAGAGAGATAAATAGATGATAGATATAGTGTGAGATTCTTTCATTAAAGTCATCATAGTTTGGAACCTTTAAGCAATGGAAATCATGATGTAGATTTCCTAGCAAAAGTTTCTATCAGTGAAAGTAGTAGTAACAACAACAACAACAATAATAATAATAATGAGTTTCTATCAGTTAAAGCTAAGAATAATGTAAGCCAAGATTAATGTAAGTAAAAAGAAAATACACCGACCAGTGCAAGGCCTTGTGTGCCTGGGACTCTAGTCAAAATAGTAATCATATGGTCCCCAGGTATCTGAGACCCCAGTCCAATGATAAACAGAGTAAGACCAAAAATATCAACTAATTCACACTAACAAACTCCATAATTCTTCCTCCCTTTGTCTGATTTCTATAATTATAGAAACTATGGGGAAGTTTGCAGGAAATCAAATATTTTAACAGAATGCCCCAATATGAGTATCCACTTCCTGTTCTCTTTCTCTGGTATTATGTTAAACCCCTTCTTTGTGGTATAAATTTGAATATCCCACTATAGGCATATTTGGAGGCTAGATAGATAGATGAGATGAAAAGGTAGAATGAATGATTGGATCTGATGGATGGAGAGAGAAAGGGAGAGACAGACACAGAGATGATAATAATTTATTAAGAGATTTGTATGTGTCAGGTAATAAATTAAATGTTAAGATGCAAAATTAACAAGATAAGATAGTTGTCTACTAACAAACAACTTCTATTCCAACATCTAATAGAGGAATATAAGATAGCAAAGGGAGACAACAGAGATAGGAGAAGTGAATCAGGGGACTTAAAAAGGACCAAAAAGCCAATGTAAAAGTTAAATGGTTCAGAGAGAGAACCAAAAATAGAGAGTAAGCAGTATGACTGGGCTTTCGCATGACATTGTAATAATTATTGAGTCTGTATCAGGTTAGATTGATACTCAGGGCATCATGTAGCTGGTATGGAAGTAGAGTCAAATAGAGAAAATCATAGAGCAAACTGAAAGTAAAAGTGAATGTTACAGATAACTGACTGACTGGTCATTCCTCAGTAGACCAAGTTTCATGACACTGAGGGTCCATCTATTATGCTTCTCCTACAAAACAACAGTACTATGAAACTAAGAGGAAAGGGACTGAAAGACCTTCATTATCCATAAGTGAAGGCAAATTTATGAGATCTCCACCTGGTATCCTTTAGAAGATAACTAAGCTATGAGTTCCATGGATTGTCTGGATCTTGAGCCAAACTCATTGCACTTCAAGCAACAGCTGTCAGCTTGTCAAGAAGGTAAAATTAGTGGCCAAGAAATTCCTCCCTTTCCCACTCTATTTTGCTACTAACAAGTTACAGATGATGCATGGAACATCTAATTTACACTTCCCAAAGAGAAACAACAAACTAGAAGTGTAGATATTAGAAATACAATTTTCTAGTCCTACAGATTTGGAAAAGGAGGAGATGGTTTTTCTTGGGTTATAGATGTTGGGAGCCCTTGGTGCCCATGTATTTCTTTAGAAACAGTGAATGAGATCAAAAAGAACACTGGATTTGTCATTAAAGGATGTCTCTGAATTCTAGTTCTATCTCTTGGCTACCTATTTTTCTTGGACAAGTAAGCAAAACTCTGTCTTCAGGTTTCTCATTTTTAGGATGAGCAGGTTGAACTAGATCACCTTGAAAATTCCTTTCAACAGTAAATATGTGATCCTGTGATAATTAGGGATAGAGACCAGAAGTGTGGTTTCACTGGCACAACAGACTCCTGATGAGTAAACTCTCTTTACCAATTTAGATCAGCAATTTCTTTCCAACTTACAGAGTTGCTTAGAGAACACTAAGAGTATATAAGTGATTTGTCCAAGTTCACACATATGTGTCAGCTTTCAAAGGTTGTCTCTATTTACCATTCTACCCTGATTCTCTGTGATAACTGCTGTGCTTTTATTAACTGCCTAGCTCTTTTGCTTTTGATTACAATGAAAGGCTAAGTAATTTGTTAGTAATAGATAACATTAAAAAAAGCTAAATGTTTGCTGGTGGATAGAGGTGAAATTAAAGTTTCTGAAGTCTAGAAGTAATAAGAACTGTTTTTGTTGTTCAATATGTGACCTCATTTGGTATTTTTCTGATGAAAATCCTGGAGTGGTTTGTCATTTCTTTCTCCAGTTCATTTTACAGATGAGGAACTGAGGCAAGCAGAGTCAAGTTACTTAGTCAAGGTCCCCCAGTAAGTGTCTGAGGCAGGATTTGAACTCAAGAAGATGAGTCTTCTTAATCCTAAACCCAGTACTCTCTTTCCACTGTACCCCCAAGCTGCCTAACACAGGTTATACCTTCCATTAAACTTGTAAGTGACAGAAGGGGAAATAAGAAGTAGTTCTACTCCATGGCTAAAATATTCCATATCTACCATACTCCAGAACTGAAGCCAATTTTTCAAATAATTAAAATATAACAGATTATTATTGAAAATTTCCAATATCTATATTTATTTATTTAAAACCCCATCACCATGACCTTTCTGGGGAAATTCAAAACAGTTGCCTTTAAAAGTAAAGTAAGAAAAAGAGAAAGATATGAGGGAGTGAAAGAAGAGGGAGTAGGGCAGAGCGAGAGAGAACACAATAGAACTAGTGGGACATCCAAGACCCATTTCTTGGAAAATCAATTTTATGCATACCATACATCCACATGCACGCACGTGCACACATATGTATTTTATATGCCCACACCCAGATCCCATATAAAACACACAATCATGTTCTTTATATTCATCCACACCCAATAACTCTTACAACACACTTGAGTATATATTTTATGTGTACTTATACCCACTAAACCATAAAGCCTATGCACGCACACATACTTTATATATCCACACCCAGTTCTCATCAACTACACTCCTATACGTGTTTAGAGAGTATGGTGTAGCAATAATGTTAATAATAAGGGAAACAATTCAATTATGCTTTAAGGTTTTCAGCTCCCTTGCCTCATAATAGCTCCCTGAGAAAGGGAATGCACATACTAATATCTCAAAGAAGAGAAGGGATTCACTCAACACCCCTTCTGTTACATGAATGTAATTCAAAATCAGGTCATAGACTTCTATGTCTACCTTATTTGATCCTAATCAAGTTCATGGCAATATGGTCAAAAAAAGTGAATAGGATGAAACATCCACTATTATTTCTTAATGTGATATTGCAAGAGTGAATTCATCTCTCTGATCTGTAGCTTCTTCTTTGTAAATGAGAGTTTTGACTGACTCCCAACACTAGAATTGTAAATTGGATGGGGGCATAGTGAGAGAGAAGGACAGAGAAATAGAGAGACAGACAGACAGAGCCAGAGAAACAGAGAAAAAGAGACATAGAGAAAGAAAGAGACAGTCAGAGAGAGAGGGAGGGAGACAAAAATGAGAGAGAGAGAGAGAGAGAGAGAGAGAGAGAGAGAGAGAGAGAGAGAGAGAGAGAAGTTAATCCTAGGTTTACAAGTGAGTTTGTCTGGAATGTCAAAGTCATCATCATAGAAAATGTATTATAAAAACATAATGACCTAATATCTGAGCTTATTTAAGATAGGGAAAGCTAAAACCTTTGCTAGTCTGATTTCAGAACTTCATAAACTCCTCCTCTAACTCTCGGGCAGCAAAGTGTCTAGGTATTTGCTCTCCACCTTTCTCCATTTTCACCTTGTTCTCAGGGAGTGGCATACAAATTAAGCTCATCTTTGCAGTTTTGTCAAAGATATGACAATATGTTGCTTAATGACTCCATATAGAATCCCTATACTTACAATTTGAAAGCAGGATAGGAAGAAACTCCTTTCCCCCACCACCACTCACAGTTACTTTATTCCTATTCATATCTATCTTATCCTTTCATTGGCCCTACCCCATTCTTCATACCCTTGTACTGTATCCTCTGAAACCCCTTTTCTGTTGTTAACAGATTGTGCTTCATATTAGTTCTATGCCTTTCCCTAGGAAATTCCTTTGTTATGTTTTACACTTATTGTTTCCTCCAAAAGACTATAAGTTGCTGAAGGGCAAGCACTGTTTAATTCTGGCTTGTTTTCTACAACACTTTGCTTTTCATTAAATTGTATTGAATAGAATTGCATTATCATTCTTCATCCACTTGATTTTCCTTAAGTTGAGTAAGATAGAACTTATTAGTATTGTTAAGGATGTCATTTGGAGGTTTGCAGTGTTCTAGAAGGGCTTAAAAAAAACAAAAAATGTGATCAATGATCTTCAAAAGATAACAAATAATGGGCATGGTGCTATAGGAATAAAGAAAGGAAAATGATATCCTGAGTTTCAAAAGCTGAACATAGATGGAGTCAAGGATGGAATTAATGAATTTGTATTCCTTTCCTGTCAAAATTTAGAATAAATTGGGACTTCCAGTCAAGATGGCAGAGAGAAAACAGGCACTGTGTTAAGTGCTCCTGGTTTCCCTCAAAAATAACATCAAAGAAACATCTTAACAGAAATTTGATCAACAAAACCCAGAAAGAGAATCTAGGAGAAGAACACGAACAACAAGGTCTGTCTCAGGGGACCCTGGGTGAACCAGGAGCAGAGACAGAGGGCCAGCACAGGGACAGCAGCTGGGGGTAACCAGAGGACCGACCTCAGCCGCAGAGGCTTTGGTGCATGGTGGGTCTGAGAACCAAATTTAGGTGCAGAATCTTTGCCCAGGGGAAGAGGAGCAATGGGAGGTTGAGTTTCACCACAGAGAGTTTAAGAGCATGCCTGGAAAATGACCAGCTAAGCAAGGGATCTTAGCTCCATACTTTCAGTGGAGCCCTATTCCCAAAACTATCAGCAAACACCCCACCCCCCACCCCTCAGGTTCAGGTGTGGGCAACAGAGTTCATTCAGCTGTAAGGGAGATTAACTCCCTCCCCTAAGGCCCAGCCATTGTTCAAGGTCAACTCAGACCTAGCTGCTGAGGGCCTCAAACACTCCAGAAGCAACCAGCACCACCTACTGGCCAGTCCATGGAATTACTAAGCTAAATAAGCAAAGCCTCTAGGGTTTTCAAAAGCAAACCTCTGAGAGCCAGCCACCCCAACACAAGATCCGAGGAAGATGAATAAAGGCCAGTAAAAGGGGTCCCCATGGAGAAATACTTAGAAGAAATAGATTCTAACTCAGAGAGATCTAGCGTTTCTGAGGCAAATAGGAATTGTTCTCCAGCCCAGAAAGAGTTCCTTGAAGAAATCAGGAAGTAGTTTAAGAATGAATTGGAAAAATTGGGAAGAGAAACTCAAGAGAAAATTAACACATTGCAAGAGAAAATTAAGACCTCGCAACAAGAAAGAAAATTCTTGGAAAATACAATTAGACACAAAATGAGAATGACTCTCTCAGATCCTCAATTAGGCAAATACAAAAAGAAAATAATTATTTCAGATCCTCAATTGGGCAGATGCAAAAAAGAAAATGATTCTCTCAAAACTACAGTTGGGCAAATGGAAAACTCCTTCAAAAATAGAATTGACCAACTGGAAAAGGAGTTGCAAAAAGTAACTGCAGAAAATTCTTCTCTAAAATAAGAAGGGAATCAGTGGAAACTAATGACTTCATGAGACAACAAGATTCTGTTAAATAAAATCAAAATATGGAAAAAATTAAAAGAAAATATAAAATACCTCATCAGCATAACCACTCAAGAATAGATCAAGATCTGGATTTAATATTACAAGATTTAATGATGGAAAATTGCCCTGATATCATGGAACCAGAGGGCAAAATAGTTATTGAAAGAATACATAAGACTTCCTACCAAGATGGTGGAGAGAAGCCAGGTGCTGTGCCAAGGTTTCCTGATTTTCCCACATAAACAATATGAAATAAACCTCTTTATGGAAGTCCTATACACAAAAACCAGAAAGAGAAGCTAGGAAAACATCCCATACCTCAAGGTCTGTCTTCAGGGATCAGGGGTGTGGGGTGTGCAGAGAGCCAGTGGGGGAGGGGTGAGAGGAGGGCTAATCTAAGATCAGCCCTGGGAGATTTTGCTGTGGGAACCACATTGCTGTGGGAATCACTGCATTGTGGGAACCACATAGCTGTGGGAACCAATCAACTGTGAGAAGCACTTAGCTGTGGGAATCACTTCCCTCTGAGAAACAACCAGAGACTTGAGGCATGGCCATGGGACTGACAGTCTGGGATTTACAGGAAGGGCTGAAGAGTAGGTTACAGCTTCTAGTACCCCTACTGGCTGGGAAGAGATATTACATCCATGGAGAAAAGCCTCCAAAGCTCCCAGAAGCCATTCAGTGAGCAACCAGAATCCCCTACTGGCCACCTGGAGATATTATACCCAGTAAGTAAAGCCTCTAGGCATCTCAATACCTAACCTCTTTGAACCAGCCCCCTCTACCAACACAAGATTGTAGGGGACCATAGAAAAATTCCTAGAAAGAAAAGATCCTAATTTAGAGAGACATAGAACCCCTGAGGAGAATATGATTTGGTCTCCAGCACAGACAGATTACCTTGAAGAAATCAGGAGGGAGTTTACAAAGCAATTGGAAAATTTGGGAAAAGAAACCCAAGAAAAAATTAACACCTTGAAACAAGAAAACAAATCCTTGGAAAATACAATTGGACAAATGCAAAAAGAAAATAATTCTCTCAAAACCTCAAATGAACAAAGGGAAAACTCTTACAAAAATAGAATTGACCAATTAGAAAAGGAGTTGAAAAAGGTAAATGAAAAAAATCCTTCCCTGAAAAAAAGAATGGAGCCTATTGAAACCAATGACTTCATGAGACAACAATAATTGGCTAAACAAAACCAAAAAATTGAAAAAATAGAAGGAAACCTTGTCAGCAAAACCACTGACCTCAAGAATAGATGGAGGAAACATAACCAAAAAATTATTAGTCTTCCTGAAAAGATTGAAGGGGGAAAAAAGCCTGGACTTAATATAAGAGTATTTAGTGATGGAAAACTACCCTGATATCATGGAACCAGTGGGCGAAATAATTATTGAAAAAATACATTGATCCCCTCTGAAAAGGGATCCCAAAATGAAGACACCAAGGAATGTTGTAGCCAAATTCCAGAACCATCAGATAAAAGAGATAATCCTGCAAGCAGCCAGAAAGAAACAATCTAAATACCATGGAGTCACAGTAAGGGTTACACAGGAACTGGCAGCATCAACATTAAAGGATTAAAGGGCCTGGAATGCAATATTCCAAAAAGCAAGGGAGCATGGAATCCAGTCAATAATCCAATATCAGGAAAAATTGAGCCTTCTCTTCCAGGGAAAAAGATGGACATTTAATGAAATAGTAGACTTTCAACTTTTCCTGATGAAAAGACCAGAGCTTAATAGAAAAGTTGGACTTTAAACAGGCGACTCAAGAGACACATGCAAAGGCAAAATTAAAAACAAAGGGAGGAGGAAGGGAAAAAACTGTGATCAAATAAGATGAAAATGGCAATATCCCTACCTGAAAGAAAGACTTTAACAACTCTCAAGAATTGTAACTCTATTAGAGAAAATTTAGTCAGAAGAGATAGATATGCAGATATGCAAATATAAGAAACTGTTATACAATAAGAAGAAACTGGATATATTCTTACATGGAAGAAAAACTCTAATAACTCTCACTAACTGTAATTCTGGTAGAGAAAATAGCCAGAAGTGAAGTACATTCATGATTTTTCTGTGACTCAGATAGAAGAATTTAAAAATGATACCTCCTTAAAAAGGAAGACAATAAAGAGATGGGAGGATGGAGGGGACTGAATGGGGTAAATCTTATTACATTAAGAAGTACAAATGACTTATTGCAATATAGGAGAAGAAGGGAAGTGAGAACCACCTGAATCTTACTCTTATCAGATTGGCTTAAAGTTACCATACACACAGTTAACTTAAGAAATTTTTCTTAACCATTAAAGTGTTAAAAGGAGAAAGGGGGAGGGGGGAGGAAAGGGGGAATCAACAGAAAGAAGGGAAGCAAGAAGGGGCAAAGGGAAAGGGAGCAAAAGGGGAAGGGGTGTTGGATATAGGAGGGCAAACACACTGAAGGTGGTGGTATTCAGAAATAAAACACATATGGATAAAGGGGTAAAGGGAGGGAATACAAACTGAGGGAAGATAACATTCAAGGCAATAAAGAGTTAATAATTATAACTTTGAATGTGAATGGGATGAACTCTCCCTTAAAATGTAAGAGAATAGCAGAATGGATTAAAAATTAGAATCCTACAATATGCTGCTTACAAGAAGTTCATCTAAGTAGAGAGATACATATAGAGTAAAGGTAAAAGGTTGGAGCAAAATATACTTTGCTTCAGCTGAAGTGAAAAAAGCAGGGGTAGCAATGCTTATCTCAGAGAAAGCAGCTGCTAAAATAGATAACATTAAGAGATAAGGAAGGAAACTTTATCCTCCTAAAAGGTACCATAGACAATAAAGTGATTTCAATGCACAAATCATAATGAAATGAAAAATCTTTTGCAATATTGGGCCAAGGAGATATAGACCTAAAATTAACTGGAAACTGAATAATTTCATTTTAAAGAATGAGGGGAGGGAGAAGGAAGGGCGCAGTCAGGGAGCGAGGATGGCCGGCAGCATGTCACACCTTCCCATAAAGCTGCTGTGCAAGAAAATCGAGAAGTGGAATGAGAAGCTGCTTCAGAGGAACCAGCGACTCAAGCAGAAAGAGGCCTTGAGGGCCAATATATCAGAAGTGCAAGATGAGCATGTATCAGAAGAAACAGTAGAAGAAATAAAAGTAGAAAAATCTCCCATGAAATCTACAATATTAGCAGCCAATGAAGAATCAACTGCACTGCTTCCCAATTCTGAATTAAAAAAGAAAAGGAAAAAGAAAAGAAAAAATACAGCTGATGCAGGACCTGAAAACAAACAAACAAAAACTGAAGACCAAGAGGTATCTGATGATGAAGGTGAGAAAGATCCCAAAATAAAAGAAAACACTGTGGAGGATCAGAAAGCGGATGATGAACTGCCCAGCCTTCCTCATGGATTAACAGGGTCTTTTGAAGATACTTCATTCACTTCACTTACTAATATTGTCAATGGAAGCACTCTGAAAGCAATAGCAGAAATGGGCTTTACTAACATGACTGAAATTCAGCATAAAAGTATCAGACCACTTCTAGAAGGCAGGGATATTCTAGCAGCTGCAAAAATAGGCAGTGGCAAAACCCTTGCATTCCTCATTCCTTTGATAGAACTCATTGTTAAATTAAAGTTCATGCCTAGGAATGGAACAGGGGTCCTTATCCTCTCACCTACTCGAGAGTTAGCTATGCAGACCTTTGGTGTGCTTAAGGAGCTAATGTCTTATCATGTGCATACCTATGGTTTGATCATGGGAGGCAGTAATAGATCTGTAGAGGCACAGAAACTTGCAAATGGGATTAACATTATTGTGGCAACACCTGGCCGACTTTTGGACCATATGTAGAACACCCTAGGATTTATGTTTAAAAATCTGCAGTGTCTTGTTATTGATGAGGCTGACTGAATTCTTGAAGTTGGATTTGAGGAAGAAATGAAGCAGATCATCAAACTTTTGCCAAAACGAAGACAAACAATGCTCTTTTCTGCCACACAAACTTGTAAGGTAGAAGATCGGGCAAAGATTTCCCTTAAAAAGGAACCATTGTATGTTGGTGTTGATGATGATAAAGACACTACAATGGTAGATGGTCTTGAGCAGGGATATGTTGTTTGTCCATCTGAGAAAAGGTTCCTTTTACTCTTTACATTTCTCAAGAAAAATCAGAAGAAGAAACCGATGGTATTTTTTTCTTCATGTATGTCAGTGAAATACCACTATGAGCTTCTGAACTATATTAATTTACCTGTCATGGCCATTCATGCAAACAGAAGCAAAATAAATGGACAACTACATTCTTTCAGTTCTGCAATGCAGATTCTGGAATTTTGCTGTGTACAGATGTAGCTGCCAGAGGGCTAGATATACCAGTAGACTGGATTGTCCAGTATGATCCTCCAGACAATCCAAAGGAATATATTCATCGTGTAGGTAGAACAGCCAGAGGCATAAATGGAAGAGGTCATGCTTTGCTTATTTTAAGACCAGAAGAATTGGGTTTTCTTCATTACCTAAAGCAAGCAAAGGTACCATTAAGTGAATTTGAATTTTCCTGGTCAAAAATTTCTGACATTCAGTCTCAGTTGGAAAAGCTAATTGAGAAGAACTACTTCCTTCATAAATCAGCACAAGAGGCATATAAATCCTATGTTCGAACTTATGATTCCCATTCTCTGAAGCAGATCTACAATGTTAACAGCTTACCTCAAGTTGCTTTATCATTTGGTTTCAAAGTACCTCCATTTGTTGACCTAAATTTGAACAGCAGCCAGGGGAACAGGATGCAAAAAAGAGGTGGTGGTGGTGGTTTTGGTTACCAGAAAGCCAAGAATGTCCACAAGTCCAAAATCTTCAAGCACATTAGCAAGAAGAAATCTGATGGCAGGCAGTTCTCTCACTGATATGTAATCTTTGAGAACTCTGTCCTCAGATAAAGACTTGTCTTCATTGTACTAACCATGGAATATTTACAACCTTCAGGATTTTGATTATGATCTCATTTACTACACTCAATTTCAGTGGCTTCAACCAAATTTTCTTAATTAAAAAATGAGTGAGATGAACCTAAGGTTATCTTGGCTTCAAAAAGACAAATGACATTTTCTTTTCAGTGGATTTAAAAAATACAAAATTTTAACTATAAATTATTTTTTCAAAGAATTTATATTTTCAAATTGGGAACAATTCTGTTTCTCTAAAGAGCATTTGTTTTGTTTTATATACAATCATTCCTTACCATTGTCTTTGGAGAACTCTGTGACTTGTGTTGCAATATTAATGACCTCTTAATGTAGTCAAGGATATGAGAGTCTTCTTGGGCTTACTGTACAAATAAAGGCCTATTCTCCTTGTTTCTTGAATAACACAAATTGACTTTGATCCAATCTAAATACTGACTGCTAAATCAAAGGATCCATAACCTTTTTTGATTTTAAATTGGTAGATTTTTGATCGGTACTGATTACTCCTCAGTAATCTGTGTCCCTTAACCTTTCTTGACCTCAGTTTCCTTATCTGTAAAATAAAGGATTTGTACTAAATAGACCTCTAAGTTTTCTTCTAGCCCAAAACTTATGATCCTATAGAACTCATTAAACAAACCCCATAAATTTAAGGTTGTTTGTACTTATTACCATAGTAATAGATTATATGAAGAAGATATTTGCTTCTTTTCTTTTGACCTGATTCATGAGAAACATCTTACTATGTATCCATTTTTTTCATTGTAATCCAAACATGACATTCTTGAAAATAAAATATGCCCCACAAGAAAAAAAAAACAAAAAGAATGAGGGGAGAGGTGGGTTGGTGGTGCATTGGATAGTTCCCCAGCCCTGGAGTCAGAAGTACCTGAGTTCAAATCTGGTCTCAGACACTTAATAACTACCTAGCTGGCCTTGGGCACTTAACCCAATACTTAACCCCATTTGCCTTGCAAAAAAAAAACTAAAAAAAAAAATGAATGGATCAAATAACAAATTATAGAAAGAATTAATTATTTCATCCTAGATAATGACAATAATGAAACAACATATCAAAACCTATGGGATACATTCAAGGTAGCTATCAGGGGATATATTATATGTTTAAATGCTTATATGAATAAATTAGAGAAAGAGGAAATCAATGAACTAAATATGCAACTAAAAAAATTAGAGAAAGAACAAATTAAAAACCTCCAGTTAAATACTAAATTAGAAATTCCACAAATTAAAGAAGAAATTAATAAAATTGAAAGCAAGAACTAATAAACTAAAAGAACTAATAAATAAAACCATGAACTTGTTATATGAAAAATACAATAAAATTGATAAACCTCTGGTCAATTTTATTAAACAAAGATAGAAAACAAAATTGCTAGTGTCATAAATGAAAAACAGTTAACTCACCACCAATGAGGAGGAAATGAAAGTAAGAATTCAGACTGTTTTGCCCAACTCTAGACCAATAAATTTGATAATCTAAATGAAATGGATGAATATTTACAAAAATATAAGTTGCCCAGATTAAATGAAGAGGAAATTAAATACCTAAATAACCCTATCTTAGAAAAAAAATTCAACAAGCCATTATTGAACTCCCTAAGAAAAAATCTCCAGGGTCAGATGGATTCACAAGTGAATTTCTATCAAACATTTAAGGAACAACTGGTTCCAATTCTACTGAAACTATTTGGGAAAATAGGTGAAGATGGAACTCTGCCTAACTCTTTCTATGACACCAATATGCTGATGACATTTAAACCGGGAAGAGTTAAAACAGAGAAAGAAAATTATAGACCTATCTCCCTGATGAATATAGATGCAGAAATATTAAATAAATTTTAGCAAAATGTTTACAACAAGTTATCACTAGGATGATACATTATGAACAAATAGGATTTATCCCAGTAATGCAGGGTTGGCTCAATATTAAAAAACTGTTAGTATAATCAATTATATCAATAAAATGTCAATCAGAAATAATATGATCATTTCAATAGATGCTGATAAAAGCTTTTGATAAAAATGTAGCACCCATTCCTACTAAAACACAAGAAAGTGTAGGAATAAATGGTTTGTTCCTTAGAATAATAAGCAGTATCTATCTGAAACTTTCAACAAACATTATATGCAATGGGGTTAGACTTGAGGTATTCCCAATAAGATTGGGGAGAAACAAGGATGCCTATTATCACCACTACTATTCAATATCATATTAGAAATGTTAGCCTCAGCAATAAGAGAAAAAAAGAAATTGAAGGAATTAGAATAGGGAAGGAGGAGACAAAACTCTCACTATTTGCAGATGACATGATGGTATACCTAGAGAATCCCAAAAAGTCATCTAAAAACTACTAGAAATAATTAGCAACTTTAGCAAAGTAGCAGGATATAAAATAAACCCTCATAAATGCTCAACATTTCTATATATGACTAGCAAGATACAACAGAAAGATCTAGAAAGATAAATCCCATTCAAAGTAATCTCAGACAAAAAAAAATACCTGGGAGGCTACTTGCCAAGGCAGACTTAAAAACTTTTTGAAAACAATTACAAAACACTTCTCACACAAATATAATGAGATTTAAATAGTGGGCATACAGCAATTAATGGATAGGTCAATCTAATATACAAAAAAATGATAATTCTCCCAAATCTATACTACCTGTTTACTGCCCAACCAATCAAAACTCAAAAAAAGTACTTTAATGAGCTAGAAAAGGTTATGAGTAAATGTATTTGGAGAAATAAAAAGTCAAAAATTTCCAGGGATTCAATGAAAAAAAGTGCAAAAGAAGGTGTCTTAGCCTTACCAGATCTAAAATTATATTATAAAGCATCGGTCCTCAAAACTGCCGGGTATTGGCAAAGAAATAGAGTCATGGATCAGTGGAATAGAATAGGTGCAATAGCAGGAAATGATTATAGTAATCTGCTGTTTCATAAACCCAAAGAGTATGGCTATTGGGATAAAAACTCTCTCTCTTCAATAAAAACTTTTGGGAAAATTGAAAGTTAGTATGGAAGAAACTTAGATTAGATCAACACCTCAAACCCTATACCAAGATAAGATCCAAATGGATACAGGATTTAGACATAAAAAACCAATATTTTAAGCAAACTAGAAGATGAAGTAATAGTTTACCTGTCAGATCTATGGAAAGGGAAACAGTTTATCACAAAGAAAGAGAGAATATCATTCAAAACAAACTAGAAAATTCTGCCTGCATTAAATTAAAAAGCTTTTGCACAGACAAATTGTAACCAAGATCAAAAGAAATGTAGTAAATTGGGAAACAATTTTTGAAACTAGTATTTCTGACAAAGGATTCATTTCAAAAATATACAGAGAACTGAGTCAAATTTTCAAAAACACAAGCCATTCCCCAATTAACAAATGGTGAAAGGATATGTGAAGTCAATCTATAGCTGAGGAAATCAAAGCAATCCATAGTCATATGAAAAAGTGCTCCAAATCACTACTTATTAGAGAAATGCAAATTAAAGAGTCTCTGAGATACCAACTCACACCTCTCAGACTGACCAATATGACCAAAAAGGTCAATGATCAATGTTGGAAGGGATGTGGGAATTCTGGGACACAAATACATTGTTGGTGGAGTTGCGAACTCATCCAACCTTTCTGGAGAGCAATTTGGGTTTATGCCCAAAGGGCAACAAAAATGTGCATACCCTTTGATCCAGCAATAACACTACTGGGTCTATACCCTGAAGAGATGATGACAAAGGGTAAAAACATCACTTGTACAAAAATGTTTATAGCAACCTTGTTTGTGGTGGCAAAGATGAACTGATGCTGAGCAAGATGAGCAGAACCAGAAAAACATTGTACACCCTAACAGCAACATGGGGGTGATGATCAACCCTGATGGACTTGCTCATCCCTTCAGTGCAACAACCAGGGACAATTTTGGGCTATCTGCAATGGAGAATGACATCTGTATATAGAGAAAGAATTATGGACTTTGAATAATGAACAAAAACCATTACTGTCAAGTTAGAAAAAAATAAAGGTAAATTATGAGGGATTTAATAATGTTGAACTGCATGTATTTCTGCATGGGAAGAAGATACTGATAGCTCATATGAACCATATAATTTATTAGAATAGTTAGGAGCATTTATGGACAAGGTACAGGAGGGAGCTGAATATAAGGATTTTAAAGATGGAATCAATGGGTGAAAAGGGAATGTACTGGGAGAAAGGGAAAGGAGAGGTGGAATGGGATAAGATATTCATGTAAAAGAGTTAAGAAAAAGCTTTTGCAATGGAGTGGGAGGGGAGAAGGTGATGGAAAATGAGGGGAGAATGATTCTCATCAGAAATGGTTCAGTGGGGAAATAACATATACACGCAATAGGGTACAGAAATCTAGAGGAAGGAGAGGAAGGGATGGGAGAAAGAGAATGGGGGAGGGGAGAGGGATGTAGGTGATAGAGGAGAGGGTGCATCATAGGAGAGGATAGTCAGAGACAAAACAGTTTTTTTTTTTTTTTACTTTTTACAAGGTAGTGGGATAAGATGGCCTGTCCAGTACCATGCAACTGGGTGATTTCTGGGTCTCTGGGGTGGGATGTGGGCTTGGGGCCTCCTGGCCCCAGGGCTGGTGCTCTGTCCATTGTGCATCTCAGCTTTCCCACAGTACATTTTTTAAGAGGGACAGAGAGAAAGGAGAGAGAAAATAGAATAAATGAAAGTGGGGAGGAATCATTGGAGGTAATTACAATTAGTAACAGCATCTGTGGAAAAATATGGAAGTAACTTCTCTGATGGACTTATAAAAAAGAATGTGATCCACTTGAGAAACAGAGATGATGGTATCGGAACAAAGACTAAAGTACATTTTTCTCTTTCTTTCATTTTATTTCTCATGAGGTTTTTTTACCTTTGTGAGGGGAAGGGGGAATTATGTTTACTCTTACAACAAGACTATTTTAGTAATGTGTAAATAAATAAAAATGTAAATTAAAAAAATAAAAAAATCACTTTGATACTTGCATGAATTGATACTGAGTGAAATGAGCAGAACCAAAAGAACATTATACACATTAACAGCAACATTGTGAAATGACGGATACATCTCCTCCCAACAGTTTAGTGATCAAGGAAAATTCTGAGAGACCAGTTAATGAAAATGCTACCCAAATCCAGAGAAAACACTATGGAGTCAGAATGTAGAGTACAGCATACTAAATTCACATTTTAAAACTTCTTTTATGTCATTCCTTTCTTATGATCCCCCCCCCTTAGCTCTAATTCCTTTTTCACAATATGACTAATATGGACATATATTAACTATGATTTTACATGTAAAACTTAAATCAGATTGTTCACTGCCATAGGGAGGGGGGAAGAAAGGGAAAGGAGGGCAGTAGAATAATGTGGAACTAAAAAACTTGCAAAAGGATGAATGTTAAAAACTATTTTTTCATGTAATTGGAGAAAAATTAAATTAAAAAGAATGACTTTGCATGACTAAATCATTTTGACTTGTATAAATATAGAAATTAAAAATAAAAGGAAAAAGACACTATCTGCATTCAAAGAAAACTGATAAATAGAAATATGAATAGATTAATTTTATATATAATGTATATATGTATATACACACAAGCATACTTACATACCTATTTGTGCTTAATAGTAGTCATCTCTAGGGCAGAGTGGAGAGAAAAAATTTAAATGATACCTGTTGAATATTTGGAAGAAATAGAAAGTTGATATATTTACAGTTTAATATGCAATCATCTTTTTCATTGTACTGTTTTATATTCTTAAAGGCAAGATAGAGAGAGGTAGGTTAGATACTGAAATGATGAGATAGTTTCTATATTCAGTCTTTATTGGATTGATGATAACCTGGTAAAATGATGCAAGTGGGTCTTGGGTTTTATGTTGTAGATGTTTGTCCTTTGTTCTCAAAAAAGACCAAAACGTCAGGTGATGCCATGACAAGCATATGAATTGGATTTGAGTGGGAGGAATTTGCTAAGCTAAAACCCCAGTCTCACTTTATCCTCCAGAGCCATCTGGATCCAGTGGTCAGATATCAATCAGGATAACAGGAGATGACCCTAGATGTGAGGCAATCAGGGTTAAGTGTCTTGACAAAGGTCACATAACTACTGAGTACCAAGTGTCTGAGGCTGGATTCAAACTCCAATGTCAGTGCTCTATCCACTGAGCAATTACCAATCACTGAATGGAATGCTGAACAAATATCAAAATGTGAAAAATAGTTCACAATCTTAGGTTCCTTAAGTTCACAAATTTAATTTTTTTTATTTCTTGGAATATAGAATTAATATAATAAGAGGAAACTAAAAAGGAAAAGCAAAGACTTGCATTTGAACTTTTTAAAAAGATAATGAGTACATAGTGGGGCAGGCAGAACATAGATATGTAATAGTTCATGTGAAAAGAATTTGGGGGTTTTAGTGCCTACAAGTCAAATATGAATTGATGAAATGATATGACAGTGCAGAGTGACATCCTCTCAGGAAATATTCATAGAAACAATAATTCCAAATCAATGGAGCTGATATTGCATTGTATTGTTCCTTGATAAAACAGCATATGGAATATTATATTCTGTAATCGTCACCATGTTTTCTAAATGTTCTTAAAAAACTGAAGCTCCTCTGGTAGAAGGTCATCAGGATAGTAAAAAGATGTGAGATAATATACTATCCAAATATTACTCAAAGAAATAGGATATTTAATCTAAAAACATGATATCTACATCGAGGTATTTAAAGAGTTATCATGTATACAAGATCTTGCTTTTCTGTTTGGACCCAAAGGGAAAAGTCAGAAGTAATAGATGAAAGTTTTAGGGAAACAGATTTGGACTGGATGTAAGGTAAAACTCCATTATTATTTGAGGTATCCAAAAGTGGTCAGGATGCTACCTGGCAAGGCAACCATTTTCCCATCACAGACAGTCTTTGACTGGAGGCTTGGATGTCTGCCTATCAGGAGTTTTCCAGTGGATATATCATATGTCCCCATGTATAAGAATCATTTCTTTTCAAAAACAACTGGGATCAAAAAACTGGGAGTATCTTATACAATGGTTGTAGATTTTTTTTACTTGCATTTCCCACTTTTTTGCTCTTCTTGTCTTTGTGCTTATTGTTTTGCATTTGTCACCAGTATATTAGATTACACTTTGCCACGTTCTGCCCAGATATGCCTCAGAAAAGATTTTCATACAGAGTTTCAAAGAGATCCAGTTTGCAAAAGTGAATGGAAATCGTGCTGCTGAACATCAGTTTGGTCCTCCTCCAACTGAGAAATCAACCTGAGACTGGCTACAGGAAGAAGAAATCCAACTGAAAACTCTCTGGCCAAAGAAGGCCATGAGAGGCAAGGCAGCCAAATGGTCCGAGAGGAAATTGAAGAGATGGATTGAAGAGAAAAGAGTCATTGGAATTCCTGTGTCCACAAAGAAGATTCAATATGAAGCAAAAAGAATTGCTGATGAGAAAGAAGTGCCTGATCTCATAGGACACAATTGGTGCTCCAGGTTCATGAAACAGAATAGACTAAGCATGCATTTAGGCCCCAGTCTTGCCCAAGGAAGAGCTTGTGGTCAACCATAGACCAGAGCACAGACAGGAGAGCAGTCAGAGTCTCTCCTAAGACAGGGATTCCTCATCTAACACAGATGAGGATGAGCTCATGGATGGGAAGGTGTTTTTGTTTATTTTTAGAGTTTTGCAAGGCAAATGTGGTTAAGTGGTTTGCCCAAGGCCACACAGCTAGGTAATTATTAAGTGTCTGAGGTCAGATTTGAACTCAGGTACTCCTGATTCCAGGGTTGGTGCTTTATCCAATGTGCCACCTAGCTGCCCCTAATGGATGTGAGTTTTGACAGTGATGAGGAATTGTATAAATTTTATGATGAATAAAGCTTGAGTTAAATAACTTTATGTAATACTTTTTTTTTCAAATTTTGGGCCCCTGTGCATCTTATACATAGGGAAATATGGTACCTGTCCAGTATGAGTCACATTAAATGTCCTCTGAAGTCCTTTCCAATTCTAAGATTCAAATTCTAATGAAGGTACACTGAGACCTATATAAAAATAACTATTAAATATATTCTAGAGAAATAAGAAAGAACTAAATAATGGGGGGGTTGCATAGATTTTAAATTGAACTAAGAATAATTCAATGATATGTTTGAAATTATTCTATATATTTCATGAAATATGAGTAAAAATATCAATGGATGCTGTCTATAACTTGATAAAATAGCAAAATGTGTACTGAAGAATTAAGGTCAAGTACATCAAGGGAAACTGTAAGGAAATAAAGGATTTTTGCATATTTCAGTCATTTTTCAGTTGTGTCCAACTCTTCATGACCCCATTTGTGACCTTCTTGGCAAAAATAATGGAGTGGTTTGCCATTTCTTTCTCTACTTCATTTTATAGATGAGGAAACTGTGGTAAACAGGGTTAAATGTCCTGCTCAGAATCACATAGCTAGTAAGTATCACAGACCAAACTTGAACTCAAAGTGATGAACATTCCTGACTCCAGGTCTGGCACTCTTTCTATCTTCTGTATCACCTAATTGCCCCAGTATTTTAATTACATGATCTCAGAACATTTTACAAAGAAATAATTATCAAAAGTCCTGAAAAATAATTTTATGATCTCATCAATGTAGTTTTGGGGGGTCTAAAAACTACTCAAAGTTTTTGAGTAGTTCAAGTGAAAATCTAACGTTATGCTGCCTCACTTTTGTCCACATTTCTCCATAAAACTTTCAGACAGTATCCATTCAAAAAATATGCTGGGAATCTTCTAGATTTCTTGGCATCTGGTGAAAAGCAATTAAGTACATTCAGAATTTTCGCTAGTATAATTATTTGACTGACTCACCTCCTTTTTTAGTTTCACAACTCTCTTAGAAATTCATGCCCCTTTTCCTGCCGAGCTTCAAATGTTGCAGGGTACTATGTGCTGCTCCACTGACCTTTGGACAACCCACAACTTTATTTTTTCAGAAACTATGGAATTACATTACTTGCAATCATATAACAAAATTAGAACAATATGGCAGATTTGGTTTCAAGGAGAAGACTATACCTATTAAAGGGAGTATACAAATTTACAAAGTCAAACCAGTGCTGGAAAAAATATAGAATAAGGGATAATCATGAATTAGAAGCACAAACTCAGAGTCAACCAGTGTTCATTAAACCCATATTTTTGTTGAAAAATATTGAATAAATTTTTTAAGTAATGAATTCTTTCCCCAGTAATTTTGGAAAAGAATTCATTATTCAATAAAAACTAGCAGGAGAATTGAATAGCAATTTGACAAAATAAATAAGTAAAATCAGAGTAAACTACTTCCTGCCACACAAAATAAATTTCAGATGGGCCAATGATACAAATATTATAATCACAAAAATTAGATGACAGTGGAATGTCCTATCCTCTATAACTGCAGAAATAAGAAAAATTCTTAAGGTTCCATGACTTAGAATAAATTATGAGCCAAGAGAAATGAATTCTATTATCGAAAAATAAAAACATTTTGCTCAAAAAACAATACAACCAGAATGTAAAGGGAAAAAACATATAAGTATATATAAGAAAAAATCTTCAATAAGCATTAGATAATCAAAATGTATAAGAAACTGGCAGAAACTAATGGTCAAAAGATATAAAAAGAAGAAATAAATTATTAATAGCCACATGAAAAATCATTCAAGTTCTCTAATAAATAAAGAAATATGAATTATGTCAGTGTTAAGGTTCTATTCAGGTAGTATAGCAAGGATAAAAATGTAATTCTGGCATGATTATAGGAAAATAGGCGTGCTAACAACAGAATGCCATGAATTGGTTCACTGAAATTCAACTTGTAATTATGCAATGAGCTACAAGCTGTGCAAACCTTTTGACCTAGTGAACCCACTACTGAGATTATACCCTAAGGAGGACATAGACAAGGGGGTGGGGGTGGGGATAGAACTATCTGCACAAAAAATTCTTGGCATTGTTATTTTTAATAACAAAGACTAGAAATAAATTATGAGTCCAACAATTGGGAAATGGTTGGACAAAGTATGGTACATGAATGTAATAGAATACATTTACTGTGCCAAAAGAAATAGAAACTATAAAAATTCAAAAGAATATGGGACAATTTATATAAAGCGATACAATGTGATGAAAATAGAAGAAAAGAAGACACACTAATTTCAACTATGAAAAAGAGGTCACAAAACAAATGGTGTTCCAGTTTCTATTTTGTCATAGTATTCACATATTTTTTGTTTGTTTTTGACACCACACAGTTGCAAAAAAAATACTCATGAGATTTATTATACCCATTGCATTAGTTATTTCAAATGCTAAATTTCAGAGTCAGAAGGAACCTTGGAAGCCCTCTAGATTAACCAATTTTGGAACAAAAATTCCTTCTACAATATCACCAAATTATCATCCAGCTTCTGCTTAGGACCTCTGGTGAAGGGGATCACACTACTTTCTGAAGCAGAATTTTCCACTTTTCAACAGTTCTGATCACTAAAAAGACTTTCCTGATATCAGGCATGAGTTTAGCTCTTAATAGCTTCTATAAATTGTGCCTAGTTCTGC